>NC_040084.1:32964624-33589624 GCF_003369695.1 Bos indicus x Bos taurus
ACTCTCATGAAGGAAAAAAGAGTTCGGAGAAATGGAAGGAAATGAAAGAACTGTTTAGAGACAAGAAGAAAGATGGGAAGACCAGGTGGCAGGGCAGGACAAGACAGGCAAAGGAGAGGAGCCCTGGACTGCAGCCCTAAGTGTGGAGCTGAGGTTCCTCACACCCCGGAACAGCCCATCATGGCCACGGATGATGGGCAGAACGGGAACCCACCTGAGTCTCCTGTGCGCGAAGCATCGGGACCAAACTGAAGGGAACGTTTGCTTTGTGGCTGCCCAAGGGCTTCCCTGTCACATCCGGGCAGGTGGCAGGCCTGCACCCGGCGGGGGGCATCCTGCCCCCCACATCCCACAGCAAGTGGCCGGCTGCTGCATTCAGGGCAATCAGGAGAGCACGGACCATCCTCGCTGCCCTCGTCTGTCAGTAATCACCACGGACTTGTCAAAACCAAGGGGAACAGGTCAAGCCTGTACAGACAATGGAGAAAATCAGATTCTCCCCAAAGGCCTCTTGTAAAAGCAATTCTGAAAGCAGTGACAGAGGGGAAAAACAATTTTTTTCTGTCGACCTCAACAAAGGACTTTAGGATATTTCTTCACAATGCCTTTCTGGGAGACCTGACACAGGTCAGAAAGTGAAATTTCTAAAAAGTTCCAGAGCTGTACAACACACTTGAAGAAGTTTCAGAACAAAAGGATTGAGTGTGAGCGAATATGTCTAACACCATTGATTTCAGGTTTAGATAGAAATACCAATTAAATATGAACCTCTATGTTCATTCACTAATCTGTTAAATGGGGGCTTCCCTGGTGGCTCAGTGATGAAATATCCGCTTGCAATTCAGGAGACCAGGGTTTGATCCCTGGTTCAGGAAGATCCCCTGGAGAAGGGAATGGCAACCCACTCCAGTATTCTTGCCTGGAGAATCCCATGGACAGAGGAGCCTGGCAGGTTATAGTCGATGGGGTCGCAAAGACTTGGACACGACTGAGCTACTAACACTTTCACTTCACTTTCAATCTGTTAAATATTTAATAATGTTTATACCTCTAGATACCAGGTAAACAGTTGAAAATAAGATAGACATGATCCCTCCCTCTTTTTTACCTGAAACCTTGAAGAGGTACCATTTACATGCCCCAAAATGCCATCACCTTCTCCTATACAAATCATAAAAAGAGTCCATTTAAGGAAAATACAAAGGCCCATTCAGAGTTCTCCTCTGTGAAAGAGCTACTGATAAGACCCACTCCGTTTTCCTAACTCTTCTTTAAATTTATTTTTGATTGGAATGTAATTGCTTTACAGTGTTGTGTTACTTCCTGCTGTATGACAACGTGAGTCAGCTATATGTATGTATGTATCCCCTCCCTTCTGGGCCTTCCACCCATCCCCAACACCCTACCCCTCTAGGTCATCACACAGCACCTAGCTGAGCTCCCTGTGCTATATACCAGCTTCCAACTAGCTAGCTATTTTACATATTCACCCACTCTTTCTAATTCAAGAGTGAAGGTAGACACAAGTAGAAGCCCAGGCTGGCTCTTAACCAGTGAGCTTAGTTAATGTTCTGTTAGTGCTTAAAGGTCCAAAATAATAGGTAAGCAACTTGTAAGAAAGAGGCATCAATGTTACAATTCTATTTACTTATTCTTTAAAATATGTATTTATTGAGCACCTGTTAGGGACAGGCCATGTGTGTACTGCTGAAGAGCACGCTGGAAAGTGAAGTACATGGCTCTGTTCTCTCACGGCCACCATTCTGCCTAGTGACATAAGTCATCCTTATCCACAGAACACTAACCACGCAGCATACATCACAGCAGATGCCAAGTACCAATCAAGCTGCCAACGAAATAAGCAAGATCGGTATCTTGGGTATACTGCAGAAACTGCCAACATAACCTTTCCAAATGAAACTAATTATTTCTCCTTTCACCATGCTCCTCCTCTGTTTTCTATTTCAGTTAATGAAGGCAACTTTCACCCAAGCCAGCCTTCCAAAGCTTGCCTTTTCCCAAATGTTCCACATTTCAGTTGGTCACCAACACCGGTAGTTTCTAAGGCCGAACTGTCCCTTAAATCAGCGCCTCCTGTTCATTTATTCTGTCACTATCTACATTCAGGTGCTTATCATCATCCATCTGGACTCTCCCACCAGACCAACATGACCCACCATCTTCTTTCTCCCCCTATCTAAGAGGATCCTCCATACTGCAACCAGGTAACATTCTCCAGATTTCTTTCCCCTGTAGCTCTGAAGTCTAAACTCCATGACAAGGCATGGGAGGCTCTGCACAACCTCCTGCAACTCAGTGCCCAAGTGTTTAGTGATTTCCATCACTAATCGAACTCACAATGTTTACTCCTCACATTTTGATGTCTCTGCATTTTCACACATGGTCTGAAATAGCCTTCCTCAACTTCCCCTCACAAACTCCTACTCATCCTTTGAATCTCTACTTAAGAGGAAGTAGCTGTTTCTTCTTCTGTGCCCCCAATCAACATGTTTCATTCTCATCAGTTATGGCACTCATCATGCTTAATCATAATTATCTGCTCATTTGGCTAACATCTTCACTCAATAATGGGCTTTGCAATGGCAGGGATAATGTCTTACTTCTCTTTGTATTCCTAATGCTTACCACAGTGCTTGGTACATAGTGAATGTTCAATGAATAACATGGCAAGTTCTCAAAATATGAGTGGATGGATGTATAGGAAAGGGGAAAAGAAATAAATCCTATCAGAGCAGTCAGGAAAGACAAATTCATGAAACTCAGTAAATCTCAAACAGAACAAATTAAAAGGATACTATACTTATATACATCATAACCATGTGACTGAAGATTAAAAATAAAGAAAAATTCTTGAAATGAGCTAAAGAAAATAAAACATTACATAAATGAAGCAAACATTCAGATAATCATGGAATTCTCATCAGAAACTATGGAGGTCAAAAGACAGTATAACAACATCTTTAAAGTGTTAAAGGGAAAAAGCTGCCAAACCAAAATTCTACATTCAACAAATATATCATTCAGGAATAAAGGCAAGATAAAGATTTCTAGAAAACCCTAAGGAATCTAAAAAAAGAAATCTATTATATCTAATCAGTCAAGATAGGTTGCATGATATAATATCAATAAACAACAATCATTTTTTCTATATACTAGAAAAGAATAATCCAAAACTGAAATTAAGAAAACAATTCCATTTACAATAGATTAAAAAAGGAATCAACTTAACAAAAGAAAACACATGTAGATTGAAAACTACAAAGCAATGTTGAAAGAAATTAAAGAAAATCTAATAAAATGGAAACACACCCCATGTTCTTTGATTGGAAGACATAGTATCATTAAAATGCAGTACTCCCCAAATCAATCTACAGATTCACCACAATCCTGATCAAAGTAAGACATTTTTAGATAAAGAAAAACTGAAAGAAATTTTGTCCTGAGTTCTGATTTACAAGAAATGCTAAAGAAAGCTATTCAGACTGAAGAGAAAAATAGTATTAGAAGGAAACTTGGTTCTTCAATAACAATAATGACAAAAAAAATTAGAAATTGAGAACTGTCTAGAAATATATTAAAGACTGGATTTCTCCACTTAAATTCTTTAAAATGGTCTGCTTTACATGTAAAAATTGAAACATTTTCCAATGGGTTTTCAAGTGTAGATTTAATACATATGACAACCATAATATTAAAAAAACAGCAAAAGGGCATGGTCATGGGATTTATCTAACAGTAAGATTTCTATATTTTACCTGAAGTGGTACAATATTAACTCTAAGTAAACTGAAAAAAAATTTAAAGCAATATAGCAAAAAAATCAAAACATAATTTAAAATTAAGTACCAAAACACACTTAAATAATTCAAAAGAAGGCAAAAAAGGGGAACAAAAGAACCAAAAACAGAGTGGTCAAAACAACAAAAAATAAATAAATAAAATGGTAAAGCAATATCCAAAAAATATTTAATATTATGTTAAATGCCAATGCTCTAAAGTCCCTAATTAATAGGCAGAGACTGACAAAAAGTGGATAGAAAGCAAGACTCAACTAGATATCCTAAAAAAAGCCATACTTTAAAAAGTAAAACAGAAAGATTGCATAAAAGTGGATGGTAAAAATATAATATGCAAAAATTAATTATATGAAAACTATAGAGGCTGCAGTCCATGGGGTCGCTAAGAGTCGGACACGACTGAGCGACTTCACTTTCACTCCTCACTTTCATGCATTGGAGAAGGAAATGGCAACCCACTCCAGTGTTCTTGCCTGGAGAATCCCAGGGACGGGGGGAGCCTGGTGGGCTACCGTCAATGGGG
Organism: Bos indicus x Bos taurus; assembly: GCF_003369695.1. NCBI lineage: Eukaryota > Metazoa > Chordata > Mammalia > Artiodactyla > Bovidae > Bos > Bos indicus x Bos taurus. Next base: position 32,968,966 of record NC_040084.1, read on the forward strand.
TCGCACAGAGTCGGACATGACTGAAGCGACTTAGCAGCAGCAGCAGCAGCATAGATGGTATATTAATATCAGGTAATATAGACAGCAAAATAAAATGCGTTACCAGACATAAGGAGAAATCTTTCATGATGACAAAAAAATTCATCCAGAAAAACAATTATAAATGTATTTGTGCTTGATAATAGAGGTTCAAAATACACAAAACAAAGATTAACAGAATTAAAGTGAGAATCAAGTCACTCCAAAAAATCACACTTAAAATTCATCTCTCAGCAACTAATAGACACCCCCCGTAAAAAAATCAGCAAAGACAAAAGATCTGAACAACACTATCAAAAAACTTGACCTTACTGACATTTGTAGAATACAACATCCTACAACTGCAGAACATACCCTTTTTTTCAACTGCACATATGTATTTACCAAGATAGGCCATAAACTAGGTTTCACCACAAGTCTCAAGAAATTTAAAATAAATATACAAATATATTCTCTGTTCACAACTGAATTGAATTAGAAATTGCTAGTATTGAGGCACTAAAGAAAACCTCAACTGTCTGGTAATTAAACCACATTTCTTAATAATATATGTATCATGATCACAAAGGACAGCATAAAATACTTTTAACTGAGTGACAATAAAAACCAAAATATATCAAAATTTGTGGGATATAGCTAAAGTAGTGCTTTTAAGAAAACAGAAATGCTAGTATTGGACAAGAAGAGAAAACTAAAATTAATAACCCAAGGTTCAACCTTAAGAAGCTAGAAAAATAAAAGTAGAGTAAACTCAAGGGAGAATGAAGGATATAACAAAGGTAAAAGCAGAAATAAATAGAACAGAAAACAAAAGAGAAAATGAACAAGGCTAGAAGTTGATTCTTTGAAAAGATCAACAATTGACCAATTGAAAATTTAACAGTTACCAGCTACACTGATTAAGGAAAAGGAGAGAGAACAGAAAGCTCTAACAGGAAAGACATATCAACACATATCTTACAGACATTAAAAGATAATAAGAAACTACTCTTGAGAGTCCCTTGGACTGCAAGGAGATCCAGCCAGTCCATTCTGAAGGAGATCAGCCCTGGGATTTCTTTGGAGGCAATGATGCTGAAGCTGAAACTCCAGTACTTTGGCCACCTCATGCGAAGAGTTGACTCATTGGAAAAGACTCTGATGCTGGGAGGGATTGGGGGCAAGAGGAGAAGGGGACGACAGAGGATGAGATGGCTGGATGGCATCACTGACTTGATGGATGTGAGTCTGAGTGAACTCCGGGAGTTGGTGATGGACAGGGAGGCCTGGCGTGCTGCAATTCATGGGGTCGCAAAGAGTCGGACACGACTGAGCGACTGAACCGAACTAAACTGAAGAACAACTTTATGCCAACACGACTTAGACGAAATGGGCAAATTTCTTGAAAGTTACAACTCAGGGAAGCTGACACAAAAGAAATGGAAACGGAATAGCCTTATTTCTATTAAAGAAACTGAAATCCTTATCAAAATTGCTCCCCAAAGAGAACTTCAGTCCCAAGTGGTTTTACTACTAAATTCTAAGAAACATTCAAGAAAGAAATAATAACAATCTTATACAAACTTTTGCAATTAGGAGCATGAGATACTGTTCAACTTGTTTTACAAGGTCAGTATAACCCAACACCAAAATCTGAGTAAGAAGATTATAAATCATATCTTAATGAAGTAGTAAATTTTTTCTAAAAAGTAGAGTCCTATTATTTTTATAATCCTGTAACAGTCTTGGACTACACACAAATGACTTTCGTTACAGAAGGGCCTCGAAGGACCCGATTATAATACAGCCTCCGGTGAAACATATAGTATAACATGTACTCTCTGGATAATTTTTATAATGATTTTGTTCTATAGCAGAGAAACTACAACCTGCAGGTCAAATTCAGCTCAGGTTCTTTTTTTTTTTTTTTTTTTTTGGTGATGCCTGCAGGCTAAGAACGATTCTTACATTTTAAAAGTGTTTAAAAAAAGAAGTGACAGCATCTACATGTGGCCTGCAAAACCTAAGATAACTCTTTGACCTTTATACACACAGTTTGCTATCCTTGTTAGAGTAACAAGTTTATAACAGGAAGTAATTTTATCATTCTACTATCAGGAGGTGAGGGTAGCCAACAGTGCTTAGAACCAGGACACCTGCCAGCCCTCCTGTCTTCTTCTCTACACGTACCTTCCGCTCCTTATTGATTCATTCATTCACTCAACAAATATGTGCACTCTCAGTCATGTCCGACTCTTTGCAACCCTATAGACTGTAGTCCACCAGTCTCCTCTGTCCATGGGAATTCAGAGTTGGACATGACTGAGCGACAAACACTTTCACTTCATTTTCACATACATACACCATATTACTATATTCATCAGTTAGTTTTGCTACTTTTATTTTTCACTTTTTTCCTTTCTCTCTCTGCTCCAGCCTGCCCACCCCCTTTTCTTTTTCTGAGTCAACTGATAGCAACTTTCAAACATCAAGTCACTTCACTCCTAAATCCTCAAGCATATATACCCTAAGAAAAAGGATATTCTCCTAGAAAAATCTCCATATCATTATCAAACTCAAGAAGTTTAACATGATACAATATTATTAGCTTCTCTACCATCCATTTCCCAATAATTATTCATAATTATTCAACTTTTCCCAATTGCCCTAACTATACTGTGTATGTGTGTGTTTATGGTCAGTCCAAGATCCATTTAATAATCACATATTGCATTTAGTTGTCATGTCTCTTTAGTTTCTGTGCTAGTGCTCAGTCATTTCCAACTCTTTGTGCCCCTTTGGACTGTAGCCTGCCAGGCTCCTTTGGACTGTAGCCTGCCAGGCTCCTCTATCCATGGAATTTTCCAGGCAAGAATACTGGAGTGGGTTGCCATCTCCTTCTCCAGGGGAATCTTTCTGACCCAGGGATCAAACCCATGTCTCCTGTGTCTCCTGCACTGCAGGCAGATTCTTTACCCATTGAGCCATCGGGGAAGCCCAAATATGTCAGTACAGTTCAGTCGCTCAGTCATGTCCGACTCTTTGCGACCCCATGGACTGCAGCATGCCAGGCCTCCCTGTCCATCACCAACTCCCGGAGTTTACTCAAACTCATGTCCATCGAGTCGGTGACGCCATCCAGCCATCTCATCCTTTGTCATCCCCTTCTCCTCCTGCCTTCAATTTTCCCCAGAATCAGGGTCTTTTCAGATGAGTCAGTTCTTCGCATCAGGTGGCCAAAGTATTGGAGTTTCAGCGTCAGCATCAGTCCTTAGAATATTCAGGACTGATTTCCTTTGTGTAGGGCCAGTCCTATTATTTATTAGTCACTACACCATTATATATACTGCAATATAATGATGTACCAGATAAGCACGCCTGCCCTCAATGCATCCACAGGTTCTACAGAAGAGGTCCCAGTGTTTATTCAATGAATGATTCAATCGTCCCAGCCCTGTCTTACCAGAGTCATGGGAGCAACAAGGATTAGATACACCCATCTTTTTGCTGTTGGGGCTTACTTTACACTATGCACTGGATGTCATGCTTCTCTGAACCTGACATTTCTCATCATTATAACAAAAAGGTAATAATACATTTCAAAATAAAAGATGAAAAAATTAATGTGAATGTATACAGATACAAATATATTATTGTAGCCTTATCTTCCTCAATTGAGTGTCTCAAAATAGTCAGTCCTTCTCCCAAATGGAAGCTCCTTTGTAAATCTCACATTTAAAATAAAACTAACACAGTTGAACATTAGGGAAAGATAATGCTGAGGAGGTCTTGTTAATGCATCCAAAAATAACATGCTACTTTAAAGTTAATGTAAAAATCTTCAGATCTAAAGGATATGCATCTTAATGTGCTAAAAAGCATTAGCTAACATTTACTTTGCCACTGATAATTATTTGGGTTCTAAATCCAGAAGGTGTAAGAAAGATTGTCAAAAAGAGTCAAGTGCAGCATTAATATGGGTAAAAAATAAAATATAATTCAACAAAATGCAACTGAGAATATTTTTCTGGATAAAGTGGTGGAATCAATTATTTATTTAATGAAATAGAAAAATTTGGTGATCCATCAGAGGGAATACATATTTGAGAGTGCTGAATGAGATGACCATGTTTATAAGGCAACATGGTGACCAAAATAATCATAATGACTTGGAAATGGAGGGAAAAACACCAAAAAGAGAAATAAGACTAATGGCACATCACCTGCAAACTTCAGTTCCCAGTGGATAAATTTTTTTTAAAAGGTGATAAAAGCTAAATAGGAACAATTATAACTTAAGAACTTAATTCGAGGGAAGGGATTTTAAACTATGAACAATATAGATTGAAAGAGTGAAGGTCAAGGAACTGAGTTGGCACCTGAAAGGTATTTAATAAGTTAAAGTCCTTTAAAGCCAATAGCATTTCTATGTTATAGGAGAGCACGATGATAAATCACAGCCTAGGGAAAAGAAGCAGACTGAATAATATCAAAGAGTTTTTTAAAATACCCACAATAACCTTCCTAACAATCATTTTTATTACACTGGAGTCACTGGGAACTGTTACTGGGAGAGAAATAACCTACATTGCATATAAATTGTGTAAGGTCTGATCCCTATTATTACTTTATAGCCATAGAGGGGAAGAGAAAAGGCAAAGGGAGGGATGGAAAGAGTAGGGGATATTTGAAGTTGAGGCATCTATTTCTACTCCACTTCACTGAGGCAGGAGCTTCTGACACCCTAATATGCCCAGCCCCAGCAAATGATTAATGTTTATCACAGGACCTCAACAAATCTCTCCTTTTTGAGGATATCCTTAGCCAGATTGCAGTATCCTCTACTTGGCTTCTACTTGTTTCTCCAAAGCTACACAAAATCACACCCTACTCAGAATAGATTAGAGCAGAAAGCATTCTGGCCAAGGCTCCTCTGATGGCCATGAGCCACTAGCCAAGATGAGAAGCAGCAAGGTAAGATACTCACTTGCTGACAGTGATGGGAAACACAGAACCAAAACCCCAGGCTAGATTATCCCATGTCAGTGTCCCAGGCCCAGGAATCACACACCGTCAAAGCATCACCTAAAACAATATCAGACACACATCTCTGACCATATCTCCGCCTACTCTACCCTTCCAGCTTTACTGTCCTTGGCATTCTGCAAACGTGTTAGACTGCTCTAGCCTCTGCAGTGCTGCACTTAGAATGTGATTCCCCCAGAGGGAAGCATGGTTTGCTTTCTCACCTCCTCCTAATTTTTAATGTCATCCTTCCCTGGCCACCCTTAAAATGGACCTCTTCCACATATACATACCCTGTCTCTACTTTTATCCAAAATACTTTTCACACTAAATGTACACTATAAAGTTTATTGACTTATTTGTTTATTTTCTCTCTGCCCTCACTGGAAGAAAGGAGAGGGAGAAGGATGCAAAGCCCAGTAAGTGGGAAAAGTTGGATAGTAAAATCCTCTTCCTTAGAGCTCAGTCATGTGCATTAACTAAGTGGTAAAGAATCCACTTGCCAACGCAGAAGACTTGGGTTCGATCCTTGGTGAGGGAAGATCCCCTGGAGAAGGAAATGGCAACTCACTCCAGTATTCTTGCTTGGGAAATCCCATGGACAGAGGAACAGTCCATGAGGTCGCAAAAGAATCGGACATGATTTAGAGACTAAACAACAACAATTCACATTAGTATCTTGAAGGTTGCCAAGTATTACTAAAAAAATCAATCCTTTTCAGTAAAGAAATATTTTTAACTTTGTTAAACTTTTGTAAACAAAATATTTAATCTTGTAGCATTTATTAATAGCTATCAGAACACACAAGCTAAGGAACACAGCTAAGAGATGGTGCCCCTGTTTACTTTCTTTTTCCTTCAAGGAAAAATGACCAAAGTCATTCTTCTAAATGAATATAATTGTCTTTTGTAGACCCTTACTCTTCTCGATCACTACCCTGTGTATCTGAAGGACTTCCTGAAGCACCTCCATCTGTTTAATTACCACCTGCTCTGTTTCCTCTGCTAGTTCTCTCAATATTCTTTCTTTGTTTTCCTCAGTTGTTTCCAATCTACTCTTTCATTTTTAACTAGATACACTTTAAAAGTTAAAGTTTCTTCTTCTACACTTCTTGTCCTCAGATTGATCTTTTATTTTCAATCTTCACAGCTGTAATGATCTCATGACTCTAAACTAAATCCCAAATTATATTTCCAAAGACCAATTTAGACGGGGCCAATTGCTATCTTTTGCAAAAGAGCATAGTTTAAAAATCCAGCATCTTCATCCTCTTAAACCGGATTTTCATCCTCACCCCTCCCATTTCTGCCCCCTAGACATACCATTTTCCCTGTCCACAAAACTTTGAATGTTGGCTCTATCTTTACTATTTTCTCTTTCTTCTCTATATTCTTTCCTACCCCCACTACTCAGTGTTCTCACTCTTTGCACACTCTTTCCATGGTTACTGTGTTCTTTTGGCCCCTCTGCATTCCCTATCCTGCTTTTCTTCCCCCTGTGGAATATAACTACAACCTGACCAACCCCGGCTTCAGTGCAGTGGCTCTACTATGATCCTTTCTAATTTGCCCTGTGTATGCAAGCCAGACTCCTTGAAATATAAGCTTCCCTCCCTCACCTAAATACTTCCTCCTCTGTGTTAATCATCTCTATTTCTCTTTGTATTCCACAGTCATGACTATCCCTCCAACTACTGATTTTCACTGATCTCACTAGACTCTTTCCAGAGCCTTTGAGTCTTTTGAAAAAGACTAAAAATGAAAGACAGAAAAAGTATTACAAATAAAGTCTCACTGATATTTACTATAGTGGAAAAGAAGAAAAGTCAATACAAGAGATGGGAAACAGACATTTCCCGCTGAAGGTGTGTTGTCCGCCAGTCCTTATATTACAATCAAACTATCATATGAGTTAACAGAATGGAGCCGGCCATTGAAAACAAGAATAGTTAAAAGGCAGGTATAGATTTTGGATTTTGCTTTTGAATATGAAATCTGAGAATTAAAAAAAATATGAACATAAAACTATAACTTTGTACCACATTAAACAACACTGGGTCATAAATGGTCATAAAATGGACATAAAACTAAGTGTAATTCTAACCTAAAAGTAAAACTTCTAAAAGAAACAATGAGAAAAAAACCTTTGTGATGTCTTCGGGTTGGGCAAAAAACTATCATAAAAGACATAAAAAGTGTGGGCCATAAAAGAAAATACATAAATTTGACGTTATCAAATCAAAAACTTTTTCTCTAATTATCATATGACTAAAAACACAAGCTACAAACAGACTGGGAATAAAAACTGCAAAACACATATGTGATAAAGAGCTTATGCCTAGATTACATGAAGAACTCCTACAATCCGATCAATAAGAAGATTTTTAGGTGGGGGAGGGGACAAAAGATTTGACAGTTATTTTGCCATAAAGGAGAAACAGGTGGTCAATAAGCAAATGAGGAGATATTTATTATTATTAACTTATTAGGAAAGTGAGATACCTCTACACATCAATAAGAAGGGTGAAAATTAAAAAGACTCACCATTCCCAGTACTGGTGAGAATGTGGAGTAACTAGAACTTTCATGCACTGCTGCTGAGACTATAAAAAGCTACTACCTTTCTGCAACAGTTTGACAGTTTCCTACCAAATTGAACAAATATTTGCCATATGATACAGCAATCCCATGCTGAGGTATTTACCACAGATGGAAAAAAAAAAGATACATACATTTAAAGACCTGCTTGTGAATGCTTCTAGCAGCTTTTATACAACTGCCAAAACCTGGAAACAACCCAAAGGTTGATCAGCTGGGTTGAATGGACAAACAAATAAAATGGAATACTTCCATGATAAAAAGGAATAAACTGTTGATATATGCACCAATAAGAACAAATCTCAAAGCATTATTCTAAGTATGAGAAACCAGACACAAAAGGCTACATACTGCATGATTGTATACATATTCTATTTATTTCATTCTGGAAAAAAACACAGACAGAAATCTAACCAGTTGTTGCCAGGGTATGGCAGTGAGACTGACTACAATAGGGCACCAGAAAGTTTCTGTCGTGTTTGAATGCACTCTCTCTCTCTCCATTGTGGTGGTTACACAACTGAATACTTTTGTCAAAACTCATTGAACTTCATACCAAAAAGGGTGAATTTCAATGCATATAAGTTGTACCTCAATAAACCTGGCTTTTAAAAAAAATAATCAAGATGTTTTAAAAACCAGAAAAGAGAAGGTAATTTATTTTTCTCATCTGTCCCCAACCATTTTCATACTGAAAATATGAAAATTTTTCTCCAAGCCAGGCTTCAGCAATACATGAACCGTGAACTTCCAGATGTTCAAGCTGGTTTTAGAAAAGGCAGAGGAACCAGAGATCAAATTACTAACATCTGCTGGATCATCAAAAAAGCAAGAGAGTTCCAGAAAGGCATCTATTTCTGCTTTATTGACTATGCCAAAGCCTTTGACTGTGTGGATCACAATAAACTGTGGAAAATTGTGAAAGAGATGGGAATACCAGACCACCTGACCTGCCTCTTGAGAAACCTCTATGCAGGTCAGGAAGCAACAGTTAGAACTGGACATGGAACAACAGACTGGTTCCAAATAGGAAAAGGAGTACGTCAAGGCTGTATATTTAACTTACATGCTTATTTAACTTATATGTAGAGTACATCACGAGAAACGCTGGGCTGGAAGAATCACAAGCTGGAATCAAACTGCCGGGAGAAATATCAATCACCTCAGATATGCAGATGACACCACCCTTATGGCAGAAAGTGAAGAGGAACTAAAAGCCTCTTGATGAAAGTGAAAGAGGAGAGTGAAAAAGTTGGCTTAAAGCTCAACATTCAGAAAACAAAGATCATGGCATCTGGTCCCATCAGTTCAGTTCAGTACAGTTTAGTCGCTCGGTCGTGTCTGACTCTGTGCGACCCAATGAATCGTAGCACGCCAGGCCTCCCTGTCCATTACCAACTCCCAGAGTTCACCCAGACTCACGTCCATCGAGTCAGTGATGCCATCTAGCCATCTCACCCTCTGTCGCCCCTTCTCCTCCTGCCCCCAATCCCTCCCAGCATCAGAGTCTTTTCCAATGAGTCAACTCTTCGCATGAGGTGGCCAAAGTACTGGAGTTTCAGCTTCAGCATCATTCCCTCCAAAGAAATCCCAGGGCTGATCTCCTTCAGAATGGACTGGTTGGATCTCCTTGCAGTCCAAGGGACTCTCAAGAGTCTTCTCCAACACCACAGTTCAAAAGCATCAATTCTTCGGCGCTCAGCCTTCTTCACAGACCAACTATCACATCCGTACATGACCACAGGAAAAACCATAGCCTTGACTAGATGAACCTTTGTTGGCAAAGTAATGTCTCTGCTTTTGAATATGCTATCTAGGTTGGTCATAACTTTCCTTCCAAGGAGTAAGCGTCTTTTAATTTCATGGCTGCAGTCGCCATCTGTAGTGATTTTGGAGCCCAGAAAAATAAAGTCTGACACTGTTTCCACTGTTTCCCCATCTATTTCCCATGAAGTGATGGGACCAGATGCCATGATCTTGGTTTTCTGAATGTTGAGCTTTAAGCCAACTTTTTCACTCTCCTCTTTCACTTTCATCAAGAGGCTTTTGAGTTCCTCTTCACTTTCTGCCATAAGGGTGGTGTCATCTGCATATCTGACGTGATTGATATTTCTCCTGGCAGTCTTGATTCCAGCTTGTGCTTCTTCCAGCCCAGCATTTCTCATGATGTATTCTGCATAGAAGTTAAATAAACAGGGTGACAATATACAGCCTTGACGTACTCCTTTTCCTATTTGGAACCAGTCTGTTGTTCCATGTCCAGTTCTAACTGTTGCTTCCTGACCTGCATAGAGGTTTCTCAAGAGGCAGGTCAGGTGGTCTGGTATTCCCGTCTCTTTCACAATTTTCCACAGTTTATTGTGATCCACACAGTCAAAGGCTTTGGCATAGTCAATAAAGCAGAAATAAATGTTTTTCTGGAACTCTCTTGCTTTATCCACGATCCAACGGATGTTGGCAATTTGATCTCTGGTTCCTCTGCCTTTTCTAAAACCAGCTTGAACACCAGGAAGTTCACGGTTCACATATTGCTGAAGCCTGGCCTGGAGAATTTTGAGCATTACTTTACTAGCATGTGAGATGAGTGCAATTGTGCGGTAGTTTGAGCATTCTTTGGCATTGCCTTTCTTTGGGATTGGAATGAAAACTGACCTTTTCCAGTCCTGTGGCCACTGCTGAGTTTTCCAAATTTGCTGGCATATTGAGTGCAATACTTTCACAGCATCATCTTTCAGAATTTGAAATAGCTCAACTGGAATTCCATCATCTCCACTAGCTTTGTTCGTAGTGATGCTTTCTAAGGCCCACTTGACTTCACATTCCAGGATGTCTGGCTCTAGGTCAGTGATCACATCATCGTGATCATCTGGGTCATGAAGATCTTTTTTGTATAGTTCTTCTGTGTATTCTTGCCACCTCTTCTTAATATCTTCTGCTTCTGTTTGGTCCATACCATTTCTGTCCTTTATCGAGCCCATCTTTGTAAGAAATGTTCCCTTGGTATCTCTAATTTTTTTGAAGAGATCTCTAGTCTTTCCCATTCTGTTGTTTTCCTCTATTTCTTTGCATTGATCACTGAGGAAGGCTTTCTTATCTCATCTTGCTATTCTTTGGAACTCTGCATTCAGATGCTTATATCTTTCCTTTTCTCCTTTGCTTTTTGCTTCTCTTCTTTTCACAGCTATTTGTAAGGCCTCCCCGGACAGCCATTTTGCTTTTTTGCATTTCTTTTCCATGGGGAGGGTCTTGATCCCTGTCTCCTGTACAATGTCATGAACCTCATTCCATAGTTCATCGGGCACTCTATCTATCAGATCTAGGCCCTTAAATCTATTTCTCACTTCCTCCGTATAATCATAAGGGATTTGATTTAAGTCATACCTGAATTGTCTAGTGATTTTCCCTACTTTCTTCAATTTCAGTCTGAATTTGGTAATAAGGAGTTCAGAATCTGAGCCACAGTCAGCTCCTGGTCTTGTTTTTGTTGACTGTATAGAGCTTCTCCATCTTTGGCTGCAAAGAATATAATCAATCTGATTTTGGTGTTGACCATCTGGTGATGTCCATGTGTAGAGTCTTCTCTTGTGTTGTTGGAAAAGGATGTTTGCTATAACCAGTGCATTTTCTTGGCAAAACTCTATTAGTCTTTGCTCTGCTTCAGTCCGTATTCCAAGGCCAAATTTGCCTGTTACTCCAGGTGTTTCTTGACTTTCTACTTTTGCATTCCAGTCCCCTATAATGAAAAGGACATCTTTTTTGGGTGTTAGTTCCAAAAGGTCTTGTAGGTCTTCATAGAACCGTTCAACTTCAGCTTCCGCAGCGTTACTGGTTGGGGTATGGGCTTGGATTACTGTGATATTGAATGGTTTGCCTTGGAAACGAACAGAGATCATTCTGTCGTTTTTGAGATTGCATCCAAGTACTGCATTATGGACTCTTTTGTTGACCATGATGGCTACTCCATTTCTTCTGAGGGATTCCTGTCCGCAGTAGTAGATATAATGGTCATCTGAGTTAAATTCACCCATTCCAGTCCATTTTAGTTCAATGATTCCTAGAATGTCTACATTCACTCTTGCCATCTCTTGTTTGACCACTTCCAATTTACCTTGATTCATGGACCTGACATTCCAGGTTCCTATGCAATATTGCTCTTTACAGCATCGGACCTTGCTTTCATGGCAAATAGATGGGGAAACAGTGGAAACAGTGTCAGACTTTGTTTTGGGGGGCTCCAACATCACTGCAGATAGTGACTGCAGCCATGAAATTAAAAGACGCTTACTCATTGGAAGGAAAGTCATGACCAAGCTAGATAGCATATTCAAAAGCAGAGATATTACTTTGCCAACAAAGGTTCATCTAGTCAAGGCTATGGTTTTTCCAGTGATCATGTATGGATGTGAGAGTTGGACTGTGAAGAAACCTGAGCACTGAAGAATTGATGCTTTTGAACTGTGGAGAAGACTCTTGAGAGTACCTTGGACTGCAAGGAGATCCAATCAGTCCATTCTAAAGGCGATCAGTCTTGGGTGTTCTTTGGAAGGAATGATGCTGAAGCTGAAACTTCAATACTTTGGCCACCTCATGCGAAGAGTTGACTCATTGGAAAAGACTCTGATGCTGGGAGGGATTGGGGGCAGGAGGAGAAGGGAACAACAGAGGATGAGATGGCTGGATGGCATCACTGACTTGATGGACATGAGTCTGAATGAACTCCAGGAGTTGGTGATGGACAGGGAGGCCTGGCGTGCTGGGATTCATGGGCTCACAAGGAGTCAGACACGACTGAGCAACTGAACTGAACTGATCAGCTTAATTACACATCTTCACATCTTCTGAATAGCAAAATCAACATTCAGAGTGGTTCTAAAAGTTACCTGTGGCAAACAAAATAGGAATAAAAATTTTAAACTATAAAATTTCCACAACTCTGGGATTCACAACAAGGGTATTCACAAAACAAGAAATTGAGCAGAACCTCAAGTGTGATGTCAAACATTCTTACTAACACATCTGAAGTCAGAAAGACTTTTTCGTTTAATAAAAAGTCTTAAGCTAAAAGTGAACTCCATCTATAAATGAAGTATGCTGCTAAGTCACTTCAGTCGTGTCTGACTCTGTGTGACCCCATAGACGGCAGCCCATGAGGCTCCACCATCCATGGGATACTCCAGGCAGGAACACTGGAGTGGGTTGCCATTTCCTTCTCCAGTGCGTGAAAGTGAAAAGTGAAAGTGAAGTCGCGCAGTCGTGTCCGACTCTTATCGACCCCATGGACTAGCCACCCACTATAAATTCAGAATGAAAATAACTAGGAGTTCCAGTCACACTGAACTACTTTCTGTCTCTGTTGTGACCATTATTTTCCCACCTCCAAGTCTTGCTTGCTGTGTTCTGTGCACAGGTTGTGCTAGTCTTCCCATTTCATCACCTCTGAATCCTTTTGCTGTCCTTCAGGGTCCATTTCATGCTCTAAAAAGTTCAAGGTCCTTTTGAACATCCTCTTGATCAGTGGTGTGCTCTGCTTTTTGTGAATTGCCTGGTATCTCTCTTACAATTCCCCAGTTTCTGCAACAGACTTACGTGGGTACTGACATAATTAGTCTACTGGATTGCAAGCTTATGGATGCTGGAGCCTTGTGTGAGTCATCCTCAAACTTCCCACAGCACCTAGTACAGTGTCTTGAAGTAACAGGCACCCAATAAACATTTGTTGAATGACTGAATATTAAGAGTAGGTTGCATTTGATGTGATTGCAAAAAATGTGGTGCAAACACAGAAAATGGTCCACTTGAAATTTTTATTGACCTCTGTTTTGTGTCAAGGTAATAGACTTATTCTTATATAAGATATATTCTGGTGTCTTCTGAAAGTATAACACACTTATTTGAAAACTATCAGATAAAATATATGCAAATTCAATGGAAAGAGTTCCCAAAGGCGAAACCTAAAACACTTTGAGCAGCAAATGAAATAAAGTTGCATGGGAATGTAACTAAAATTATAAAATATATATCCACACTGAGATAAATATATGATTGAATAAAAGAGGGAAGAGAACAATCTCCCATTGCAGAGGAATTCTAAATAATTTATACAGATCTACTGCTATCAAAGAGGTGGAACTTAATCCCCACTCCTTATATGGGCTAAAGTGACTCCTTCCAAAGAATACTGTATGGAAATAGGAGAGGGAGAAAGCTGACAAATACCACCTCAGCCAACTGATCAAGACTAAAATCAATAGTAAGTCAAGTTGAGAGTATGTATCTTTGACACGGTGTGATAGGAATGGCACTTTTCCTTCGCTAAACACATAATCCCAGTCCAAACATGAGAAAAACATCAGACAAATCTCAATAAGGAAGCTTCCAAAAAATACCTGACCAGTGCTCTTCAAAGCTGTCAAGGTCATTAGAAACAAGGAATGTATGAGAAACTGTCAGAGCCAGGAGGAGCCCAAAGAGACATGCCAACTATGAGTACAGATAATGTGTTCTCCTGCATAGGACTTTGGAAAAGAAAACTAAGAAAATGGTGTTTCAGTCCAGTTCAGTTCAGTCACTCAGTCGTGTCTGACTCTTCTCGACCCCATGAATCGCAGCACGCCAGGCCTCCCTGTCCATCACCAACTCCCGGAGTTCACTCAGACTCACGTCCATCGAGTCAGTGATGCCATCCAGCCATCTCATCCTCTGTCGTCCCCTTCTCCTCCTGCCCCCAATCCCTCCCAGCATCAGAGTCTTTTCCAGTGAGTCAACTCTTCACATGAGGTGGCCAAAGTACTGGAGTTTCAGCTTCAGCATCATTCCTTCCAAAGAAATCCCAGGGCTGATCTCCTTCAGAATGGACTGGTTGGATCTCCTTGCAGTCCAAGGGACTCTCAAGAGTCTTCTCTAGCACCACAGCTCAAAAGCATCAATTCTTTGGTGCTCAGCCTTCTTCAGAGTCCAACTCTCACATCCATACATGACTTTAGTTCACAATAATGTATAATTATTGGTTTGTTAATTATACTATCGTAGAATGTTCGGAGAAGGCAATGGCACCCCACTCCAGTACTCTTGCCTGGAAAATCCCATGGACAGAGGAGCCTGGTGGGCTACAGTCCATGGGATCGCTAAGAGTCGGACACAACTGAGCAACTTCACTTTCACTTTTCACTTTCATGCATTGGAGAAAGAAATGGCAACCCACTCCAGTGTTCTTGCCTGGAGAATCCAGGGACGGGGGAGCCTGCTGGGCTGCGGTCTCTGGGGTCACACAGAGTCAGACATGACTGAAGTGACTTAGCAGCAGCAGCCGCAGCAGCATAGAATGTTAACCAGGAGGGAACTTGATGTGAAATAAATGGGAACTCTGTACCATCCTTGAAAATTGCCTGTAAAGCTATAACTGTATAAAACGTAGCTTATTTTTGAAAAAATACACAAGTTTCAAATGTTAACAAGTTATACTGAAACAAAAAAAATATTTCTAGGCAATAAAGATTTAAGCAATATCACATGAGATTCACCCTGTAGAGAAACACTTCCCTCCACATACTGTAGTCCAGGATAAAAATTGGCAGATAAAGTTTCTGAAAACAAATAAGCTTAATATTTCTAATATCTATTCTAAAATTGTTTTATTTATAATTCAAAAATAATTGCTTCATTATTGCATATGATTTCCATTATCTTAAATTCACAAAGAAGTAATGTGATTTTATACTGAAAGCAATACTGAAAAATGCATGACGTTATTTACAGAAATTCATTCTGTGGTAAGCTTTATCTAAAATAAATTCCGCTTAAGAAGATCATTGATTTCTCTTTAATCCTTCCCCCTCCCATATAATGGGCTTCTCTGATGGCTCAGGTGGTAAAGAATCTGCCTGCAATGCAGGAGACCTGGGATGGATCCCTAATTGGAAGATCCCTTGGAGAAGGGAATGGCAACTCACTCCTGTATTCTTGCCTCGAGAATCCCATGGACAGAGGGGCTTGATGGGCTACAGTCCATGGGGTCAGACACGACTGACTAACGCTTTGACTTTCTTCCAAATAATGGGACGTTATATTTTGCTCTTAGAAAGAAAGGAAAGCTTCATGTCCTTAATCACAAACATCCTTACAAGACAAATTTGAAAGAAATTTGAAACTGGTAAGATCTTAGTTTTTCCTATTGTTAAAATTATCATCTGTTTAAAAAAATCTTAATGAGCTTCCTGAATAAATTATTATCACTATTCGAGGTACTGTGGTGGAAGGAACTGGGACAGGGTTGTTTTCTGTGTAGTTAGTTGTTGTTTAGGATGGAAGATAACAGAGCATATTGGGATATTGTAAGAGTACCTCTAGAGTCTCTCAAGTCAATACCTTCCAGCTGACTGATGTGAAGCAAATCACAGCTCTGGGTCTCAGATTCCTCATTTATAAGATGAAAAGATTATAATTCACAATCACTTATCTCTAAATTCATTCTAGCTAAAAAAAAAAAAAATCTGAAGTCTGAGTATAATTTCACATTTGCCTTTCAAATAAGGATGGAGAGCCTGACTCCCAGTAACCCTACACCCTCTCAAGGCCAGGCTCTTTGAAATTAAAGGAAACAGGGATGGGAGTTTATGTGTCTGCAATAGAAATTGTGCTGCAGAAACTAGGACTCACTGGGACCAGCATACTTAACTCAACTTTGATTTCAAAATTTGTTTCATGCATTGGTGGTTCAGTGGTAGAACTCTCACCTCCCCAAATTGGTTTTTTGTTCCCTGAACTCTTCAAAAATGCTAGAGAGTAACCCCTCTTTCTTCAGCACAAGCAAGCCAGCATTCAGGTAGATTCATAGAGAAGGGAAAGAATGAAGAAGAAAGCTTCATGTGTTCCTGAGAAAATAGAGGATTTGAGGAAAATTGTGCTTAAAATGATAACCTTCAAATTAATATTGCTTGAGAACTCATTGGGGCTGTCACAGAGCAGACACAGACAGTGATATAGGGCTTGAGGCCAGAGAGATCAGCTTTTCCATTTAAATAGGCAGAGATAAATAGTTAGGGTCAGCCCCCAAATATATCATGCCAGCAAACTTCCTCCATGTCCACAACCTCCTTAGCATCCATCACTTTTATTACCTTAGTTATTTATAGGTTTGACAAAAGAAGAGGAAGGAAATAGATGTTCAAAGAGAAATATCCAAATTTTAACAGTGACTGTGTTCTCCTCAGTCTATATCATTTCCCCATTGCCAGGCCAGCTTTCTGAGCATGTGACGTGTACAGAAGGGCCCCCGGATTGGCTCAATGCTTTCTCGCCACCATCTTGCATTTCATCATTTTTGAAGAAGGAGCTCAATATTTTCACTTTGCATTGTGTCCAGCAAAATATGTCGCTGGTCCTGACTACTGCCTTTTCAGATACCTTATCTTGATCTTCAGAAATTTCTACCTACACTTCTTTTCCTTATATAGAGCAGAGGCATTTTACCCAATACCTACTGTCAGGGCTCATCCATGGAACTCTCTCTGCCTATACAGGTTTCCCCACTATCCCAAAGTAGAGGATTCCCATGAAAACTTTAGTAAACCGAACTGGTATGAAGCAAAGAAGCAATTACCTTAGGTCAGACCTTGCTAACAGATACACAGATAGATTGAGATAAAGCCCAGACACAGACACAGTTCAAGGCTATGGCACCTGGATGCTGAGACGTTGAGCGTAGTTCCCAGGGAAGGAGTTCGGTGGTACCCCTCTCCTTGCTCAGGGTGTGCACTGTCTCTATAACAGCTCATTGCAAAACAAGCACTAAAAGCAATTATTGCTTTCTTCCTTTTTTCGTCAAAGCAAAAAGCCTTTCAGGTTTCTTTCAGTTATCAAAGCAGGTACTAACATAGGTCTTTCGTGAAAGCAAAGTGGTATAAGGTGAACTTTCAAAAAAGTAGAGAATACCTGTATACATTATGGCTTATCATTACTAGAAAAAATTGCTCAGCTTGAACCACCCACATTCGTAGTTTCCACTCTCTGCCCAACACTCTCCATTGGCCCACATTTCCCAGTCATCTGTTCCCTTCATTCTCAACAACAACAACTTTACCAATTTCCTTAAAACCCTATCAAGCCTTTCATCCTCAGGTGAGACCTTTTCCTTTTCCTTCACTGATGTCCTATAAATCTCTCAGATTCAACATTACCCAAACAGCAGTCTTCATCTCCCCATCTAAGTCTGCTCCTATTTCAGTGACTATCATGGTTTTATTCTGAATTGCCTAAACAAGAAATTTGATAGTCATCTTCAACTCTTCTCCACATCAAAATTATTTCCAAGTTTTTCCATCTTAATACTTCTTGGATCTGTTCACATTTGTCCATCCATTTGCCATTGCTTTAATTAATACACCCATAACTATTTTCCTGGTTTACCATAACATCCTAGCTGGTCCCCATGTTTCCACTCTAAATTTTCTTCCTGATCACCAAATGTATTTTCATGCTATAGTCTCAAAGATTTTGTAATAAAAATCTGGTCATATTCTGTGATGTACTGAAAAAAACCTGCCACACATTCTTCCCACTCCTGTCTGTATGCCCATTGGCAAAGCATTTCTGGCAATGCCCCTCAAAAGTGGAATCTATTTCTTTTCCTCCTGGATTCTGGGCCAGCCTTGTGACTTTGCTTTGACCAACAGAACGTGGGAGAAGTGTGATACGGTGGGAGTTCTGAACCCAGATCTTCAGAGGCCCTGGGGCCCTGCAGACTCCTGCCATCATTCAGCGTGCTCTGCACTGGCTGCTGAGAAATGCCTCCCTGTGTAACTATAGTGCTTGATGAAAAGTTTCACTTGTTCACCAGTTCCTAAAACAGTTCTCCCTTTTCAAAATCCCATATACAGCATCCTTGACCAGGACCCTATGAGTTATCTTTGATCCTTTTCTCCTTTACCTTCCAATTCATTTTCTCTAAAATCTCATCCCTGCTTATTTCTAAAGGTCCCTGAGCTGTCCTTTCCCCTCAATCCCATGTCATGCTCTCCCCTGAGTCTAGATCCCTAACTGAATTACAGAGCAATGCCTTGGCTAGACTCTAAGCTTTAGTTTGCTGCTGCTGCTAAGTCGCTTCAGTCGTGTCCGAGTCTGTGCAACCCCATAGACGGCAGCCCACCAGGCTCCCCCGTCCCTGGGATTCTCCAGGCAAGAACACTGGAGTGGGTTGCCATTTCCTTCTCCAATGCATGAAAGTGAAAAGTGAAAGGGAATTTGCTCAGTCGTGTCCGACCCTCAGCGACCCCATGGACTGCAGCCTTCCAGGCTCCTCCATCCATGGGATTTTCCAGGCAAGAGTACTGGAGTGGGGTGCCATTGCCTTCTCCGAAGCTCTAGTTTAGTGCCCTCCAAATATTTTAAGTTATAGCATTCTGACTAATTTTCTTAACAAGATTCCTTTTATTTCTCCCACACACAAAAGTCATAATAATTCCCTATTTCCCATCTCATCAAGTCAATACATTCTTTGTCACTTTCAAGGGCTCTCCCATAATTCCTACCCTCAAGTCTGTCTACCCAAACTTATCTCCTAATGGGGGCGGGGAGGTGGAAGGGAGGTCCAGGAGAGAGGGGATCTATGTATACTTACAGCTGATTCTTGTTGTTGTACAGCAGAAACTAACACAACATTGTAAAGCAATTATACTCCAATAAAATAAATATAAAAGGACTTCCCTGGTGGTCCAGCAGTTGACTCTGTGCTTCCAATGCAAGGGGTGTGGGTTCAATCCCTGGTCAGGGAACTAAGATCCCACAAACCGCACAACCAAAAATAAATGATTTAATTGAAAAAACAGAAAAAGAACAGGCCCCAAACAAAACAAAAACAAAATAGTATTTCTTTGTGTGTCACCTCTTCATCATACAGTTGAATTCTCTCAGCTACCTAGAAAGTGCTCAACGGTAACCCCCTGCCTGAGGCAGTCATGGACACTCATTCATCTGTGCTTTGCCTTCTACTAATCCGTTCTTCTGGAACCAACTCAAGTTCTACCTCTGTCAACTCCCTGGATCCCAAATCAAAGACAAGATGCTAATCCTTGCTTTGCCCAAAGTAGTTGTTTGAAGCCAGATTAATGACTTCTGTTTTCACAACTGTACTCTTAGGGGACTGAAGGTTCCAGCTGGAATATTTGAAAATTCACTAATACTTCCAAGGCTGTAATCCAGAGCCAGCCCATTCTCCCCAGGCTTGCCCTCCTCCGTCCTGGGCAAGCACTTGTGTTCCAAATATTTCCTTCATAATCATATTCCTTCACTCTCCAATCACCTAGGACACTTTAGGGGTTGGGCACCATGTCATATTCTGATCAGGTAACCTGTGATGGCCTGACACATAATTCACAATCAAACTAGTAGTTATGAGCAAATACTACACGGACTTTGCAGCCTATAAGAGGTGACTGGTGCTCAGTTCTACTTCAGTATAATAAGTGCAGCCTACTATGTCCTAATAATGAGGTCTCTGAGAAAGAGGGTATAAATGGAGGCACCATGAAGGACTCATTATGGCCAGTGTAGAAGGAGAAGAAACATCTTCTTCCACTGAATGTTCAAATGTACAAGAGGCCAGTCTCTGATATTGTTCCAGATGCTATGACATTTGTTTAACACTTTTTAAAACACTTCTCACTGAAAAAAAAATTACAGTGATTTACAGCCATCATGATAAAAGGTACAACACAAGCAGAAGGAGTGTTTGGTTAAAAAGATTTTTCACTGAAGACAAATAGCAACCAAGTGGAACAATATCACCACCATCTAACTATTAATATTACATAAAAGTAGATCTATATTTTTCCCACTAGTGTTGCCCAAGGGGTTTAATCTGAAGAAAGGGAGTTAAAATGGATGTTTTAGAGTCACTGAGGATGATATATTATTCTGTGTATTATATAATATAAAACAAGGACTACTGAAAGGAGGTATATAAGGGTAATTTGGGTCTGAAAACTAAAAAACAATATTAAATTGTTAGAAGTTTCTCTCCCTTCTCCCTCTTCCCCAATCCATAATATAGCTACAAAAATGTTTCATCACATAGAAGGTGTTAAATATCCACTGATAATTTAATTGAATACAACAATCCAGAGTAAAAAGAGATCTTTAACTTCCTTCAACTATCAATTTTCTGTATTAACATATTATTAATCTTTATTTACACTTATACAGAAGACGCACTCACATGATCAAACCACAAATATGTTTCATTATGTCACTGAAAATACCATATAAAGATTTTTTTACCTATTGTATAAAATATGCATGTACATATGGATAAAAGGATGTACTGATGATGTAAAATCCCAAATATAACACATATTGAAATAGATTCTAATATCAAGGCTGCTGCTGCTGCCGCCAAGTCACTTCAGTCGTGTCCGACTCTGTGCGACTCCATAGACGGTAGCCCACCAGGCTCCTCTGTCCCTGGGATTCTCCAGGCAAGAACACTGGAGTGGGTTGCCATTTCCTTCTCCAATGCATGAAAATGAAAAGTGAAAGTGAAGTCGCTCAGTCAAATCTAGTCCCAGGAATTACTAAATCTTGGTTAGTTTCACATTATGGAAACCATGTTACAAATTTATACATGCAAAGCATTAAAACCACTGTTTTTTAGGGTAAACGAAGAGCTGGGTGGAAGCAGCAACTCCATGGATCTTGTTTGACCCAACACATTCAACTTAAAGAACTGAAATTGTTTTAAATGATTTTAAGTCTACTGTGACAGTCGTCATCAAGTGCTATTGTCACAAAGCAAATTGGAATTCTCTGCCTGACATATGAATTGGAATTTCCTCAAACTGTCCGAGTTAAGAAAGAGTCAGTAAAGGTCAATCAAACTAGAATGTGCATAGCACGGCCCAACAATACAAATTCGGACACCATGCAGCTGTGACCGGTTCCATTAGCCACACATCACCAGTCAGCTCCATGGGGTCAACAAAGGAGCATGTGACTTTTCAGATGAGATTTTTCTACACAATATCACTCATTATAGTTTTTCTTAAGAGAAATATTCAAAGATGCCTGTAAAACCTTATGCTTAAATCCCAAACATAAAACCCTTAGCTTACATCGAAAGCATATCTTTTTAAATTTGTGTCTATTTATTTATTTCTGGCTCTGTTGGGTCTTTGTTGCTGCACGCGGGCTTTCTCTAGCTGCAGTGAGCAGGGGCTATTCTCTAGTTGCAGTGCGTGGGCTTCTGATTGCAGTGGCTTCCCTTGTTGCCGAGCACAGGCTCTAGGGCGAGAGGCTTTCAGTATTTGCGGCGTGTGGGCTCAGTAGTTGCGGCTCCCAGGCTCTAGAGCGCAAGCTCAACAGATGTGGCTCAAGGGCTCAGTTGCTCCGAGGCACGTGGGAGCCTCCTGGACCAGGGATCCAACCTGTGTCTCCAGCACTGGCAGGCAGGCTCTTTACCACTGAGCCACCAGGGAAGCCCAAAGGGCATATTTAAAATATCCCTATCTAAAGTAGTTTGGCATTAACAAAAATAATAATAACAAAAACAAAGATGTGTAGAATTTGCCCATCTACAAAGTGCTTTGGACTCTGGATAAAGGAATCACACCTACAAAGGAATCATTCACTCTCATAATAACCCTGTAACATAAAAATTATTATGCCCATTTTCAAATGATAAAGAGATGCTTAGAGAAATTGAGGGATTTATGTAGCTGTTAAGTGACAGTGATAAAATTCCTCTCTTGATTGCAAGTCTAATACTCCTTCCACTTAAAGAATCCAGATTCTGATAATGACTACTTGGGAGACATCGAATGAATTGTTACTGTGACACTTTGGGCAAGAGCTGAGGAACTTTAAAAAGCAGTGTAAAGTAATGATAAGGCCCCTTGACTTCTTTGCATGTTTTAAAAAATTGATCTTATATCAAGCTACCATTAACTATTCTACAAAAAGGGCCTACTACAGTGCAGTCCCTTGCTTATTAGGATGATCTTAGAAAACAAAATTAAAAGGAAATTTAACTCCGAGCACTTTATTTAATGAGCAGAGCTTACATAAGTACGCAGAAATAATACCCTGGAGCTACTTTATACAAGAGCCACAAAAGATCTACCACAGATGAGTGACAGAAACATAATGAGTATGAGTTCATGCAGTGGCCAAGTTGCTATTATTTAGAAGAGCCCTCTCTACAAGTTGAGCTTTTGCTACGAGTCACCAGCAAGGGAAGACCGAGAACAGAGGATCCTGCTGTGAATTCTGGGGGAGCACTGCTAAGAGGTCTCTAATGAGAAGCCACATTCCTATACTGGCTGGTCTATGACTTCATAATGTGACCAAAAAAAAAAAAAAAGACAAAGGAGTACAGTTGTTTCTTGGGAAATTTCACACCAATGCAAAGGCACCCACTCGAGTAGGGGCTGGCTAGCCCCTACATCTACACTCCAGATTGCATCCTGTTTGCAGTGTTACTCCAGGCTCAGGGAGGGACCCAGGGATTCATCCTGTTGAGCCCATTGAATGTGGCCTGTGCCTGTGTGACGTGACATTCAAACACTGCCGGTTTATGTCAGTGATAAAGGGAACCCAAATAAGCAAATGCTGAAGAACTGATGCTTTTGAACTGTGGTGCTGGAGAAGACTCTGGAGAGTCCCTTAGACAGCAAGGAGATCAAGCCAGTCAATCCTAAAGGAAACCAACTCTGAATACTCACTGGAAGGACTGATGCTGAAGCTCCAATACTTTGGCTACCTAATGCAAAGAGCTGACTCATTAGAAAAGACCCTGATTCTGGGAAAGGCTGAAGGCAGGAGGAGAAGGGGACGACAGAGGATGAGATGGTTGGATGGCATCATCTACTCAATGCACATGAGTTTGGGCAAACTCCAGGAGATAGTGAAGGACAGGGAAGCCTGGCACCCTGCAGTCCATGGGGTGGCAGAGTCAGACACTACTTAGCGACTGAACAACTACAACTAAGCAAGATATTAATTCTATTTTTCCCTCTCCTAGACCGGATCTCAAAGCTATTTAACTTTTCCAGAAATAGTCGAAGGAGTAAAAGACAGGAGAGTCCACAGATCCTATTCTGGAAGCAATCCTGTGGATCTCCAGGTTTAGCATAGGGGTGAGGAGACCCAGTCGGCACAATTCCCTCAGTATCTTAAAAGTCAGCTTCACACAAAGGAAAAACGACCTTGTAAATTTCACTACAAGAGTCATCTAGAGGGATTTCCCTGGTGGTTGGTGGCTAAGATTCCACGCCTCCAGTGCAGGGGCCTGGGTTCGATTCCTGGTCAGGGAACTAGATCCCTCATGCTGCATGTGTGGTGACTAAGACCCAGTGCAACCAAATAAATAAATATTTTTTTAAAAGAGCAGTCCTGAAGTTTACGGTATTCTTTTTGGTGGTGGTAGAAGTTTTGAGGGGATATTGTGGGGAAAAGGTGGGATGGCCTGGAGCCATTCTTTTAGAAAATATTCATTAGAAGGCATGTCTTTTAACCTTGAAAGCAGCATGTCAGTCTAAAAAAAAATCTCTTGGATAAGAAGAACCCAGGACACCAGCAAAGAATCTAGTGCTGGTTAATTCAAGCATTAAATAAATATTAACTAACCAACATGGTGCAGGCACTGATTTCACTGAATCATTTTCACACAATAGCTTGGAACCCCTATAAAAATAGAAGTTCTTGAACAAAGAATATTTGCAGTTTAACCCTAAAATGTTGATTTAAGAAATGAATTCTATTCAGTCTAAAAGGAATAGGACACAAATCATTCTCTTTCCCTCCCATCTTTGCTGATGACCGAGGCTGGGCAAAATAATGTTTTTAAAAATGTCTAAAAAGCTTACAGAATTCAGATTTTTTGCCTATGGGACACAATATTACATAATGAACTATTTTTTTTTTCTGTATTCAGCATGAAATAGTAAATATTAGGGATGCCTTTTACCCCAACGATTAAAGTGACACAAAAACAGCATGACTGTTGATGGTTGTAGCTATAAAAACACTCACTCAAGACCCATGGGAATAGATGCCTGATCCCCTGAGGCTGACTTAGAAACACTTCACAGGAGAAAACATTAATGTTGGGGTTACAGGACAATGCCTGAAAAATACAGCAAACTGATCCTGAGATTTGTACAAGGGAAGAATTGAATTCTTGAGCAGCAGAACTCACTGACATAAAACTAGACAATGGGTGTATGTTTTGGAAGTCAGTTACATCTCAACAAGCAGGTGTGATCATTCATAAGTAGTAAAGCTTCCTTGATTAAAAAAAAATCCTCATGGAATTATAATAATGTAGTAAATCATCTTCCAAGAGAGTAAGTACAGATTTATTTAGCAAATAACTGGTTTCCTTAGCTGTTCAGGGCTCTCTGAGAGGCATGAGCTACATCTGGAAAATGGTGCTACGTGCAAGGATGTACTAATACAGTCTTCCCAGGTGACTCAGATGTTAAAGAATCTGCTGCAATGCAGGAGACCTGGGTTCAGTCCCTGGGTTGGGAAGATCCCATGGAGAAGGGAATGGCAAACCACTCCAGTACTCTTGCCCAGATAATTCCATGGACAGAGAAGCCTGACGGGTTATAGTCCATGGGGTTGCAAAGAGTCAGACACGACTGAGCGGCTAATACTTGGGAATTCAGGTTGGATATAAAGAAAAAGGCTTGAATTTAGGCAACTATGTGTAAAGAGAAAACATTAAGACCACAAGCTCAGTTGGAGTAGATGGGTGAAAAGTAAGAAGAGTTAGAAGTGAAAGTCAGCCTATGGGTCAACCAGGACATGAAAAGATTCTTGTTTTAGAGTAGGCAGGAATTCCTAATTGGTCTAAGTCAACCTGATCTATCTAATTATCACATACCTGCTAACTGATACAGGTGAGCCTCAGAGGGTGGCTGGTGCTTGCGGCACTTAAGATGTCTTCTTGCGTGTTCTTAGTCCATCTTAATCACGTCTGTGACACTGAACACTTATGCTGTGACATGTATCTACAGCTCCACTTCTGTCCCTCCAAATTCAGCATCTCTGTGACTGTCCCTGGGAAGGACACAGTGGCTCTCTTCTTCAGACTTTCATTTTACCTCTGACTCTTGCTCCCCACACCCTCCATATGTAGCTTCAGCCCAAGAGAAAGCCAATGCTGCCACCCATTTTGGACACACCCACCCCCAAGATATCCAATCACAGCTCGGTTTTAAGGAGATTAAATGACAAGTGTCAGTCTGGGTATCAAAGTCTGAATACTACACAATATATAATTTTGTACTTACCAATTCTTATTTTCAAAATGTTACCATGGTTAATACATCTTGGCCTCTTTTGCAGATTTCTTGTACATTTAGGACCCACCATTTCTCATTGGCCATTAAGAGCTCAAATTAAGAGGAATTTTCATGAATTCCTCCCAAACTACTCCAACTCACAAAGAGTACATTCCTACCCTGAATCCTGAGAGCTCTCAAACCATAGTGCATGTTTTGGGGTCTTCATAATAGTAGGTAACATTTACTGAGCATCCTCTCTGCATTAATGGGTTGTATACAATGTTTTGTAGGTACATGATCATGTACCTACAAGGGGCTTTCCTGATGGCTCAGTGGATAAAGAACCCACCCACAATGCAAGAAACGCAGGACATGTGGGTTTGATCCCGGGGATGGGAAGATCTCCTGGAGAAGGAAGTGGCAACCCACTTCATTATTCTTGCCTCGGAAATCCCATGGACAGAGGAGCCTGGTGGGCTACAGGCCATGGGGTCACAAAGAGTCAGACACAACTGAATGGCTAAGCATGCATGCACACACAGCACTTGGTTAGTAGTATTACAGTTGCATGGTAGTAGTATTACATGGTTAGTAGTAGTATGTTCATTTCACAAGTGAGGTAAATGAAACTCAGAGCTCAACTATCTTACCTAAGATTTTCTTAGTTAATAAATGTTGATTCAAAGGATGCCACTTTTCCACTAAGTAGCAGTATCAGTCTTATTCTGTAGTCATTTTTGACTTATAAGTCTAGACTATCAATTGCTCTTGTTCTCAATTCACGTAACACCCAACACAGTGTTAGGTGTATTGTGGATGCCTAACTATTTATATACACAATATATAATGTGACTGGAAAATCTCTACATAAGTAGAAAACAAATAATACAATTTAATTTCACTTCGATGTTCAAATAGTTGGATGGATTTGCATATGGCCAATGGGGATTGCAACCATGAAATTAAAAGACGCATACTCCTTGGAAGGAAAGTTATGACCAACCTAGACAGCATATTCAAAAGCAGAGACATTACTATGCCAACAAAGGTCCGTCTAGTCAAGGCTATGGTTTTTCCAATTGTCATGTATGGAAGTGAGAGTTGGACTGTGAAGAAAGCTGAGCACCGAAGAATTGATGCTTTTGAACTATGGCATTGGAGAAGACTCTTGAGAGTCCCTTGGACTGCAAGGAGATCCAACCAGTCCATTCTGAAGGAAATCAGCCCTGGGATTTCTTTGGAA
This sequence comes from Bos indicus x Bos taurus, assembly GCF_003369695.1. Lineage (NCBI taxonomy): Eukaryota > Metazoa > Chordata > Mammalia > Artiodactyla > Bovidae > Bos > Bos indicus x Bos taurus. The sequence continues at coordinate 32,996,131 of NC_040084.1, forward strand.
GGAATGATGCTAAAGCTGAAACTCCAGTACTTTGGCCACCTCATGCAAAGATTGACTCATTGGAAAAGACTCTGATGCTGGGAGGGATTGGGAGCAGGAGGAGAAGGGGACGACAGAGGATGAGATGGCTGGATGGCATCACCAACTTGATGGATATGAGTTTGAGTGAACTCCGGGAGTTGGTGATGGACAGTGAGGCCTGGCATGCTGCGATTCATGGGGTTGCAAAGAGTCGGACACGACTGAGCGACTGAACTGAACTGAACTGAATATAATAAACAAAGACTACAGGATGATGAAACAACAGAGTCAATTGAAAGAGAAAAAAATAGCAGAGGGGTTCTAAGATATCATATGAATCAAAGATGGATCCTGTTTTGTAACATTTGTTCATTTGTTTGTTTTTAGATTCCATGTGTAAGTGAATACACAATCCTTGTCTTTCTCTGACTTATTTCACTTAGTATAATACTCTTCAGGTCCATCCATGTTGCTGCAAATAGCAAGATTTTGTTCTTTATTATGGCTAAGATTCCATTGTGTGTGAATATATACCACATCTTCTTTATCATTCATCTGTTGATGGATACTTAGGTTGCTCCCAAATCTTAGCTACTATAAATAATGCTGCCAAGAGCATCAGAGTGCATGAATCTCTTTAAATTAGTGTTCTCATTTTCTTCAGCTATGTAGCCAGGAGTGAAATTGCTAGATTGTATGGTACTTCTATTTTCAGTCTTGAGGAACCTCCATGCTGTTTTTCCAGGTCGGCTGCACCAGTTTACAATTCCATCAACAGTGCAAGAGGGTTCCTTTTCTCCACATCCTCATTAACACTTGTTACTTCTTGTCTTTCTGACGGTAGTCATTCTGGCAGATGTGAGGTGATACCTCACTGCAGTTTTGTTTCCATTTCCCTGATGATCAGTGATGTTGAGGATCTTTTCACATGCCTGTTGGCCATCTGTATTTCTTCTCTGGAAAAATCCTATCCAGGTCTTCTGACCAGTTTTTAATTGGATTATCTGTTATTGCTAGAGTTTTGTTTTGTTTTGTTTTTATATTGAGTTGTGCAAAATAGAAACAGGCTCACAGATATAAAGAAGAAACCAGTAGTTGCTAGAGGTGAGGGAGATGAAGGGAATTAAGAGGTACACAGTTTCAGTTATAAAATAAATACTACAGGGCTATAAAGTACAGCACAGAGAATATAGTCAATAATATTATAATAAGTTTGTATGGTGTATCATCTATAAAAACATCAAATCATTATGCTGTACCTCTGAAACAAATATAATACTATGTCAACACTACTTCAGTTTAAAAAAATACTGATTCTGTGAGATTTTCTCATCTCAGCTGCCTATGCTGAACCTGGGTTCCTAATTGCATCTCTCCTGACCATTAGCATAGCCTCACAGAAGATGTGGGAGGTACTGAAAAGGAGAAATATGGCTTCTTATTTACAGCCATATCCACCCCAGAAAATAACTACACAAATTTACTTTTAAAACACCTTTATTGATTTGGCTGACTTGAAAATATTACGCATTTCCTTTACTCAGGGTAAAGGAAATATGTCTCCTCTGGGGGAAATTCAGGCTAAATAGAAATTATGATATCTCACCCCATCTGACCTTGTAATTCATACACTACAGATCAATGTTTAAAGGCCTGCTGCCCAGTCCCCAAGAATGTCATATACACAGAAAGCTGGCACCTGGATAAGCTTCAAAGTCCCCACATGGGCACTGGGGTGAGCTCATCACATCAGGCTAAAAACCAGCCTTTGTTCACTGTGTCACATCTTGCCTTAGTAGGAGATGGCCTCCTCACAATCACTTCCATTCATGAGGGGAGAGCGCCGGGGTCCACACTGAACAGCTCTCCATTGAGCTGCAGAAAACGGGGAAATAGCTGCCGTGTTTTCCCAGTGATGTTATTAATATTTAAGTGCTGTTTTCCGGGGGGCTAGGGGGAAGCATAAGAACCCAGCTCTAAGAAGGCTCTGACCTGTTTTCATGATTAGTGCTGCAGCAATGAACTAATTGCTCAGAAAGAAAAAAAATCACATCCATAGAAATTCCAAGTAACCACCAGAGAAGGCGAGCTTTAGCAAAAGATACTGCTTGCAAAACTTGAAGCTACTACTGAGGATGACATAAGATTTTAGATCTTAGCAGAGAGCTTAACAGTTGTAGTATTACAGAAGTACTTGTTTCTGTTTGGGTGGCTGAACGTGTTATTAATGAAGGATGAAGTTAAGTAATAACACCGGTAAAATAGCACGTGTCTTTAGATGGAGACCTCTGGCTGTATCTCTCCATTTTCATTGAATCACAGAAAGCAAATAAAGTGACATGTAATCTCACCTCAGGGAGGTTAAGCGATGTGCCAGGAACCGCTTAGGAAGTTGGCAAGTAAAAATATGGACAGAAGCAGCAGGCTCCTTCAATAACTCAGGGTCCATACACCAAACTTGGCATCTCAGCCCAGGTTTCACAGTCAGGACTAAACTGACAACAGCTTGCTAATCCTTCCCATGCCACCACCGTGAAGACTCTCATACTCATGTATCCAGAGGGTCTTTTTCTTCCCTTTAGTTCACTTTGTTTTCTTACAACCGTTTATTGCCCCCACATGCTGTCTCCTGTGATAGCTCCAAGCTCAGAGCAAAGATCAATGAAATAACAGTTGCTAACGTAGCTCTAGAAAATCCCATGGACGGAGGAGCCTGGTGCAGGCTACTGTCCGTGGGGTAGCAAAGAGTCGGACACGACTGAGCGATTTCACTTCACTTCACTTCACTTCAATATAGCTGTAGTAAGAACCTGCTGGCCAATGCAGGAGACATAAAGAGACGCAAGTTCATCCCTGGGTGGGAAAGCTCCCTTGGAGGAGGGCGTGGCAACCCACTCCAGTATTCTTTCCTAGACAATCCCATGGACAGAGGAGCCTGGCAGGCTACAGTTCAAGGGGTCACAAAGAAGACACGACTGAAGCGACTTAGCATGCACACATAAGTTTATTAAAAAGCAAGAAGAAGTATCACAAGTCTCATTAAATAAATCAGCATACATTTTCCTTTTTCCTCGCCTTTTCTTTTGCCTCCTGCTTCTCCCTCTCCATCTTGGTCACTGATGTTTCAAGTAACAGGGTATCAGTTTTGATAATGTTAAGACACTTAAAACATGATGCTTTAATCCTTTCTTTCTGGATTTCTTTCCTTTTCTTAAAGTCTATGCAACTTTTGTTAACATTTAAATTATTATTTGTTTAAAGGATTATGATATGTATAAGGTGTTCATTCTGAAAATTCAGAGTACTTTTTTTCTCTTTCTGGTGGGCCTAGAAGAAGCACAGACAAATAAAGATGTATGATATCTCTCACCCCTCCAGCCAGTGCTTTTTCCTCTCCACTAGAGTTTCTCAACCACAGCGCAATGGGTACTTCGGACCAGGTAGTTCTGTGTTGTACAGGCTGTCCTGTGTATTGTAGGGTGTTTTGCATCATCGCCAGCCACTACCCACTAGGTGCCAACAGCAATCCCTACCCCCCAGGTTGTTCCAACCAAAAATGTCTCCAGTCCCAAAATGTGCCCCCCTCTCCCGCCCTGGGCGGGATTCAGGGGGCAGAATCAGCCTCGGTGGAGAAACACTCACCTAGATGATATTGCCTGGTTGTCTGAGTGTTTGTATGAGTTGGAAAGGAAAGGAAGTTATTTTGAGTTTTTGTGCATGTCACAGGTATGGATGGATGAAGCTGGGAATTGGTAAGGTGAGAGATTATTTTTTTAATAATATCTACTCCCCTTACATTGGCCTTGAGAGAACTGCTATGAACACCATAATACTGGTTAAAGAATTTTGAGTTTCTTGGGGGAAAAATAAAACAATAATAAAAAGCACTGAGGAGTAACATTTTCTACCCAAGTCCATTTTATGAATGGACTGAGTCTAACAGAACCATATGCTTCTTCTACCTCTTGCATGTGTTAATAAGCCAACATTTTTTGGCATCTACTTACTGATAGGGCCTAATAAGACAGTAAAAAAAAAATTGAGGATAAGAGTACATTGTTGGAATATAATAAACCACTTTTATTTTCCCTTATCTTTATCACAAGGCTGTATTCATCAGCTCTGGAAATATATTCAAGAGCATTTTATAAACAACTAATTGATCCTTGCAGCACATTAATATTGAAAGGATCAGTATCATCTTTACTGAAGAGGCAGATGTGAAAGCAAGTGGCATTACCATTCTGAAAAAACACAAACTAGTAAGAGGCTCTTGAAAAGATTTGTGTCAAGACATCAGTAAATCTTGGATTCATTATTAGGTCCAGGATATAGAAACCTTCTGGACTATAAAGGAAAATCTGTTGTGTCAGATTTCAGAATTTTAGCACACTGAACACTAAACTTCCTCTATTTGCCGACAAAATTAAATTTAGTTAGGAAGGATATTTTCTAGTCAATTCCCACTTATACATACGTGTCTTATTTTTAGAAGAATCCCAAATGACAATAAAAGTATCACATATACAGGTGGTTTCCATCATCAGAGGTCAACTGTAAACTAAGCAGTCAAAAAATTTCCAGGTGGTAACTTTCCTAGCATGCACATTTCCTTCTAAGTAGAACAACAAAATCCCTTTATCTGGAAGCCAGATGCCTGAGACTAGGAAAATTTACTCTTAAGGAGGCATAGGTAGAACATAAATCTAAGAGAAAATATCTAAAAATATAGTTGGACAGATTTGGACCCCCAAAAAAAAGTCTTTAAAGAAAATGAGAATAAAATTTATACTAAGGAGCTGAGGTTGTCATTTTGAAAGCCATTTTACTGAAAGAATAATTATATGCACACTAGAAAATGGCGACAAAGGACAGAAGAGTAGAGGGTGTGAGCGTATTTTACGGAGCTGTAGTCAAAAGACATGGGACTTAGAGAATTCAAGTCACTATCTCGCCTCTAATTAGCTCTGTGACCCCGGGCAAAATGGCCCAATTGCATTAGTGTGGGGCACAGAAACGAGAAGAAGAGCAGGCAAGAGATTCTGTGTTTCTTCATGCCTACTTTATTTTTTCAAAACAATTTCACTTAGCTGCCTCCAGATCCAAAAAGAGGGAGCTATGTGACAAGGCTGGATGAGTTGGCACTTTGAAATTTCAGTACTAATGCGACTCCACCCACAGCCTGACCTCAGGTATCTTTCATCCCTTGATGGGCCATCATTTCACTGTCTGGACAATAAACAGAAAGTCTAATTTTAGAGAATAAAAGAATAGAGTCATCTTTAGGATCTCTTCAGCCTGTCTAACCCCTCAGTCCCCTCCCCTTGAAGGCGGGAGCCAGGTCTGTTTTGATCTTTGTCATATCCTGAGCATGAGCGCCATGCCTGGCACACGACAGGCACTCAGAAAATATCTATAGAATAAACAAACAATTCTGTGCTTGTTCCATGCAATGCAATAGAGCTCTTTACCTTGATCCGTTGGCTGTTAAGCGACCATGCCTATTTGTGGTTGTCATTGTTTAGTAGCTCAGTCGTGTCCGACTCTTTTGCAGCCCCGTGGACTGTAGCCCACCAGGCTCCTCTGACCACAGGATTCTCCAGGCAACAATACTAGAGTGGGTTGCCATTTCCTTCTCCAGGGGATCTTCACGACCCAGAGATTGAACCTGAGTCCCTTGCATCTCCTGCATTGCAGGGGGAATCTTAACCACTGAGCCACCAAGGAAGCTATTAAATAACTATACCTATGGGAAATGATAAATGGCACTTCAACACAGCACATAAGTGCCATGACAACACATATTTCTTTCTTTTTCTTGGACACATAGGTGGCAGGCATGTTGGATCTTAGTTCCCAACCAGGGTTCAAACCCGTGCCTCCTGCATTATAAGCACGGAGTCTTGACCACTGCCAGGCAAGTCCTGACAACACATATTCTGAAGAGTGATCAGTGTTTTAAGTTTTACTATGTGGCATGTTCAGTAATTATCAGAGTGCCATCTGAAATTCTTCACATAAGTCTTTGGTTCCTATTAACCGAGATGAAAACATTAGCAGAAGAGCTAAATTCTGAGGAAAACTACAAAGCCAACTCCAGAAGGAATTTGGAGGCTGAAAGCAAAATATTAAAGATTGTTATTCCCCACAGAAATAGGCACACTTTTTAAACTGAGGCTGTTACCATCTGCAGTTGTCACTGGCCATCTGCTTAGGTCTAATCAGGTCTGTCACTAGCATTAAATATAAGTTTAAATTCTGCTCCTCTTAAGTAAATTCCAGAAAAGCTTCCCTTATCCTTTTCTGAACTTCGAGCTAAATTTTTATCCTTGGACTATTTTAGCAGAACATTAAAATGCTCTCATAAGGTCAAGGCAATGGCCCATCCAGCCCAGCCTCCCGTGAATGCCAAGTAAGGGTAGCGGTCTTGTAATTAACCTTCTCAGAGTCTAGCCTCTGCTTCATTTTTACAAGTCTAACTTGGAACTAAATTAAATCTTGACCTTAACGTATCAATGTCATACATGGGTATTGTAGGCAAAATATTAAAGCACCCACCAGAATACTGGCTCCCTGGCATGTACACCCATCTCTTCCCATGAGTGCAGGTGACCGTGATGTGACAGTCACTCCCCTTAGGTTACACTTATATGTCTCTCATAGCAGAACAGAAGGGATTAGAAGTCAGAGAGATGTAGCTGTCTTAGAAGAAAGCAAATAGCCATGCTGTGAAAAGGTCTATGGAGACTACAGGGAGTGGAGCCAGTGTCTAATTGCTGCAAGAGGTCCCTTCGGCCAACAGCTAACAATAAACAAGGGCATCGATCCTGTCTTGTGGGAACTGCATTCTCAAGCATATTCTGAGAAGAGGACTCTGTAGGTGATAACTTCAGCCTGATCTAGTGAAACCCTGAGCAGGGGACCCAGTTAACGCATACCTGAACTACTGACCACAGAAATGTAAGATAATAAACGAGTCCTGTTTTAAGTCACTAAATTTGTGGTCACGTGTTACATAGCAATATAATTCAATAGGTAAAGAGTCAGAAGCACATTATAAAATCATGAGAATGAGTACAGTTATAGGAGGGAGCTACATTCAGTGTACAATATGAGAAAGGCTGAGCTCCAGTTTACAATGGCTAAAGTGGCCTTTAGCACCAGTAATGAGTGGTATTACTCTAGACTCACTACAAGCATGGGGGTCATAGCTGGTGGCTGGCCCAGCATAGGCTGCGGCACACAGTAAGTGGTCAATGCACATGTGTTGTTGAATTAATGAATGTTGAATAATAAGCTTATTAATAAATAAAAGCTTCCCAGGTGGCACAGTTGGTAAAGAATCCACCTGTCGCTGCAGGAGATGCAAGAGGCATGGGTTCAATCCCTGGGTCAGGATGATCCCTTGGAGTAGAAAATGGCAACCCACTCCAGTATTTGGAGGGACTGAGGGTGAAGCTGAAGCTCCAATACTTCGGACACCTGATGCGAAGAGCTGACTCATTGGAAAAAATCCTGATCCTGGGAAAGATTGAAGGGAAAAAAGAGAAGGGGGCAGCAGAGGATGAGCCGGTTAGATAGCATCACCAACTCAATGGACATGAATCTGAGCAAACCCCAGGAGATAGTGAAGGACAGGGAAGCCTGGCGTGCTGCAGTTCATGGAGTCGCAAAGAGTTGGACATGACTCAGCGACAGAACAGCAACAATAAATAAAATGTCTCAAGAATTAAGAGAATAATGAACATATTTTTTGATGATTCTGCATAAATCTGCAGTGTCTTAAAGTTATCATTTTATCATACATGAAACAGAGTGGTTAAAGATCTATTCATCTCAGGAGTTACTTCTAGGGATGAATTGAGGGGAAGGTGGGTATGGAAGAAAATTTACTTTTTATTGTGTATACTTCACATCCTTGGAAATTTTCACAATTAAGTGTCAAATTTTTAATAATAATAGATACACTTTAACAATAAGAAAGTTCTATCTAAGAGCATGCCTGGAATCAAACACTTTATAAGATTTACAATTGCAAGGGAAAAATCTTTGCATTCTACTCTCAACATTTGGCCAGACATTTATAGTGCTGAGCCAGCCGTTCGGTCTGGACAGCACATCTGTGGGTGGGCCTCTTTTACTAAATGCTCTATGTATGCAAAGATGCCATATCCTAAAAACAAAACAAACACAAAAACACCCAAAGTGGTTATAACAATAATTATAATTTTTGAGCCTACTATGAGCTAGGCATTATGTGGAGCGCTTGATGGATTATCTCACAAATTTTCCCCTCAAGGAGCTTAAAATTTGAAGAAATCAAATATAATTGTAAAATAAATAATAATTAACACTTTCAGGCAGCATATATGGGTCAAGATGGGCCAGGTATGCATATGGCAGAAGCAGCAACTGAAATCAAGAGGAAGTAGTGATTCCTACAGAGGGGACACAATGGTGGCTTGGTGACAGAGCTGGGAGGAACACGGCAAGCTAACCCTGGCCTGATGAGAGGGTGGGTTTGGGAGAAGGGAAGTTGAGGGTAGATAATTCATTGCTTGTTGCTGTACCACGGGCTTGGGAGTCAAGGGAGGAGGTTTACAGTTCATTCCAACACAAGTTGGAATTTATTTATTTATTGTATTTGGCAGAATACCATGAGTCACAGAAAGATGCTAAAGCTTTCTGAAACCCAAGTGATTTAAGTAGATGAACTTGTCAGGGTTAAGACAGTGAACAGACTGGAGGAGAGGGGAGGCAGGGAGTGCATTTAGGGGAGCCCCACAGTGGACCCTGCACAGGAAAAGTAAAAAGGTTAGCCCTTCAGTCGTGTCCGACTCTTTGCAACACCATGGACTGTAGCCAGCCAGGCTCCTCTGTCCATGAGATTCTCCAGGCAAGAAAACTGGAGTGGGTTGCCATTTCCATCTCCAGGGGATCTTCCTGACCCAGGGATCAAACTTGGGTCTCCCGCATTGAAGACTGATTCATTAACATCTGAGCCTCCAGAGAAGACTCAGAAAAGATGAGACTAAAACAGGGCAAAAATACCTAGTCTAGAGACACCATGAAGAACAAATTGAAAGGAGAATTAGTAAATGGTTTGGAAAACAGCAGCAATAATATACACACTATGATATATAGATGATTGCCTGGATCATCGAAAAAGCAAGAGAGTTCCAGAAAAACATCTATTTCTGCTTTATTGACTTTATTGACAAAGCCAAAGCCTTTGACTGTGTGGATCACAATAAACTGTGGAAAATTCTGAAAGAGATGGGAATACCAGACCACCTGACCAGCCTCTTGAGAAATCTGTACACAGGTCAGGAAGGAACAGTTAGAACAGGACACGGAACAACAGACTGGTTCCAAACAGGAAAAGGAGTACGTCAAGGCTGTATATTGTCACCCTGCTTATTTAACTTATATGCAGAGTACATCATGAGAAACGCTGGACTGGAAGACACACAAGCTGGAATCAAGATTGCCGGGAGAAATATCAATCACCTCAGATATGCAGATGACACCACCCTTATGGCAGAAAGTGAAGAGGAACTAAAAAGCCTCTTGGCGAACGTGAAAGAGGAGAGTGAAAAAGTTGGCTTAAAGCTCAACATTCAGAAAACGAAGATCATGGCATCTGGTCCCATCACTTCATGGGAAATAGATGGGGAAACAGTGGAAACAGTGTCAGACTTTATTTTTTTGGGCTCCAAAATCACTGCAGATGGTGATTGCAGGCATGAAATTAAAAGACGCTTACTCCTTGGAAGGAAAGTTATGACCAAACTAGATAGCATATTGAAAAGCAGAGACATTACTTTGCCAACAAAGGTTCATCTAGTCAAGGCTATGGTTTTTCCAGTGGTAATATATGGATGTGAGAGTTGGACTGTGAAGAAAGCTGAGCGCCAAAGAATTGATGCTTTTGAACTGTGGTGTTGAAGAAGACTTCTTGAGAGTCCCTTGGACTGCAAGGAGATCCAACCAGTCCATTCTGAAGGAGATCAGCCCTGGGATTTCTTTGGAAGGAATGATGCTGAAGCTGAAACTCCAGTACTTTGGCCACCTCATGCGAAGAGTTGACTCATTGGAAAAGACTGATGCTGGGAGGGATTGGGGGCGGGAGGAGAAGGGGACGACAGAGGATGAGATGGCTGGATGGCATCACCGACTCAATGGACTTGAGTCTGAGTGAACTCCGGGAGTTGGTGATGGACAGGGAGGCCTGGCGTGCTGCTGCGATTCATGGGGTTGCAAAGAGTCGGACACGACTAAGCGACTGAACTGAACTGAACTGATAAAATAGACAACTAATGAGAACCTACTGTGTAACTCAGGGCGTTCTACTCCATGCTCTGTGGTGCCTAAATGGGCAAGAAATCCAATAGAGAGGGAATATACACTTTACTGTACAGCAGAAACTAGCACAACATTATAAAGCAACTACACTTCAATAAAAATTGATTTTTAAAAAAAGACAACATACCTTCAATCTGTATAACTAGGAGAAAAGTGGTTTCACTGACAAGGACAGGGAAAACATCTTTCAGTGGCTCCCAAGATTTCTAGAAGATCACTCAAATTCCTAAGCATCACACTGAAGACTTCCCCGTGGCCAAGCCTGTTCTGGCTCTACTCCACAATTCAGCATCGGGCAGACACACGCATGGGGACCACACTATCATGGAGGATCACACCGTTCCTCCATGCCTTCCTGGCCATCTTCTAGTCACATTTACATCTTCTCTCCGTGTCACCTGCTCTGGGAACTCCCTTCACACCCACCTGCCTAATGTAGATGACACCTCTCTAGTTGTGTGCTAACCCTGGTGAATAAACACCTCTGTCCTGATGTCCATCAAGTTGCTTAAACATTCCACGTGTGTCTGTTTCTCCACATTAGGCTTTGGGCTCTCAGAGAGCAAGGACCATATCTTATTTGATTTTGTATGCCCCCAGCAACTAGAACCAGCAGACACTAAATATTTCTTGGACAGATTTTGAATTGAGTTTACCTGGATTTCAGGTGATGATAGGAAAGAAGCTAGTACAATTTGAACTTTGTTTTCCAAATGAATGGTTAGCATATTTCATAAGGATTTAGGTTTCAGACAATCAGCAAAATATCTACAGTTCAAAAACACCTTCAACTAAAACTCACTGTGATAAAATAAAAACTCGGGATACTAAATAGAATTCCAAAAGTTTCGGCTGATATTACCTCCACAAGAACATCTAGAAGGACTACTCATTTTCAAGATCTGAAGTGAATAAAAATAAAAACTTCAAAACAGTACACTCTAGATATCTGTGCAAGCACCATCTTTCAAGAAGAAATAAATGCTTAGCAAAAATGTAACGAATTAAAGGTGACCTGGTGCACATTTATCCAGACTACCTACTGACTTTGCAGACTACAGAGACTTACATACAAACACTGCCGAATAATAACAATGATGATGATAACTTAGTGATTTACATTTTTTAAATTTTTTAGCTAATTTATTTTTTATTGAAGGATAATTGCTTTACAGAATTTTGTTCTTTTCTGTCAAACCTCAACATGAATCAGCCATAGGTATACATATTCCCTCCCTTTTGAAACTTTCCCGTCTCCCTCGCCATCCCACCCCTCTAGGTTGATTCAGAGCCCCTGTTTGAGTTTCCTGAGCCATACAGCAAATTCCCATTGGCTATCTATTTTACATATGGTAATGTAAGTTTCCATGTTACTCTTTCCATACATCTCACCCTCTCCTCCCCTCTACCCATGTCCATAAGTCTATTCTCTGTCTGTTTCTCCATTGCTGCCCTGTAAATAAATGCTTCAGTAGCATTTTTTAAGAGTCCATATATATGTGTTAGAATACAGTATTTATCTTTCTCTTTCTGACTCACTTCACTCTGTATAACAGGTTCTAGGTTCATCCACCTCATTAGAACTGACCCAAATGTGTTCATTTTTATGGCTGAGTAATATTCCATTGTATATATGGACCACAACTTCTTTATCCATTCATCTGTCAATGGACATCTAGGTTGCTTCCATGTTCTAGCTATTGTAAATAGTGCTGAAATTAACAATGGGATACATGTGTCTCTTTCAATTTTGGTTTCCTCAGGGTATATGCCTAGGAGTGGGACTGCTGGGTCATATGGCAGTTTTATTCTTAGTTTTTTAAGGAATCTCCATACCATCTTCCATAGTGGCTGTATCAATTTACATTCCTACCAACAGTGCAAGAGTGTTCCCTTTTCTCCATACCCTTTCCAGAATTTATTATTTTTTTTAATTTTATTTTATTTTTAAACTTTACAATATTGTATTAGTTTTGCCAAATATCGAAATGAATCCGCCACAGGTATACCCGCGTTCCCCATCCTGAACCCTCCACCCTCCTCCCTCCCCTCCCCTCCCTCTGGGTCGTCCCAGTGCACCAGCCCCAAGCATCCAGTACCGTGCATAGAACCTGGACTGGCGACACGTTTCATACATGGTATTATACATGTTTCAATGCTATTTTCCCAAAGGGAATTTATTATTTTGATGAGGGCCATTCTGACTGGTATGAGGTGATATCTCATTATAGTTTAGATTAGAATTTGTCTAATAATGAGCAATGTTGAGCATCTTTTCATGTGTTTGTTAGCCATTTGTATGTCTTCTTTGAAGAAATATCTGTTTAGATCTTTTTCCCACTTTTTGACTGGGTTGTTTGTTTTTCTGGTATTGAGTTGTATGAGCTGCTTGTACATTTTGGAAATTAATCCTTTGTCAGTTGTTTCATTTGCTATTATTTTCTAGTGATTTACATTTTAAAGTTACTTTCACATGCTTCTTCATCTGAGCCTCACACGTCCCTGTGAGGTGGCCAAGACATCACCCTCCCATTTTATGATGTAGATGCTCAGACTGGACAAGTCCTGAGCCTCTCTTTCTACCTCACCTCCCGTATGGGAGCGCTGACTTTGCTTTTCTCACTTCTATCTGCCAGACAGGGCAGATCCAGGTTCTGTGGGATGTGAAGCTTTAAACAACTTGGAATGCCTTCCTTAAGAAAAATAATTGCAAAGTCATTAATTTAAAGTTAGGTGCAAATAGTAACATTAGGACTTTATGTATCTGAACTCACTTAATTTTCATAGTAATATGCCCTATGATTATCTCCATTTTACAGATAAGAAAACTGAGTTATGATTTGGGTTTTCTCTATGACACTTTCTCAACATCTGGAAAGCATGCCTTTAGATTATATCCAGAATAAAGGTGCCTACCAGTGCCAGGACTTCTAACCAGAGGAGCATTGCGTGCTCCCACTCTCAACCCAGCTGGCTCCCTAGCCTCCTGGATGAGACCCATCCAGGGACCACAGCCTCTGGGAGGTTGCCATGGGAACCAGCCCAGAATCAACCAGAACCTCCTGCATCCAGGCCACTACATCCTATGATGTTATTGTGATGACTATAAAGTTCACTATGTCTACAGTGATAGAATCTCAGGAATAATCCTCTTTTCATTATTCTTTGGGTTTTTCATGGTTCTGGGTTTGCTGGAAGAGGTATCTTAACCTCTTCAGACATGCCTGAGCCTACACAAGCACAGAGATTCAGCTATTCCACTGTGAAGGAAATTTTGATGTGGTGGAGCCCTGAAAGATCATCCTAAACTATTTTATGCTGAGTTTCAACTGATATAAAACTAAACCTCTCTGGATGTCATTTAAAACAGTCTCACCATATTTCACACATGGCTCTGTGTTCTTCTGAATCAGCGTGTTGTATGTATGCTGGTAGATTTACTGGGTAGAATTTGGATATTGTGTGCAGAGGTGTCAACATTGCATAAGCCTGACTTCATAGCCGTGGGGAAGTGTAAAGAGATGAAGCAATGTTGAAAAAGCACAAATAACTGGAATAATATAAAACGGATTTAATGATACCATTTTGGAATTGTAGGAACAGCTGCCAAATATTTTTAAGTTCTATGATACCACTTTATTCTTATCTCTTACAACTTTTCTTCCACATAGTTTAGCAATTCTTGCCTCATAAAAAAGGTTATATTTTTTCATATGTCTTGCACAGCAATTAGTCACCTGAGATAGGTCTAATTAGATCTTGGAAAACCATTATTTAAATTGGAAAGAAAGAGATTCTTTTTATATAGCACAACTGTGCAAGTTTTTGCATTTGCACTAATATAACTCTCTTGAATTGTAAAAAAAATTACATTACAATCACTGCAGATTCAACACAAATGTTTTCTTCGAACTCTTCATTAAAAAATATAAACACAAAGTTTTTATATTCTTATCTTAAATGTGAAGATCCCAGAAAAAAATCTGTTGAATAGATAATTATATACACACTAAAAACATAAAGAAAATTGATACGTGTGGTTTATTGTTTTTGTACGGTGTTCGGATAGTCTTTGTAATGTTCTCTCAGCCATGGAGAATACGTTTCTCCAAAATGGGAAATGGCATTAATGAACTTTCCTACACTGATATTTCATTTAAAATTTATTCAATGGTAATTTGCCTCCTTTTGTGGAATATAAAAAAATATGTACTCTCTTTTCTATACAAGACAATCTATCCAATCTATCAAAATGTCCAAATAAAAGTATTAGGTCATTTCTAAAGAAGAACTTAAATATGTTTCCTATTGTGTATGTGAAAAATATAAATTCATCATCTATCTACTGTTTCATTCATTCAATAAATATTTATTTAGCACTAGCCGTGTGTCACGTGTCAGGTTCTAGGCACCAGGTGTACAAGACAACTTCCCTTCACTGAATTTAAATTTGAGTGGAATTCTCAAAGGTCTTCACTGGTACTCAGCAAAACATTTGGTTTGCTGTTGTTCAGTCACTTAGTTGTGTCCATCTCTTTGTGACCCCATGGACTGCTGCACACCAGGCTTCCCTGTCCTTCACAATCTCCCCGAGTCTGCTCAAACTCATGTCCATTGAGTTGATGATGCCATCCAACCATCTTGTCCTCTGTCGTCCCCTTCCCCTCCTGCCATCAATCTTTCCCAGCATCGGGATCTTTTCCATTGAGTCAGTTCTTCGCACCAGATGGCCAAAGTATTGGAGCTTCAACATCAGTCCTTTCAATGAATAACCAGGGTTGATTTCCTTTAGGACTCACTGGTTTGATCTTCTTGCCATCCAAGGGGCTCTCAAGTGTCTTCTCCAACACCACAGTTCAAAAGCATCAACTCTTCAGTGCTCAGCCTCCTTTATGGTCCAACTCTCACATCCATACATGACCACTGGAAAAACCATAGCTTTGACTATACAGACCTTTGTTGGCAAAATGATGTCTCTGCTTTTTAATACACTGTCTAGGTTTGTCACAGCTTTTCTTCCGAGAAGCAAGCATCTTTTAAATTTCATGGCTGCAGTCTTTAAATTTCATGGCTGGTTTTTCATTGAACTACTACTTTTGTAACAATGTCTGACTAAGGAACTGCTCTAATTTCAAAAAGTTTAAATTTGTTTTGGCTAAAAGCTACGCACAACATGTGATTAAGGGTAAAGATCACCATGGGGAGCTGTATGTCCAGGCAGTGTTTTGGGCATGGAGGAATAAAGAACGAAGATGATGCTGATGGGCTCCAGAAGAACTAAATGAATACTGGCTGTTCCCCAGCTCAAGCCAGGCATGTGGGACGGCAGAGAGCATGTTTCTATGGATTGGCTCATCAGGCTAATGGGCTGCTGGCACTTCTCTCCCAGGACAGTTGAAACTCCTGAGGCAGACTGAGCAGGAAGAGAGAGTTCACAGATCCCTTGAGATAAATAGGGTTCTTGGCTTTTTTTGCATGAATGGCTGCATTATGTGCAGATGTTCAGTGCACTTCCATAAGCTTTTATGGATGAATAAGTGGCATCATTATGATGTGATTTGACCAAAAATGAAGTATGGCCGAATGCCATCTGCAAAAATCCTATCATTCTCATATAGATTGTAGAAGGATGAAGCGAATGTAACTAAAATACTCTTCAGAAATATGGATGACTCCTGGAAAGACTATCAATTAATCTCAAAATAAGAAATCAAATTTCTCTCTGTACCATGCTAGCTTTAAAATTTTTTCACTACTGACTGTCTCTTCACTGCATTCAAAAACAACCTTAAACCATTCCATTAAAAATTGCTCTCACAGAAAAATACATGGAGCTGACTAGGGGATATTTCTAACATCTACAAAAGTCAGCAATTTCTCTCGGTCAAAAAGGCATATTATGTGCTAAGTAATCAAATTTCCTTTTTTTTTTTTTTTTTCAAATTTCCTAATTGGATTTCTCTGTGACCAAGGTCTTCATACCTGTCGCTGAGAAGATGACAGATTTTGTATTTTTCAAATGCTATTTAGGGGAAGATGAGAGGTAAAGAGGAACATAGATGCAAAGAAGGAAAAAAGGGAATGTTTTGAGGAGTAGATGGAAAGTTCATACATGCTCTGATGTCCAGCACACAATGCCAGAAGACCAAAAGGAGGATGTAAAAAGATGATCCATTCAGCTGACTTTTTTGATCATCATATCTTATCTCCCAAACCCAAGAACTGAACACTTCAAATACAATTATGTCAAATAACTAGTAAGTGGAAATAAACAATACTTTGTATAAAACAGATCTCAGTCACAGGAAGTAGAAGTTTTTTTTAAAAAAAAAGGAGAAATAGTTTTTTAATGCCTAGAAGAAAACCTACTTGGATTTTAGATTTCAGGATGGGAAGGGTTCTCTAAATAATGAATAAATTCAGAAATACAGATATATTGATAAAATTTAAACATGTCTTTTTATACCAAATATGCCATAAATTTAAAGGCAAGAAAAACAAAATATTTCCAACAAATATGAAAAAAGTTTTGATATCCTTAATATAGACATAGCAGTTACAAAAATTCGATAGTCATGACAAAAATGTTTAAAGGACATGGGTAGAAATGAAAAGTTGGCCAATAAGTATACACAAACATTTATTCCACTACTAAGAAAGTTATGACCAACCTAGATAGCATATTGAAAAGCAGAGACATTACTTTGCCAATAAAGGTCCGTCTAGTCAAGGCTATGGTTTTTCCAGTGGTCATGTATGGATGTGAGAGTTGGACTGTGAAGAAAACTGAGCACCGAAGTATTGATGCTTTTGAACTATGGTGTTGGAGAAGACTCTTGAGAGTCCCTTGGGCTGCAAGGAGATCCAACCAGTCCATCCTAAAGAAGATCAGTCCTGGGTGTTCTTTGGAAGGACTGATGCTAAAGCTGAAACTCCAGTACTTTGGCCACCTCATGCGAAGTGGTGACTCATTGGAAAAGACTCTGATGCTGGGAGGGATCGGGGGCAGGAGGAAAAGGGGACGACAGAGGATGAGATGGCTGGATGGCATCACTGACTTGATGGATGTGAGGCTGAGTGAACTCCGGGAGTTGGTGATGGATGGGGAGGCCTGGAGTGCTGCAATTCATGAGGTCGCAAAGAGTCAGACATGACTGAGCGACTGAACTGAACTGAACTGAATCAATTAAGTGTAAAATAAAACAAGATACTATCTTTTCTATCAAGTGAGAAAAGTTGTTTATCATTCCTTTTAAAAATAATACCACTCTGGATTGTCAAAGGTACCAAGAGACAGATTTGCTGGCAAGCATATGAACCAGATCTGTGTGTGTGTGTGTGTGCTCAGTTGTGTCCAACTCTTTGTGACCTCATGGACCGTAGCCTGCAAGTCTCCTCTTGCCATGGGATTTCCAAGGCAAGAATATTGGAGTGGATTGCCATTTCCTTCTCCAGGGGATCTTCCCAAACCAGGGATAGAATCTGCATCTCCTGTACTAGCAGGTGGGTTCTTTACTGCTGAGCCACCTGGGAAGCCCAAACCAGATCTAAGTTTAACACAAATAAAAATCAGAAATAGATTAAAAGATATATACAGCAGGCTGTTCAGAGAACCTTATTTAAGCAAATTTATAAAATCAGAATCTATCAGTGACTCCTTCAATAGAGCCATGACTTACATATTGAAAGTTTCTTCAAAAACTTCTTAATGGCATGGGAATATCTTCATGATATGGTGAGTGAAAAATCAAGATAAAAAATTACATATTCAGCACCCAAACTGAATTATAAAATTTGCTCTTATCTATATAAGAAAACTCAGAAGAATACACACCAAAATAGAAAGAATGGTTATTTCTAGGGAGTAGGACAGAGAGGCAGCACTGGGTCACTCAGGAGGTGGCTAAGATAGCATGAGAGCAGAGGTAGTAAAATAAGTTTTTCTGAAAAAAAATTTCATGATTAAATAAGACAAAGAATCAGTCATCATGCAAAAATCGTAACATAGCTGGACTTCTTTACATTTATTGCACAGTTTAGTATTGTTTTTATTTTGAAATACAGTGTGGGTTGAGGGTGCTATATTTGTCTATTCTTTGTGTAATGTCTTGATCTGGTCCTAGCTACAAACGATTTTTATTTTCTTCTTTACATTTTCTGAAATTTTCAACAATTTCAGCGATTGGAATGTCCACTCAATTTTCAAATCAGAAAAAAAAATTAAGAATCACCAAGCCATTCATTTTATAAATTTATACCTTATTTTTGATATTTGGGAGACAATGCATTAACCCCCACAAATTGGCCAGATTTCACCAAGTCCTAGTCTTTTATGAGGATGTACTACAGAATCAACAGAAGACCTGGTGGGCAGGACCACATCCCAACCGCAGCTAGTAGAGAGACACCAGCTACCCTAGCTTGACCTGGGCTACCTCCTACCCCTTCATGCAACTGCTCTCCTATTAATATCACAGACTTTTAAACACTTTGTGAAAATCAAGAACAGCTGTTAAAAGGATGAAAGCCAACTCTTTATCTTGTTTATATGTCTAGCAGGGCTCAGTATATAGTAGGCACTTATAAACAGGGTCATGTTAAGAATGAATGAGCTGGTGTGCATCTGATCACTCTGTAAACTACAAATTGTGGATGTGAATGCAACTAGTAATTGATGAGTTCTGTAGTTGTGCTACTTCATATAACAATGTCTTATTTCTTTTGTGAACTTGAAAACTATTGCAGTAATATACTCCTTCAGTTATATGGTGACTTTTTTAAGGCACCATTCTTTTATTATGCTACTGAGTTGAATAACTTCCCATTTAGAGTATTCATGGCAGAATGTGAGCATAAGGAATCCATTTTTTCTGTATTACAAAATTTCCTTTGAAATATGGTTCAAATTGTATGGCTGTTAGCATAACTGATGCCATCTTGGGCACATACAGTTCCTCCTGTCCTTTTGTAGATCCTACCTAGGACTATATTGTGAGGTAAATCACATCTCTGTCATCAAAGGCTTTGTAATTAACAGATATTGTTTAATAATCATTAGGACAAAGTAGACTTTATGCTCTGTTAGTCCAAATACAATGAAGAAGACAGTATTCCCAGGGCCCACAGACTATGTGTTGTTGTCATTTAGTCACTAAGCTGTGTCCAATTCTTCGTGACCCACAAGCCAGGTTTCCCTGTCCTCCACTATCTCTCGGAGTCTGCTCAAGTTCATGTCCATTGAGCCAGTGATTCTATCTAACCATTTCATTCTCTGTTACCCCCTTCTCCTTTTGCCTTCGATCTTTCTCAGCATCAGGGTCTTTTCCAATGAGTTGGCTTTTTGCATCAGGTGACCAGAGTATTGCAGCTTCAGACTAGGTATCCATTCATAAATCTTTACTTAGTAATACACATCCTGTTTCTTAGCATGAACCCTCATATCCTAGGTTAACTATAAAGTGGCTCAATGGCCCCTCAGTGGTATGGAGTGCAGCTGTGAATGCTTCTGGATGATTTCCTCCAGATCTCTATCCCACCCTATGAGTTAATTACCCTATAATAAACTGATCCATTGATTATATGCACCTGCCTGCCTCATTTTTTGATCCCCAGATCCTTCTCAGTTTAGTGGGCACTTTTCATTCCCTCTATCCTCTAAAAATGAAAACATTAATTGAATTATTTTAAATTATCTTTTCACATAGAAGTAATGTGTGAGATTCTAGGCATAGCTACATCACAGAAAAAGTAACAGCTTTCTCAACACAGATAAATCTGATGAAAACTACAGTCATTAAAACAGTATGATACTGGCACAAAAGGGGCTTCCACATGCCAATGTAGGAGATGTAAGAGATGCAGTTTCGATCCCTGGGTCAGAAAGATCCCCTGGAGGAGGGCATGGCAACCCACTCCAGTGTTCTTGCCTGGGGAATCCCATAGAGAGAAGAGTCTGGTGAGCTATGGTCCATAGAGTCATGAAAAGTCAAACACTACATAAGCAAGTTAGCATGCATGCACTCACTGGCACAAAAATAGAAATATAGGGTGGAACACGATAGAAAGTCCAGAAATAAACACCTAAAGTCAATTAATCTATGACAAAGAAGGCAAAACTACCCAATGGGAGAAAATTCTCTTCAATAAATGATGCTGGGGAAACTGGACAGCTATCTATTTGGAAAAGAATGAAATTAGAACATATTTTAACACCACACATAAAAATAAATTCTAAACAGATTAAAGATCCTACATGTAAGACCAGATACTATGAAACTCTTAGAGGAAAACATAGGCAGAACACTCTGTGACATAAATCACAGAAATATGTTTTTGGACCCACCTCCCAGAGTAATGAAAATAAAAACAAAAATAACTAATGGGACCTAATTAAACTTAAAAGCTTTTGCATGGCAAAGGAAGCTATCTAATGACTTCATCAGAAATTTACCACTGGTTAAGCCGGAGAAGAAACTCTACCTGGAGAAGAGAAGAAGGAGCATAAGGTGCAAACTGCATATGGGAGGCTGTCTTCTACAACTACTCACACTTCCCACAGGCCTTCAGAATAAGACAGAAGTTCCTGAGTATCCATATCTAGTTAATTTTTTTAGACTCCAAAGTTCAGGATTCACAATTCTGCACTGAAAATCAGTGGAAGTACAATGAGATGAAGAATCTCACCTGTTTGCTTTTTTTTTTTCCCAATAATTCAAGTGCCCTTAAAACAGAAGCTATTCACTTAACCACTTCTTTTAACCAAAGGAAATGAGAACTGTCAACTGCCAATTTGAAACAGATATTCCAGCAGAAAAAAAAATTCTGAATTTCAGTGTTTTGCTGTCACGATCATAGGCTAAACTGGACTCAACCCTGCCACCAAAACCAAACCAAACAAACAAAAGAACAAGTTGAACAAAGCAGTTTGCAAAATAGAAAAAGCACTGTCAGTCCAAAGGAAGTTCATGTTTCTAGGAAGGCTTTGCAAGAAAATCAAGTTAGGGGCTTTATTCTAGTAATCTTTACTGTTTTTTTATTCCTCTTCATAATGCAAAGCTTTACTAGTGCTGTTAATATTTATCACCTTACTTTATTCTACCTATAAACCAGAACTACAAATTTGTATCCATATTCATTGAAGAAATGAAATCAGCCCAACACTAAGTTTAGTAATTATTCCCAATATTAGGATACTTAACTTTAAAAACCATACTTATCGGTTAAAATTTTTAATTAATAATAAAGCAAATCATTTGTAAGGTCAGAAATTACAATCCAAGTTCCATTTTTTTAAACCTCCTCAGTAAATCAAAAGGGCTTCAAAATGTCCCACAATTAAATACCTGAGATAAATTTTCCTCAAAATAAAAACTACCGGTGAAAATCAGACCACAATTTACTTTGAGTGGGAGATCTTTTTCTCTTAGACATGCTACTTCACATGCAGAAGAATTTCAAATAATCGGACAGGCTACAAGTGGGAAGCATGTCCGCTTCCAGTGTCAGTCTTTAGAAAGCAGGATGCATGGTTTGACAGTACGAGAAGGCTTCCCATCTGGGAACAGAAAAAGGAATAAAGTATGTTCAGCCAGAAATTGTACAAGGATGCTGGTCCTGTAACTGCTGTGTCTTAGAGACAGAGCCCTGACATATGCTAGAGGTGCTGGGGTGTGGAGTGGCTGGAGGGTAGGGGTCCCTATGTAGTGACCTTTACAGAGATAACCAATAAGCGGTCACTGGCCATAAATCATCTGGAACTTGAGCTCATGTTGTCTTCTTGGGTATGAAGAACTTCTTTTCTGCGTATTTTGCTATGGAGATTTCTAAGTGTGTTATATAATTCAGTGACATTAAGTACACTCACAATGTTGTATAACCATCACCACTCTCTGAACTTTTTCATCATCCCAAAGGGAACTAACAACTCCCTGCTTCCTCCTCCTCTCAGCCCTAAGTCAGACACTGATAATAAATAGTAAGAAACCAACTTTACATTATGAAGCTATAACATGTATCTTCTTCAAGGGAAATCTTTTGTGTTGGCACATTACTCAGTATCATACAAGAAGTCAAACAGAGTTTATGGGCAGGTTGGTCAATATTAATAACAGCTACATCTATCTCTGATATTCAAATAATACCACTGAAATAACTTTCACACTGCGGGCTTCTCTCCAAAACAGCATCATCTCCGTTGAGGTGCTGGGGCTTGGAACTTGGTTCATTTACTCTGCACAGACACAAATAGAGCTGGGAGATTTGAGAATTTCACTTTATTCTACAGGTTTCCCTTCGGTCTTAAGACAGGTCTTCTATGGCTCAGAGAAATCCTTACATTTCTGATTTGAACTAAATTAAGAAATACAGAGTGGATTATTACATTATATCACTCTACATGGTGCTGCTCTGGGACAGATGTGAACTGACTACAAACAAAAAAATTCACCATCTTGCCTCCCACCTGGGGATAAAATAATAAGGTAGCCCTGAGTGATTCACACACAAGATACTCATCGTCCTACCCTGTGTTCATTCACTCAATAAACACTGCTGGGGTGCCTGCTGTGCCCTACACCCTGCTAGAGGTAGGGCTGGGGACTAAGGAGCGATACAGCCCACGTAGTCCCTGGCTACATGGCACTGCGGGAGAGTCGTGTGTGTCCTCCGGAATGTCCTGAATGGAGGGATGGAGCCTCACAGGGCTGTCCCTGCTGTGGAACTGGAAATCCTGTCATTCCTTTCAGAATGTCCCACTGGTGGGACATTCAGACTCTGCACCTCAAGCTTCAAGCTTACTGAAATTAAAGTTATTTTTTCAGCTTTAGAAAGAGTACTGCCTGGACTGCAAAAGTTATAATTTTGCATTGCCACTGAAAATTGTCAGTCATTTAAAAGCCATAAAATAATGTGTTTTGGGGAAAGGCCCTGGCACAAAATGAGTAACAAGCTTAATCTCTGTGTCTGGGAGAGGACAGCACTTTACTATCCAAGGACCTTTTATCTGCAGGCACAATAATTACTGAAGGAGTCATCTGTGTTTGTTCTTCCTAGATCCATTCCCTTTCTCTTTTACCCTACTCCCACCCCATTTCTAAGCAGGCTTTGTGATGCCTTGCTAGGAGACTGGAAAGTTGAATAAGCTCAGATTCAAAGGCTGTGGTAAAACCTTAAATCCATGCAGAGATTGGGTTGGGTGTCCTGGATTGGGCAGGAAGAGAGAGAGCTTGAACATCTCTTGAATGCAGAAAAATCAAAAGAATCTACTTAGAAATAGAATTAATGAGTGAATGTATCAAAGTCACTACAGATACATAGAAATACAAAATAATGACTTTTATGTCTATACTAGTAGTAAATACAGAGAAGGCAATGGCACCCCACTCCAGTACTTTGCCTGGAAAATCCCATGGATGGAGGAGCCTGGTAGGCTGCAGTCCATGGGGTCGCGAAGAGTCGGACACGACTGAGCGACTTCACTTTCACTTTTCACTTTCATGCATTGGAGAAGGAAATGGCAACCCACTCCAGTGTTCTTGCCTGGAGAATCCCAGGGATGGGGGAGCCTGGTGGCTGCCGTCTATGGGGTCACATAGAGTCAGACATGACTGAAGTGACTTAGCAGCAGTAGCAAATAAAAAATATAGTTTAACAAAGCTACCATTTATAATAATTTTAAAACCCATATTTATCATTTTATTAATTTTCAAGAGTTTGATATTGGCACTCCAACTAAAAATCTTAATCTACTTACTTAAAAAATAAGTGTAATATACAGTGGAACTATATGAGACCTTGTTCTGTATTTTCCAAGTCTCTGTTATCATACCTTCATAATTTTAAAAAGAAAAAAAAACTCACATTTAATATTAAAACCCATAATTAATATGTAATGCCCTAGAACAAATCTAATGAAAGGTATTTAAGACCTTACTACTGAAAACTATATATCTTTATTGAAAGCATTTTTGATATTCTAAAAGATTCAAATACCTTGTTCATGGATTGGAAGACTCAATGTTATAAAGACATCAGTTCTTACAAAATAAATTACAGATTCAAAGCAATCCCAATCAAAATCCCACTAGAATTCTTGGTGGAAACTGAAAGGCTGGTTCTAAAATTGATATGCAAATGAACAGCCAAGGCAATCCTGATTAAGCAGGAGGAAAGGGGAAGGGAGGAGAAAGGGAAGGAAGAAGAAAGCAGCAAGAAGACCTACATTATTTGATTGTGAACTTGTTATAAAATCACAGTCTTAAAACAGAAGAGAATTAACACAAGCATGGACAGATGAATGGACAGGATCCAGAACCAAATTCACACATAGATAGTTTTCTGATTTTTGACAACGGTGCTCCAGCAGGGCAGGGGAAAGTAAAACTGAGAAAGCAGTTAGGTGTGGGGTGCAGGCTTGTTCTTTTAACACAACTTTTGTAAGGAGCATCACTTCCTTCCCAGTAGTTTATCTGAAAGACCTTCCTCTGTGCTCCTTAGTATTCTGTGCATTTTAAAATCAATACACCTATCTAATTGTGGAAATCAATTCTTTACGTGTCTGTATCTCCAGCACCCTACATGTTGCTGGACACACAACGGGTAAGAAACTGAACTAAGGGTAAGAGGTCCAACAGAAACTGCTGGAAATCAGCTCCAGTGGTAGGAGTTACCATTGTTGTCAAGAACAAAAGCTCTTTAGAGCTGCTGGAAAGAAATATTTGACCCTTTGTCATCTTTAACAAGGGGGTAAATAGAGAGATTCATCATCTTGCAAAACTCCAGGGTGAAAGGATAGACTAGCAATTTCTGACTAGTGAAGCTGGAAAACCAAACATGCTGTGCAGAGTGGGGTCAGCCATGCAGAGGTCAATTGCCCTCAGAAGCCAGTGGTAGTAGACGTGATCGGGAACAAAGCTTGGACGTAGGGCAGTGTGTGAGCTGTTCCATCATTCAGTCACAAACATCCCAACCACCTGGACGGCACAAGCACATGGAGAAAATAAAACATACAAACACACACACATACACACAGATAATCTCAAACACACACACACATACAAACACACACACATACACACACACACAGATAATCTCAAACACACAGATACAAACACACACAGATAATCTCAAACACACAGATACAAACACACACACACAGATAATCTCAAACACACACACACATACATACACATACACACACACAGATAATCTCAAACACACACACACATACAAACACACACACATACACACACACAGATAATCTCAAACACACAGATACAAACACACACACACAGATAATCTCAAACACACACACACATACATACACATACACACACACAGATAATCTCAAACACACACACACATACATACACATACACACACACAGATAATCTCAAACATACACACACACAGACATAATCTCAGCAAGTTTTCCTGAGTTAAGCAAGAAAAAGTAAAGCTAATATATAAGTAGTCCATTCATTTTTGGTCTTACATTAGCAATTAGGACAGGTAGCAGATTCATTTCTGAGACTCCGCCCAGACTGCCACTTCCTTTTCCTGAAAATTCTCCCTAACCCAAGATGTTAATGGCCATGTTTCAACTATAGGACCTATATACCTGGCCACAGCTAATTGACCCCAGATCCAAGCTAAACCAGATTGTCTCCTAGACGTTGGGAACTGAGACAATGGTTAGTCTCTGGTGACCTGTGAGAAGGTCATGTTCCAAAATGTAAATGGAGAAGCACAAAAGACTGGTCTGTGGAAGAAAAGCCTAAAGAAGACACTAGAAAGAATCGGAATCAAGAGACCCTGACCCAGTGAGAAAGAAAATGAAACACAGCTGCTTACCTTCAAGCATTTCTAGCCCTGCTTCTCTGTGATACTCCATCATACCAAATGCCTTTGGATTCTGTGAGATACCCCCGGATCATTTCTATGTTTACAATTTCCCCTTTTCACTCAAGGTGATGATACCGGTCTGCAACCCCTCCCAGCAAACAAAGCAGGCCTTACTTGACGTCAGCCAATTAAACGTAGACATATTTACTTCAGTTTTTCTACAAGTGTAAAGATACATTAAGAGAAAAAAAGGAAGTAGTTTTATGAACCATTTTCTTTCTTCACTAATTGAAAGACTTGAAAGTCGAATGGAAATGAATTGACGGATAGAGGTGCTATTCACAGTTTCTTTGAAGATATTTTAACAACATTCGGAGCATATGGCTTAAAATTACACTTATAGAGACATTTATATCACTCAACTCCAGGTAGTCAATGGCCTCAGATGCGTGCTGTTTAATGACTGTCTTGAGATATTCCAATTTGAAATGTATAACATAACGACTTTCTAGTTGTTGCATTTTTATCCATGGCAAACAACTCTGCACAAAAGTTGAATTATACACTCGGAGAGTGTTTCTCAAGCACTTTCTCCTTCCATTATAAGAGCCCATTACAAGTGAATTGTGATTTGTCTAACGTTTGTTTTTAGCTAAGTATTACCATCAAAAATAGAGAAACTGAAATGATTACAATTACTGCTCAATTTAAAAAGCTCAAGTTATAAGCATCAAATTCAAAGCACTAGTTTTATTCATGATATCCTCCTTCTGTGGTTCAACCATTCTTTTAGCTTCAGCCTATTCTCACATCTGTTTGTTTGCTTGGCATGTGCTATAGAAAGTCCATCAGATGAGTACTGAGGAAGTGGGGGACAAACCACATCACATTTTTATTTTCACATATATTCTACCAAAGGCCTAGTCAACAGTAGAGTTTGGCAGATGACTTATTCAATTAAGGGAAAGATTTATCAAATTATGATCTATATTATGCTCAGTTTTACTGTATAATCATGTGCATTCACCAACTCTTCCAATTAATGGTGACAGAATTAAGAAGCAGTGTGGAAGACAGCCACACAGTTGTAGAAAAGGAACGACTTGTTAGGCGATAATAGAGTCAATTTAGTATATGACAAAAGGCTTAGCACTTTCCCATCAGGTGAACATGTATTAATTACTCTCAGCTCTGTCATCCCTTAGCTGTATCACTCTGCTCAATTCACACACACTCTTTAAAGCCTCAATTTACTCATCTGTAGAAAGGAAACAGTGAACATACACACCAAATAGCATTGCTGTAAGGACTGGGTGGAACTAACATAGATTAGAGTACATGATACAGAGTAGGGATTGGCAGAGTTTTAAGCACCAGATAGTAACGACCAGATGAAGTGAAAGCGAAAGTTTTAGTCACTCAGTCCTGTCCAACTCTTTATGACCCCATGGATTGTAGCCCACCAGACTCCTCCTCTGTCCACGGAACTTTCCAGACAAGAATACTGGAGTGAGTTGCCATTTCTTTCTCCAGGGGATCTTCCTGACCCAGCGATAGAACCCAGGTCTCCCGCATTGCAGGCAGACTACCATCTGAGCCACCAGGGAAGGATCAGATAGTAAGTACTTTAGGGTTTGTGGGTCTCACAGTGTTTACAGCAACCACTCAGTTCTGTTGTTGTAACACAAAAGCAGCTTTAGACAATATATAAAAATACATGGGCGTGGCTATGCTCCAAAACTTTACTTCTGGACAATAAAATTTGAACTTCATATAATTTTCACATCATGAAATATTTTTATTTTGATTTTTCAACCACTCAGAAATGTAAAAACTAGTCTTAACTTGTATTCAAGAACACACAGAGAGCCTGCTCTACAGCCAACCCTGAAAAATATTATGATTACTGACAATAACAATATCTGAAAATGGAAGAGGGACTGTGTTACTGTCAGATAGAGATATTTTGGGGCAAATATGCTTCTTTTTCGTACAGTTTAAACTGCAATTGGAAGGCAGATTATAACAGGAATTTCTGGATGGATGCCCATGAGATGATAGACTATATTTCTCAAAGAGTTCAAGAAGGATCAGAGAAGCCCAATCTTTCTACTAGAACTTCCAATTTAGTCTAATTTTATATGGCAACCTAGACATGGCAGTTAAATGGCCGTACATAGCTAATATTAAAAAATATCAAACCAGTCACAATAGAAACAAGGTAGCGATATGGATTTTAATTAAACACAGAGAAATGACCAATTTGGTTTCACTTTCTCATCTATACAATAAGTCGGTTTTACTATTTTATCTTTAAAGACCTTTCTAGTTCACCAGTGGTGTCAGAATGAGGAAAATTTTGTAGACCAGAAAAAATGTTGCTTGCCTGTCTAAAAGTTATAACCTGGACTCCTCATAATTGCTTCTGAAATTTTTAGGGCAGGTGAACCCACTAACCCACTGGGACTTGAGGAAATCCACTTTAGTAAGAGCTTTCCCTAGTTGGATGAGCATCAGCAGTTAAGAACTGACAATTCTTCATCCATCAAAGAGTGAACCCACCATCTGTGCACAGGCATGTGCTTGGGGTTGGATTTCAAGTCCTTAAGCTCTGCTACCACCACTCCAGTGCTGGCTGTCCTCTGAGACCAAGGCAACACAATTACAAGTCTGCTGACAGAAATGCAGTAGGGACCAAATTTACATTTTTATTTTCTTCTAAACTAAGTGTCCCAGAACAAGTCTCTCCAGTTTAATGAATGGAGTCAAAAAAGGTAGATAGATGGAGAAGCATGCAAAATTCAAATGCCACCACTTGCTGACAGAAGAACAGTAGGGAGCAAATTAACATTTTTCTTTTCTTCTAAACCAAGTGTCCCAGACCAAGTCTCTTCAGCTTAATTAATGAAACAAAAAAAAGGTAGACAGATGGAGAAGCATGCAAAATTTATATGCCACCACTTCGATAAGGTATTATGGGGTAAGGCTGGATTATATAACTGGGCTTCCCAGGTGGCTCATTGGGTAAAGATGCCTGCAATTCAGGAGACACCGGAGATGCAGGTTCGATCCCTGGATGGGGAAGATCCCTTGGAGGAGGGCATGGCAATCCACTCCAGTATTCTTGCCTGGAGAATCACCTGGACAGAGCAGCCTGGCGGGCTACAGTCCAAAGGGTTACAAAGAGTCGTCACGATAGAAGTGCCTGAGCATGCACACACACGCAGGATACTTAAGATCCTACAGTTGAGAACTTGTGTGTGTCCTTAGGCATTTGGTCGTGTCTGACTCTTTGCGACCCTTTGGACTGTAGCCCGTGGGGATCCTCTATCCAGGGGACTTTTCAGGCAAGACTACTGGAGTGGGTTGCCATTTCCTTCTCCAAGGGATCTTCCTGACCCAAGAATCGAACCTTCATCTCTTGGCGTCTCCTGCATTACAGGCAGATTCTTCACCCACTGACCTATCAGAGAACCCGAAGACACAGAAGAATTAGTGAATGTATTTGTAGAGTGTCTCCCAGGTAATGTCTCAAAATCAAAAAGGTTACTTTGCTGATTTTTTTTTAAAAGAGTGGTGATATATAGAAAACTTGGAGGAGAAAAAAAAAATACACCAGTCTTTGCTTCAGTTCCATGTTCATTCTCTTTGAACAGAAGTAGCCCAAGCACTAGACTAAGTCTTGACCACTTTTCATTCTGGGAAATTCTTGTTGATCATGTTCATACAGTTCTGCCAGCTGGAAGCACCTTCCAGTCACAGAGGAATCTATTCTAAGTCAGCTCCTCAGAGGTTCCCTTTGCCCATCAGTACATGAATTTTGTTCCAGTTAAATGCCAAGTCATCACCCACATTATTCAGCACAGCTAATGTTTTGGGTGTTGCGGTCAAAGAAAATTGAAAAAGTTTCTGCCCTTCTGATTTTCATAATGTTTTATATGTAAGGAAATGGAAACTAAGGGCCAGAAAGAACGAACCTGCTTTTCTCTGAAATCATAGGCATTTTTATTTCTTGTATTACAGATGAAGGTTTGTTACAGATGAAGGTTTCACTGTTAATCCAAATCCTCATTAAATATTGACTTCTTGGTCTCCTCTCTTGCATTTTGCATTTCAGTAATTTTCAAAGATATGCGCTGTCATCTCAGAAAGGAAAGCTAACAAGAAATATATGTCAGAAATACACAGAGTCAAGTTAGAGTGAAAATAACTTCCTTTTCCTATATCTGATTTTTAAGAGACAGAGCACATCACTGTGAAAAGAAATCAGAAAAGGCTGATTCATTTAGAAAGAAAAACAGAAATCTTAAATATATACTTCAATACAAGTTTGAAAAGATAGATTTAGGGATTGTAATACAGCAGAGATTAAATATGAATCTGCTATTTGGTTGTACCCTTAAAAGCATGACACAGAGCTGCAATCCTGAAAAATGTATATAATGCAGCACATGGCCTGTTAGACCCACATCAGTATCCTTTCTGCCCACCAGGTCACAGAGGTATCAGAGTTCCACCTGCCCTAAAAAGATCTCTTTCAAAAAAGGCCCCCAAAAAATCAAAGGAAAAACAATACTGACAACAACTTTACAGGGTGGAGCTATAAGAGAATAATGTAGGTAGGGGTGTGAATAAACAAACATTTATTCAGCCACTGTCATATTCTTTAGCAGAGGTTAGAAAATTTAAAGCTTAAAGCAGACTATAAGAGTAAACATAACCATTAACCATAATCCACTTCATGTGGCCTATTTCCTTTTCATCACTGCAAGGGAAAGCCTGCACAGTTCAGTGCTCTTATATACACTAGAAGCCCTTTGGTGACACCTAGGAATGAACAAGACAGAGGCATCTGAACGTTTAATGTCAGTGTTGCAGTCATTCAAGCGAGGCTGATGAATTTCCTCATGACTTTTGACTCTAGCTCTCAACTCCCAGCCTTACCTCACGTGCCCCTTCATGCTCCATCACCAACCCTGATGGAAGCCCCCCAGTCAGCCTCCCTGCAGTCTCTCTCTTGCTCCCCTCCCCTTAAATGTTCCAAAGATTCCGCTCTCAGGTTCATACATTTCATTCTCCCTGGGGGAGCTCTTCCAGGACCACAGTTTTAACCGGGCCCTAATGTCTGCATAACTGCTACAGCTGTGTCTGCGCCACTGTCTCTCTCTTGCATGGCAGGTGGGCATTTCCAATGTCTTCATCTAGATGTTCCACCTCTAGTCCAAAACAGCCAAAATATAATTACTACACTTCTTCCCCCTTCTCTCATCCTTGGTTTCCTATATTATTTAACAGCAACTCAAAACACCTGGTTACACTGGATCCCCCAGTGAGAGGGGATCTTCTTCTGCCCCTCTACAACTAAAGCTGTCTCAAATTCACCTCTTCCTCTCCTTTCCGAGGGTCTCTGCCTCCACTGCATGCGTTTATCATAGCCATAACTGGTCTTCCTACTTTCTGAATTGTGTTTCTAAAGTTCAGAATTGCTGATGTCACTTTATTGCTTAAAATTACCCAGGCTTCCCTATTGCTACCGGATAACTCAACACCTCAACCCATCACCCCTGGGTCTCCATTCATATTCCTCCCCTGACTTGAATGGTCTCTAGAACAACTGTTAAATCCTCCATTTCTCTCAGGTTTCACTCAGAGGTCACCTACTTTGGTCTCTAAGCATCACTGACTGATTCTTTTACACAGACTCTTCAGTGCTCATATGATACTTTGTAAATATATCTAATCAGCTTTCAGTACAATATCCACTTTCCATGGATATCCCTTTTTAAACTCTGAGCTCCCTAAAGCTGAAGGGACAACCACCAACACAGTGCTAGGAGTCCTCAACAATTGTCCAGTAAGTAGACAAATGAAAACGGAAACTCCTTTCTGTTCCACTTTTGCTTTTCCTGAATCTTGTGATATTTCTAGAAAATGTAACATCTTCCACTGAGATATGTAACCACTGAATTAGACACCTCAACAAATACAACATTAGAACCAGACATTCAACCTAATTCTTGTAATTCTACAAGGTCATCAAGGTCTCATGAAACGAGAATAATTAGGCTCTTCCCAAAAGTGTTCAGGCCTTCCCAGGTGGCACAGCAGTGAAATATTTGCCTGCCAATGCTGGAGACACCGGTTTGATCCCTGGGTGGGGAAGATCCCCTAGAGAAGGAAATGGCAACCTACTCCAGTATTCCCTGGAAAATTCCATGGACAGAGAAGCCTGGCAGGCTACAGTCTACAGGGTTACAAAGAGTTGAACACAACTGAGCACACACACGCACACACACACACAGGGTGTTTAATGGTGAAAGGAATTAAGCTGCCCTCCCCCATATTTCTTTCATGATGTACCTTCAAGAATCCCAGACTTCACAGGGGGCTTGAAGGTCACCTAGCCCATCTCATCATCTGTTCCTTGGTGCAAAGGTTTAGCCAGGTAGGTTTCCGAAGCTTCCCTCACACATTTTTTCAAAATCAACAAAGACGCGAAAAGTGCTTCATAAACAGACACCGTCTTGCTGCTGCAATCACACAGCTGAGGCTTGGGACAACGTGCAGGGCAATTGGCCCCATGGCTGCCATACACACACACACCAAGGGAAACCCATCCAGGGAGTTCAAAAGAATCTGAAGCTCCAGTGTCAGCATAGTGGTAGAAGGAATTTCATAATTGTGCTACCAGCAACTTGTTACCACTGTGAAGGGAAAAAATTCCTCGTAAGTAATTTTTACTGGCAGAGCTAAGAGAAACACACATCAAACATTCCTGCCGAGATGTACGAAAAGCTCCATGTGCCATCATGCTGCGAAACAAAAGGCTCCAATATTGGAAACCACATCAACCAGATCCATTGGACACAAGTTAAAGGATCATGCGGCACATCCTGGAGGAAACAGAACTGGATTTTTTTCAGTTCTCTTACCACAGACCCTCTTACATAACCTTCGGCTAAGAGCCTAAGAGAAGAAAAGAAATAATAACAGAATGCTAATGCCTCTCTGCTTCAAAAAGAGTGATTTAAGCAAGATTTTCTCTTTTTGATGTAAAGGCAGGGCACAGCAGGATTGGGAACATACCAGTGGGCTGATTGCTAGAGAACAAGCTGCGCTAGTGAAAGAAAAATAACTATTAATACTTTCCAGATGAGGGTAAGGTGCAATGAATGTAACTGAAATCTACTTCTGTTAGAAAAGGGGAAAACAGTGCAAGGCAAAACCAGTCTTTAAGCTTCAAAATTATTGCTATAAACAATTTTTTTAAGTATTATTTTTTTAAATAATTATTACAAAGAAGAATTTTAGAGTATTAGTAGGTCTCAAATACTGCGTGTAATATACAGAAAAATTATTCTTTGTTTATTTGCAATTCAAATTTAACAGGGCATTGTGTCTATTGTGTATTTTTATTTGCTAAATCTGGCAATCCTAAATGAGAGAAATGAGGCCTTAATGGGAAATGGGGCCTTAAATGAGAGAATGAGAATTGACAACCTGATTCATAACACCCTAATGAAGTGGGCTTCTTAGCGCAGAAAACAGTACTAAGCTGTCATAGGAGAGGGACTCTGTGAAAGGTGTAGAATCTGGCAAGAGAGAACCACTGGTTTTAGCCAAGGAAAGATGACCGAGGTTTGAACCAAGCTGGGAGCCAGAGGAAGAGGCCTGGGAATGAAATACTATTCAGAGAAAAGAAGTTAAGATTTTTGCCATAAGCAAGTAGGTCCCATAGATAAAAGACACTAAGGCTGCTGCTGCTGCTAAGTCGCTTCAGTTGTGTCTGAGTCTGTGCGACCCCATAGACGGCAGCCCACCAGGCTCCGCCGTCCCTGGGATTCTCCAGGCAAGAACACTGGAGTGGGTCACCATTTCCTTCTCCAGTGCATGAAAGTGAAAAGTGAAAGGGAAGTCGCTCAGTCGAGTCTGACCCTCAGCGACCCCATGGACTGCAGCCCCCCAGGCTCCTCCGTCCATGGGATTTTTCAGGCAAGAGTACTGGAGTGGGGTGCCATTGCCTTCTCCGACACTAAGGCTACATTGACTGCTATTCATTGTGATGAGGATGGAAGGGGACAATGAGGCCAGCCAGAAGAGAAAAGCTAAGTGACAGGATCCCCAGGCAGACCTGGACCCCACAGCATCTGGTCATCTGACAAGAGTGTTTGTTCTGGCAAAGTGGAGCAAAAGAGAGCTAGACAGCCAGAAAGAGACTCTTCTCACATAGGAACGTTCTCTGGAAGTAGAACCAAAGAGGAAACAGACCCTTATTTCTGCTCTCTGGTATTTCCAAAGCCCACAAAAAAATGAGGTACCTCTTTAGTGCTTTGGAGAAGATGGGCCCAATACAATAGGAAACCAAGTTCAACCTAGATAAGCATACCTAAAAAGGTAAGACAAGTAATTTACTCTGAAAAAATAAAAACACTAAGTCATTCAGTTATACATTCACTCAACAAACATGTTGGAGTACTTACTATGCTCCAGATACTGTGCATCAGAAAACAAACAAATAAAAACAGTTTACAGTCAACTAACTCACTGGAGCTACTGGTAACTGGGGCATCTTTAGAAAACATGATTAACACTTCACAAATAAGTTGTGAAATTGAAAAGTGCCTTGAGGTGAAATCATCCTCATATAATTCTAGGGAAATAGAAGACTGTAATAAATGCTTGAATTAACCTACCAGAAGCAGCTTTGATGCAATATGGAGCAAAATCTTCCCAAAATCCCAGTAAAATTCTAATCTACTCCAAAATTAGCATAACAATAAATTAGGGCTTTTTATCCCTCAATATTTATTATTTCAACTGAAAGTGAAATTATACTCCTAGAAACAGATTAAACTCCTGGAAATCTTTTGCTAAATGAAGCTAAAATTTAAGCCACAGGTTCTGAAAACCTTTTCCTATCATCAAAATATTTCAATAAAGAATCATCTAAATATTCTACACATTAAAAAAAAATCAGTGACAGAAATCACACAGGTACTCAATAGATTTAAACACATAAAAACTAAAAACTGCTCAAATATTTTTCTTAAAGTCACAAGCAGTTGAATGGCAAAGTACAAACTGGGAAATACTCCAAATATAGCAGATGATATCACCCTTATACTACTAAGAGCTTATGCAAAAACAAAATTGTCCAAACCATGTAGACAAAAGGCATGAGAAGATAATTCACAGGAAAAAAATGGTCAATGAATATAGAAAATAATTAACTTCTCTACCAATCAATCAAGTCCTAATCACAACAATCATTAACACTTTCACCTATCAAATTAGCTATTATTTTTTAAATTAAAATATTCAATATTAATGAAGATATTTAGAGAGCATCAGATCCTCTACTATTGTACACACTTGTTAAAAAAAAAAATTAGCCATTTATCAGTATATGTCAAAAGACTTATAAATGACCACATTCTTCCATGTATGGATTTTACTTCTAGGAATGTGTCTTAAGAAAGTCATCAGATGTTTCGTCATAGACTTATTATCAAAAATATCCACTATCATTTATAGTAGATAAAAAGAAAGCATATAAATGTTCATTGCTGTTTGGTCACTAAGTTGGGTCCAACTTTTTGTGACCTTTTGGACTGTAGCCTGCCAGGCTCTGTCCATGGGATTCTCTAGGCAAGAATACTGGAGTTGGTTGCATTTCCTTCTCCAGGGGATCTTCCTGACCCAGGGATCAAACCTGTGTCTCCTGCATTGACAGGAGGATTCTTTACCAATGAGCCACCAGGGAAGCCCATGTAAATGTTCATGAATAAAAGAATAATTAAAATGGAATATTGGAGAGTCATTAAAATTGCATTTTAAACAGTCTAAATGACCCTTGAAAATAACTGATATAACAAGTTTTCCAAGTGTCATACAAAACTCTATTTTTATATCTAAATACAGCATAATCACAATTATATATGAAAAACATAGAAGAAAATATACCAATATGTCAAACTACGATTAATCAAGTTGTGAATGAGTAATTATTGTTTTCTTTTAACATTTTTTATATCTTCTGAGGTTTCTACAATAAATGTGTACTTCTTAGGCAAATGGGGAAAACAGCAACTAGGTTTACATGAAAAGCTTTGATTTATAATAACAAGGAAAACATTAATATGGATTAATTTAAGAATATGTACAAGGCTTAGACTCATATATTCATATCTTGGTATTTACTAAAATACTTGTATTTATAGACTTATAGATTTCTTTATGTCTTGAAACTCTTTATTAACATCTCAACAATATGATAAAAGTGGACAAGAATTAAATTGAACTAACAAAACCCTTATCAAATTCAATTTTCCCCTCAAAACTTAGTTTTTCACATTTATCTGACAAGTATGTAATAGGTTCTATTTGTTTTCTTTACAACCTAAGAACTGTAAATTTTGAGATTATTTGCTAAAAGAAAAAGAAGCCAAGTCACATTTTGCTTGTGGCCAATGTGCCTCCAGTTTGAGTAAATTTATTCTTTTGCCACTTTAGGCATGAATATGAATCAGCGCCCTCTTGTGAGCAAGGGACGAAATTTTTTTTAAATATTGAGAACTGAGACTGTTGTAGATTATTGACCATGGGAGAAAACATATAACTGTGTTCACTAGACAAAGACTTGAAGTAAAAATCATCCCAGAATTCTTGATTATTTAGGTCTGCAACATACAGCGTGTTTTGAAAACGAAAGTGTCTAATGTTAAATACAGCCTCTGCTGTTGTTTAGTCACTCAGTCATGTCTGACTCTAGGAGTCCATGACTATAGCCCGCCAGGCTCCTCTGCCCATATTTCAGGCAAGAATACTGAAGTGGGTTGCCATTTCCTTCTCTAGGGAATTTTCCTGATCCAGGGATTGAACCTGCGTCTCCTTTGTCTCCTGCATTGAAGATGTATTCTTTACCCTCTGAGTCATTGAGGAAGCCCTACATACAGGGTTGCTGCTGCTTCTAAGTCGCTTCAGTCGTGTCTGACTCTGTGTGACCCCATAGACGGCAGCCCACCAGGCTCCCCTGTCCCTGGGATTCTCCAGGCAAGAACACTGGAATGGCTTGCCATTTCCTTCTCCAATGCATGAAAGGGAAGAGTGAAAGTGAAGTCGCTCAGTCATGTTTGACTTTTCTCGACGCCATGGACTGCAGCCCACCAGGCTCCTCTGCCCATGGGATTTTCCAGGCAAGAGTACTGGAGTGGGTTGCCATTGCCTTCTCCACATACAGGGTTAGCTTGTCTTAAGATTCATAAGAGGCGATTCTG
Organism: Bos indicus x Bos taurus; assembly: GCF_003369695.1. Classification (NCBI taxonomy): domain Eukaryota; kingdom Metazoa; phylum Chordata; class Mammalia; order Artiodactyla; family Bovidae; genus Bos; species Bos indicus x Bos taurus. Next base: position 33,033,633 of record NC_040084.1, read on the forward strand.
AGGTGTCCTGAGGGGTCGACTCCAGCTTAGGAATTCAGTACATGACAGCGTATTTGATTGATTTACTTATTTATGTGAAAGTGGATGACACTAAATGTTTAAAAATTATTTTATTGGGAGCTGGTTTGCTGACAGTATACTCTCTGGGCTTCACTCCCCATTTCAAGGTCAAGACTGTCTAGGATTATTGGTGTAGTAGGGGTATTTCTTCGCAACTTTTATGACTGAACAAATTAAGGTAACCAAAAGTTCCAGTTAGTCAAACTTTGTAGTCTAATCTGAAGAATCCAGAAATAAACGATAGACTTGAAGTGATAGTTTCCTCCAGCTCTGCCAGGATAAACTAACTCCAGCAAATCTGAGTGTGGTTTTGGGTTTTGCTCTAAGTCATACGCAGCTTAGTCCCAGTGTCCAGCTTGGAGACTGTGCGCTGGATGGTGTCACGTACGCTGAGGAGGTTACCTGCAGAGATTCTGCTAGTTTAAATCCTGGGTCTGCCACTTACCAGGCTTTAAACTTTGGGCAAATTGCTTAATCATTCTGTATCCAAGCTTCCTGATCTAGAAAAAAGGAATGGTTGTGGTTTAGTCACTAAGTCATGTCGACTCTTGCAACCAGGTGTACTATATCCCTCCAGGCTCCTCTGTCTATGGGATTCTCCAGACAAGAATACTGGAGTGGGTTGTCATTACCTTCTCTAGGGGATCTTCCCCACCCAGGGATCGAACCTGAGTCTCCTGCTTTCCTGCATTGCAGGTGGATTCTTTACTGACTGAGCCACCAGGGAAGCTATAAAAAAGGAATAATAATAATAATACACAGAATTGATCCTGGGAGTAAATTAGTTATTCCAGTAGACACTTAGGACAGTATCTAGCCCATAACATGTATTTAATAAATGTTAGGTTTTATTATTTAGAGGTAGTCACAGATTTTTTTGTTTAGTTTGAGACACTGTTTTATTTTCCTAAACTAGTAATTTATGAAACATAGTTGTATTTATATATCATAGGTACTCAGTAGATTTTTGCTCAATGGGTGTAAGAATGATATTTCTAGTTAGTTCTGTACTCAAGTGGAATTTAATTTGGATCCTAAGTAGTATACAGTCAAACTCTGAGGCAAAGCAGAAGGTTGCTTTGATTGTGAAAATTCAGAAAGATCCTCTGGAGCCTCAGAATTTAATATTATAACTTTTTAATGCTGAGGAAACATAGAGTTCTCTGACTGCTGCTCTTAGGAATTTTGGTCTAGGACCCATGTACATACTTCAAAATTATTTAGGACCCAAAGGGCTTTTGCTAATGTGGGTTATATCAATTCACACTTACCACAATAGAAGTTAAAACTGAGAAATTTTAAAATGTTTATGTATTGTCCAAAGTAACAAAATAAACCTATTGTGGGTTAGCATAAGCAACATATTTCACTGGAAAATAACTGAATTTTCCAAAGAAAAAAAAAAAAAAATTCAGTGAGTAGAGTGGCATTGTTTATGTTTTTGCAAATCTCTTTAATGTCTGGCTTCATAGAAGACAGGTGGAGTAACATCTGCTCCTGCATCATCTGTTGCAAAATTTGTAAGAGAATGAGAAGGCAAAAGACAAATAACATTTTAGTGTGATTAAGAAAATAGTTTTGACTGTGTGGAGCTTCTGAAAGGATCTCAGAGGCTCCCAAAGCCCCCAGACCATACTTTGATGGCCACCAATCCAAACCAAGTCCTTTAGGTATCCACACCTCAGGGTTTGCAGTCCTCTGTTTATCAGCAGTAATGATCTCAACAGGTGGGAATATTTACTTCCTCCCATTGATGTATAGAAGAAAGTTGACAAAAATGCTTTTCCATGTCATTCATACACCCTTCAGTGATAATGTTCACCCTCAAAATAAATGAGAACATTAAATAGCTAGAAAAATATTTTTGACAAGGTTGAGACAAAAGATTTGATTAGAGCTAACTGCATTATAAATCCCTTTCCCCAAATTTAAAGTCCTCTAACTGCAAATGGCAATTAAACTTTGACCTGGGAGGGGCAGGCAGCATCTTAGGGAAAGTTGCCAGTGTTATTAAATTACAGACATGGGATCTGGAGTCTTGAGAAATTCTTTTCATTTAAATATGAGCTTCCCACTTTGGTGTGTTAGGATTAGCAGTACATCTCAACCTGTTGGCAAGCTGTGGTGTTGCCATGTGCTGTTTTTATTGTTTAGTTGCTAAACTGTGTTGGGGTTTTCTGCAACCCCATGGACTACAGCTCCCCAAGGTCCTCCTTCCATGGATTATCCCAGGCAAGAATACTGGAGCGGGTTGCTATTTCCTTCTCCAGAGGAATAGAGACTTTCAGGTGAATCAAATGTTCCTGACCCAGGGATTGAATCTGCATCTTCTGCTTCGGCAGGCATCTTCTTTACCACAGAGCCACCAGGAAAGTCAGGTGCTACCATAGCAAGGTACAATAAATATTCCCCTGATTAGAGGGATGGGAAATGTGACTTTGGTAGATGGTAGCTTAAACAACATAAATGTATGTTTTGGAAATGAAAAATATACATCAAAAGGTTCAAAATGTCACTGAATTACTTTGCTGTACACCTGTAACCAACATAACATTGTAAATCAACTATACTTCAACTTAAAAAGAATTTAAAACTCAACCAGAAAGGTTTAAGGATGTCCCATGATGTCATGAAAGGATGCCTGGGCAAGGAGGAGGTGAGAGAGCACAGCTGAACACAGTAAGCAGAACCAAAACAAGTCCTATTTAGACCCAACCAAAGTGAGGCTCCTCCATGTGCGTGCATGTGTGTGTGTGTGTGTGTGTGCATGCTCAATCATTCAGTCATGTCTGATTCTTTGCGACCCCATGGACTGTAGCCTGCCAGGCTCCTTTGTTGGGATTCTCCAGGCAAGAATACTGGAGTGGACTGCCATTTCCTCCTCCAGGGGGAACACAACCTCCTTAGTGAGATTCCCTGTTTAAAACAGAGCCCAGGATCTGTCATTAAAAACACAGAAAATACTCAAGACTTGGCAAAAAGATCCTCAAGAAGGTTGTTTTTTTTTTTTTAATTTTTAGAAAGACTTTAGGAGTTTAAAAAGCATCAATGAATATAGTTTATTTGGCAGTATACACTTCTATATTTTTTTAATATCTCTCTTTTCCCTCTAAAATGGTATGTAATATACATGATTAGTTTAAGAAATAAAAGATTAATTTTATCCTCTATTAAATCATAACACTTTTTCTGTGATCATCTGAAGCCAAGATTAGAGTTACTAGCATAAAGACTCCCTAAAAGAGGTATGCAGGGGCTTCCCTGGTGGTCCAGTGGCTAAGACTCTGCTCTCCCAATACAGGCGGCCAGGGCTCCATCTCTGGTCAGGGAACTAGATTCCACATACTAAAGAACCCAAATGCCAAAACAAGGATCGAAGATCCCGCCTGCCACAGCTAAGACCCAGCACTGGCAAATAAATAAATAATAAATAAAGTGGTATGCAGCCAAGAATCACTGAAAACAGTTCCTATTCAATAAGTACTGACCATATTCCAGAATTTACAGTGTTAAGAACTTTGCATACACTGTCTTATTAATCCTGACCACACGCCTAGGAAGTGAACTCTATTAGGTCTATTTTACAGATCCGCAATGATACACTTGTGCTGGCTGCTGAGCCTGTTGTTAAATATTCAGGAGTTTTGCAAGCCCCAACCCTTGATAACTGGAAATCGCCATAGCGGCAGCAATAGAAATTAGCAAAAGCTACAAATCAGAGCTCCTCCCCTAACCCCCTCAGCTCCCCCCTCCCCACCCTTCCCGGGCATGACCCTGAGCCAGTTTACCAGCACAGCACCCTGTGAGACACTGAGGCGCAGAGATTTAAGATATTCGCCCAGGTCACAGAGCCAGAAGTCGTGGAGCCTGACTTGGAGCCCAGGTGCCCCCTGTGCCCCAGCGTAAGTTGCCACACTCTGTGCATCGGGGCTTTCCCGCATTATGCAAAGTGGGCAAGAGAGGCTTATCGCAATTAAAGAGCTCCGGCTGATCTAGAGCCCCACGTCTCCGCATTTTTCAACATTTCTTCTCCAGCACATTATACCCTGAAGACACTTTCTCCTTCGATCACTCAGGAAAGCCCCTGTGAGGAGCCGCTGACAGGAGCTGGCAGCCTCCAGCACTAGCCCTTGGGTGGGAGAAGAGAGGTGGGCGTGAACATCTTCTGCGCATTGTTGCCCTTCACATCGGAGCTTTGTTTGCCGAGAAAGAAAGCAGCATCTGCGCTCTGGGTGAGCAGATGATTATACAAGACCCCGTGGTTTTACATCAAAGAGTGAATCTTAAAACCTTTTGTGCACTTGTGTGTGTGTGATGATGTTCAAGGTCCTGCATTTTAAAAAGCATGGAAGGGGGGGATGTCTTTTCAAGATGTAAACATGCTGAAAGGGCTACAGAAACAATGGGGATTTTTAATAAGTGAAGGAGAAAACAACAATTCTCAGTGTCTTATAAAACACTATACCTGGATTTTGGTTTTTCTGTATTAAAATCCTGGGGGAATAATCCATGAGTTATGAGGCCTCCTCACCCATACAAAGTAGTGAAAATGGAGACCTGTAGAATGGGTGGGAAAGCCAACCACCTTCCTATCTTGCCTCTTTTATGTGGTTACATCTTGGCTTGGCAATGGATTGATCATGAATTCTAAAAAAATGTTACACATCAAGGACTCCAAACCTCCAAATGGAAACTGAGGGATTCTGTCCATAATACAAGAGTTAGTAAATATCCAAGAGGACAGAAACACCCTCGATAGTATCATCAGACACTCGTCCTCATATACAGGAGTAACAGTCACTACAGGCATTTATTCCATCTGCAGATGTTCTGCCATCACTGCTTTATCTCACGCTGGCTGAGACTCTTCTTCACATACCGTTATTTGTAATCAGTAAGACGAGGCATTACAGAAGAGACGGAAATGTAAAGGGGGGATACTGATTTTCTGCTGCTCCTGCTAAGTCGCTTCAGTCGTGTCCGACTCTGTGCGACCCCATAGACGGCAGCCCACCAGGCTCCCCCGTCCCTGGGATTCTCAGGCAAGAACACTGGAGTGGGTTGCCATTTCCTTCTCCAATGCATGAAAGTGAAAAGTGAAAGTGAAGTCACTCAGTCGTGCCCTACTCTTAGCAACCCCATGGACTGCGGCCCACCAGGCTCCTCAGTCCATGGGATTTTCCAGGCAAGAGTGCTAGAGTGGGGTGCCATTGCCTTCTCTGATACTGATTTTAGTTGTGTCAAATTAGAATTATAGAAAATGAGAGATGTCACACGTTAGTTTGGTCCGTACTGGAAAGAAATCTCTCATTTTACAGTAGATTACTGGGAAAGATTAAATTTGTAGATATTGGTTTGGATACCTAACATGAGACTTCAGACTAATTTTTAAAGAAACCCACAGCTGGGACTTCCTGGTGGTCTAGTTGTTAAGACCCTGCACTTCCACAGGGAGTGTGAGCTCGAACCCTGGTTGGGGAACTAAGATCCAACATGCTACATGTCACGGCCAAAATAAATAAATAAAAAATTTTAAATGATCAATAAATAAAATAGAGACTATTTTAAAAAATAAATGATAGTCATGTCCCTCAGCAAACTCCCATGCACCTGTGCCTTCTATGAACTGAGCACGAAGGGCCATGAGAGAAGTGGAGAAGGAAGAAGCCGGACACAGACACGGGAGTGAGAAGACCTGGAATCACTGCCCCTCTCAGCCTGACCCAACAATGCCAGAGCCTGACAACGGGCTCCCTTCTATTAATCAGCCCTTTGTCTGGCAGCCCGTGTGTCAGCTGGGAAGGAAGAGCTCGCAAGGTTTCCACTTGGTTTTATTAAATGTTCTCATCCTGTGGTGATGACCAGAGTCTTGGTGTCCTGCCTGCAATTGTTCTGGTTTTCTGAATAGTCTCAGTGATAAAGCCGGGGAGAAATGTAGTCACAAGAACTGAATCTGCTAGAGATGCTTTCCTCACCCATTCATTGAGATTCTGTTGACTCATTTCCAAGTGTTTCATGGAGTTCCTTATAGGATTTCCCATTATAAATGAGCAGCCGCCTAAGTACTCAGGATAGGGGGAAAAAAAAGAAAACACTAAGCCTACAAGAAATTTGCAGTTCACAACACAGTCTGATCCTTCTTTGATTCCCTTGCATTATGTTAGTGAAGACCTGAAGCAGATATAAGGCTATGTTAGGTGACACCAAGTTAGCCAACAATGAGTGACTGGATGCAGGGTGTCATAGGTCATTTTTCTCTTCCTGAGTTCTTAAGTGAAACTAAAAAGCAAATTCTAAGGGCAAAGAGTCTGCTCAGCGCAGGAATGCAAGTTTCATATAGCTATGAAGTAGTAAGAAACAAATGATGCCGAGTTTCCTAAATAAGCTCTTAATCTTGCCATCAAGCCTCATTTTCTCCCCACCTCTCTGGGCACCTCTCCTGCCTGCACTAATAATTTGTCCCTTCTCCATGGAGCATCAGTTGTCACACAATGTTTCTTTCCTGCAAGGATACTTCATATCGCATCCACTTTCTCTGGGAATACATTAGGATTGCTTTCTTGTTCTTCCCTTCCCATTCTATGTGAGCTCCACAATATCAGAACAAATCAACTTCACCTTTACTAGCATCATGTAAGGTGTCTGAAAACTGATAGAATCAGATGTCTTATTTTAACATGAAATACATTATAACTTAATTAATTTATAATTCTCCCGCTGATCCTTCAAAGTAACCAAGCTGAGGATGAGCCTATACTATACATCATCCAGTCCGTAAGCTACCACGTCAGGTGGCAACGGTAGGTAACGGGGGTGAGAATTTAAGGTGCACATACTTTTTGCACAAATAAGAACATTTAAAAATATTATCTTCAAGAGAACAACGTGGCTAAACCATCCTCAAGGTAGTGGCATTGTCTATTCAAGGCAGCTATCAAGGAATGCATAAGAGAAAGAGAAAAGTGTATGGAGGTGGTCGCTAAGCGTTGTCATCCCACCTGGATTGTTGGTTTCCTGAAGCAGGAAGCACACCTGTCTTGTTTGCTTGGATCCCAGTACCTCCTGACGCCTTGCACACAATAGGAGCTGCTATTGCTAGTTTTCCACTGGACTGAACTAAATCATCCTTGAAAGACAATATGATTACAGTGGCAAGCATGTGGATTCAGAGTCAAAAATTTCCAGATTTGAATGCTGCTGTCAATTCTTAGTTATATATACCCTCAAGCAAATCTCTCACAACTTTGGTTAAGTAAAACTTTAGTTTTACTTACTAAAAATGAAAATGGTAACATGGAATTAATAATCTGTGAAGAACATTGAGGAAGCTTGTGAAGTATTTAACATATAGGAAGTGATCAAAAAGAATTGCTTAAATTTATAGTTAGTGTTCATTAAATTATATAAATCCAGCATTATACATATTTGAATCTCTCCTGTAATGTTTCTGAAAAACCTCTTGGTTCAGCAAACTATTCTTCAACTGCACAAAAAAGAGAACCCTTTCAAATACTGTCATGCTTTCTGTTCTTATTCCATGCGTGTGTCAGCCAAAAGTTTATTAAGTCCTATTTTTATGTCAGTAGCTACATATTTACGTAGGAATCCATTTTACTTATTTTTCCTACATCTCAGGTATGGCAAGGTAGACTAGTTGCTAGAACTGCTTTCCTTCCCTCAATTATGATACATTGGAACCAAAATGGAAAACTCTTAGTTGTAGAATAATCCTGAGCACTTGGGAACTTTGCCTCAGCCCCGCAGGCAAGGATTTCGTTATTGAAATGTCAAAGGGCCCTTGTTACATGAAGTCTCACTTAGAAGTTCCGTATGCAGAGGACAGAATTCAGTTCTGTGTACTTAAAGGAGCAGGGTACTCAGTCCCCAAACTCAGGCTGGATAATAGAGCTGTTCAGCTGCCTCAGTCTTCCCTGTGGGCAATTCCTTATCCTGCTCAGAGTGCATTTCCATACCCATCTCCAGGCGTAGAATGCTAGGAAACAGCAAATATTCAGAGTGGTTACCTTGTGTCATACTGTTGTATGTGTGCAAGCTCATCAGTCAGTCGTGTCAGACTCTTTTGCGACCCCATGGACTGCAGCCCGCCAGGCTCCTCTGTCCATGGGATCTTCCAGGCAAGAATACTGGAGTGGGTTGCCATTTCCTTCTCCAGGGGATCTTCCCAACCCAAGGATCGAATCCAAGTCTCCTGCATTGGCAGGTGAATTTTTTACCACTGAGCCACCAGGGAAGTCATGCTGTCTACAAAACATTACTATTATTTTTTTTTTATTTGGCAATGCTGGGCCTTCAATGCTGCGCATAGACTTTCTCTCGTTGCAGAGAGCTGGAACTCCTCTCTTAATTGTGGTGCATGGACATCTCATTATGGTGGTTTCTCTTGTTGGAGTGTACAAGTTCTAGAGCGTGTGGGCTTCAGTAGTTGCTACACGTGGGCTCAGTAGCTGTGGCTCACAGGTTCCAGGGTGCAGGCTCAGTGGTTGTAGTGTGTGCTTAATTGCCCCATGGTATGTGGGATCTTCCCAGACCGGGGATTGAACTAGTGTCTCCCGCATTGCAAGGCAGATTCTTAACCACTGGACCACCAGGGAAGCCCTGTTCTACATAACATTATTGAGATCAGCCCAATAAACCTCAGAACAGCCCTATGAATATACCCACTTTATGGAAGAAGAAATGAATGCACAGAGTGGGTAAGTGATTTACCCAGGGTCACACAACAAGTGCAGAAGTCTGAACCAAGCAGTCTGCCTCTGAAGTCCATGCTCTAATTCCACTAAACTACCTCTCCAAGGTTGTGAATGATAAGTTCATCCGAGATCAGAAATTCTAGAAACATAGAGTTCTACCAAAAGAAGGCATTTTTTTTACCACAGTCTTTCAATGAAGCACTCTTTGCTGCTAAGAACTGTCCACAAAATGAGAGAAAAACTTAATTTTTAAACAGTATATATATATATATATATATATATATATATATAAACAGTCAATACCAAAAATTCACAACCCTATATAAATCTTTTAAATTTCTCAGTATACATTCTAAAGGAATAATGGATTATACAGCAAAACTATTTTTCATATGCCTCTATCAAAGCTCACATCTAAAATTCAAGCTTTTTTGGATGATTGGTGGAATATATGTTGAAGATTCTAATACATAGAAAGCACCACTACAATGCTTTACACCTTGATGCTCTACTTTTTTTTTTTCTTTACTTTTGTGGCTGTCTCCAAAGAAGAGTCCCAGGATAATATAGTTCAAGAATCACTAACCTCTGAAAATTGAATGTGACCAAGATATTTCTATAAGGGGTGTAGAATAGCACCCCCCCCCAAAAAAAAAAGAAGTTAGAGTCAAGAAATACTAAAATATTCACATGGGCAATTGGGGTCATTCTTTCTCTTGAAATGTTTGTTTGACCTAAAAATATGCCTGGGAAAGGTGGAAGAAAAAGGATAACACACTGGATGCAGAGGCAGAATCACAAATCATTCAGGGTACCTGAGTCCTGAGGAGAGGTGCTCACCAAGCATGTATCTGAAGGAAAACCTCCCAACCAGGACCAAGAAGGAAATCATCATCACAGGCTTAGAATATTGCCCCATGGACAAAACTGGGGAAAATCTATGTCCCCGTTCATCTTCTTCCCTTTTTCAGCTTTCATCTGGATGCTAAGAGTTATGACAAATGCCTGACTTGGAAGTTAGATATTTGCTTAAAATACTGAAAATATGTCCATTAAGGATGGGGTTTCCTTGCCTCCTTAATATCTGCTGAAATTCCAACCCATCAACAGGGGCCTCGGTGACAACTGGCAAGTCCCAACACTTTCCAGTGAGGAATTAAAAGCTTCACTTGTAGGCGCTTTAAAATGGCCTCTGCAGTGCCTCCGAACACCCAGCGGCTGGGCTGGGCAGTAGCCCAGATGGCCGAGTTGGGCAGTAGCCCGTTCATGAGGCCTGGGTGCACTTGCACAAAGGAACAGTCATGCTTTCAACCTCGAGTTTTATCAATGAACTGACTAGATTCCAGGCCCTGTCCCCCCGTTGCCTAGTAAAGAAGCACTCATTGAAGGTTTAATCACAGTTTCCCATCCACAGTGGAGGGACCAGCATCCTTCACTGAGCAAGGCAGCCCAACAGCACATCAAAGGACAGCACCATCGCTCTGCACTGCCCCTTATCTGTTCTCTCTGGCTGGGCAAGGCAAAGGGACCCAGGCTTGCTCTGGAAAAGCCCACAGTACCCCAACTCTCTCCTGTCCAGAGGCGCAGCGCACTCAAAGCAGTCATCGACCAGAGATAGAGCCTGAGGCGGCTGCATTCTGTCTGCCAGGAAGACACCTTGCTTGTGAACTGGACAACAGACACCCGTGAACGACCCAGAAGGGCCCGACACAGATGCAGAAAGGACACGTGAGAGTGAGCCCAGAAGCAGAGTCTGCGTTCAGCTCTGCCTGGAGGCTCCTGACATTCCCAAGAAGCAGATTGTGCAGACCTCCCAAATGGCACGACACCGGTCTCCCCACCGGCCAGAGCTCAGCCAGCTGGTTTAAGCCAGCACAGTTGCATTGGCAGCTGAAATTCCAGGGTTATAAAATGCTTTTTGGTCCTTAATTCAATGCTACTGTTTCTGCTTTTTATTACCTTAGACCATCCTCAAGCAGGGCACTGGAGTTCAGGTATGGAACTTTGAGCTGAGCAAGGTAACAGAGGCAGTAACTGAGTCAACACAGGCATGAATGAGAGAAAGTGGGTAAGCCTGGACCAGAATTCACTGAGGCGAGGCCGCCACACAGTCCCTACCATTCTCATATCCTCTCTAGTTGCTGATTAGTCTAAGTGCCTTTCTTTACTTTGGGTCTCTGGTGAAGTGGTGAGGTGTGAAAAATTCTTGTACCATTTTGGGGGCTTGGAAGTCTTGTCCATAACTGTCAACTATGGAGCATCAAGACCAATGCAAGTTCGATGCATGAAGCAGGGCACCCAAAGCCAGTGCTCTGGGGAGGGAGGTGGGATGGGGGTTCAGGATGGGGGGGACACATGTATACCTGTGGCTGATTCATGTTGATGTAAAGCAAAAACCATCACAGTGTTGTAAAGTAATCATTCCCAAATTAAAATAATTAAAAAATGAAAAATAAAAACCTGTCAAAAAAAAAAAAAAAACAGACTCCCCTCATGATCCAAAGAAGCAATAAAGAACTTGAAACCAAGGATAATACATTCCCACACTTGCGAAATTTCACAGAGCTCTACCTTGCGCAAAGCTCCGCCCTGCCCCATGTTGGCTGCTCGGTGTGTGGTCACCATAGGCTGGGAAGGTCCTGATTCCGAAATGCAGTCCATTCCATTCTCAGGCTACTTGTCTTACTACGCTTTGAACAATAGGTTCCAAGTATCACTTTGGAAATAATGTGTCTAGTTTGGGTAGGGAATAAATATTACAAAATGCAATTCAAGTACTAATTTTGCTTGCGGTTCCTAAAAGGTGCTTCTTCTGGGAACAGCAATTTAAAAATCACTTAAAAACCAGGAGGTATGAATCCTGAGATATAAAATAGCACAAGAATTCTACAATAGATTAAGTGGCATAAATGTCATGTTCAGATGTTAGTCAACCTAATGCTAAAAAATGTACTAGCAATAAGAAAGAATCGTCTCATAATAAATTTTTTAAATGAAGTATTAGCCCCTAGGTGTTTGAAATAGTCTTGGAGTGGATTGTGAAGCTTAATTTAATATAAAGGTTAATGGACAGTCCAAAATAAATTATAGATGAGTTAATATTTTTCAAAAAAGTACAATACATTTAACATTCCAAATTTTATACTGTTTGATATTAATAGTCACTGAGTTAGAAAACCTTGGCGTCATCACTGTATTTCGTGCACATTTAACCATTTGCATAGATGAGAAAACTGAAGCACAGAGAGTCAGTCTGTGGTAAGGAGCCCTGGACCTTATGATGCTAAGTATGGATCAGGAGCCATCAGATGAAAGTATGGACCTATATGTTCCTATATATTCAGATGTTGGGCTGCAGTAGAGCATACATCCAGTCAAGAGAATGATTTCTATCACGCCAGTCAGAATGGCTGCGACCCAAAAGTCTACAAGCAATAAATGCTGGAGAGGGTGTGGAGAAAAGGGAACCCTCTTACACTGTTAGTGGGAGTGCAAACTAGTACAGCCACTATGGAGAACAGTGTGGAGATTCCTTAAAAAACTGGAAATAGAACTGCCTTATGACCCAGCAATCCCACTGCTGGGCATACACACCAAGGAAACCAGAACTGAAAGAGACACATGTACCCCAAATGTTCACTGCAGCACTGTTTATAATAGCCAGGACATGGAAGCAACCTAGATATCCATCACCAGATGAATGGATAAGAAAGCTGTGGTACATATACACAATGGAGTATTACTCAGCCATTAAAAAGAATACATTTGAATCAGTTCTAATGAGGTGGATGAAACTGGAGCCTATTATACAGAGTGAGTAAGCCAGAAAGAAAAACATCAATGCAGTATACTAACGCATATATATGGAATTTAGAAAGATGGTAACGATAACCCTGTATGCGAGACAGCAAAAGAGACACAAATGTATAGAACAGTCTTTTGGACTCTGTGGGAGAGGGAAAGGAGGGGATGATTTGGGAGAATGGCATTGAAACATGTATAATATCATATAAGAAATGAATCGCCAGTCCAGGTTCGATGCAGGATATAGGATGTTTGGGGCTGGTGCACTGGGATGACCCAGAGGGATGGTATTGGGAGGGAGGTGGGAGGGAGGTTCAGGATGAGGAGCACATGTACACCCGTGGCGGATTCATGTTGATGTATGGCAAAACTAATACAATATTGTAATTAGCCTCCAATTAAAATAAATAAATTTAAATTTTTTAAAACAAAGAGAGAGAATGATTTCTACCTGCCATCTTCACCCCACCCCCATCTCCATCTGACTTTCTTCACTTGTGGTCTTTTAATTCTGCAGATTTAGCTTGAGCAACATAATCTCTGTGGTTGCTGTTTAGCCACTAAGTCGTGTCCAGTTCTTTTGAGACCCCACGGACTGCAGCCAACCAGGCTGCTCTGTCCATGGGATTTCCCAGGCAAGAATACTAGAGTGGGTCACCATTCCCTTCTCCAGGGGATTTTCCCAACCCAGGGATCGAACCTGGATCTTCTGCACTGCAGCTGATTCTTTAGCATCTGAGCAACCAGGAAAGCCCGTTAGGCTTTGGCTGACCCTTAAATTGAAAATAGCAACAATGTATATTTGATAAGGCTTTCTTGACCTCTCTATAAAAAGGATTTTCTTAGAGTTTGGTAAATGGATTTGTATAAAGGAATTTAAGGAGTGCTCTACGTTGCCGTTTACTTAGAGATCTATGTATTTCTCAAAATGAACTATGCAAGAATTATACAAAATGGATTTTATATATGTACATATGTATAAATAATAGATATAGGCATGTATATCTATAAATACATCCATATATAGAAAGATAAATTCAATAAAATTAGAGCACAGCTCTTAACAGTAATAAAATACCTAATGGTAAGGCTATCATGTGACAACCACATAAGAAAATTTTCACAAAAAATGTAAAAGTGAAAACATTTCCATTTGACTTTGAATTTTAGAATGGAAGGGATTTTTAGTTACCATTTATCCCATCCTCTGCCTTTTGTAGCCCAAATTGATGAGCAGAAGAGATACCAGTGAAAGTTATAAAACAGCATTTCTGCTAATAGTGAAAAAGCAGAATAACAATAAAAATGCAAAAATAATAATTACTCTCTACAATAGTTTAGCATAATTTTACCCCCAAACAAATAAATACGTTCTGCTGCTACTGCTAAGTCACGTCAGTTGTGTCCAACTCTGTGCGACCCCATAGATGGCAGCCCACCAGGCTCCTCTGTCCCTGGGATTCTCCAGGCAAGAACACTGGAGTGGGTTGCCATTTCCTTCTCCAATGCATGAAAGTCAAGTCGTTCAGTCGTGTCTGACTCCTAGCGACCCCATGGACTGCAGCCTACCAGGCTTCCTCCGTCCATGGGATTTTCCAGGCAAGAGTGCTGGAGTGGGGTGCCATTGCCTTCTCCAGAATATGCTCTACAAGTAGCTTTATAAACTGCATCCAACAGAGCCTTGTACATGCTGACCCTTGTAAGGTAAGATTGAGCCTCTATCCTGCCCACTTATCTCCACCTCAACCAGACCAGCTACAACTGTGTCTGGTTTATCTATGAAGGTTCTGAGTAAGATTTTACTTGAAATTATTTTTTTCTTGAAAACTAGAAACTAGATGATCTTAATGAGTCCTGTAAACCAAATCTTCAAAATAATCTTCAAAAGTTTTCCCCCAAATTAACTTCTCCTTCAGTTCTCTTAGGCTAATGATAACCACAGGACCATTATTGACAAACAAAATAGGATTTTCTCTTTTTCCAAGGATGATTAAACCAAAGACCAAATCAATTGTCTCCTGGTAAAGTTTTTGATTTGTCTTTTGGGGTGTTTCTTTCTCTCCTTGGTAATTAAGAAGAACCAGCCTGTAGTTTGATGAACACCACAGGGAAAAGAAATATTGAGGGGGGCTACAGAGACTTTCTCCAGGGAACTGCATCAAAGGCAGAGCAATGGATTTACAGACATTGGCCAAGAGGGACAGAGGAGATTAATCAATCCAAGTTAATGTCAGGTGATTAGAAAAAAGGGGGAAAAAATCTGCTTAAATATTTTATTCCATAGGCCTGTACTTCACTAGCACTTCTGGAAAGAAGTGACTCCATCCTTCAGTGTTTCCAAAGTGTATCCAAAGTGTTAGTCACTCAAGTTGTGTCCAACTCTTTGTGACTCCATGGACTATAACTCGCCAGGCTCCTCTGTCCATGGAGTTCTCCAGGCAAGAATACTGGAATGAATGGCTTGCCATTTCCTTTTCCAGATCTTCCCAACCCAGGGATCAAAGAAGCAGGGTCTCCTGCATTGCAGGCAGATTCTTTGTTGCCTCAGCCACCCCTTCAGTGTTCAGGATGGAAGAAAAACAAACTGCAGAAAGGACATGGAGAGATACCAGCAGCAGCAGTCCAATTGTCCAGTTCTCCAAAGGAAGAGATGATGGAGCATTCCAATTAAAAACCAACCTAAAGCATTAACCTTCTTACAACATCCACCATCTCCCACTGGAGAGAATGCTGACACACACCATCGCTCTGTTTTCACACCACCCCACCCCCTGCAACACACCACACACACACACACACACACACAGGAGTGTCAGCAAAGGACTCAATCCGTCCATCGGAATGCAGGTCACATCACAGAAGCTATTGTTCTGTCAAAAAAGAGAGAGAGAGATTCATTCATTAAAGCTGCAGCAGATGGCTGCTCGGCAGAAGGGCACAGCACGAGGCGGGCCACCGGCTGGCAGCCACGCCACGGCCCAGGCAATGTTCACTCCCAGCTGCACTTTAAGGTTCCTTTCAGAAGCTCTGCATTCCACTGGCAGACATTTTGCAGGGAATCCTTTGGATTTAATGGACAACTTTAGGCACAGTCCGTTGGCAATCAGGACAGAATCCATCTGTCTCCCTTGGTCTTGTCTTCCACCCGCCTTCTTCCACCGCTGTCATTCTTTGGGCAAGGACAGGCTGCTAGCAAAAAGAGCATTAGTGTGGGGTCCTTGAACATTGGCCTCGGTTTGAACACAGGTCTTTTCCCAGTCTCTTATCTCTAGCATATTTCTTGACCTACACAAACAAAGATGCAAGTCTGTTTATTCTTTCAAAGAAACCAGAAATTTGGAAGAAAGAAATCATGCCTCCAACTTGCAGAAGTGTTTTTTTACTCTTTCCTTTTGTGATTTTTATGTTTTCTTTGTTATTTGATATTATATATGTACTTAAAATTTTTGCCAGATCATTCAATTCCACTTAATTTGTTTGCTCATTTTTTCTTTATAAAATAAAATCACACTGTTAAATTTCTAGCAAATGAGTTTTTTTTCCCCATCTTTAAGGCATGTCCATATCGTTATCAAGACAAAACTAAGACTTTTAATCTCCTCGGCAGAAAACTCTTTACTCTTTCTATGGTGACTTTCTTTTTTTGTTGTTGTTTTCCTGAGACAGAGCAGATTAATTAAGCCCTTTGTTCTGGACACTGAGTTTCATTCCTAAATCTTAGGCTTTTCCAGCTTTGCTCCAAAGCTCCCTCAGTTCATTCCGGACAGATTCTGAGCTCTACACAAATCCTAAAAAAAATCTTCTTTTTCATAGATCACACTCATGCAATTGAAATAAATTCCTTATGAAGAGAAATGTTCCCGTTCTGGTCTAAGAATAGAACATCCAGACATAAGCGAGTAAGAAAGCAGTTCATTCAGATGTGCATGTCTCTGAGTTTTATTTTAGTTTAGACATATTTAAGAATGAATTCTTTGACTATATGTTAAAGAATTTGAAAAAAATCCTTTCCACTTCTTAGAAATATCTGAGACTATTTAAAAGTCTCTTATTTATCAACATTAATGTTGTTTCAACATCTGCTTCCTTCTGTGCCTTAATTGTAATTTAGGGAATCATAATTCTAACACTGCACATTTTCAAGTCAAAGGCTCTGAGCATGTTTATTGCTAATGTTTAAAGCTCATTTAAACTTTAAAAATTTTTATCAGATGACTTCCCTATATCCACCATCTTCATTTTATGGAAATCCTCTATTCTACTTGAATTTATAGCTATATGTGCCAGGAATGTTTGGAATAAGTCAATGACCAGAGTCCTACACATTGGTCCTTGAGTCACTCTACTGGAGAATGAGTCCCTTTGAAAGCAGAGACCTTTGTATGCCAAGGAGCTTACACGGCATCTGGCACAGAGGAATCAATAAACGCTGCTCAATAAATGTTCCCTGAACAAAACTAGAAAAACCAATTGTCCTTAATGTAAAGAAATGGAGCAGTAGCAGAACACTGTAAACAAGAATTCTGCCTCCAGAGTCAAGCCTCTTTAGATGGCAGTGCAAGCTCCAGGATATTAATGACCCACACCAAGCACCCAAAGTCTAGAAGTCAGGAGGGTCTAGATGAAATGTCAGTTCAGCCATGCCCCTTGGAGATGTGTGGCCCCCAGTTACCATATTATAGGCTAGGATCAAACTCCTTGCTAGGGAAGAATGTGACAGAGCTGGAGGAACCTCTCTACTACCTTATTAAAGAAGCTGAATAATCCCTGGGCAGAAATAACACTCAGAAGAAAAAGAAGAACATGAGCAACATAGAATGAAGACCCAGTTGAAGGGTTGCAAATGGGAGACAGTAATATTGAAGAAAAAGCTACACCGAGAGTTATTCAAAAAATGTGAGGCTCTGCCCAAGGAGGAAAAGGCCAGACCCGAAAATGAAGAAGCATTTCATTCCACAGAACAGTAAAGAAGACACATTATCAAGTGCAAGGACCCCAATTATCTCCCAGAGAGAGATGTATGTTACTAAATGTGAACCATGTAAATCTATGTCTAACGAGGAGGTGTACCACGTCCCAAGCCACCTACACTTCCATTCACAACTCATTCAGTAGAAACCTACAGCACAGGAAACCAAGAACCCCAGCGAAACAAGTAAACAGATCC
Organism: Bos indicus x Bos taurus; assembly: GCF_003369695.1. Lineage (NCBI taxonomy): Eukaryota > Metazoa > Chordata > Mammalia > Artiodactyla > Bovidae > Bos > Bos indicus x Bos taurus. Next base: position 33,051,375 of record NC_040084.1, read on the forward strand.
TATTTTCAAGTCTTGTCCACCCTGAAGGTGATCATTACAGGAGGGAAATCAGCACATGTGTGAACAGTAGGTTCCACAGATAGTGTTGAAGGATGGACGTTTTTCTGAGCCATGGTTGACAATGCCAGGATCAAGGGCTCCTCACAGGGGTCAGATGGCATATCACATAAACCAAGCCTTAGGCAGGAGGCTTGGAGAAGGAAATGGCAACCCACTCCAGTATTCTTGCCTAGAGAATTCCACAGACAAGCCTGCTGGAATACAGTCCATGGGGTTGCAAAGAGTCGGACACGACTAAGTAACTAACATTTTTGCCAACCCGATAAAGGGGCTTTAAATTCCAATTTGTGGAAAGAGGTGAAAAAATCATCAGAAAAAAATGAAGGCCTTTGTCAAATCTGATAATGATGGAAGGTAGTAGGTAGATTGTGAAGAAGCAGTGATAAGTCATAAAGAAGGAGGTCCCCCATAATTCCAAGAAGAAAATAATGAGGAAAAGTGTTAGGACGAACCAACTTACACTTTCAGCATCAGATGCACATACTATAAATCTACTTTGGCTTTGAGAAATCACTCAATTTCTCTATGCCTTAGGACACATATCAGCAAAAAAAAAAAAAAAAATGGATTTAATGGATTTACTGTATCACCCCAGGGGGTTGTTCTGAGAATTCAGTGAGTAAATACATAAAAAGCATTAACAACAGAGCTGAGCACAGGCCTCAAAGATGGCTTTCATAACCCCACTCCTGTTAACCATTTTGACTTTTCCTCCACATGCCTTCTAAGCTGTACAAACTCTACACTCCAGGCTTCAAGTTATCTTGCCCAGACATATACTACTTTCCTGCTTAGAATATCGTTTGCCCTCTTTTTCCCTGGAAAACTCTTATTGATCCTTCAAGACAAAGCTTGAGTATTACCTCTTCTGAGAAGCACTCTTCAATTTTTGCCAGGAAGTTGGTTGCTCTCTCCCCAGAATTTCTTTAGCAAATCTCCCCTCAACACTCATGTCCACTACAGCACACATCAGACTACATTATAACTGCTCATGCACACTAGAATGGGAACTCTCAGGAAAGGGGGTTAGCTCGTTTGGTACTTGTAAACTCACAATGAAGTGCAAAGCTTGATACATAATAGTAAAGTCGCTCAGCTGTGTCCGACTCTTTGAGACCCCTTGGACTATACAGTCCACGGAATTCTCCAGGCCAGAATACTGGAGTGGGTAGCCTTTCCCTTCTCCGGGGATCTTCCCAACCTAGGAATCAAACCCAAGCCTCCCGCATTGCAGGCAGATTCTTTACCAGCTGAGCCACAGGGAAGCCCAAGAATACTGGAGTGGGTAGCCTATCCCTTCTCCAGTGGATCTTCCTGACCAAGGAATTGAACCAGGTTCTCCTGCATTGCAAGTGGATTCTTTACCAACTGAGTTATCAGGGAAGCCCAATAGGTTCTGAAAAATGTTAAATAAATAAATGAAGGCCATGAAGACAAGTCTAGACCCCCCAACCAGAAACAAAGATGTTCTTATCCTCAAACATCAGAATAAAAGTATATAACTGAGAATCAAATTAGAGAGAAAAGTTAAACTCCCAGTATATGAAAAAAAATTAGAGGGCAATGGACACAATTCCAAGTAACAGAGTAGGTGTTATTTACCTAGTATCCAGGATGTGCATGCATGGTAAGTCGCTTCAGTCATGTCCGACTTTTTGTGACCCTATGGACTGTAGCCCACCAGGCTCCTCTGTCCATGGGATTCTCTAGGCAAGAATACTGGAGTGGGTTGCCACTTTCTACTTCAGGGGATCTTCCCGACCCAGGGATCAAACCAGGGCTCCTTATGTCTCCTGCATTGTCAGGCAGGTTCTTTATCACTTAGCACCACCTCGGAAGCCCAGTATCCAGGATATCAGAGCCTAAATTTTCTTTCAATACCAAGTCAAATCCAAAGCAACTAGAATTGGTATACCTTCAAGAGCAAAGGCTGTGGAGTGGGAATACGTGTAATTGCTTCTTCATCCCCGACCACCACACAGACTTAGTTCTGCCACTTTATCCACTAAGGATTTGTCTTAGCTAAGCCCTGGCTTCCCCGGTAGTTCAGTGGTGAAGAATTTGCCTTTAAAGCAGGAGGAAACGCAAGAGATGCATGTTCGATCCCTGGGTTGGGAAGATCCCCTAGAGTAGAAATGGCAACCCACTCCAGTATTCTTGCCTGGGAAATCATGAACAGAGAAACCTGGCAGGCTACAGTCCATGGGGCCTCAAAGAGCTGGACTCGACTGAGCACACACACACACAAAGTCGTGTCATTTATGAACAAATCTTCCTGGGTTTCCCCTACACCACTGGCCACTTTTCCAGTTTCCTTTGCTGCCATTTGCTTCATAACTAGAAGAACTGCTGAAACAAATTAATCTACTAATATAAAATATGTTTACTTATACCTCATGGATAACTGCTTCTTGGTCTCCTTTGCTGGTTCCTCTTTCCTCTTAGCTCATAATGTAGGAGTGACCCTGGGTTCTGTCCACGGTCCTCTTCTCTCCTTCAGCTATATCATTTCCCTGGAGATTTCACCCAGTACCGTGATTTTAAAGATCAACTATGTGATCACTCCCAAACATGTATGCCCAGCCAGTCTTTTCCTCTGCTCTAGACTCCTAGACTCAAAGGCCTCATCAACAACCAACATGAATACTTAATACACCTTCCAAATACAACACTAAGCTGCCAGTCTTTCCCTCACCCCTGCTCACTCACTACCTCCTCCCTATCACCGGTGACTGTAATTCTATCTCTCCAGTTTCTCAGACCAAAAGACCTAATCTCGTCTTCATTTCCTTTCCTTCTTCCACACCTCACACCCAATCAGCCCAGAAATGCTGATGGCTCTCCCTTCAAAATACAACCAGAATTTTACCACCTCTTGTCATCTACACAGCTGCCATCAACTAGCACCTGGATTACTGCCATCACCTCCTAAATGATCTCTCTGATTCTCTTCTTGCCCACCTAGGACTGTCTCGTCTCAATGCACCAGCCAGAACGATCTTTAACAAGACAGCTCTTATAGACCAGAACCCAATCTTACCTTCGCTAAAAATCTCTCATTTCACTCGAGAAAAGCCAAAGTCTTTACAATGGTCTGCAGAACACTTCTCCAAGGATCAGTTCTGTTTTCATCTCTAAAACTTCTTTTCCCACTTTCCTCCCAATCCTCTCCAGCCTCCTTGGTCTCCTGCTATTTCTTGAACAACATAGGCACATATAGCATTAGCATTTGCACTGATTGTTCCCTCTGTCTGGGAAACTCTTCCCTAAACAAACAAGAGTTTGTTCCCTCATATCCTTCAGGTCTTTACTCAAAAGTCAGCTTCTCAGTCAGGCTTTCCCTGACCACCTTATTTCAATTTCATCATCATTGCCATTCTTCACATCAGCCCTGCACTTCAGGTTTTACTTTATAGCCATTAACTTTATCCCACATATCATATACTTTACATATTTATCTTATTTTTGTATGACTTTCCCCAGAGGGATGTAAACTCCATGATATGAGAGCTTTCTGTCTACTTTGTTCACTGCCTGTTCCCCTAAAACCTAAAAATGTGCTTGGCACAGAGTAGGCACTCCAATAAACACCTGTTAAATGGATGAATGAACCAGGTCATCAGTTTTCCTGTATTCCAGACTGGATTTTGACAATAAAAACAAAGGATACTATTCTGTCATTGCTTAAGAAGTCTTCCACAGTTGAAATTCAGTATCAGGTAATCTAAATAATCTTAGTGTCCAAAAAGGGTCAATAATTTTTAAGGATACTTGCCCCTACTTCTCTGGTAATGTCACAAAGCACAGCATTTCCATTTAGCCACTAATGGTTTTCCTCTAGGTCAAATAATTTAGAAGAATTTACACAAAAGTTATCAAAGACCATTTTATATACACCTTGTGCATGCGTGCTAAGTCACTTCAGTCATGTCCAACTCTTTGCAACCCTATGGACTATAGCCCACCAGGTTCCTCTGTCCACAGGATTCTCCAGGCAAGAACACTGGGGTGGGTTGCCATGCCCTTCTCCAGAAGATCTTCCCAACCCATGGATCGAGCCAGCATCTCTTACGTCTCCTACACTGGCAGGTGGGTTCTTTACCACTAGTGCCACCTGGGAAGCTCACATGCACCTTAAAGAGGGGTATATTATACGATCTTTCATACTTATCACAGAAAATTCAGTTTGAAATGGGATAGTCATAGTGATCTGAAGAAGACTGCACTGAATGTCATGTGACCTGAGTTCTCATCCAAGCTCCACCCCTTCAGCACTTTGTAAGGAGAGGCATCAATCTCACAAAAGCTCTGCTCACTTAGATTTCAACCGAGAAACACAGTACCAGCCCTTCTGTCATCTTACAGTGGTTGTGAGTTATCTGAATGGCACTTTGTAGACTGCTTTCACAGCATCATTTGATTTGTGGTTATGTCATTGTTATTAAGAGACTAATTGTAAAATCTACATTTTTGGACTAAGTACAAACCCATTTATACTCTCCTCTTCTCTTATTCAAATCTCAAATCTTTTCCAAAAAGTCTCAAAATGAGTCAGGACTTGGAAGTTAGGTGTGAGGAGAATGGAGGGAAATGGGTGTTACCAGGGAAACCATCCAGTTCATTTTCTTTCACTTTTGAACCAAAGTCAGAATAATGGAGCACAAGGAAAGAGTCAGAGTTCGGGTTCTTCAATTCTAAACTAACAACACCAACTGCAATTTCTTTCAAAAGTGTTTGTAACTCATGGAAAATGCTCATCATATTTTTTACACTGGAGCATAACTGCTTTACACCGTTGTGTTGGTTTCTGCAGGACGGCAACGTGAATCTGCTATTTGTATGCATATATCCCCTCTCTCGAGCCCCGCTCCCCACTCCTGCATCTCATCGCTCTAGGGCATCACAGAGCACCGCGCTGAGCCCCCGGTGTTACGCAGCAGCCTCCCGCTAGCCACCTGTTTCACGCAGATGGTGCATGCATGTCAGTGCTGCTCTCAGTTCACCCCACTCTCCTCTTGCCTTCCCTGTGTCCACCATGTCCATCTCTACATCTGCGTCTCTGTTCCCGCCATGCAAACACATTAATCAACACCATTTTTCTAGACTCCATATATACGCATTTATACAGGACACCTGATTTTCTCTTTCTGCCTCACATCACTCTGTACAACAGACTCTAGGTTCATCCACATCACAACAAATGACCCAATCCCATTCCTTTTTATGGCTGAGTAATATTCCTTTATATCTGAACCACATTTTTTTTTTCTGAACCACATTTTAACAACTATCATTTTCTCTCAGGACTGTGGTCTCTCTCCTTGTGATGTTTCAGCTCTTCTGAGAGCCATTTATAAAAGTTCATTTCTGAGGGAGCATTATATTGAGCAACTCATCAGTCAGTCGGTCAGTTCAGTCGCTCAGTCGTGTCTGACTCTGCAACCCCATGAACGCCAGGCTTCCCTGTCCATCACCAACTCCCAGAGTCCACCCAAACCCGTGTCCACTAAGTCTCATACTTTTTTCCAAAATTAAAAACACCTCTACATTATGAAACGAAATGCTTGTTTCTATCCAGAAGAGAAATATTTCCCATTACAATCCCACTGTGAAGACACAGCAACTCGAATAAGCACGGCATGGATGGGAGAGTTTCCTTAAACCTGCGGGATGGAAGCAAGTCTTTACTCATAGGTTTAAAACACTAGAGAACAGGGGGAAAGGATGCTGCTTCTAACTGTTAAGAAGTGATCATCAAAAATGCTTTCAACACTCTCTAAAGTGATCATGAGCAGTTAGCTTTTATTTTTCAGAAAAGCTGTGAAGAATATATTATCTATATATAAACATATATCATACGAGTTACTCTCCCTAAAGAATGGTCTCCTCAAATGTAAAACGGGGCAATAAATACTGCCTACCTTGTGGGATTTTATGAGGATAACTGACATAATGTATGTAGCAAGTACTAAATAAATAGTAGTAGATTGTGACTGTATGTGAAAAAAAAAATTAAAACAAGGAGAAATACACCCTCTATTGTAGTAGATCTTTCCAAACAGGGCCAACCCCATCTATACGTGCCTTAAGGAGAGGCAGTAACATACCCTGACTGAGACTGGGCAAGTGCCAGATGACCCGTGGATGGGAACCGCGCTGGCCCCCAGAGCCCTGGCACCTTGCCCGCACTCTCTGCCAAGAGAGATTTCTCTGCACTGCCTTCCAACCTGCTGCAAATCTGCTGTACCTCGTCAAAAACAGTTCCAGCTACATTTATGCAAGAATCCAGACCATTTAGAAGTATAGTAAAAACACTCAGATTAGACAGTGTAATTGAGATTAAGAGTAGGAACAGCTTCAGACAGAAATAAGAATCACATCTCGAAAATCGCTTACAAATTACTCTTTAAAACTGGAATCCTGTAAAGTTTAGTTAAATTTGCCTTGTTTGTATGCAGGCATTCTCTCTCCAGAACAGATGCACCCATAAAATGACAGTAAAATAAGTTGAAACAAATCAACAAATACTTATCATGTGCTTACGTTTAGAATATATTCTCACCATGTGTGTGTGTTTCGGTGCTAGGAGAGGTGGATCTCAAAAGTTGAAAACTTTTTAAAGAAAATAAAACAAAAATAACAACCAGTCTGTCAGGATGTTAAATTTTACTGTGTTTTTTTCCTCATTACATTTTGAACTTTCCAGCTATTCATAGCATTTTCCAATTATAGCATAGCTCTGAAATTCTGAGCCCAACAACAGAATTTATGCTACATTTGACAATGAAGTAGGATATTTGCTCTCATAACTTTGTCCTCAGAGATGATTTGTCCCTTCTCTCACCCAGATCCTTTATCATTTCCTTTTTAATGGACTTTGAATGGCCAATAATATATACAGACAGTAGACAGGAAGCAAAGTGATAACCAATAGGAAAACTGGTCAAAGTTCAATTATAGAAAAATTTTGTCATAATTGCTCATGTTTTGTTTCTGAATAGCAAGCACAAATACAGAACAACAAGACTATCAAACATAATTGCAGAAAATTGTGTTGTGATGGCTACTTATCTTCAAAAATAAATAGCAATGAAACCATCCATTTTTAGTGTATTTCTCATACCTGCAAAGCTAGACCTCACATCTCCATTAAGAGACATCATCTATGGATGGTGAAGGAACATCCTCATGGAGGTACTGTTGCCAGAGTCTGTGCTTCCATGACCAATGCTTATAAAGTTGGAAATACCATCTTTATTTCAGATGTATGTGTATCAGACCACAAGAGAGGGAAGCAAAAAGGGGAACAACTAGAGCCAGATGTGATGACAAGAAGTGATGTAAATCTAAAGGAACTTCTTCCAGTACCAGCAAAACCAGTGCTCTGACTGTTGCAACTGAGGCTTAACAACATTTTTAGACCTGCAAATATGGAGAGCTTTTATTTCATTTGATTCTGGTTAGCAGTCTTTGTGTTCATTGCCACAATCAAATGAAAAGGTTCTTCCTTGGCAGAACATTCAAAACAGAGCCAACTCTTTTGGTTAGGATTTAGGCAATTTCCATTACAAGATGATTTCAATGATCTCTGATCTACCACCGATGTATGCTTAAACCCATGAAGGCCATTACACAAAATTTCACATTGACATCAACGTCCATAGACTTGAATAAAAGAAAGTGAAAGTGTTAGTCACTCACTTCTGTTCAACTCTCCGAAACCCCATGAACTATAGCCTGCCAGGCTCCTCTGTCCACAGAATTCTCCAGGAAAGAATACTAGAGTGGGTTGCCATTCCCTTCTCCAGGGGATCTTCCTAACCCAGGGATTGAACCCAGATCTCCTGCATTTCAGGCAGATTCTTTACCAGCTTAAGAAGTGGTATTAATTCATCTGTTCAATTTTCCATGACATTAAATTTTTTCAGATATTTTTACAATCCAGTGAAAGTTAGAGTACATAATGTTAACAGTGCACCTGATAATATTATATATCTAGTTCAGGTAGAGGAGATAGCTGTGTCACTTGCTTAAATTCCAATTTATAAGCTCCAATTCATTGGAGACCACAGCAAATTAATATATTAGAAAACTACAACCACTTTTAAATTGGTTCAGAAAAATATGGTTTGGGCTACCTCCACAGATCTGGTCCCAACATGAAATATAAATCAGCTATTAAGATCTACTAAATAATTTGGTTAGAGATACACAAAACACATTCAAATGGAATGTGAAATAAAGTACCCTGTATTTTAGAAATCCATTAACAGGATCTACAGGACTCAATCCAAAAATGGATCAATAACAAGATTGGTGCATTTGATAGGAAAAGTTGTCTCAGAGGCACTTGACTATTGATTGTGCTAAAATTAAAAGAATTTGAGACTGGCATGGTATTTTGACAAAGGACAATTTGTGATGAGACAAATTTTAATCATAAAATCAAATTTTAATCATGGACTAACTAAGAAACAAAAACTAACAGGTTTCTATTCATTTCTAAATGAATACATTACTGGAAAGAATAAGTGGCTTAAAACAAAATTTACCATAGCTTCAGCCACACATGTCATCTTGCTAGTGACAATGATCTTGAAAAATCAGATTTAGTAGAAATAACCAGCGTGAAACTGGCAATGGATAACCATTGACAGAAGAATTAAATCTTCCTATTAAAACCTCACTCATGACAGCATTTTACCAAGAAACTTGGGCTTATACTTCGATGATAGAAGCTATAATCATTATCATTTTAATATAGAAAAAAGAAAAAAAGCTGAATGGTGTATTATTAAATCATTGTTTTAAAAATTATACCAAATATAAGTGAGCCAATGAAATAATTTCAGTAAAATAAAAATAAACTGAAAAATGAAATAAGCTGTTCTGAGTAGAATAGAGGTTGCTTCTGCTGCTAAGTTGCGTCAGTCGTGTCTGACTCTGTGCAACCCCATACATGGCAGCCCACCAGGCTCCCCCGTCCCTGGGATTCTCCAGGCAAGAACACTGGAGTGGGTTTCCATTTCCCTCTCCAATGCATAAAAGTGAAAAGTGAAAGTGAGGTCACTCAGTCGTGTCCGACTCTTAGCGACCCCATGGACTGCAGCCTACCAGGCTCCTCCCATGGGATTTTCCAGGCAAGAGTAATGGAGTGGGTTGCTATTGCCTTCTCCAAGCGGTTGCTTCTAGAAAAGACTAAAATTAACTGGTGTTAGTTATTAAAGGTTGATATTCACAAACATGAAGTTATAAACATCCTCAGAGTCAAAAGATTCTGTATCAAACTGGCTGTGATCTCTTAACTACACACACAAAAAAACCCTTGTTTTCTTTCCCCTGAATATTTACTATATTTAAGTTTATAATATTCACATAATTCATAGCAACAACACAATTAGATCCAAATTCTATAATGAGTAAAAGGGCTTGGTTGTCAGTGAAACTTGAGTTCAAATCCTTACCACACACTTTCTAGCTGTGTAACTGTAAATAAGTGACCATGTTCTGATGGCAAGTATCAATGCCTGTAAAAAGATGATACTTCAAAGTGTTGTAGAGAGGACTAAATGATAATTTGTATAAAATAGGCCTGCACTGGCCTTTCTATTACTTTATTCTTCTCCTTGATGCTTATGATCCTGAGAAAGAGGTATGCTTGGCACACAGTAGGAATTCAAATATAAGGTAACTATTTTGCAAATAATAAGATGTTGAAGAAGAAGGAAATCTGCTTAGCTAACTCCTAGAGGATCACCAATATTTACTGAGGAATGTTAATTTTATGAGTATTTTCTAGATATGGATGGGGATTCCAGTTGAAAAAAGAAGTCTGTTTTCATTCAGAAAAGCCTCAAGTAAAAAGAAATAGGGTTAAGTATATATCTGATTGTTTAAATATAGGCTGTTTAAATCTTCAGTGGTACCTGAACAATTCACTCCATGGAATGAATTTGTTTCTGAATCAAAAGCTAATCTGTTGCAATGACATGATATTATACATAGAAGATCCTAAAGATGCTACCAGAAAACTACTAGAACTCATCAGTGAATTTGGTAGAGTTGCAGGTTACAAATTAACACACAGAAATCTGTTGAATTTCTATATATTAACAATGAAAGATCAGAAAGAGAAACTCAAGAGGCAATTCCGTTCACCTCTGCATCAAAAAAAAAAAAAAAGATACCTAGGAATAAACCTACCTAAGAAGACAAAGGACCTATACTCCAAGAGCTGTAACATGCTGATGAAAGAAATCAAAGAAGACATAAACAGATGGAAAGATATACCATGTTCGTGGATTGGAAGAATCTATATCCTCAAAATGACTATATTACCCAAGGCAATCTACAGATTCAATGCAATCCCAACCAAATTACCATGGTATTTTTCACAGAACTAGAACAAAAAAATCTCAAAATCTGTATGGAGACACAAAAGACCCTGAAAGTAAATCAAAGCAATCTTGAAAAAGAAAAGAGGAGCTAGAGGAAATGGGCTCCCTACTTTCAGACTATACTACAAAGCTACAATCATCAAAACAGTAGGTGCTGGCACAAAAATAGAGATACAGATCAACAGGACAGGATAGAAAACCCAGACATAAACCCATGCAGCTATGGACAATTAATCTATGTCAGAGAAGGAAAGACTACACAATGTTGGAAAAACAGTCTCTTCAACAAATGGTGCTGGGAAAAATGAACAGGCACACGTGAAAAAAAAAAAAAAAGAAATTAGACCATTCCTTAAATCCATATACAAAAATAAGCTCAAAATGGGTTAAAGATCTAGATGTGAGATCAGACACTATAAAATTCCCAGAGGAAAACATAGCCAGAACACTCTCTGACATAAATCACCGCAAATCTTTTCTGATCCATCTCCCAGAATAATGAGGAAAAAAAGCAAACATAAACAAATGGGACCTACTTAAACTCAAAAGCTTTTGCACAGCAAAAGAAACAATAAACAAAATGAAAAGACAGCCCACAGATTGGGAGAAAATATTTGCAAATGATGTGATGGATAAGGGATTAGTCTCAAAATTTTACAAACAGCTTACAATGCTTAATAGCATCAAAACAAACAACCCACTCAAAAACTGGGCAGAAGACTTGCATAGACATTTCTCCAAACAGGATATACAGATGGCCAACAGGCAAATGAAAAGATGCTCAACATTGGTAGTTATTAAAGAAATACAAATCTAAACTACAATGAGGTAACACCTCACACCAGTCACAACAGCCATCATCAAAAAAATCCACAAACAACTAATACTAGAAAGGGTGTGGAGAGAAGGGAAACCCCCTGCACTGTTGGTGGGACTGTAAATTGGTACAATGGAAAACAGTATGGAGGTTCCTGAAAAAGCTAGAAATAGAGCTACCATATGACCCTGCAATCCCACTCCTGGCCACATATCCAGGGAAAAACATGGCCAAAAAGATACATGCACCCCAGTGTTCATTGCAGCACTGTTTACAATAGCCAAGACATGGATAAAGAAGATGTGGTATATATATACACATATATATTAATACAATGACTTCCCTGATGGCTCAGAGGGTAAAGCGTCTGTCTGCAATGCAGGAGACCCAGGTTCAATCCCCAGGTCGGGAAGACCCCCTGGAGAAGGAAATGGCACCCGACTCCAGTACTCTTGCCTGGGAAATCCCATGGACGGAGGAGCCTGGTAGGCTGCAGTCTGTGGGGTCACAAAGAGTCGGACACAACTGAGTGACTTCACTTTCACTTAATACAACGGAATATTACTCAGCCATTAAAAAGAATGAAATAATGCCATCTGCGGCAACATGGATGGACCTAGAAAGAGTCCTACGGATTGAAGTCAGTCAGTCAGAGAAGGAGAAACATCATACGACATCCCTCATACGTAGGATCTAAAAAGAAATGACACAAACGAACTTATTTACAAAACAGAGACCCACAGACTTAGAAAATGAACTTATGGTTGCTGCAGGGGAAGGACAGTTAGGGACTTTGGGAAGGTCATGTACACATTGCAATATTTCAAATGGATAACCAACAAAAATCTATTGTATAGCACATGGAACTCAGCTCAATGTTATGGGCCAGCCTGGATGAGAGGGGGTTCAGGGGAGAATGGATACATGTGTATGTATGGCTGAGTCCCTTTGCTGTTCACCTGAAACTGTCACAACATTGTTAATCAGCTACACCCCAATACAAAATGGTTTTGGTGTTAAAAAGAATTTTTTTAAAGATGTACAATGCTGTCTACTGAAAAAAATACACACAACCTAAAAGTTAAAAAGAAATGGTAACTGCATTACCATTTCGAAATCGAATCAATAAAGGCAAACAGAATACTGAATGAAAGACAGAAAGAAAAGTCACTGGTTTAAAGACAAAGATTCATTTCACAACCAGATGAACCGCCCTTGACCTCCTATGATTCCTGGTTTATTTGAAGGGTCATTATCGTAGTAGATGTTGCTGCTTTTCTGCTGTTGTTGACTGGTTTAGACTTTAGGGTTTCATCAAGGACATCACTTCTATTCTGTAAACCTTCTTACCTTGATTATAGAAATAGAAGAGGGATGAAAACAGCTATAGCTTTACCCTGAATTTAAACAATGTGGTGAGACTAATTTGCTCCTACACGTTTTAAAACAGCAAAACATCTTTCTAATATGTTTTCTCATCTGCAGCATAAAAGCCTAAAATAATTGATTCTAAATACAGATTTTCCCTCAAGAGGTACTAGAGCTTTTGCTTTAGAAAACACTTCCTTTAATATAGAATTTATAAATCAGAAAGATATGTTTAGATTCTTCAAACCAAACAGGAAGAGCATAGCCAACATGTGACCACCAAGCCTTAAAACACTGAAGGAGAGAACTGTGACCAGCGATCAAATTTGAATTTCAGCTCAGTGAGCACCATATGGGGTACAAATGCAAATTGCCATTATTGTATTTCTAGGAAAAGTTTCAGGGGCAGAAACATAATCTAAAAAAACCACAAAGGCAATAAATAGTGTCTTAGTATAGATGAAAGATCCCCAGTGAGCCTCAGAGATAAAACTCCATCCTCCACCAACACTTCATCAGAAACTGCCTAGTGCCTTCTGATGGGTGACAGAGGCTACATCCTTTTCCTGTCCCTCTGGGCATTCAACAAATGGATGTATGTGAGATCAAAAGCAATGAGCCTAGGAAGAGCTCTTGACCCTTATGTATTTCTCTCCTCCGACTACACTCATTTTGAAATGAAAAATGATTTCCTTGCATACATCCTCCATGCCATTGCTCACTTGGTTAAACTTGGTTAAACTGCCATGGCCATTTCCCAGCAGGGCTCTTCAATCAGCAGATACAGGGAAAAGACCGACCTAAAGGAGCGCCCATTATGTGCTCCTGGTCTGGTCCAGCCTGAAGGTACATGCTCCTCCCTCTTCACTCATTCACACTTTCGTGCTGGGCTGCATCCTGAACCATGGGAACCTGCGTCAGGCCCCTCTGCCCCTTTGCCCCACCAAGGCAACACTGTATGATGACTTGTACCCACTGAGCGTGCTTGCGCTTGCCTCTCTGAGCTAATTGAAAAGGAGAATTATCCTAATCTAAAAGTAGAAAAGGAAAATAATGTGAACATATGCATAAACATTCACTTACTTTAAAAATCACCTCCCTGCTACTTCTTTTCCTCTTCCATAAACTTCACAGTACGGTTATTTTTCCAGGTTTATACACGTCATGTGTATGTGTGCTCAGTCGTGTCCAACTCTTTGCAATCCCATGGACTGTAACCCACCAGGGTCCTCTGTCCATGGGATTTTCCAGGCAAGAATACTGGAATAAGTTGCCATTTCATTCTCCAAGGCATCTTCCTCGCCCAGGAATTGAACCCAGGTCTCTAACGTCTCCTGCATTGCAGGAGGATTCTTTACCACTGTGACCCCTGGGTTTATACACTTTCAGTCCATTCTAACTGGCACTTTGCAGGAAATTTATCGGGATGAAGGTCCTCTGTATTCTAATCTTTGAGTAACGTTCAGTGAGTGTCAGAAGATTTCACAGATGAATTGGGCATTACGGAGATTCAGGTCCAGAACACCCACGTAAACTCAGTGTACCGAAACTTGCTGTTTAAACATAAAAGTACTAGAGAAAGAGCTCCTGAGGAAAAGAAACGAATGGAAAAATTATACACCATACTTGGCCAGGCTGACATGAGACTCAGATCTGAGAAGTAGAGCTAAGGGTGAAAGGTGTTAGTCAATCAGTTGTGTCTGACTTTTGCGACCCCATGGACTGTAGTCCAGCAGGCTCCTCTGCCTATGGAATTCTCCAGGCAAGAATACTGGAATGGGTTGCCATTCCGTTTTCCAGGGGATCTTCCCCACCCAGGGATCGAACCCAGGTCTCCCTGCAGGCAGATTCTTTACCATCTGAGCTACCAGGGAAGCCCCTTGTTCTTTAAAGTACCTATTTGTATCCACAGATTTACATTAGGGCTAAAAAGTCTTCCTGGGGGAGGCAGGAACACACTTGATCATGTCTCCATTTCGTGTTCAGGCATGTACAGCCACATCTGGCAGAACTCTGGAAGGAGAAGGGAGGACACCAGGGTGTAGAAAGGACAGTGGAGACTTGCTTGCAGAAGAAAATCCATTTTAAGGGCCAAAGCTGTCTAACATAGTAGGTCAAGGGCCTGAGGGTGGAGAAGAAAGGGAAATGTGAGCACAGTATTCATAAGTTGGTATTGAAATCCAGGTAAACAAAGCTACCTGGTGATGTGGATAAATCCCAGGTAGGAAAAGCCTGACATGGCAAAGCCATCATACTCAACTCTCCCATAGTATGGACCCAAGAACCAGTGTTCTGGGACCTTCTCAGTTGAGCATTACCAAGGGGTGGACTCATCGTCCGTTCCACTCCTCACTAGTTGGCCAAGCTGCAGGGACAGGCTGGAGCTTATCAGAAGCCTTCATGACCTGGCAGGATGCTGCTCCTCCAGTTGGGTGAATGCCAGGGCAGCCAAGGGGTGGGGGGCTCCATGCAGGATGGATGAGACGGCCGGCAGCAGGGGAGTCCTGACTGGGAAGCAACACTCGAAAGTTTACCAGGAGAAACTACAGCTTCTGTCAAAACAAGCTCAGATTTAGAAGAGTGAGACTCAGCTATTAATGTAAACCTCTTCTCGTGTGGTAGTAACCAAAATCACGAGAGCTGACATTTTCTTCTGCTCCTATAAAACAGACATCCAACTTAATGTCAGTGAGATTTATTTCTCCATAATGCTTCTCAGATGACTTAGACTAACAGATTAGAAATTAGTATTTGGCAGAGATAGAGTGAAGTGAAGTGAAGTAAAATTCGTTCAGTCATGTCTGACTCTTTGTGACCCCATGGACTATACAAGTCCATGGAATTCTGCAGTCCAGAATATTGCAGTGGGGAGCCCATGGCAGAGATAAGAACCTTTGAATTTCAACAAATCATCTTCTCCTCTAACTCCACCAAGAAAAAAAAGTTGAAGAGATAGGAAAGTTGCAGGATATTTCTGAGGCTTGCCTGATACCCAAGGCCTGATTTCCATAGACTTATATTTAAATTTTACATCATGGATAATTGAACTAGTATCTAAAATGGTTCAGTGACCCACAGACAGGAAGTTGCATCTTCAAAGCACATGTGGAGACCTAACTCTACTCTTCCAATCAGATCCATGAGAAACTAGAGGGTGCAGACAGTAGGAGCTGTAACATGAGGCCATATTCAGGCCATGTTCTCAGGAAATTTCTCTTAAATTTGAGTTCATTCTGATTTTAAACAGCTCAAGATAGAGAAGTTAGAAACTGGGATCTTGTTGCTTTTATTTAAAGTACTCACCATCTCTACAGATAAAAGCAGCAGTATTTTTCTCACTTCAATCCTTAAGTAACTCCTTTATGTTTCTGCAATATAGACGTTGGAAGAATTTTTGAGCTGTTCGGAGCTACATGCCTGCCGTGTGCAGTATTTCTTGATTTATTATCTGTTTATTCAAATGAAAAACCCTGGGGAGAGTAGAATTATTTTTCTTAAATAAATGTTTGATTGGTATGCCTTAAATTAGGATGGAATGTTTTTTAATGGTTGATAATGACACTAAATTGATCCTTAATTTGTTTTTAGAAAGATGAAGTTTTTAAATAGTTATTTCTTCTAACATGGAGAAGAATCCGGTAACAGGAGGCTGTAGCATATGCTGAAATGTTTACCACACGGTTCCTCCAACGTAGATCCCATTTCTCATAACTTTCCCATCATCCTCATTTTCATGCGCATGAGAACATGCACAGAAAGCTGATGACCAGCAGCATGGAAGCAGTGCCAGTCTTCCATAAGAGTGCGATATCCGGATGAACTTGGAGCCAGAGAGCAGGTAGGTCAGGTCCAGTATCTCTACTTACTTGGGACCCACAGGAAAGTTAATGTCACTGAACCTGCTTCCTTCTCCTCTAAATGAAAACAACCCACCACTGCACTATAGGATCTCTGTGAGAAGTAAATGAGATAATGAACCATAAAGTGCCTGGCATCACTGCTTTGATACAAACGTTAGAGCACAGAAGGTACTCATATAAAAATACGATGAATAAAGTATATTTGAATAATTATGAAGATAAAAATAATCCACACAATAATAAATACAACCATTAACAATAATAAATTAGAATCAAAGAGTCTGACACGACTGAGCGACTGAACTGAACGTGTTCTTACAGATGCCTACGCTGTGCTATGCTTAGTTCGCTCAGTCATGTCCAACTCTTTTCGACCTCATGGACTGCAGCCAGGTTCCTCTGTCCTTGGGGATTCTCCAGGCAAGAATACTGGAGTGGGTTGCCATACCCTCCTCCAGGGGAATCTTTCCAACCCAGGGATTGGACCCAGGTCTCCCACACTGCAGGCAAATTCTTTACCATCTGAGCCACCAGGGAAGCCCACAGATGCCTATATAAGTCATCAATAAAGAATTCCATGTAAATCCTGCCTTGAAATCTGGAATCAAGACATTCTTGTCTGGAACATTTGAAAAATACAAAGTTGTTTTTTTTTTAAAGAACTGTATTGTTTTTCTAATTAGAATAGTATGGAATTAGATCAAAATGACAGACTAAGACTTTATGCCTATCTACTCCCACCTCCATTTCCTAAAAATATCAGAAAATCTGTCTTTAAAAGGAATAAATTCACAACAGTGCTGGAAAACAAGAATGGGTGGAATTGATGGACGGAAATTTTGAGGATTTCCAGAAGTAAGGAAGAACGACAGAATCATACTTGACGGGGAAAACCACAACCCAGATCACATGGAGGAACCATCAATTGCAAAGTGGGAGTGACTCTGGAACACTCAGAGCCCAGACAAGGCAGCAGGTGGGAGTCCTGAGGAAAGTGTCTCAGGAACTAGCTGGTGAACGATCCAGGACACCCTGCTCTCCCACCTTGCACAACTCCACCACCACAAGCTGCAGAATCTGCATTACCCACCCCTTGGCCTAGGCATCACATGAGGACAGCTGACTGGAGACGGACGTGGACTGTCATCGCCAGAAAGAACAGCAAGTCTCTACTTCCAGAAGAGGAGCACATGAACACCACCCCTCGGCAGCATACCCCAGCTCCCCCCACCCAACAGAGAAGATGGATTCTGGTAAGAGTATTCACAGAGAAGCAAAGAATCTCCAATATAAAAACGAGCACACACAAGAATTACCAAATATTTCAAGACAATCAACCCCTGAGACCGGGCACCAAACTCAATAAAGGAAACCTCAAACATCTAAAGAAATAGACTTTAATAGAACAAAGGAAGATGACTTTGAAAGAAGTATAGCTGATCTGCACTATTTGTGGTTTCCATACTTGTGAATTTGCCTACTCGCTAAAATTAATCTGTAACCCCAAATCGATACTCGTCGCACTTCCAAGGTCAATCAGGACATGCACGGAGCAGGGACACTTTTGACAGGTCTGATCTGCACATTCAAACAAGGTGAAAACAAGGCAACGCTCTGCCTTCTTGTCTCAGCTCTCATACTGTAAACAGGTATCTTTTCTGGGGCATATTTAGTGCCATGGTTTTCACATTTTTTATGCTCAAGTCCATTATATACAATGACTTACAACAGTCAGCCCTCTATATCCTACAATTCTGCATCTGCCGACACAGAGAGCTGCCTGTATATTAAATAAGGTGCCTACAACAAAAACACACATTACAAAAGGTCATGTGATGATAAAGAATCCACTCAGTTGGTAAAGAAACCGCCTGCAATGCAGGAGACCCCAGCTTGATTCCTGGGTTGGGAAGATCTGGCTCGAGAAGGGATAGGCTACCCACTCCAGTATTCTTGGGCTTCCCTTGTGCCTCAGTTAGTAAAGAATCCACCTGCAATGCGGGAGACCTGGGTTCCATCCCTGGGTTGGGAAGATCCCCTGGAGAAGGGAAAGGCTACCCACTACTCCAGTATTCTGGCCTGGAGAATTCCATGGACTATAGTCCATGGGGTCCCAAAGAGTTGGACATGACTGAGCGACTTTCACTTTCTCTGTTTTATTTCACAGTTGAATAAAACGTTATGACCAGAAACTCACAGGCAGCACCTAATGTTGTATTTCCCATAGGATCAATGGTTCAATAGTCACTAATTCAGTATTTGCTAATTCACTAATTCACAGCAAATAGACCATAACTACTGTGAACAATGAAAACTGATTGTACAATTAATACCCTCATATGGGGTTTCCTGGGTTTCCCTGGTAGCTCAGGTGGTAAAGAATCTGCCTATAATGCAGGAGACCCTAGTTTGATTCCTGGGTCAGGAAGATCCTCTGGAGAAGGGAATAGCTACCCACTCCAATATTCTTGGGCTTCCCGAGTGATTCAGACAGTAAAAGAATCCGCCTTCAAGGCAGGAGACCAGGGTTCTATCCCTGGGTTGGGAAGATCCCCTGGAGGCACGGCAACCCACTCCAGTATTCTTGCCTGGAGAATCCCATGGACAGAGGAGCCTGGTGGGCTACAGTCCATGGGGTTGCAAAGAGTCAGACACAGCTGAGCGACTAAGCAGAACACAGCACTGTACGGGGCTTCCCAGGTGGCTCAGCAGTAAAGAACCTGCCCGCCGATGCAGGAGACATACGTTTGATCCCTGGGTGGGGAAGATCCCCTGCAGGAGGAAATGGCAACCCACTCCAGTATTCTTGCTCAGAAAATCCCACGGACAACGGAGCTTGGCAGGCTACAGTACACGGGGGTCGCAAAGAGTGGAACATGACTTAGCAACTGAGCACACACATGAACAGCAAAGGCTGTTGCATCTAAGAATATTAGACTGTATGAAAAAATATATGAGATTCTTAGGAAACAAATATGTGATTGTAGAAACTGCAAAATCAGTATATATACTGGATAGCAAAACGGACACTAGCTTTAGAATAAATTAGCAAGTTGGACTAAGCCAAAATCCTCCCAAAGATACCACAAAGGGACAAAAAAAAAAAAAAAAAAAACGCAAAATGAGTAAGAGAAGTTTAGAATTAGAAGTATAAAAGTTCTGACATCTAGCTAGTAAGAGTTTCAGAACCAAAGAAGACAGAGAACAGAAACATTTCTCAAAATCAAAGAAACACACCTTTTCAAATTGTCAAAGCTTATTAAGTGCTCAGCAGGATGAATTTTAAAGTCCACAGGTGGGTACATTGTGGTAAAACTCAACACCAAGGATAAAGAGAGGACCTTGAAAACTTTCAGAGAGAAAACTAGGTTTCCTGCAAAAAAACAAGACTCATTTTAACCTCAGAATTCACAAGGACAACACTAGATGCTAAAAGAAAATGGATAATACCTTCAAAGTTCTGACAGTAAATAAATCTGAGCACCAAATCTAGGCTCAGCCAAACTAGCATCCAAGGAATTTTTGTGTTTAATGCAAGGACTTTGAAAGTTTATCACTCATAAATCTACTCCAAAAGAATTATTAAGGTACTTCAGCAAAACAAAAAATAAACTCATGAGGAAGACATGGGACACAATTTGATCATTATTAAGTACTATGTTTCCAAATAATTATATAGACATATATCTATGTTTTACAGACTTCTTTAATGACCACTTATATTTTTTAAGTGGTGACTGCAAAAGTATTACAAGCCCATGAGGGGTCCAGGGAGATAAATGTTGGGAAACAGTAAAAAATGAAAGGAAAGCAAGTCACTGAATCCTACAGTAGGGTATTTCATGGACTCTACGGGCCAGTGTCACCCCTGGGAAAAAACATTGCTCTCTTCTTAGAAAAGAATTTTTTGAAATCCCAAAGCTTAACAAGTTCAAGAGGAAGGCTAAGAAGGGGGAATAAAAAAGCAAACGAGAACTTAAAGAAGGAAACAAGTCACAGTCCTAAAGAAGTGATTTTTCCTGAAATTAGAGCAACAATTAGGAATGCTACCTAAAATTCTTGACTGACAATTTTATGCTCAAACCTGCCCCACCTCTCTAACTAAACTTTAAGGTTACTAGCATTGAAACAGTTATAATCCTGTCCTGAACTAAATTAGACCATTAATAGGTGATGCAGTAGTAATGAATCTGCCTGCCAGTGCAGGAGAGGCAAGAGACTCGGGTTCAGTACCTGGGTGGGGAAGATCCCCTGCAGAAGGAAATGGCAACCCACTCCAGTATTCTTGCCTGGAAAATTCCATGGGCAGAGGAGCCTGAAGGGCTACAGTCCATGGGGTAGCAAAGAATGGGACACAGGTGAGAGCACACACACAGACACTTCACTGAAGGACTGGTATGGGACAAAATAGGTCAAGCTGAGAAAGCAGACACAAAATGTAAAGCCATTCACCAGATGGGAAAACACATTAGAAGTCAAATTCATGCCCTCTCTGGAGACTTGTTTCCTCAGTGCTGTGTACATTTAGACTGTGTGTGTGTGTGTGTGTGTGTGTGTGTGTGTGTTCAGCTCAGTTGTGCCCAAATGTTTGCAATCTCATGAACTGTAACCCACCAGGCTCCTCTGTCCATGGAGTTTTCCAGGCAAGAATACTGGAGTGGGTGGCCATTTCCTTCTCCAGGGATCTTTCTGACCCAGGGATCGAACCTGGGTCTCCAGCATTGCAGGCAGATTCTTTACCACTGTGCCATCTGAGAAGTTCCACATTTAGACTAGGTCACAGAAACCACTATTTTCACTTGAGATTAGTCAAAAAGCTCAGCTACCTTATTGCATGTTTACCTAATTTTGTAGCCTGTTTTTTAAAAGTAATTTTTTATTTATATTTTTTTGGCTGTGCCAGGCCTTCATTGTTGTGCAGGGTTTTTTCCCAGTAGCTTCTCTAGTTGCAGTGGGCAAGCTTCTCAGCGCGGTGGCCTCTCCTGTTGCCGAGCTCGGCCTCTACAGCACAGGCTCAGTAGCTGTGGTGCACGGGCTTAGTTGCTCCGTGGCATGTGGGATCGTCCCAGATCAGGGATGGAACCTGCATGTCCTGTATTGCAGGTGGATTCTTTACCACTGAGCTATCAGGGAAGCCCTATTAGCCCGTTTTAAAATGCGTTTAAGAATCATGTGATTTTCTAAGTGGCAGGGTCTCCCAGTGTCTCAGACCTAGCACGGTTCTAGGTGGGGCTGGCAGCCTGCCCAGGCATGGTCACACACTGGGTCCTCTCAGAACACCAGGGCTCTGATGTGACGCTCAGTGCTTCCCACCAATGATGATGTACTTTCACCAAATCATGAAGACAATGTATCTGAGGCACTTGGTCTTTTTTTCTAGCAGTTAAATACAATGTTGTTCCCGAAACAAATCATATAAGGCAAAAAGAGTAATTTTACTGTCTAAAACACTTGTAAATTACTGCCTAGAGAAGAAACAGGGGCTTTGTAATAAACACAGATCTTGGTTTGAATATCAACTATAGTACTGTCCACACAATCTTGAACAATATACTTAACTTCTCCAAACCTACTTCCTCATCTCGAAATGTAGTGGATACTGACTACCCATCTGGTAACTGATAACTTTCACAAGGCCGTCGTACAGATTAGAGCTGCATGGTACCGAGCACTTAGTACATGCAGATAAAGTGCTGATTCCTGTAACTAAAGGCAGTATATCCACTAGCCACAAGGTTAGTGGCAAATTTTGAGGATTGAGGGAGATAGCTTAGCTTATTTTTCAGGGATGTCTATTTGAACTGTCTATTTGGACATTCATAAGCTGTAGGGGTAACTTTTCCATAAAAAATTGATATTCATGTAAATGAAATAAACTCTAATTCTGTTGGCTCTGATCTGAAACACTACAATTATTAAAATCAATTTTAAATTTCTCTCCCTTTCTATGCTTCCAATTTTGCTACTTATATGTCATGGTTAGAAACTCTAGCATTAACTAAAATACTGAAAAAATAAGAAATCTCTTATATTAAATGTGTTTAATTCAAGGGGTATTTGCTGGAGAGTAAAATCCATTCAGTGGAACAAATTGGTAAGTGTTCTTGGTGTAGAATTTGTGCATAAATTACATGAGTGACTAAGTGAGCTTTCATGCCAGAAGGATCTATAAGGGCTACACAGAATTCTGTATCTTATTCTTTAGTCAAACATGAAAATTTTCATATCTTGAAATTTGTTTTACACAACAGTATCAGAAAAGAATCATTTTCATTTAGATGAAACCATCAAACATAAAAGGTTTTCTTAAACTTTATGTTTAATATTTACATCTCAATCAAATATTGTCGCAAAATAATAATTATAATTTTTATAATTGGGAAACAAACTTTTTTCCAAACCAAAAGCAACTCTGCATTTTATTGAGGCCAGAATTCACTTGGACAAGTGACTTTTAAACTATCATGTAAAAGTGACATAAATCAGCACATGAATTATTGAGGCTTCTCTTTTGACTATTAATTCTATTTAAAAATATATCCTTAATAATTATCAGATATTCCCTTATCAAAACTTGTATCCCCAATACTGTCACAGAATATCTTCTTAATATGATTCCTTGAATTGTCCTAGCTAAAAACACCTGCAGTATATTAACCTGCTCCCATTAACCTTTCTATAAGAAATCCTTTCAATCAGGAATGGCCCTGTACACCAGTCATACCAGAATGCATCACATTTCTGAAGGATAGACTGTCTTTGAAAGGATTGGAAGCTACAGGTCTTGACCCACAAGGAGTCGGCAAAAAGGCAAATCCTATTCTAGGTGCCAGATGGCACAGCTCAACATAGCTCAAATTTTGGAAATCATCCTTGAGCTGCTCATTCCCTTTTGAGCCCTTTTTTCTGGAGTTCATGAATTTCCCTTCACAATGCTTTCCTCTGTCTCAGCAGATCCCTCCTCAATGGTCAACCCGCAAAATAATTTCCACTTTTGTTATTTCTATTGAATAGAAATCAGTGGTAAATTCCAGCTCAACTCGAAAGACCTAGGTCAGGACATGCAAAAGAGCGCCTGCCAAAGCAGTGGGGCCCTGAGCTGAGTTCTCCTCTCAGGGTCTTGGAAAGTGCACAGGCGATTCAGAATCTGAATGCAGAATATTCATAAAGTGATGGGCCCTGCCATGCCCAAGTGTATTTTGCAATTAGTTATCACAAGAGCCTTCTCTGTCAGTTAAAGTGACTGCCTTCCTGCCCCACAACCTTCTGGTGCTCGCCAGTGGGAAGGGAGAAGGCTGGGCAACCAGAGCACAAAAGCAGCTTTCTCCCTCCTTTTTCCATGAAAGAGAAAAACATCCTTTTTTTTTTTCCTGAAATTCCTCATAAACCAACATGCCCAGAGGGCAGTTCTAACCACTGTTTTAGGTGATTTACATGGATTTGTATTCACCATTCTTTTTTGGAGGTGATTAATTTCTATAGCAACCATTACATCACAAGACATCTATGCTTATTCAGAAATATTGTGAGTGCAGTATATCTTCTTAGAAAGAAAATAATGCTTTAAAAATGGGAATTCCTTAAGTGCGATGTTGCTTTAAGACAACTGGCTACTCCAAAACAATACAATCTGGAGTGCTTTAGAGGCTTGCTTCTGTTGGAAGAGAGAAAACTAGAGAAAGAAGAATCTCAGTACTGAATATGAGACACATTAAAAAATGATATAAGATATATATGTAACTATGTATGTTCAGGATGGCTGGATGGCATCACCGACTCGACGAACTTGAGTTTGAGTGAACTCCGGGAGTTAGTGATGGACAGGGACGCCTGGCGTGCTGCAATTCATGGGGTCGCATAGAGTCAGACACGACTGAGCGACTAAACTGAACTGATGTATGAATGTATATGGGGCTTCTCTGGTGGCTCAGTGGTAAAGAATCCACCTGCCAGTGCAGGAGATGTGGGTTCGATCCCTGGGTTGGGAAGATCCCTTGGAGAAGGAAATGTCAACCCACTCCAGTATTCTTGCCTGGGAAATCACATGGACAGAGGAGCCTGGCAGGCTACAGTGCGCAGGGTCGCAAAGAGTCAGACATGACTTAGCAACTAAACAACAACAAATGTGTGTGTGTGTGTACACACATGGCATATACATGGTTTTTGGTGCCTTACACTGTATGCATGTCCAAGAGGCATTACAAGGAGCAAAAAGTGGAAGAAAGGAACTGGTTATCATGAAGAAGTAAGTGCTGTATCCCCATGTGTGACATATCTCAACATGCATCAGATTCACTTCACAAGCATCAGTAGATGTCTCTGTGCGACTCCTAGTTATGAAGCACGAAAAGCAGAAGTCAAACAAGTTCTGAGCTTTAGTGAAATCAACATAAGTTGATTTTGTTACCACCTGTTCTCTAAGCAGTACCTCTGAGAAAGCCCAGCAGGAAAGTTAGGGAAGTTGAAGTACAGGGGATGGACCAGGGGCCAGGGGCCAGGGACAAACTGCTGGCTTGTCCAGCTCTGCAACCTCAGTCAAGTAGGTGTCCTGTCTCTTGGATCAGAAGAGCCTCCAAAGCTCACATTTTCTGACCATCTCTAAAGGAAAACTTGGATCGACCTCCGAAGTCCAAGTTTTAGAAGTCCCATGTGGTTTTTTCATTTCCCCGAAACGTCATATACATCTTGAAACATTACACCACATAGAAAATTTTTAGAAATGAACGGTTTTGAATGTAATGGTTTTGCCAGAAGAAAAGCCTCAATTTGTCTGAGATTTGATTCATCCAGCATTCTCCATCTTGGATTTGGGTATGGAAAATTAATTCATCTGAGCAGAGACCACAGGAGGCTTTATAAAGGTGTTCTTTCATGCTGTCTTTGTAGGTACACTGTGATGGTTTAGACAGCCGACCCTAAAGTCAACCTGAAGTCACATCTCAGCTTGGCTACTTGCTCTGTTATCTGCAACTTTGTAATGCTTGGTTTCCTTCTCTGTGAAACAAATATAATGATAATTGAAAATGTATTAGGCAACAACAGTAAAAAGCAATAAGTATATATTTCCCACCTCATCTGGAGGCACTTCTTTATCCATAGTTTCTCAGAATCCAACAGCAACAATGAAGCAGAAAACTGCCTCAAGAGTTCCTTTGTACCAACCATAGCAAAGCTACAGGTAATTCTCATCCTCCCCAAGGTGGAAATGCAGAGAGAGAATTCCAGAGAAGTCTGGACAGCCTCCACTCCCCCTTCCCCTCCCTCTCACAATTAATTACCTCTATCTGCAAAGTGAAATGGGGCTTCCCAGGTGGGTACGTGGTAAAGAATCTTCCTGCCAATAGAGGAGATGCAGGAGACGTGGGTTTGATACCCAGGTTGGGAAGATCCCCTGCAGAAGGAAATGGCAACCCACTTCTGTATTCTTGCCTGGGAAATCCCATGGACAGAGGAGCCTGGCAGCTGACAGTCCACAGGATCACAAAGAGTCAGAGGCGACTGAGAACATATGCACAAAGTGAAATCGCCCCCTGGGTGACTTGGGCGCATTTGGAACATAAAGATGATTAAATGATGTGCCAGGAATTGACTGTTCCATACGAGAATGAACATAGGAGGGTTTAAGTCATTAGTCGACCATTAGCTTAGAGAGAAATGGCACACTCGTCATGAAAGTAGATCTGTGTGACCTAAAGAAGAACATCTTTGGGGATCATCAAGATGAGCCAGCTGCAGGGACTTCCCTGGTGGTCCAATGATTAAGACTTTGCCTTCCAATGCAGGGGGCACGGGTTTGATTCCTGGTGGGAGAGCTAAGATCCCACATGCCTTGCAGCCAAAAAGCCAAAACTTAAAAGAAAAGGAATACTGCCACAAATTCAATAAAGACCATTAAAAACGGTCCACAACAACAACAAAATTAAAAGAAAAAGATAAGCCAGTGGCAGCTTTATCTTGCTGAATTCCTAAGACCAGGATCTTTAGAGAACAGCCTCCTGTACACTAGTATTGTTTCTTGCTTGTGTGTATGTCTTTGCAACAGCTTGATGAGATATATACTAGTCTTGTTTGAATAAAAGGGGAAAGAACAAACTTCTTTTGAAATATATCTCTTTACTTTTGCAATGCGAGTAAGAACAGACAGAACTTCTGACCTGTGATAGAGGCACATGATGAGCATAACTAAATCAAATGCTCGCCGGGTTCAAACAGAGCCTGGTAACCTTCTAGTAATCAAATAATAACAGTATAGTTGGTACATTGAACCACACGGTTTGAACTGCATGGGTCCACTTATACACAGATATTTTTCAATAGTAAATACTACAGTGTTTATTACACAATCCACCGCTAGTTGAATCTGAGAATGTAGAACCACAGATATGGAGGAATCGAGTACAAGGAGGATTAGCTGAGAGTTACATGTGAATTTTCCACTACAAGGAGGGTTGACATCCCTAATCCCCGTATTCTTCAAGGGTTAACTGTAATTGCAATAGCTAATGTTTACTGAATACTAACCATGAGCCAGAAGCTTACAATATATCTTAAGATCTCTATAGCACGTTGTTACAGTCTCCATTTGATAAATGACGGTATGAGGTTTAGAAAGTGTCAGGCAGGCTGACCCAGACCAGTGCCCTTAGCCCTGTTCTGTGTTCTGGCCCTTTAAAAATGGACCCTGGAGAATGCTCTGAGTGCAGCACACAATGGATGGTTTTACTCCATAATGACTCAGATTCATTCACTTGCTCATAAGCACTTTACTGAGTGCCCACTGTGACAGAAATCTGTGCTAGAACTGTAGGGAGTTACTAAAAGAAATAAGATCGGGCTCTGCCCCCTAATAGCTCACAGTCGAGAGGAAGATAAGATTGTCAGAAGACAAGACAGGAATACAAACAACCAAATTTCAGGGTAGTCCTCGATGTGCAGTTAGAAAGGATGAGGCAATATGAGCATTCAGTTGTACCATCTCCTTTCCTAAGACAGCCTTTGATGTTTAGGTACCTACTGGGAAGCTAATTTAGCATTAAAGCTTGAAAAGACCTTTGCCTAGGTCCTTTGCTTTGAATCAGAGGAAAAAAATTTTAATTCTACATTTAAATACTAACGAGTTTAGGGCTGGCTTTCCTCTCAAATAGACCAAGGAAGTCAAAAGAGTGCTCCCTCAAAGGGCCTCAAAGTACTTCTGCCCCTGTGTGTGTGCGTGCATGCTCAGTCACTTGAGTTGATCCTTTGCAATCCTATGGACTGTAGCCCTCCAGGCTCCTCTGTCCATAGGATTCTTCCGACAACAATACTGGAACGGGTTGCCTCCAGAGGATCTTCCCGATCCAGGGATTGAATCTGGGTCTCTTATATCTCCTGCATTGGCAGGCAGGTTCTTTACCACTAGTGCCACTTGGGAAGCCCACTTCTGCTCCTGGGGAATATAAAACTGTCACACCCAGTCCTAGGAGGTATCCTTTCCAGGGAGATGTCCACAGGGAACTGTCTTCAGAGGGAGGCCTGAACGCTACAGGGCCCTCCCACCTCACCGGTTCTATACAGCTAGGCTTTCCATCATCCTGCCCTGCTCCAGGATTCCCAGTCTGCCAGCCCAGAGTTAGATCTGAGAGTTAGGTGCATGTTTGGGACCTAGGATTTAGACCAGAAACAGGCGCATCATCCAAGCAAGGCCAACACCATTTCCTGGAATTGTTATACAGCTATGGAAGAGTAAAGCCCCTTTCTACAGTGCTTGCTGAGTCGGAGGATGAGTCCTACCTTGCACATACAGAGAGCCTGTCAACAGAATAAGGCTAAGAGGAAATAGGTAGGGCCAAGAGATGGAGCAAAAGACAAAGTCCTGACAACATCCTTTTTGCTCCTGGGTCCAGTTGTGCTCAAAGCCAGTCCCCTTAGACTTCCCAAGGATGAGTGAAAGACAATATATCGTATCCTCCGGTTAGGCTTCTGTCACTGGGAGGAAACAAAAAGGCATCAATTAACATTTGCCGTATCAAATGCTACATTATAGCACGGGCTTCAGAACTAAGCCCTGGCAAACCATGCAGTCTCTGTGCAACTCTGGGCAGTTTAACAACCTCTCTGACTCAATATCGTCATCTTTTCAAACAGAGATTTAAGATGATTAAACAGAATAATGCACAGAAAGCACTTGGCCCCCAGTGACTGATACGTGGTAATGCTACAAACACCACCATCACAATCATCAAAACCACCAGTGTGACAGTTAATTGTATGTGTGAGCTTGGCTAGGTTATGATGCCCAGTTATCCGGTCTAACACTAGTCTAGGTGCTGCTATGAGGGTATTCATAGATGTGATTGACATTTGCAATCAGTTGATTTTAAGTAAAGCAGATTATCCTTAACAAGGAGGGTGGGTATCATTATTATCCAATCAAATGAAGGTCTTAAGAGCAAAAACTGAATTTTCCTGAAGAATTTTGTCTCAAGACTACAATGGACATCCTGCCTGAGTTTTCAGTGTACTGACCTGCCTTACAGATTTTGGATTTGCCTGCCCCCCCCCCACCCCCCCACAGCTGGGTAAGTAGATTCCTTAAAACTAACATTGCGGACTTCCCTGCTGTCCAGTGGTTAAGAATCTGCCTGCCAATGCAGGGGACATGGGTTCGATCCCTGGCCCCTGAGGATTCCACATGCCATGGGGCAACAAAGTCTGTGTGCCACAACTACTGAGCCAAGCTCTAGAGCTCGTGTTCCCAAACAAGAGGAGCCACTGCAATGAGAAGCCCCCACTCTCTGCCACTGGAGAAAGCCCACGCACAGCAACAAAGACCCAGAGCAGCCAAAAATAAATACATTTTAAAAATAAATAAATGAAAACATCTCTTGAAATATATATAAATCAATATTTCCTTATCTTTATACTATATAAAAATATATTTAACATATGTGTATTTCCTATTGGTTCTATTTCTCTGGAGAGTTTCTCTGCTCTCTCTAGAGAGCCCTGACTGATACAGTCATCACAACTTGCATAGCTGTTCCCCATCCCTTTGTGGTACCAGTCAGAACACGATCCATAACCAAGACAATGCATAGTCAGCTGGAAACAAGCCCCTAGTGTATCTGATTGACTTCCACAACTTTTCTGCAGGAAGCAAGACATTTCCAGGCTGGTCCTTATCAAAGATCCAAGTATGGCATCTCACATGGGACACATAAACAGAGAGCAAACTAATACTTGTAGCTTCCACTTTATCCATCTCTGGTATAAATCTAATGTATGACTGGAAATTTATCCTAGAAAATAACTGTTCTGGAGACAGTTCTCATCTCAGAACTATGTGTTGTGCAGTTTCCTAGGGATCCATTTTTCAAAGCATTAAGGTTTTGTGTTTTCACCAGTTGATTTGGAGGGGATTTGTTTTTAAGCAATGCATAGAGAATACTGATCGGCCCTTCCTAACTAATATGTATTGACATCTAAAATTATAAGCCAAGGCTCTTGGTACAGGAATTGATTCAGAGGAAGCAGGAAGCCATGCATTATTTCCAGGGATGCAGAGAAACTTCGTTCACATACAGCAGACAGCAGTGTCTATCTGCCATCTCCCTCCTCCATGGCATTTCTGTCTCCTCTCTTATTGACTACCCATTCACTGTGGGACCAGGTTCTGTGCTGCTGCTGCTGCTGCTGCTAAGTCACTTCAGTCGTGTCCGACTCTGTGTGACCCCATGGACGGCTGCCCACCAGGCTCCTCCATCCCTGGGATTCTCCAGGCAAGAACACTGGAGTGGGTTGCCATTTCCTTCTCCAATGCATGCAAGTGAAAAGTGAAAGTGAAGACGGTCAGTTGTATCCAACCCTCAGCGACCCCATGGACAGCAGCCTTCCAGGCTCCTCCATCCATGGGGTTTTCCAGGCAAGAGTACTGGAGTGGGGTGCCATTGCCTTCTCCGGTTCTGTGCTAAGCACTTCATATATTTTTCCTTGGTTATTCTTTCCCACAATCCCCTTTCCTACTCAGAAAACACAAAGCAGCATGTTTCTGGAATGGAAGAGATGAAAGTTACATATTCTGGGTAAAATGGAAGTAGAAGGAAACCCTGCCAAAAGCTTCTAAAAAGCTGCAACACCTGCAGACTAAAAATAGCTGCTCACGCAGCCCAAGGAAAGAATCTGTTCTTTTCTTTCAAACTCTGGCCTGAGAAATCTATCTCCATGAATCAGTTCATCAGCCACTGATCAGCTCCTCTAATTAGCTTCTCTAATGACTGCAAGAAAATACAAGGCTGCTTTGTAGGTGGCAAATGGAGGGAACTCAATCCGGCATTGCCTAGACCTCAGGCAGAAATTCTGAGCCCCAAATTTCGAAACTTGGTAAAAGCACATCCATCTCTTCATTCATTCATCTGAAAAATATGTGTTGACTACAATAGCTACTATATGACAGCTGTTCTACATGATTAAAAAGGAAAAAAAAAAAGCAAACAAAAGCCCCCGCCCTAAAGAAATACAGCTGCTTTCATCTAAACTTCCAGTTGTGTCCTGCAGAATATTGTCACTGAAGAGAAACCACGCATCTTCTGGAAGCCCTTGCTCCCAGCATCTCCCAGATCTCCCAGGACCAAATTAACCTCTCCCCCTGCCCTGAGAATTCAATATCCCTCCCCTCCTCTAAAAATAAGCATACCTTCTATTTATCCTTTTTCTTATCTTGATTTCTACTTCTTCTCCATCCAAGAACAATGATTATTAGAAATCTGTTGTCTACACAATAAATATCAATCCTCCTCCCAAAGAAAATATGATAGCACCATAACTATACTTGCTTTGAGATTTTCATGTGACTCTCAAGTCCCCGACTATGAAGGAACTCAAGTAGAAAGCTCTTCCACTGCCTTGTTCTTCTGCCTCTTCCTTACACATTTATTCATAATTATAATGACTAACACGTTTCAGGCATGGTGTCAAGGACTATAAATATATAATCATATTTAAGCTTCCTCCATGACCCTGTAAGGTAGGTGTTTTTATTGTAATTTCATAGATGATGAAACAAAAACTCAGTTTAGGCAACGCGCCTGAGATCATGCAATTGTCACACTAGATAAAGTCGCATACACCTACCATCAAACCCAATTCACCTTCTCTTATGTAGTAATTACAATCAAAACCCATGGTTTTAGAAACTAAAGGTTAAGTGTATATCATAACACCACATCTCACGTCTGCAACCATCTCCTAGCTTGAGACCAATCTTACAGTATTCAGATTCACTGTTTATACTGCAGGTAGCTAGAGCTTATGAAAGTATACATTGCTCATATTTTTCTTGTGCTTAGCATCTCCAATATTGCTCAGTCCTCTTAAGTTGTGCACACACAACTTAAACTTCCAAAGCACAGCCTGATCTGAGCCCTACCTGCCACTCCAGTCTCTAACACCTTGCTACCCTTCACACATGCCTGCTGCCTTCAGAACCAATTTCATTTCCCAGAATGTAGCATGGTTCCACTCACAATTTTGTGATGTGCTGTTTCCTCTGCCTAAAACATCATTCCCTATAAACCCTCACCACACACCCATGCGCCTCTCTTCACTCTAAGTCCTCCCCATTCTCCAGTTGTTGGCTTAGCTTTCAAAGGCTCAGATGCCCTCCCCAGACCCTTATGTCAGTGCCCCAAGGGTCTCCACCATACTCCATGAGATCTTTCACATACACAGTGCCGAGCACTGGCCTGGCACAAAGCTGGCGCAGAACAGATGCTTATCAAACAAGGGAATAAATGGATGATGCGGTGGGGAACCTACCAGCCTGCACTTCCATCCCCTCAATATGTGTCTGATCCAGACCAGCCCGGGAGTATCAAGGGTGCCACAGACTCCTATGGGTAATCAAGCCCACTCCTTCTGCTTCCTGCGCAACCACATCTTGGGAAAACCAACCCTTTATACCACAGACTGGAGCAAACCAGCCTCTGCTCTTCCGTGGCAGAGATATCCAGAAAGAGATAAAAGACACGAAATGGCCCCGGCTGGTATTCATCAAAGGTCATCAGTTTCAGAGCAAAGAATGAGAGATGTGTCCATCCGTTAAGGAAGAGCTCAATGTCAGATCAAACAAAGAGCAACTCAAACTGGCCAAAACAGTTAGGATATTTATAATTTCATATAATGAAAGTCCAGTGACTCGGGTAAGCTCCAAGCATGCAGCAATGCAGTCAGTCCAATAATATCTTCAAGGACTCAGGTACTTTACCACTCTCCAGTCCGCCGTCCTCGCCATCACTGACATCCGAAGGTTGGTTTCCTTCTTGGTCATAAGGTAAAGGACAGTAACAGCCAATAGCAAGATGGCTGCTTCTGCGTTTAAATCCAGCAGAGAAAGAGAAATCTCTTCCCTCACCATCAAATGGAAGTCTCTCCCTTCGTTCTGATTGTGCCAACCTGGGGCCTATGCTGCCTGCCTTAAAACCAACAACAATCTGTGGAAGAATGCCAAGAACTCACTGGATTATGCAGACCATCTGGGGTTAGATGGATGCACTGGGAAAGACTGATGGCAGGAGGAGAAGGTGGTGACCGAGGATAAGACAGTTGGATGGCATCAATGACTCAATGGACATTGAGGAAACTCTGGGAGCCAGTGAAGGACAGGAAAGCCTAGCATGCTGCAGTCCATGGGGTCTCAAAAAGTCAGATATGACTGAGGGACTGAACAACAATGAGGGACCCAAAACAGGCTCTGGAGAACAAAATCTCCAACAAGGATAGAAAAGAAAGAGGATACTCATTGCCACATTAACGCAATTACTGTATTTTTTTCTTTCTGTTTGCAAAGGTTCCTGAAGACGTCACATGGAAATACTCCCTATTCCTTTTGAATGTGTGGTTGTATTTCTTCTTGCTGACGTTAGCTTCTCTTCGAGTTAATCATCTTCTTCTGCAGACATGCTTATGTTGAGTCAGCATTTAATATTTAGAGACTTACTGCTTACAGCAGCTATAGAAAACTGCTTCATTCAACCCTTCACAGAGGCAATACAAATGATATCAAGAATGTAAGCCAAATGACTTCATTACTCTTTTTTATGTATGCAGATCTTTGATAATATCATAAAGTGGAAGTTTCCATCACTCCACATCGGCAAAAACATCACATCCTAGTGATGCAACAAAGGCTGGAGGGAGGGAAAAAGAGGCTGTCACAGTTAGCAACGCTGTGAATCTGTCCTGCTTCCCAAAGTGTCACATTTGTGTGTTCTGGAAAAGGAGTTTAAAAGCCAACTAGTTTTCAGAAAGAAAAAAAAAAAAAAAAGGTATGCTAATGTCCATTTTATTCCAGTGCAGATAACTTGTCAAGTTATCCTAAATTCATCTTTGCAGGGTTTATCTAAGTATACTGAGGTGTCCAAAAATTCCCTGGTTGAAATTCTAATCTAGTACACAGGCTCTTTAACTTCTAAACTCTTTGCGTGAGCTCTTTGCCCCCAGCACACAAGGACATGGAACCACCACTGAAACGGCTGAGCTGTCATTTTATTCTGAGGGGCCAACACTTAAAGAAGAAAGACTGCACATATGCTTTAGAAATAAACAACATTTGATGTGTCAGAAGGCCTTTGGGTCTTGTTGTCATGTATAATCAAATATCATAAGAGCTGCAGAGGGATTTAGTGACTGTGTATGTCAAATGACTTGTCAGAATTCTCACAGCTGTCACACAGACATGTCCTCAAACATTTATTGACCAGTATGCCTCTGAAAGTCTTTGGGTGAAGCTGATTCTGATTCCACGGGTGGGGAGTTTGGGATACAGTTCAGAGACTGCACAGTTGATTCTTGGTGGGCTCCCTCACTTGTGTGCTGTTCTCTTCCCCAGTAGGCTTATAGCTCTCTAGCGCTACAATCTCCCACTCTCTCCCAATGCCTCATGTTCCAAAGCCACTGTTAAGCAGTGCTCCATTCTTTCCCGTGACTAACTCAGCTCTTAAGAGGGAAGCAATCTAACTGATTAATTGAAATAATAACTGATTATAAAAAACACTGGCAAGCAGAGCCCTAATCTCATATGTGTTTGCATCTCTTAACCACACTTAGAACTGCTTTCCTTGAAGGGGCTTCCCAAGTGGCTCTAGTGGTAAAGAACCTGCCTGCCAATGCAGGTTAAATGTAAGACACACCAGTTTGATCCCTGGGTCGGGAAGATCCCCTGTGGAAGGAAATGTTAATCCACTCCAGTATTCTTACTTGGAGAATCCCATGGATAGAGGATCCTGGCGGGCTACAGTTCATAGGGTTGCAGAGTCGGACACAACTGAAGTGACTTAGCATGGCATGCCCTTGAAGCCAACATGCAAAGGATATAAATCTAATCTTGCTTAATTTTCCCAAGGTGATGTATTTAAAGAAGAAATTTAACTGTAATTTCGAACTGCTATAAATTGTTTAGGAAAATACTTATGAACAGGAATAATATGTGTTCTCCCTTCGCCTCACTTGCTTTGAGCAGGAATTCTATCATAAAACTCTCCTACCTTTGCTTTCTCAAGACACCACAAGACCACACTATTAATTCATTACACAAGTATTATCAACATTATTATGCCCAAGGGCTACGCTGGAAGCTGGGCAAAAAGCACTAATCAAATGGATGACTTCCCTGGTGGTCCAGTGGTTAAGACTTCACCTTGCAATGCAAGGGGTGTGGGTTCGATCACTGGTAGGGAGCTAAGACCCCACATGCCTCAAGGCCAAGCAAACGAACAAAAAAACATAAAACTAAAGCAATATTGTAACAAATTCAATAAAGACTTTTAAAATGGTCCACATAAAGAAACAGCTTTAAAAAAAACAGACATGGTCTTCTTAGTAATCAGTTTCTTTCTTCCCTATTTTTTCCTGGGATTTTTACCTGCCAGTGATGATGATGGTGATGATGGCTGATATTAATACTGATGCTAATAATAACAATACAACTTTGAGTAGAACTCTCTATACGTCAGATGCTATTCTAAGTGATAGATACAGTCTTTTAGTCCTCACAACAACCTAGAAAAAGAGAAGAAATTGTTTCTAAGATCAGAACACTCAGGTGATACAGTAGGTAGTCTGCTGCTGCTGCTGCTAAGTCGCTTCAGTCGTGTCCGATTCTATGCGACCCCATAGACAGTAGCCCACCAGGTTCCCCCATCCCTGGGATTCTCCAGGCAAGAACACTGGAGTGGGTGCCATGTCCTTCTCCAATGCATGAAAGTGAAAAGCGAAAGTGAAGTCGCTCAGTCGTGTCCAACTCCTAGCGACCCCATAGACTGCAGCTCACCAGGCTCCTCCATCCATGGGATTTTCCAGGCAAGAGTACTGGAGTAGGAGCCCTGTTCTTAACCACTGCTGCCTATAATGAGTTTGAAATTACTTCTATTTGCATTCCTATAACTGGTGATCCCACAAGAAATTTCTTGGCAGAAAGAATTGAAAACTTTGAGGAAAGAGAGTTGACAGAAATGTGAATTGAGTTGTAAAGTATAAGTAGAACCTATGTAGCATAGCTAGTGTTTTCCTAACTCTGTCACCATTCAAATTACCCTTCTATACTTTTTCTATACTCCCTACCTTTCCACAGATCAATTTAAAAAAAACTAAAACTAAAATTGATTGAGTACCAACTCTATGCCAGGCACTATGGCACACATTATTTGAGAAAATAAAATCAGAGGACATCAATTTGCTGAAAATAACTTCTGTTTTGAAAGGTCCTCTAGCAGACCATTTGGCCCATCACTCAATGGGCTCAATATTTACTGAGCACTTACTTTATGCCAGGTTTTACGTAAGATGTTGAGTAAAGAACACCCTTCTGGTCCTACAACACATGGGGAGGGTTCAGACAAATAAATAACATAGAATATGAAACGACAGGAAATAGCCAGCACATGGAATGGGACACGCAACTCAGACTTGGGGGTTAAGGGTCCGATGTCAAGGTTTTCAGATGCATCGGTGCCTCTGTGTTTTGGGTGAAGAGTTACAATGTCTCATAGACTGAGCTTCTATATTAGTTCATCTTTGGACTATACTCTGAAGCATTCATAGCACTGCCGAGCAGCACCTGAAGATTGAGGATCAGGGCTCTAACACACCATTCACAGCCTTACTTTATTCATGGCTTAAGTTCAAAATATTTCCACAGAGAGCTTTAATAGTTCACCAAAATTGGTATTTTTGACATGGGATGAAGCAGTCAATTTTTTTTACTTTTTCTTACTTTGATTCATTCATGTGTCACATGCTGTCTGGGACTTTTTTCTTCATTTGTTCACTTGCTAGCATTTCCCTAAGAAGGGACAGGGATCGATACTTTATGCTTTATGAAGCTAATTACGTCAATGGTTAAAATAGCAGAGAATATTACAAATGCAAGGTTAGCTCTCCGAACGGCTCCCCCATTTCTTTCTGTATTTCACCTGAAAATGTCTTTGCTTCTCGTATTTTACTTCCCACCCCCCACCCCCACCATTTGGAAGAGCATGTGGTAAAGAATAGCAGACTGCAGAAAATTATTTTTTAGTAAAAGAGTACATTATAGGCTCTGACTCCTTTACCTGCTACTCCACGAATAACTAAAAAGGAAGAGGTTCCTAAATCCAATGAACTGCTTCTCGCTGTGACAAGGGGAAACAGGGAATGGTATTTGTCGTCGTACCTCAATTCACTAACACACTGCCCAGGCAGCTGCAGTCATGGCCCAGTAGTCCATCTGCAGACACTCCCATCTGCACTTTCATGTCTCTGACAAATTGATATCCAAAAGGAGCAGTCTGATATCCATTGCTATAAGTGCTTTGGATGGTGCTTTTCTTCTGTCATCTTCAAAGGATACTCTCAGGTTGCAATGCACTTTGGGGCTAAGCAGATAATAATTATGGTCTCTTCACACTGGATGCAGATGTGTCCACTTATCAGCATTAGAGTTGTATATGATCAGTTTTCTAAAACCAGTGCAAGAAGCACCTTATACTATACTACCACTCCAGTACTCTTGCCTGGAAAATCCCATGGACGGAGGAGCCTGGTAGGCTGCAGTCCATGGGGTCGCTGGGAGTCAGACACGACTGAGCGACTTCACTTTCACTTTTCACTTTCATGCATTGGAGAAGGAAATGGCAACCCGCTCCAGTGTTCTTGCCTGGAGAATCCCAGGGACGGGGGAGCCTGGTGGGCTGCCGTCTCTGGGGTCGCACAGAGTCAGGC
Source organism: Bos indicus x Bos taurus (assembly GCF_003369695.1). NCBI lineage: Eukaryota > Metazoa > Chordata > Mammalia > Artiodactyla > Bovidae > Bos > Bos indicus x Bos taurus. The sequence continues at coordinate 33,089,108 of NC_040084.1, forward strand.
ACGACTGAAGGGACTTAGCAGCAGCAGCAGCAGCTATACTTCTACTATACTATACTAGCACTACTATACTTCTTCAGGCTTGCACTGGGGAAGGTCAATCCAAAGTACAGGGACCCCATTAGCAGCAGGAAATAGATAGGAAGCATTGAGGAAAAGAAGAACTTAAAAAAAAAAAAAAAAACCAAGAAAAAAAAATTAAATCAAGTCACCAGACTCGTCACCACTTGGAACTGAAGTGTTGTAATAAAACCATATGTGGCTCGGGGAAAGGAGGGGAGGGGGAGACAGAAGCTTTCTGTGCTGACTTGTTCCACAGTTGTATTCACACATTCAGATATAGCTAGCTCATAGGTAATTCCACACTGAATATTTTTGTTTTCTTAAGTGATACCAATTCAGTGTGGTTCCTAAATAAAAAGCCAACACATTAAAAATAAACCATTCTCCTTGAACCAACTCTGAGACAAAAAAAAAAAAAGCATGGTAAGGAAAGTTGACGGCTATCTTCAAGAAGGAAAAAAACTATTCCAAATGGAAAATTATTCTTTATCAATTTGTGTGTGTGTGTGTCAGAGAGAAACAGAGAAAGGTGGAAAGAGACAGACAAATGAATAGACAAAGATTCATTACAAATAATATCAAATATACATTATTTGGTGCTCAGTTGCTCAGTCATGTCTGATTCTTTGCAACCCATGGACTGTAGCCTGCCAGGCTCCTCTGTCCATGGGATTTTCCCAGGCAAGAGTACTGGAGCGGGCTGCCATTTCCTCCTCTAGGGGATCTTACCAACCCAGGGATCAAACCCATGTATTCTGCATTGGCAAGTGGATTCTTTACCACTGAGCCACCTGGGGATCCCACATTATTTGGGAAATAATATATATATACATACATAATAGATGGGGATTCTCACATGGCACTAGTGGTAAAAAACAAAACAAAACAAAACTGCCTGCCAATGCAGGAGACATAAAGAAAGTCAGGCTTCAATGGCTGGGTCAGAAAGATCCCCTGGAGGAGGACACAGCAACCCACTCCAGTATTCTTACCTGGAGACTCCCATGGACAAGGAGCCTGGCAGGCTACAGTCCAAGGGATCGCAAAGAGTTGGACGTGACTGAAGCAACTTAACACAAACACACACACATATATAAATAGATATTATATTTAAGTATTTACATATTCCCAGAAAGATTCAGAAATGAAAAGTGAGAGATAAAAGAGAAGGTCAAGGCACCATGGACTGAAGGCTTCATTTGTTGATCTTCTCTGGGAACTCATCTTCCAGAAACAGGAGCAAACCTAGGTGTGCTTTGGCTACCCGATCTCTCCATCAGTAGATGGGTCAGTACAAGTAAACACACGATCTTTGTAAATACTATGTCCTCCTATGCAAACTCAGCTTTAGGACAAGGTCCCTGATCCTACTCCTGACCCTTCCCCACTGGCCATCACTGAATGGAATAAGCAGAATGTGAAATTCATCCCAGCACTCACTGGCTGATGGTAGTTTGGATTTTCTTAGGTTGTGTGGTGTTTCAGACTTATTCCATAACTAGATGAAAACTGACCTGCACTATTTTCAAGGACAGATCACCACCTTCTAGACTGGCCTGAACGTTGCCACTCATCAAGCCTGGCAGCACTGGAGGGACAACAGTTCATTCTGTGATGCTGTAAAGGTCGTTCCTGGCTTCCCTGGTGGCTCAGATGATAAAGAATCCACCTGTAATGCAGTTCGATCTCTAGGTCAGCAAGATCCTCTGGAGAAGGGAATGGCAACCCACTCCAGTATTCTTGCCTGGAGAATCCCCACAGACAGAGGAGCTTGGCAGGTTACAGTCCATTGGGTTGCAAAGAGTCAGACATGGCTGAGCGACTAACACAAAGGTCTTTCCTCATTTTCTGACTCCACACACCCTGCAAGACAGTGCTCCCTCTTCCCATCCTCCACCCTCCCCACTTACGCGTCCCCCACCCCCAGCCTCCCTGCTTTCAATCCCTCACCTCACCCTGGGACCTTCCGCAGCCCCTCAGCACCCAGTCCCTTGGGAGCCGCGTGGAAGGCTATCTCTGGAGGAAAGGGCCCCTGTGTGAGGGCAGTGTTTCTCCTGCCTGCGGGAGGATCCATATAAGGACAGAGCCTCCAGCCATCCGCGTGTCACAAAGAGCTCCTCTGATCTGCGGGCATCTGGGCTTCCCCTCATTAGCACATTAAAGCTGCTCTGTCCCTTCCCTCTGAGCCGCTCTGTCCGTCCCACTGCCGAGCTCTATGGAGCCTTTTAGGCGCACGCTCATTGTGAAATCTCCCTGGTTCAAGAGGCACTAACCCTTTCCTGAAGCCTGTCAAGACTCTCCTTAACAAACACAGGTACCTCCGAAGGAACCACCACTCTGAGAGGCGCGATCAGATGTCAGGACAGATGCCTTCTGCCAAGTCAGTCTTCCCCTAGAAGAACTTTTCTTAAAATAAAGCCAAAAGTGTTTTAAATCTATCTAGCTTTCAAAAAAAAGGAATACATTGAAGTAAACAGATTTTGCCTCATTCATGGATGGGCAGGTTCTACTTCAGACTCTCGACCAGGCTCGGGAGGAAAAACTCCGGAGCCAGCAGCGCCTGTATCTCCAAGTCCTCCACGTGCGGGAGGGCGCCCATCAGCATTCATCCCAGGCTGGGACCACGTGAGGCCACGAGAAGCCAGGTTCCCCATCCAATTTTGTGACCAAGATAACAGATGCATAGCGCTTGGCAGCTTTCCCAGCCCTCTCCCAGATGTTATTTCATTTAAAACTTCCCCAAATGCAATGGGAAATGGAGGGCTGGGATGACTTTAACCAGTTTACAAATGAGAATTTTGAGGCCACCCCCCCTCCACCGGAAAAAAAAAAAAAAAAAAACACGAAGGTCAGTTCCCTGGGACAGAACATCTGACATTTCACATTCTGAAGGGGATGTCATCACTCCAGGGGCCCACAAAATCTCCAAGGGATGTTTAACCCCCTCTTCTCTCTCTCTCACACCCCACTCCCAAATATAAACGAGCCCCCAATCTTCCCCAGCTCCCCTAAATATGCCCTGCACTAATACCCTGACTTCTTCATAGCTGCATGTCACCAGGGCCCAGGCATCTGTCCTGCTGTCTGATCGCGCCTCTCAGAGTGATGGTTCCTCCGGAGGTACCTGTGTTTGTTTCCGAGTTAACCCTTTCCAAGACACACTCTAAACATCAATAGGTTCTTCCCATCCATCACACTCCTCACCCCTTCCCCACCACAGATGTTAAATACGCACATAAAGCCTTAGATCCTACTCTGCGTCTCTTCTATGTCTCCTTTCTGACTCTCCGAAATGACTGCTTCCCACTTGCCTCTGTACAAACGCCCTATACCCTTCCTCACCATCCAGCACCTTCAGTCTGAATTGATACGGTGAGCTTGGAGTTCACAGAAAAAGAAAAGCCTCCATAGAGAGCCCATGGAAATTTGCTGTATGACTCAGGAAACCCAAACTGGGGCGCTGTAACAACCTAGAGGGCTGGGAAAGGATGGGAGGTGGAAGGGAGGTTCAAGAGGGAGGAGACATAGGTACACCTATGGCTAATTCATGCTGATGGATGGCAGAAATCAAACCAGCATTGACAACCAATTATCCTTCAAATAAAAATAAACTAATTAATTAAAACAACAACAAAGAAAAGCCACAAGACAGGAATCAGCTTTTATTCTCACCACCAAATCCACCCAAATATCTTCACTGACACCCATGCTCTCCCTCTCCTCTCTTGGACCACGGAGTGTCCTGGCTTCTCCAAGCCTACCCCCTGCCCCGCACCTTGGCTCCTACCATCTCAGTCCTCCCAAGCCTTCCTCCTTCCTCCATCCCCCTCCTTCCTCCATGTTTCCCTCTCCACTGTATCATATCATCAGCACACAGACCTTTTGCATGATGTCTGCTATGAATAGACTCTTCATTTACTCGGCTCCTAGTCAGAGCAGAGCTCCTCAAAAGTTCTGTTTAGAAACCTCCACCTCACAATCCCTCCCCAAACCATGCCATCCAGACTTCCATTGGCACCACCAGCTGACGCTGTGCTTGTCTGGCCCCCGAGGTTCTCTCTGTTCCTACTCTGTGCCCCTCGGAGCCTGCAGCAGAGCCACACCAGTGGTCCTGTCACTCCTGCTGAGGCCCCGTGTAACCCTGACCCTCCTTTCTGACACTCAGACCTAGAACCTGCTCTCTTTAACTTCAGAGTCCCTGAAAAGTAGCACTGTCCACTTGTAGCCTATTTCACAGAATTGGGGTGCTGCGCTGTACCCCTTCTCATCTTTAAATAGTTTCCCCATTCCAGGGGGTCCCTTTTAGGTGATTGGGTGGAGTCCTTGATACTTGATGCAACTATTCTCAGACCCAACCTGCTGCCTCCTCCTCACCAACTGGGATACACAGATTTCCAGGGCCATGACAAGCATCACCCTAAGATGCTATCCTGCCCCACGATCAGACGTACTTCCAGAATCCAGACTCGATGTTGCTCCCTCTTGGAAACTGGGCTGGAACCAGTGCTTCTCAAATGACCTACTACAGAATATCGGTTCCTTTTTTCAATTCACTGAAGACAATTCTTTTGGGAAGTGCAGTTCAAAAAATCGACTGGTAGAAAAATAAAATGGCAAAAATAAAAAAATGAAAATACATGACTCAGTATTTTAATATTAGAAGAAAAGACATAAAAGTAATCATCAAGCTGCTATAGATATTTCAAAATGCATACTCCTGATCTGTGTCCTCATTTGGTTACACAGATTACACAGTCTGGTTACATAGTCTGTGAATCAGCACAGGTCCACAGACCACACTCTGAGTAGCTGGCTGTGGCCCTCACGCTGATTCTCTAGTTCAGGGTAACACTAGGTCTCTTCTGCCCTAGTGAGCAGATGCTTTCCTTGTAGCAACTTTATAACCTTTCAACAAACAAGTATTAAACACTCACTATGTTGCAGGCACTGTTGAGTACTTTCGCAAGAATAATCTGATCTAATTTTCCTCTCTGAAGTGTGACCCTGGTCCACACTTCAAATCACAGCACTTCTGTCTCCATCCCATTTAGACTGCTATCTCCACTTCTCCAAATGGCTACAGTAGACACCTAACTGATCCCCCAACCCTAGCCCATCCCCTGTCCCTCTATCCTACAGATTTTACCCAGAATATCATATTCAGGCGAATATCATATTCAGGCACATATTGGATTAAGTCCTTTCTCTATTCAAGAATCGAGAAAATGAAGGCTAACTCCTATAGAAGTGTATAAAGATTTCCATTGTCTGACTCCATCCTACAATTCTAGACTTACTTTACTGCCTTTTTACCTATACATAATATTGTCAAACTGAACACTTAATCCTCCTCCAACCTCTTTACTCTCTATTTGGTTCATCCTTTCTATCAACTCCCTTCTTGCACAAGTTCCTATCTTACCCATCTGCTATGATCAAATGTTTCCTCCTCCTCCTAAGTCCTCCTAAGTCGCTTCAGTCATGTCCGACTCTGTGTGACCCCATAGACAGCAGCCCACCAGGCTCCCCCGTCCCTGGGATTCTCTAGGCAAGAACACCGGAGTGGGTTGCCATTTCCCTCTCCAATGCATGAAAGTGAAAAGTGAAAGTGAAGTCACTCAGTCATGTCCGACTCCCAGCGACCCCATGGACTGCAGCCTACCAGGCTCCCCCGTCCATGGGATTTTCCAGGCAAGAGTACTGGAGTGGGGTGCCATTGCCTTCTGTTCCCCCAAAATTTAGGTGTTAAAGCTCAACTCCCTGGTATGATGGTATTTGGAGGTGGAACCTTCAGGAGGTAATCAGATTTAGATGAGGTCACGAGGGTGAAGTCCCCATGATGAAATTAGCATCCTTATAAGAGAAAGGATCTCTCTCTCCTTTTCTCTCTCTCTCCCCCTCCACCATATGTGGATACAAGAAGACAGCTGTCTGCAAGTCAAGAAGGCCCTCACCAGACACACAATATGCCAGCACTTTGATCTCAGACATTTCAGCCTCCAAGAACTGTAAGAAATAAACGTCTGTGTTTAAACTACCCAGTCTATGATATTTTGTTATATCCCCCCAACCTTAGACACCATCTTTCCATGCCAAGACAAATGTCAAGCCTGAAGCCTCCTGCCCTGTCTCCAGCCTACTCTCTCCTTTCTCTGTAGTCTTGTAAAAGCACTTAGTTGCATGACCATAAAGATTGGTTTCCATATCTATAAAAAAGATGATTTTGAGAATAACATGTAAAATTTCATAATATAAAATGTATGCTTTATAATGTAAAAATTTAAGAACTTGAGCCACTATCTACATGCTCATTAACACTCTCATAGATTACACCAAATTCTATAGTAAAGCAATCTAGTACTTCCAACTCATCCTCATGTTTTTGTCATATTTTACCTTTCTCTTACCTTACAATGCACGAACATGTGCCCAAGCTCCCTCAAAGCTGTGTATGCACTGTCAGAATGTTATTATTTCTAGGAAACTCTATTTTCTTGTGTTATAATGGCAATGACCTGGATAGGTTTGCCCTGAAATGGCAGGATGAGATCCAAGTCTCTTCTCCTTTTCCTTCTAACACTTTGAAAGTAGATGAACATTAAGGCCTGTCTTTTTTTTTTTTTTTTCCTGTCTTTTTTTTCTCTTTTAAGTCGTAAGTGAAACAAATTTTATTGTATTCATCAAGAAAGATCTGCCTCTGACTCTTTGTATACTTCAAGTAATTTTATTATGGGTTCAGTCTCCCTTTTGAGTAGTCTTCCTACAGGAAAAACAGCTAAATTACGGGACTTTTGAAAAACAATCTCTGTTAGATCAGCTTGAAAAATCTAATTATTTTTAGAAAAGATGTATGTTGTCTTTATTTCTACTTTACTTGAATTGTCCACTTGATGGATAATATTGGAAGGGTAATAACAGAAACTAGAGCAATGCACTCAGGAGTCCACTTCAGTCCACACCTGTCTGGTTCATCACTGTGATCCAGCAGTACTCAATATATAGTAAGCATTTAATAGAGACTCATTAAATAAATGACTGACTGATTAAATGAATGAATGGATGGATGAGAAAAAAGAGAATGCAATGAAGCATTTGTTTACACAATGGATCAGAACCTTATACTAACTCTAAGCCAGGAATTATTAGGAATTGGAGCCCTACCACTCTTAAATCTGAATATAATTAGCATGATTTGGCTTTTAACCTCCTTTAAATGCATTTTCAGCTGTACTAATTTTCCTTAATTAATTTGTTTAAAATGGCAGGAATTGATGGTTCATAATATCAGAACTTGCAAAATGGTATGTAAGGTACTTTTTAATCATCACAGTTACAAAGGTAAATTTTCCTGAGATAGTGTTCAAAATTTAAATACAATAGAAAACAGTATTTTTAAAATTTTAGTAATAGTATATTTAAATCACGTTCATGTGGCCACTGATTGAGACATGTTATTTTTCAAAGAAAACATTTTCTAAGACACTGATTTTAGTGTTTCGCTTGCCATTTCCTGGGAAATTTCTTCTCAACTTTTGTGCATTCAGCTAGTACCTGTATAAAACAGAGTAAGTTCAATATGGATCACATACAGGACAACTTATTTCTATGATTCTAGCATCTAGACATTTGGAAGCATACAATTAAGCATTAAACATAAAAATTCAGATTACAGATTACAATCATTCACTCTCAACAGCAGTACCTATGCCAAGTTTCCCAGTTAGATTTTGAGGTCCTTCAAGCTAAGAATAATGTTTTGCTATGTATGTGTCCCCCGGAAAATGCCTCAACACACAGCAAGTGATTAAGGACAAATAAATGTACATATAATTAACAGAGTGAGAAGGCAATGAATGGAATGGAAGAAAATATTCGCAAATCATATATTTGATAATGGGTTAATGAATGACGCTAACGCTAAAACTCCAGTACTTTGGCCACCTCATGCGAAGAGTTGATGGAGAAGAGACTGGAAAAGACTCTGATGCTGGGAGGGATTGGGGGCAGGAGGAAAAGGGGACGACAGAGGATGAGATGGCTGGATGGCATCACCAATTCGATGGACGTGGGTTTGAGTGAACTCCAGGAGTTGGGAGGCCTGGCGTGCTGCGATTCATGGGGTCGCAAAGAGTCGGACATGACTGAGAGACTGAACTAACGAACTAACTAATATCCAGAATATATAAAGAAGTTCTACAACTCAACAGCAACAACAAAATCCAATTTAAAAATGAGCAAAGTACTTGAATAGACATTATGACAAACACAGACAGTGTGCTAAAAAGCAAAAATATCACTTGGCTGACAAAGGTCCATATAGTCCAGTAGTCATGTGTGGATGTGAGAGCTGAAGAAGGCAGAGCGTCAAAGAATTGATGCTTTTGAATTGTGATGCTGGAGAAGACCCTTGAGAGTCCCTTGGAAAGCAAGGAGCTCAAACTAGTCAATCTTAAAAGAAATCAGCCCCAATACTCTTTGGAAGGATTGATGCCGAAGGTGAAGATCTAATATTTTGTCCACCTGATGCGAACGGCTGACTCATTGGAGAAGACCTTGATGCTGAGTAAGACTGAAGGCAGACACAGAAGAGGGTGATGAAGAATGAGATGCTTGGATGGCATCATCAATTCAATGGACATGAACTTGGGCAAACTCTAGGACATAGTGAGGGACAGGGAAGCCTGGTGCGGGGCAGTCCATGGGGTCACAAAGAGTCGGACATGACTTGGCAACTGAACAACAACCTGAACAGATATTTCTTCAAAGATACACAAATAGCCAACAAGTTCATGAAAAGAAGCTCAACATCAGTGATTATTACGGAAAATCAAAACACAGTGAGGTATCACTTCACACCCATTAGGATGGCCACTATCAAAAACAAACACACACACAGTGTTGGCAGGATGTGCAGACACTGGAAAATGCAAAATGGTATGGAGGTTTCTCAAAATGTTAAGAAAATAAAAACAGAAATTTAGCAATTCAACTCCTGGGTATATAGCCTAAGTTCTTGCAAAAAGGATTTTGAGGAGACATTTGCACATTCATTTTCACAGCAGCTTTATTCACAACAGCCAAGAACAGAAGCAACCTAAATGTCCCTCAACAAGTGAATTTAAAAAGTGTGATATAGACAAATATAGAGATAGATACATAGACATTATTTAGCCTTAGGAAATCCTGCCTCTTGTGATAATGTGGATGAACCTTGAGACCATTATGCTAAATAAAATAAGCCAGTCACAAAATACAAACACTGCATGATTCCATTTATATGAGGTATCTATCAATAAAACAACCAAACTCTTAGAAACAGAAAGTAGAATGGCGGTTGCCAGGGTCAGTGGGGAAGGGAAAAGAGGAGCTATTGTTTAACAGATGCAGATTTTCAGTTTTGCAAGGAGAAAAAATTCTAGAGATCAGCTGCATAATAATACCCATCAGCTAGGACTGCTGTACTGTACACTTAAAAGTGGTTAAGATGGTCAATTTTATGTCAAGTGGTTTTGGCCCTTGACATAAATGAGTGTGTACTTATAGATGCTTAAGCCATAGTCAAGAAATACACCAAATAGTATGGGGTATTTTTCCAGGTGTTTATTGGAGTTTGACTTCCTAAGTATACATTTTTAGAAACATAATCAAGAATTAATGTGCTTGAACAAGGTACAGTGAATGCTCACTGGCCTGAACTCGAATGAGAAAGTTAAACTAAAACTTGGTGGTAGTACTTCTGCATGCTGCATGCTGCTTTTATGAGAAATGGCAATTAAATAAGCCATTAATTAAATAAAGCCACAATTAAGCCAAATAAGCTTTTGCATTAAGTAACTTAGAACTATATGGGCAGTCGAGTCAATTTGCTATATCATCTACATCTATAGCAGTGTACAGTAAAAACGGACATCTCTTATTATATTCCTGTGACACTGAAAGATCTTGAGTAAAAGGTCACAGAAAAATTACATGAAGATAGGTCCATTTCCTTCCACATTACTTCCTTGGAAATGCACCGTCTTCATCCAGGGTAAACCAAAATTCCTCTAATATGAACATTCATTTTTCAAGCTCTGTGCAAAAAAAAAATACACTGATCCTTTATTTTTATAATATTGTCCTTTAGTTAAAAATAAATGTGTCCTTCAGACATCTTGTGTTTACTACTGATCTCAGAAATGTCTGTTTTTAATCACACCATCCTGTTCCACTTGGAATACTTTGTATCAATTATCCTCATTACTGGTTGGTCTTCCCCTTTCATTCTGCAGCTTGAGGAGGAACCTCTCTATCAATTTTTTAACAAAAACCATTTGATAAATAAGGATCACCTAAGAGATAATAGATGTCTTCATCAACTGTACTTAACAGGACAAGCATAACCCTGTTCTTGGCAGGCACTCCGTTGGTTCACCATGTTCTCTCCACTTTATTTAATAACCCGGAAAAGCTATATATACATACTGTTCCATCACATACGGTAACTCCCCACGTGGATGTCAATTCTATGTAGGCTTGCTAGCAACTCTTGCACGTATCCTTTAATGCTCTTCATAATTCAGAAAAGTTTCACATATTTGAAAATTAATGAAATATATCAAAATGTAACTTAGAAACCAGTTAAGTTAGTTTTAAATCAGATGAATGGATAACCCAGAGTCACACTCATGATTCCATTCTAATGATTAAACATCCCCACCACAAGACTCAAAAAGGCAGGAACCCCCTTGAGACAACCCAATTCATCTCTTATTGGAGAGAAAATGGGTCAAAACTGGAAAGTCATGGTGATTATTATTAAGATCTGAAAATAATATTCAAGTGGGGAAAGATAAAACCACACACATGCAAAACATAAAACAAGCCATCACTCATTTTTCACAAACATTTTATTAAGAAATAATTTTAGAGGAGAAAATCTTCAGATACTACATAGGTCAGTATCTACTCTTATGTTTCTAAGAAATCTACTAGTATCAACAGTTTCTGTGTGAGGGTCATCAATTGTTGCCCTTCAAGTACTTTCTTTTTTGTCATACCTTGCTTGCCTGTAGCAGGGTAATAAATGTTATTCCACAGTCAGGAAACAAGTGAAGAGGAGTTTGCCATAATTTTTTTCTTCTTTGAACCAAGATATTATTCTAAGTCTTTGGGAATTAAAGAAGTAACAATTATATCAGCATCTAAATCATTTGGTATTTTTTGCACTGACAGAAGCAATTTTTATTAGGACAGAGGAGAAGCACATGACATATCCCATTAATTGGTTTAAAAAAATTATCTAGCACGTCCTCTTTCACCAAAATCATGGATACTATTATATTCTACTCTAATGTTTCACAGGGAGTAGTCAACCAGTGGGGGCTTCCCTGGTGGCTCAGATGGTAAAGAATCCGCCTGCAATGGGGGATACCTGGGTTTGATCCCTGGCTTGGGAAATCCCCTGGAGGAGGGTATGGCAACCCACCCCAGTATTCTTGCCTGGAGAATTCCATGGACAGAGGAGCCTGGCGGGCTACAGTCCATGGGGTCACAAAGAGTCAGACATGACTCAGCAATTAAGCACAACACAGCACAGCAGTCAATCAGTAAAGCCACCCATTTGTCATATATGAAAGGTAACAATCCAAAAAAAAAAAAAGAAAGAAAGGTAACAATCCAACTCTACGAGCCTTTAATGAAAGGGGAAAAGGATTTGGAGCTACACTGTGAAGATAAAATGGTGCAGGACAATGCAAGGCAGATTGCATTAAGGTAACACTGCATTTTCCTTCTAAGATTCTTGAGAGCAAGTACCTTTAATTATTAATTGGTACTTCTCTCTTTACCTGTCCCTAGGTAGACAGGATATAGGTAACATATGTGTTTGCATTTCCTCCTCTGGGTTAGCAGGTAGCTATTATTACAGGCTGTGACCAGTGGCAGCCAGTTCACCAGGCTTGCGATGCTCACACTTTGACCTTCCTCATCCTAGAACATCATCCTCAGTCTCTCGGCACCACCTCTCTGGCCCAATGGGATGCTCAGAGAGAGTAACAGGGTGCAATGCCCCTCTCAGTCACTGAAGACACTCAACTGGCCAGCTCACAGCAATAGAACGCTGCCAGCAGTACATCTCCATGCCAGAAGTTAGAGGGATATTTTTCATATTGGCTCCAAGCTTCCAGATTTGCAACCTCACTTTCTGCTAGCAGCTAAGCTACTGCAGGCCAGGGTTAGATGAAAGGAAACAAAGTCCAGAAGACAATTAGTTGATAGGGCAAGACAAGTGAAGGAAATACAAATATTAAGGAAAGAAGAGGAGGAAAAGAAGAAGAAAAAGGAGGGGAAAGTGATCTTTAGCTTATAGAAAAATGAAAGGATACTTGTGATATGGCACCCCATGGGCCAGCCTTAAAGCCATTACTGGATTCGTCCAACACACCTCGAGGATTCAAACTAGAGGGGAGCCATACTGAAGTGCTGGCATAGAATCTCAAAAATTCCACTCCCCACTCCATGCTCTTTTATTTAGAGCTCAACCATTCAGCAGTTACAACTAGTGCTGTCTCCTGTTGCCATAACCATGGAGCAAAAATCAGGCCCATCAGCATGCTAATGAAATTAATCCACCAAGATTTTTATACCTATACTGATTTTTTTTTTTTTTAGTCTCCTTACCAAAGGCACTCCTTCTCAAAAGAAACATTTTCTTATCCTTTAAGGATAAGGAAAGACCATTATTTAATGCCAAATAGTACACGGAAAATTTTGCAAAACTTTGAAAGACAACCAAATGTTTCAGTTGAAGTCTAGAGGCTATAATCCTAGGGTTCCATTCACAGATGTACGAGCCACGGAATGTCATGGACTCAACCTTTCAGTCTAAGTTCCTCCTCTATAAAACTCATGTCATAGATCACTGAAAGCTAATAAAACACATTTCCCCCACAATGTCCCATGACTTCAATTCACTTGCTTACGATGTTCCCACCACCCTCCCTTAGATAACAGAATTCTGCTGAACAACGAATTCATGTAAAGCTTTATACTTTCCCAAGTCTTTTCTTCTGTATTACCCCATCTATTTCTCAAAACTATGATAAGAGAGGTAAGACAAGTATAAAACACATTTTATAAGTGACGAAACCAGGGACCAAGATAAACAGCTCTGCCCCAAGCCACATGGCAAGTCAGCGGCAGAGGAATGATGACACACCAGGTCCCCTCAGGTCCTGCCTCAGTGATCTTGTTATTCTGGACTCTAAGATTCATGAAATACCATGAAATAACCTGCACAGAATCAATAATAACTTATAATCAAGCAAAGATAAATGAACTGTAGCACCAAGTTTTTTCCCCAGTTTGATGAGGGAAATTAATAATTAACATATTCTGCATAAAATTTTAAACATCCAATGCCAAGGCATTTATGATTCAAAAAAAAATCACAGATATTCATAAAGACTAGGAAGCCCGCCTAATATGTACTGAGCCAGCATCTTCTTGATTTATTCTGCTCATTATCTTTTAAATGCAGTATTTTGGAAGGTGTTATCCTAAGCTACCAATCAGAGGAAAGTAAAGACTTGAGTTTCTATCACCATCTCTTGTCTCATTTCAGAGTGAATTTCTTCTCCTTTGATAATAAATGGAAACACACAGAAGTGCCCACAAGCTAATCCCTAAGTCTTCACAAGGGATTCTTGAATGGTTTGGGATTTCATATAACTAAATTACACGATACTCGGAAAATACGGAGCTTTTTAGGTTTCTATTTCTGTACATATTTTGTGTTCCCCCCTAGCGCTTCCAGCCCCAAAGGACTCGAGGTGAATCCCTTGTGGGACTCTCAGCTACCCACAATAGCGCCCTACAAAAACCTGTATGAACAGAGCAACCTTCTGAGTTATTCCCAACAGATGCATGGGAAGGCACACAGGTACCCAAATAAAAAACATATAAAATCAGTCCTCTATTTGAATTTTAAGGGTCAGTTCTTCAATCGTGTCAAGTTACTTTAATAGAAAAACTCCCTTTCGCATCACAGCCGACTCAGGGGCGCCAGAGGGGCCCCATTTCACATCAACCCGGGTTCTCATCCTGAACGCCTCATCCTTGCTCCATCCACTGCGCAGATTCCAGCACTGGAGCCGGCCTCCAGCGTTCGCTTCCTCTGGCTTTGCAACACTCGGAGCCTCCTTCCTCACCCCTTTCCCGCAACATTTGTGCACTTTGCCTGGGTCTGACCCAGGCCTCTAATCTCCCCTTCCCCGCTCCGGGCCAGGAAGAGTCGGAGCAGCAACTGGAGCACTGGGCGGCAGAAGTGGGTCCCCTCGACCGCCCACGGGGGCTGCTGCCGCCGTGACCCCATCTCCCAGCGAGGGGGTGCGAGACCTCCCGGCGGACGCGAGGCCGGCGACTTCCACGCCATCCCCGCAGCCCCGCGCCTTCCCGGCCACCCCCGGCTCCTCTCTCTGCCCCGGAGCGCAAAGCTGGGGCCCGGGTGGCAAAGAGAATTGAGGCGACACGCGTGTGCGAGGGTGTGAGCGCGGACAACCGCAACCCGGCAGGCACAACCCCGCCTCTCCCCGAACTCCCGCCTCGGACCAGCCGGCGCCCGGGCGCTCCGCGGCTCCCCGCTCCGGGACAAAGCTGCCGCGCGGCCTCGCTGCCAGCGCCGGGCGCGTCGTCGTCCGCCCTCCCCCGTCTCCCCGCCGCGACTCCGTCCGTCCCAAAGGGCCTCGGGGCCGCCCGGGAGACGGAGGGGGTCCCCTGCCCGGCGCCCCCGCCGCCGCTCACCTGTTCAGCACTTTGCGGATCCTCTGGCGCACGCCGGCCCGGGAGGAGGCGGACAGGCTTCCGCCGCCGCTGCCCTCGGCCGGCAGGTTCTCGATGGTGGTCACCACATGGTTCGGCGGGGCCGGCGGCGGCGGCTGGTGCGGCTGCGGCTCGGGGGGGATCATCGCGGCGGAGGCGGCGGCGCGGCGGCGATCAGAACGCGGCCGGGCGCATCGCGCGCCGGCTCCGGACCCGGGAACGCGCGGAGGACCCGGCCGGGCGACCGCGGCCCGGGGAGGCGGTGCTGCCGGCCAACCAGCGAGGCGGGGGACGCCCCCGCGGCTACGGCCGCCGCCGCCGCCGCCGCCCAGCCCGCGGCTCACTCCTCTCCAGTCCTAGGGCGCGCACCCTCGCTCCGCCGCCGCCGCCGCCTCCCGCCCCGGTGCTTCCCCAGCTGCGTCCCCCAAGTCGCGGCACGCCCCGCGAAGTGGCCGTGGAGGGTGTCGCGCGGGGGCGCCGAGCGGCCGGTCAGCTCAGGAGATCCCCGCGGAGAGAGAGGATGGGGCTCCGGCCTCGCCTTTTCTCCTGGTGCCCAGGTCGGCTCGGGGCGAGCGGCGACAGTGGTGCTGGCGCCGCCTCAGCCGGTTCCCTGGCTCGCTCGGAAAGCTGCCGTCTGTGTCTCTCGGAGTGAGAGACTGCGAGTGAACCGGGAGAGCCGGGCGGGGGCGCAGCGGAGGCGGGGAAGAGGGGCCGGGCCGGGCACGCGCGCTCTGTTCTCGCCAGAGGGCGCTCCCGAGGTGCCTGGATGCCCCTGTGCTCCCGGACCCCGTCCACCCGAGGCACCACCCGAGGCGCCGATTGTTGGGTTGTTTTTTTTTTAATTATTATTTCGTTTGGGCTGGGAAGGGGAGGAGGAGCAGGGAGGGTGGGGAGCGGGTTCCCGGCCTGTGAGGTTAAGAATATATCCTCCTCTTTAGTTGGCGGGGAATCCCCGCTCCTGCCGAGAAGCCCCAGAAACTAGCACCACCTTCCCGGGACAGCGACAGGATGCTGAGAAGCATGCCGCCCAGATTACAAACCCAAACTCGAGTGGATATCCTAAACAATACACCTACAGTCACCGTAATGGGCCTGGAGGAGAAACAACGTCTTACGATCATTCTGGGAACTGGAAAAAAGCCTAGCGGACCAACTCAGCGTCTCGGTTTCATAGCGTCGTGAGAGAAATGTAGGCGGATTTGAGTTCCCTTCGTGCCTCTGAAACTTATTAGCAGAGACTCCCTAAGCCATTTACTTGAATTCTGAGACACAGACTCCTTCGGGCAACGAGGCTACTTTGTGTCTCTCTCCCCGTGGAGCTGTAAGAGTTAAATGAGGGGAACCACCGAGCAGGGGACCCTGACAACTTCTTTGGTGGTGGGTTGTGGTGCTCTACCTTGGATCGCCACTCTCCAAGGGAGAACCCGAGTACTGGCTCAGAAATCTTACATCTGCATACCATATTGCCTCCAAAGGAAACTGATTCACTGTCCCAAGCATCTCTTAGACCTCTTTATCCAAATCCCAGTTAATAGTGGACTCCTTAAGAAAGAGAAATTTTTCACATTTTACTTTATCTAGATTCCCTGGATAGAGATTCTACAGTGAAAAAATGACACACATTAATTTTTTTTTTTCCATTTCATGCAGTATTTGGAATTATTGGCCCTAGATAGACCCAGGTTCGATCCTTGGGTTAGGAAGATCCCCTGGAGAAGGGAATGTCTACCCAATCCGGTATTCTTGCCTAGAGAATCCCATGGAGAGAGGAACCTGGCAGGCTACAGTCTATGGGGTTGCAGAGTGGGACAGGACTGAGCAACTAACACTCACTTTTCATATCTATGGAGACATATGCTGATACCACCACTGCCAAATGCACTGGAAACCAGCAAAAAAAAAAAAAATATTGGTGATAGGATTTGCCACAGAAAAGGGGTTCTGGAGAAAGCAACACTCAAGAAAGTAATGAATTAGAGTGCCATACTGAGTGAAGTCAGACAGAGAAGGCGAAATATTGTATGACATCCTTTATATGTGGAATGAAAAAAAATGATACAAATGTCTACGTACACAACAGACTCACAGACTTTGAAAATGAGATTATGGTTGGGAGGAGTAGGGGGGAAGGGATAGTTAGGGAGTTTGGGATGAACATGTACACACTGCTATATTTAAAATGGATAACCAACAAGGACCCACTGTATAGCATGTGGAACTCTGCTCAATGTTATGTGACAGCCTGGATGGGAAAGGAGTTTGGGGGAGAATGGATACATGTTTATGTATGGCTGAGTCCCTTTGCTGTTTACCTGAAACTATCATAGCATTGTTTGCTAATCAGTTATACCCCAATACAAAATAAATAGTTTAAAAGTTAAAAAGTTAATTTTTTTTAAAGGAGTTAACTGTCTGATTAACAGAGGGGAAATGGAAGAGAAGAGGATAAAAAGATGAGATTCTTTTTTTTTTTTTTTTTTTTGTTAAAATGTAAGTTTCCATTCCTTTAACAATATTGAGAGGCCTTTTTAAAAACCATGGAACATTTGAGGAAACAGTCATCTAAAAAAGCTCTCCAATCTACATTTCAATTTATGTAACTTACAGTTCCCACCTGAAATATCCCTAAGGTCTTTTTCTACCAAAATTAACTCATTAACAAATTTAACTCATTAACTCATTTCCCATTTTAAAATGAACACACTGTCACATTCTTTCTCAACAGCCTTTCATTCTCAGATTTTTTCCACCTCGCACACTCTGAAGAATTGTTACAAATAGGACCAGGGTTTGTAATCTCATGGGCATTAAGATTCTAATAGTTCATAATGAGTTTGGCCTTGGAAGACCCACCAAGTGTAGGAGATGTGAACGAAATGCACTTCAGCTGAAACAGGCAGCAAATCGTGGCTGGAGTCTCTGCATTAAAACAACATTTATGGTCATTTCAGGTGTCTGCCTAGAATGACTGGTTGCTTTCGTGCCCTCTTCCTTCACATTTGGCTTGCTTCCCTTTGACTATTTTTGGCCCATCACAACTCAGTGCTGTGTCTGCACTCTAATGTCAGCGTTTGTGCCTGGTCATTCCCCTCAAGAGACCGCTGAATGCAAATGATCTAAATCTCCAGCGAGTCTGAAAGGGAGAAAACCAAGATGGGAGGGAGCAGGATGAGAGATGTAGGATTTCAGTCTCGCTATAAAGACCCCAAAGAAGCCTCCAGCCTTGTTTTTATTATTCTTTATGGTAAAGGGGATACAACGTGAGCTCCCCTTCTTATCCTCCAATTCTGCATTTCATAAGCATCTCTTAAAAAGGAGCTGAATTGCATTTGAGAGACAGAAACAGGTACCAAAAGCGCAAAGGTCACGTGGTGTGTCTAAATGGAATTAAACAGAAAAGATGTGGGAAGGCCTATTTCCCTTTTCCCTGCTGCCTCCTTGGCCTCAAAATCTATCCTCTGAGCTGTAAACAAACAGAAGAGGAATGAGGTCTGTTGGCTGGGGATGTATGTAGTTCTTCAGGTCATACTTGATTGCTCAGTTTACCTCTCTGGCCAGTTGTGGTTAGTGGCACATCACTATTGCAAAATTTTCATTCCCTTCTTCACTTACATCTTCTGAGCCTCACTTAAGACACTCACACTTCTGTTGTTGTTTAGTCACTAAGTCGTGTCTGATTCTTTTGTGACCCCATAGACTGTAGCCCCCAGGCTCCTCTGTCCATGGGTTTTCCCAGGCAAAAATACTGAAGTGGATTGCTATTTCCTTCGCCAGGGAATCTTCCTGACCTAGCAATTGAACCCACGTGTCTTATATTGGCAGGCAGATTCTTTACCACTGAGCCACCAGGCAAGCCCACATACTAGCACTGCTGAATTCCTTTAGGAAGCACAAATTGACTCTCAGCTACACCTCTAACATTGCTGATTTTGAAGACACTTCCACTCATGTAAGAAAGAGTAGAATTTCATCTGTGATTCAGACCTCAGAATCACCAGGCATTTTGACCCATCTGTTTAGCATAGACCACACTTTTGTGTTTATCAGACAAAAACTTCAAAGTCGTGCTCCAAAAGTAACCGATGATTCTCCCCAAATTGTTCAACAATTGTCTGAAATTGCTTGTGCTGCTGCAAATGCCCAGTGCCCACCTACTTTCCTTGTGCTGTTACGTCACTCTTCTCTTTCTCTCCTAAATCTGGTTGAATCTACTCAACACATGCTACTAAACACATGGTATCTCGAATGATAGAGCTTCAGAGTTTCATTCACATAATTGAATTCATGCAGGAGAGAAGAAAGTAAACTGGTGGAAAATTTGTGGAGAGGGTAAAGGGAAAAGAATGGGTAGATCTTAACAGCAAGTAAAAAATAAAAATTTTTAAATGGTACTTAAGAACTCCAATGATAACCAAGAGTTGTTCAGGCAGGAGGTGAAATGTAATCATAGTTCATTAATTGTCTAAACTCCAAATAGTGTTTGCTAAGCCATAACAGTGCAAACACTGCCTCTTGATCTAGTTAAATTTATAACTAAACCTGATTGATGAGAGGATGGAATGATGCATATGTATATTTATGGACAGGAAAACAGAAAGCTAAACCCACAGCTTCCATAGTGATAAATCAATCAATAAGAGAATCAACTAGGACAGTGGAAAGTGATTGCTTTTGGTGAAGGGAAAAAATGGTGAAAGGGAAAAAACCAAGGTTTTTGCTTAACAAACCTTGTGGGATTGAATCTCGAAACTATGTGTACTATGACTAACCCATGTTGATGTGTGGCAGAAACCAACACAACAGTGTAATTACCCTTCAATTAAAAATAGGATAAAAGGAAATGAACAATGTGCAGATATAAATTTGACAAAAATAAACATTTTTTTCTAAAAAAAAAAAAGTGGGGGGAAATGCAGAGGTATAACCCTGACGTTGTTTTTCCTCCACTGAATTCTTGGAGTTGTCAACACACCTGCCTGAGCAAATGCAGCTATCAGGGGAAAGAAGGGGTTTCTACCAAGAGCGGCAACAATTTCTTAGTTAAGCTAACAAATAATCGTCACAGTAAATCTATAGGCAGATTCATTAATTTGCTAATTGTGCTTCCATTCTCCAGAGAGATCTATCCTTTCCTCATTGATAAACCTTCAATTTCCCAATAGATTAATTCAGCTACAATTCAACAGTTTCTTGTCTGTAAGGTTGACGTAACATGATAGAATATTAGTAAATGGTGAGACATCATTTTCTAGTTAATATCCTTTGTCAGCAAAGTGGGGAAGGTAAGAAGATGGTAAACATTTTTTTTTTTTCACTTGGCAAATCAGAAGTTAAACATGGTTTAGTTTATTCATTCAATTGGATACAGTAGATTTGTCCTTACCCTTTAAGGTTATGAACATGAGTGAGTTGTTAAAGTCAATGGAAATAAGTTATCTCATATCAGATATTTTTCAACATTAAGTTGTCAAATAGTGAAAAGGCAAATAGCCTACCTCCAACTCAATAAAAACTTTTCTTTTATCTATAAATTCTCTTTTATTTTTAAACCATTTCTACTTATTTTTCCCCATAAATACAAAAGCCCATTTGTGATATTTTTGTTTACTCAGAAACCCAAGTGAGCTCCTAATTTTGAATTTAACTCCAGTTTTTTATTTTGTGACTCAGAGTGGAGCCTACCATATTCTCTACTTGGAAATAAACTTTACAGAGGCCCAAAACCCTACTAAAGATCAGTTTTTCTCCAGGATAATTTAGTTAGGGCTGACTTTGCAAGGTCATGAGACTCTATGAGCACCAGTTACTTGTGTATTGATTCAGTCCTAAAAGAATGTCTCTGTCACCCAGCACTGGGGTGTATTCAGCTCAGAGACAACAACAAACAGCATCAGTGTTCTATGTGGAACCAGTGTAAAGCTCACAGGTGTCTGTGGGATCTCAAAATATGAGTGTTATCTAGTCTCAGAAGCCAGCTAGTACTCCAAGATCAGTGCTGTCCTGACAGCAACTGGTCCTACCGTCCTGTTAGAACATATCCAACTGCTAGTAGCTGAAACCCTGGATTCAAACTGGCTCCCACAACAGGAAATGTATTGGATAGTACAATGTTCTCATTATACAAGAGTTGGGCAGGAGCCAGAATCAGTGAATACAACGTCTCCAAGATATTACCATAGAACTAGATTCTATCCATCTTTCTCTACCAGCCTCAGTGAGTTGTTTCTGCCCTTAACTTGGTTCCTTCAGTGTTGCCAGAGACTGCATTTCTGGGTGTCAGATCCAAATATACCAACATCCGGAAAAGAAAGGAGCCATGTCTTCCAGAAACCCTTAAGCAGATCTCTCCTACACGTTATTGACCATGACTAGGCCACCTACCAGTCCTAGACTATTAAGGCAAAAAGAGTGATATGACCATGATTGGTTAAGACTAAATATCTAGGATTAAAGTTCATTTGGAAATCAAACACAAAAGCCACTAGCTTTACCTCGGACACTCTTTCTCCAGCTATTTTACTCTTTGACTTCCCAACCAAACTTTTTTGGTGTATTCTCTGAGAAGAAACATTATTCTAGCATTCC
Source organism: Bos indicus x Bos taurus (assembly GCF_003369695.1). Lineage (NCBI taxonomy): Eukaryota > Metazoa > Chordata > Mammalia > Artiodactyla > Bovidae > Bos > Bos indicus x Bos taurus. The sequence goes on from NC_040084.1 coordinate 33,110,552, forward strand.
TTCTCAGTTACATTATCTATCAATCGTCTCTTCTCCCTCCTATGTGTGACATCTTCCTTGTCCTGCAGATATTCAAACATACTTAAGCCTCTTCAATCTTAAAAAAGTTACCTTCTCTAGATTCCTCATCACCCTCCCATTTCTCATCATCCCCTCAAAGCCAAACTGTTGAACTCATTGATTCATTACCCCAGCTTTCTCACTTTTCCTTCACTCCTTAATCAGTCTGGCTTCTGTCCAGTAACTTCACATAAAAACTTTCACTGAGATTATCAATGATTTCCATGTTGTAAAACTCAGCACAGGTTTTAGTCCTCACCTTAGCCTTTTATGATACTAATTCTTTATGTATAAAATTAGACTTCCCAGTGAATCCCATCATTACACACATGTTCCTGGTTTAATTCTAGCCTAGTAGCTCCTTTCTAGTCTCTTCTATAAACTCATTCTCCCATACCCAGCCATCAAATGTCAGAATTCCTCAAGTCTCAGTCTCTAGACTTCTTCCTTGAGGTTACTTACAAAATCACAAGCTTTCTGAGTTATAAGCCATCCCCCACACAATGATAGCCATATATCTTAAAATAATTTGGTAACTGGTTGCTCCACAACCTCTCCTTAGGCAGTCTCATATGTTTTTATGGCTTCAATTATCATCTATAGGAAATGACTTTCAAATCATTTTGACATGATTTTTCAGAATAAAGTCCTTCTCCAGAGCTTCTGACTACTATAGATTACTGCCTACTATCTTTACTTTTTTATCCCACAAACATCTCGAACCCAAAATACTAAACTGAATTCCATATCTTTCTCCTGAAATACCTTCACGAATTCAGTGAATGGCTGTGATATTGTGATTTATAAGAAATACATTTTTTATATATTTGGTCTTCATGGCTCACAATTCCTAAAATTCTTGGAATTTCATGAGTGTTATTGTTGTTCTCTTTACTGTGACCTTACAACTACTTCTGAACCTGAATTCTTCTGTCAGTGAAAAATGTAATAATTATGTCTGCAGTAAAGAGTAAAGTAAATGAGACAGCACATAGGAATTAGTGGCTACAAACATAGAAAATAGTAATAAATACATGTGAAACATATGGAAAGTCTTTCTCCGTTCATAGCGTGGTTTTCTAATGACATGTAAAACTGAGATCAGTTTCCCAATCTGCGAGTCTGCCACTTCCCACATGACAACCTCCACCTTCATGGTAATCAATAAACCAACAGCCATCAGATGTCACCTCTGCACCAGACACCAGAGTGTCCATGTAGGCTTCCCACATTCAAAGAGCTTAAATCTAAATGAATACAGAAGCACTTTAAGATCTGGGTAGCCTTTCTCTTCTCCAGGGGATCTTCCCAACCCAGGGATCAAGCCCAGGTCTCTCGAATTGCAGACGGATTCTCTACCAGCTGAGCCAGAAGGGAAGCCCAAGAGCAGTCATCAATGAGGAAATCATGGCTGCCATCAGTAAGGCTCCAGACAAGCTCTGAAAGTCAAGTCAAGGCCACCACCATCACTGGAAATAATGGTCCGACAGCAAACAGAGAGCCTCAAGGCAGCAGGCAGATTTGACAACATACCACAGAAACTCTTAACACCTTCTTGTGGACTAGAAGGATTTGAAATGGAGATAGGGGAACCAGAGTTCCAATACTGACAATGGTCAAAGGCAAAGCTGGAAACTATGCCTCTGAATTAGAGAATCACATTATCAGAATTTGAAATGTATGAATACTAGTAATAGTTGGACTCATACTTGAGTTAATGTCATATTTGGTAAAAGGCCCTTAAAAACACTTGAAATATAACTTGTATATGAATAATTCTTGGACCTTTTAGTTTCAGTTCTAACATGATCTCTCCAAATTTCCACAAAAATATTTATAAAGTACCATAAAGGGATATGTAGATTTCTGAGGCTGCAACCCGAAAACAATACTCAGTTGATGCTCAGATTTGAGAGGCATTTCCTCTAAGTGTACAACAGATCAAACTAACTATACAGAGGAGCCGTATGATACCCACATGATAATAGGGAGTGAGACAACTTTACTACTCCCCACTGTTTAATCACTGGGTCAGAAAAACATCAGTCGGAAAACCTGGCAACTTCCCATCTGCCCTGTAAGTGATGCCTCTTGAGAAGTCAATCTCTTCTCCACCTCACTCTCCCTCAGAAGCTCTTTCTATTGTGACTCAGGGATAGTTACTCCCAGAAAACAACCAGGCACAGAGAAGGAAGGGAAACAGAGCTTGATATATGTGGACGATCAGTTCTCATAAAGTCCTAAGGTAAGGGTGTCAGGTATTGCTGAGGACAGCCTGCATGGGGATTGCAGTTCTTGCATATGTGATTGACTAAGAGTGTTAGAAAGTCAGAAGACAAAGTAAGGAGAAGACTCATGTCTGTTCAACAGAGCTGCAGTAGAAGAAAGCCCACTAAACATCTGAAAAGGGATTGGAATGGAGTATTATCCAACTGTGTCTGAGGAAGTGCTCAAGAGCAGAGTTGAGCCAGGGATAACTGACAAACTCTGTAGTTGAAGATGACGAATTTAGATGGGCTTCCCTTGTGGCTCAGCTGGTAAAGAATCCACCTGCCATGTGGGAGACCTGGGTTCGATCCCTGGGTTGGGAAGATCCCCTGGAGAAGGGAAAGGCTATTCACTCCATTATCCTGGCCTGGAGAATTCCTGGAGAAGTCCATGGGATTGCAAAGAGTTGGACTGAGCCACTTTCACTTTCACTTTCTTCTTAAAAGATAAGGGCTTAAAAAAAAAAAACAAAACCATCCAATTCTCAGTCGGGATTATTAACTTCAAGCGACAGAAATCAAATCTATCTTAAGAAAAATTGAAGAGTCACTGCAAAAAAAGAAAAAAGAGTCACTGCAGGAATAGAGGAGAGGGGATATTTTTCATTCATTCATTTATTCATCCATTCAATGAGCCTTGATTAAACCTCTAGTATGCATCATATACATACACACACACCACATATATATACTTAGTATATGTTATATACATTGTATATACTAAATATATATACACTTAGTAATAAGTTACATGTGTATACACATAAGTGTACATATATTCAGTATATACAATGTATATAACATATACAGTATATAAAGATATACTACACTATCACTATACTATACTATATACATATAGATATGTATACATATAAGTATGTATATGTATATGTGTGTGTGTACATATTTGTTATAATTCTAGACAGACTTACCCAGACCTCACAAAACATGCTACTGAGGAAGGTGATGAATCCTGGGGAAAAATAACTTCATCGTTATAGCACAAAGTTTCTGAAAGATGGATTCACATGGCAAAGATTTAGAGAGTGTTCTAATGGGGCATCTCAGACTTAAGAATGGTTAGCAGTATCACTAACTCGTCCTTTTTTCCCCGTTATACTATACAAAAAGTCATATTTAGTGTAGTTTTAAACCTTTTCCTATTTACAACATCTTTTTCTTTAGTCTTGCCATATCCCAATAGGATCAGATAACATAGAGGAAGTGTGGAGTAGTGAGGCACTGGCGGATCAGTCTTCACTTTGGTTCCAGGGAGAAGGAGTAACATTCTCTGAAACAGACTGTGTCCAGGAGTGTCATAAAGTGACTAGAAGCAAGGTGAGTAGTGGTCCATGGTATAAGTGGGAGTAACAGGGGCTTCATACGACACGGAGGAGAACTGCTAGGTGGAAAACTCAAGAGGACTTAAAGGCTTTCTTCATTTCACAATATATACCAGACCCAGGTTTTTTCTCCAGGGGCACTTTTGGCAAATAGATGGGACAGTTTTTCCTTTTAAAAGACCATCCTACTTTCTGCAGGGTGTTTAGCATCCCTGCTACTGTTCACTAGATACCATAACTGAGCATGCTGCTACTGCTAAGTCACTTCAGTCATGTCCAACTCTGTGCGACCCCATAGACGGCAGCCCACCAGGCTCCCCCGTCCCTGGGATTCTCCAGGCAAGAATACTGGAGTGGGTTGCCATTTCCTTCCCCAATGCATGAAAGTGAAAAGTGAAAGTGAAGTCGTTCAGTCGTGTCCGACTCTTAGTGACCCCATGGACTGCAGCCTACCAGGCTCCTCCATCCATGGGATTTTCCAGGCAAGAGTACTAGAGTGGGGTGCCATTGCCTTCTCCGTAACTGAGCATAGATCTATTGAAATACCTCACTCCCAGTCACCACTTACTTCACAAAAGACTTCTATATAACAAGCTTTCTCCCCTCTGGGGTTTCACCAGTATCAAAGAGTCTGATCATCTTGTCAAAGTGCCAAGTTCCTATGTTACCATTGTTTACTTGCCAAGAACATCTAGAAAACGTAGATAAGCCAATGATCAGTTACCTAACTAAGTGACAGGGGGAGGACCACTTCATTAGAGCAGTCAAATCAGTACTATTACTGTAGAGAAGATAGGCAGGATCCCGTTGGGGGAGGGCAATTGTAATTGCTAATATCATCATTTTTAAAATAATTGGGATATTTTTAAGAGGGAAAAGTCAAATCTTTTCAAATGGATTTTTTTTCAAGTACTAAATACCTGTTGATTGACAAAAGAGCTGCCTAATGAGATGGTTATGGAAATGTGCTCAGAGTGTCGATAGCAGTCAGTTGGCGGGACATGTTAAGGGAAAGAGGAGTGGGGAGGATGAAAAGAAAATGAAGAGGTGTAATATTCCTCCAATAATCTAACTGTTTCATCTTATTTCACATAGACACACACACACACACACACACACACATACACACACTCCACATCTTTTTCTCCCCACCAGGAGTAAAAAAATTCTGCTTTTAGAACTTCCAGAAAGAAATGGGTAAAAGAGAGAGGTAGACCTTTAACGCTATAGAACCACCACTCTATTAGGTTATGTTATGTTAGTTTTCTTTTTCCTCAGAAATAGCAATGAAAAATGTTCCCACTGTCCTCTTGAAAAGGCTTTTTGTTCAGCGAAGCCCAACTGGGCTTACGGGATTAATCAAAGGATCATATGGCTACTTCTTTTCTTAGAGAAAACACACGTGTTTGGGCAAACCAAAAGAAGGCAACTAGTCAAACAGAACAATGGAAATGCTTTTCTCCTTTATTTTGAAGGACATTTCATTCTGTGTCTGCAGAACGACACTAAAGCAGGTGCCTGTGCGAGGCCCCAGTAGCGTGTGTATAACCTGCCCTGTGCACCAAGATGCTGCCGGCTCAGCAGCATCTCAGGTACTGCACATGGACCCACTGGAGGGGAAACCCCACAGGGAAAGTGATCCTTTCCCGATGGTGACTACTGTGGGCGTGAATCCTATTTTCTGATAAGCTACCATAAACATTTCTGAATGCAGGTGCTGCTGTTGCTGCTGTTAAGTTGCTTCAGTCATGCCCAACCCTTAGCGACCCTATGGACTGCAGCCCACCACGCTCCTCCATCCATGGGATTTTCCAGGCAAGAGTACTGGAGTGGGTTGCAATTTCCTTCTCTGAAAGCAGGTGAGAGGTAATCAAAACGGAAAAGAGCTTACTGTTAGAATAGAGAGCAGTTGTACAGCATAAGGGTTTGCTCTTTCTGGAAAAGATGTGGGAAAAAAACAGTAAATTGCTGCAGGCATGAAAACAGATGGGAAGGTTCTGTTTTCTCAATATTAGACCCATGGACCTAAGTCACCTTAGTCTCAAAGTAAAGAGAACCACTGGAATTCCAAGACACTCCAGAGATAATTTAATATATTTATGTATCAAATGCTCACAATTCTTGGGCCTCCAAATTATTTCTCAGTGATCACTGGGTAAGAATCTTTGTAATAAAGAACATATATTAATACTTCATTTAATTTACATCTCTTTCTCCTTTCATAGACAAGGCAAAAAAAAATTACAGTCAATGACAGTCAAAAATCTTGTACTGAGCTTTCTCTCTTTCATAATTTCTAAGCTTTTCCTATAAAGAGAACAATTAACTGTATCAGGTTAAATAAAAATTTCTTTAATATTTGCCAGACTATGTTGATGAGTAAAAATGTTTAGATTGTACAAATATTGACATTCAATGAATTCTTTTATCTCCAGCTAGCATTAATCACACTAGGATGTGATTAGTTTCATAAGAAATGACCATTGGACACTACACTTTGGTTCTTAGAATAAATCAGTTGAAATATATTTCCAGTGATTATATTTGTAAAGGGTTTAATAATTTCCCACAAAATGCACAGGTATGCTTCTAATTTATTTACTTGGAACAGTCCACAAGTAGATACCAAAGATTCATTACACATAATATTTACTACAAAAATTTGGAGAATTTGGACTTAAAAAATAACATTTGTGGTTTACCCAACCATAACTGATCCTTGAATTTTAATCAACATAATACATCATTAATATGGATGTCAGAGTTAAGCAGAGAAATCTAGTTAAGTGATTCTCACATCACAGTGATGAATTATTTAGGTTGCATTTTTTATAGAATCATTCCTTCTGCTTAAAAATAATATGAGCAATGTAGTATCAGCTACATTTTATAACTAAAATTAATCTGGCATCAATGGAAAAGTTTAGTTACAACACAATAAAGAAGGCTCCTGGGTTTGTGTTTATTTTGTCTTTACTTGTCTCTCAACAAAAAGTAGAATTAATCCCACAGTTAACTTACTTCTTTTATGTGATTCAGTCTGTCAGTAAAGAGCTTCAATTCTGAGAGTATTCAGTTATGTAAACAGCTGACTAGTATTATTTTTTACGTGAAATGAGACAACCGCAAATATGCAACCAACTATTATAAAGACTATGCAATAAGGAAGAATAAAGAAGACCTAATGGGAAGAGAGCATTTTGGTAATTTTCTTCTTCCAAACTCTTAGCCATAAAACAAACATTTTACTCCCATTGTGATATATTGGGAGCCAAAATCAGCCTCTTCCTTAGCAAGATAAAGTCCAGAATTTGACCTACATCCCTAAATCTAGATATTTTAATCTAATCATTTTAAATATTTTTTCACATGAGCAGCTGGGCTATAAATATTGTCTTTGTAAATTCCAGAAAACTTATGAGTTTGCATATGGCTAATATTTGAGTTAATATTCTGCAGGTTTAGAGGTATTTGTGTTTGCCAAGAACTATCCTGTTCCAAAATTAGGCTGGCAAATTAAATATACTTCAGGTTGCCTGAAATGAAGTAGAATCCATTCTAAGTTTAATGGGATCTTCTGTTCTCAATTGGTTCGACAGCAACATTTCAAGGGCAGTTGGTCACAGTATAGAGCTCTGGAAGTCTTTAGAACTGAGTTTCTTTTTGAAAAGAAGAAGTCATATATGAAAAGGCTTAAACTTTTGGAAACAATTCCAGTTAGCCCAAGAGCAGGAAAGTAAAGCAGAAATACCAGAGATGGGCATGCACAGGATTCTCCTACCAACTCACCCTGTAACCTTGGGTCCTGCAAATTTTCTAGTGTTTGTTTCCTTAGCTGTGAATAGACAGGATTTCTATTCAATACAGTGGATGAAGCTAATGTGAAGATACACACACATACATAAAAATGCTAGATAAAATACATCAGCTATTTTTTCTTATAGTTACTAGAGTTCCAAAGTAAGATAAAGATGCCCACAGATACCAGAAACAATGAAGAAAGTGAAAATTGAAGGGGTGACAAAAGCTAAACAGTCCTGAGGAGCATCAGGAGACATGAGGTAAGAGGGCAGGATCTGCTGTCTGGCCGAGGATTGTGGTTGAGGCTGCAAACCCTGTGTTTAGTGGGGACTGATCTCCCTTTTTAAAAGATAAAAGTCAGAAAGAAGAGCCCAGTCCATTAAACAGAGAGAGAAAAACTCTGCTCACTAGCCCAAAAACATATCATGGAAAGCAGGCTGGCAACACTGAGTGACAAATAGATGATTTGTCCTCAAGAAACGAGCTGACTCATTGGAAAGGACCCTGATGCTGGGAAAGATCGAAGGCAGGAAGAGAAGGGGGCGACAGAGGATGAGAAGGATGGCATCACTGATTCAATAGACGTGAGTCTGAGCAAACTGTGGGGGATGGTGAAAGACAGGGAAGCCTGATGTGCTGCAGCCCATGGAGTCGCCAAGAGTAACCAAGACACGACTGAGCGACTGAATGACAAGAAGCTGAAATCAAAATCGGTGCCTGTAAATTGGGTGAAATTTCTCATCACCTGCATGAAGTTTAGAAGCACGCATTTAGATTACTCATTTAAAAGGATAAGCCCAAATTATTTCTTTTCAGTGTGATACTCTGGGAACTTAAACATCTCCAAATAATAAACTCTACTCAGGACCCAGCTGATTGGTTACTTGCCCTGATAAGTGGCAAAGGGATGCTGAGTCCATAAACAGGTTTAAGTAGTAGCTTTATAAGTTTAACAAGTTCACGATTGGGACCTTTTCAACATGATAAAAACAAAGATGCATTCACTCCCCACTCAGCATGAAGGAAGGACTGGTCCTATTTTTGGTGCTGTAGGAACCAGCCTTCCAGCCAGAAACTGCACCATCGTTGCTTTCCAATATGGTAAGACTGAACACAACTTCTCTTTGACTGGGCTGCGGTGTTCTTTAAACTCCTCAGAATCTTCATCAGAGTTGTAGCATTTACCTAAATCCAAGAGGCTCTGGGGTAGTTAAATATTTAATTCAACCAACTTACCCACCTATTGGGTCTTCCCTGGTGGCTCAGACAGTAGAGAATCTGCCTGCAATGCAGGAGACCTTGGTTTGATCCCTGGGTCAGGATGATCCCCTGGAGAAGGGAATGGTAACCCACTCCAGTATTCTTCCCTGGGAAACTCCAAGGACAGAGGAGCTAGTGGGTTACAGTCCACAGGGTTGCAAAGAGTCAAATATGACCGAGCGACTAACACTTTCTTTTTCTTTCACTCACCTATTATTAAGCCTTCCAAGTGCCAAGGCACTGGATACTCCTGTGCCCCCCCAATGCTACCCCTCTCAGCTTTTCTAGAACATGGCAGGGAACTCTTTGCACCCATAAAGGAGAAAAATAAGTATCGTTAAGTCCAAGAACCAGCTTTTCTTGGATTAGCCTCCAAATGCTTAATAATGTACCGCGCACAGAGTGACCATACAATTTATCATCCCCAAACCAGGAGACATGTGAGAGTGACTGTGAACTCTAACAGGCAGGGTCATGGGAACAATGTGTGCTTGTGCAAATCAGTACGGTCCAAACACACCAGAATGCATGCTGTGTGCATGCAACTAGTATGAACACGGGGTTACTGATAATAATAATACGATGATAATAAGGTGCTTAGAAGAAAATGTGCCCCATGCCATTTCTGCTTTGGCATTCGTGTCTGTAAAGCTGCTGTTTATACTTATCCTGTCTCACACTCCTTAAGTTTAGCCTTAGTTAAGCAAAGTTTTCTGCATGATGTAGCAAAATGCCATCCTCAATCACAGGCCCAAGGGACTGTTTCTGTTACTTATTTTCTGGTGAATGCTTTGTCACCAGCTTTCAATTTCATTTGCGAGAGCAACTCGTAAATATAACACCATCTGAGAATGTCAAGCCTTTTCTGTTTCTGTCCTCTGAAATTCATCTATTTCTAGAGCTCTGTCTATAACCATCAGCTTCTCAGTCTAGTTTTTAGCAACCCTTTGCACTGGTGTTGATGTGGAGTTCATGATGAACTGTGACTTTGGATGTGCATGGCTGCTGGCTGCCAGCATTTGGGAACTAAGCATCTGAGTCTTTGTGCCACCTCACAAAAGAAACATTCTCCATTTTCAATATTTCCTCTTGGTCAGAAGCTTTTCTCAGATAGTCTCTGCAGTTAAAATAAATAAAATAAAATGTTATATCAGAATGACACAGTTACATTCCTATCTAGTAACATAATGATTTTTTAAATATCTTATACAATAACTTCACATATTCAGCACAGGGCTTTAGGTTTAAACTTGGGCTATATATTCATGAACATCTCTCCAGCCAGGATTTACATCTTCATTATGATATTTTTGTCATTTCGCCACAATGACTCCTCTAAAGGCAGAAAGTAAAGAGGAACTAAAGAGCCTCTTGATGAGGGTAAAAGAGGAGAGTGAAAAAACTGGCTTAAAACTCAACATTCAAAAAACAAAGATTATAGCATCTGGTCCCATGCTGCTGCTGCTACTGCTGCTAAGTCACTTCAGTCGTGTCCGACTCTGTGCGACCCCATAGACAGCAGCCCACCAGGCTCCTCCGTCCATAGGATTCTCCAGGCAAGAACACTGGAGTGGGTTGCCATTTCCTTCTCCAATGCATGAAAGTGAAAAGTGAAAGTGAAGTCACTCAGTCGTGTCCGACTCTTAGTGACCCCATGGACTGCAGCCCACCAGGCTCCTCCGTCCATGGGATTTTCCAGGCAAGAGTACTGGAGTGGGGTGCCATTGCCTCCTCCACTGGTCCCATGACTTCATGGCAAATAGAAGGGACAAAGTGGAAGCAGTGACAGATTTTCTTTTCTTGGGCTCCAAAATCACTGCAGATGGTGACTGCAGTCACAAAATTAAAAGATGCTTGCTCCTTGGAAAGAACACTATGACCAACCTAGACAGCATATTAAAAAGCAGAGACATCACTTTGCCAACAAAGGTTCATATAGTCAAAGCTGTGGTTTTTCCAATAGTCTGTATGGATGTGAGAATTGGACCATAAATAAGGCTGAGCGCCAGAGAATTGATGCTTTTGAATTGTGGTGCTGGAGAAGACTCTTGAGAGTCCCTTGGACTGCAAAAGAAGATCAAAACAGTCAATCCTAAAGGAAATCAAGCCTGAATATTCATTGGAAGGACTGATGCTGCAGCTGAACCTCCAATACTTTGGCTACCTGATGCGAAGAGCTGAGTCACTGGAAAAGACCCTGATGCTGAGAAAGATTGAAGGCAAATGAAGAAGGGGTGGCAGAGGATGAGATGGTTGGATGGCATCACTGAGTCAATGGACATGGATCTGAGCAAACTCCAGAAGATAGTGAAGGTCCGGGATGCTGCAGTCCATGGGGTCACAAGGAGTCAGACACAACTTCGTGACTGAACAACAACAACACAATGTCTCAGTTTCCTGTCGTGAAAAGAGACTTCAACAACAGTTATTCTCTCGTTTTAATAAAACTGAGCTTTGATACTACCATTTGGGGAGAAATTCTGACCAAGGAAACTCATTAAAATGTCAACTACCATAAACACAGAAATGTAACTCAAAACTCAAAATGCATTTCTTTTAACTTCCTGGAATTTCCAAAAGATCTGCCCAGCTTTTCTGCTCACCTTTACCTTGGAGAAGGGACCTAAGATCACCTGCACCAAACAGAAAGCTGGGAGAAAGTTTAGTGGCCCAACCCAGAGCTTAACAGTTATTGTACACTGGCTTTGTAATTTCCTTCAGTGTGGAGCAAAGAACTTGCAAACAAAGTTGGCAGAGTTCTAACGCTCCAGCACTGTCGGCCCTGGGGAGGAAAAATCATACCCAAATTCCACAGACAACTCAGTGCACGTTTATTCAAAGTGTACATAGGCACAATTCTCGACGAAGTATTTTACCTGTGCGGTGTCTGTTTACAATTGCAGTAACATTATGAACTGAATGAGTGTGTGCTCAGTCGTGTCTGACACTTTGCGACCCCACAAGCTGTAACCCACGGGGCTCCTCTGTCCATGAGATTTTCCGAACAAGAATAGTGGAGTGGGTTGCCAATTCCTCCTCTGGGGGATCTTCCCATATAATTAGGCATTATCATTATCCCTGTTTTAAAGATTAAGGAACTGAGATGTAGAAGGTTAAGTGACTAGCTAAAGGATACACTGCAAGTAAAGAGTAAAGCCTGCACTAGACTGAGAAGCAATTTACTCCAGATTTCATAGTATCACCATTTGTCTTCTTAAGTATGTTACCCACAATGCCCAAAACTCCTACAACAGGAACATGTGTAAGCAGTGTGCTTTGGATGAAATGGTGACTAATATGATTATGCTGAGATGAGACTTTAAGAAACATTTGAGTCAGGAAGAAAAATGATCTAGGTAGCATTGAGAAAATAAGATTTGGTTTGCCTTTAGGTTATGATGAGGAAAATGGCTCTATAGATTTTTGAAACGTTATGCTAGTAATATGTGTAAGAAAAGATTTTCGTTTTTCTTTTTTTTTTCATTTATTTTCTTATTCAGTCAGCAAATTTTTTGAGTGTCTACTATATGCCAAGGATTGTTTTACTTCCTGAAGATACAGGGTGAAAAGAAATCAAGTCTCTGACTTCATAAAACTTAAATTCTAGAGGAGGAGCTGGATAATGTATACAAGTAGGCAAATAAAATTATAATTGCAGGCAGTAATAACCAAGAACTGTGAGTGGTCTGAGGTCGTACCCTATTTGCAAGCTAGCAAGTTAGTCTGCCATAGTTTCATGGATGCTGGCAGAGACCTAACGTTATATAGCTAGCAAAGATTTTTTTTAATGAAGCCCAAACAAAAATATTTTCAAATGAATGATAAAGTAAAAAATTTTTCAGCAAGAGACCAGCACTAAAGGAAAAACCAAAGGGGTTCTTAAGCCATAATAAAATATGATTCCAGTCCTAGGAGTTCGGGGCCATGAAAATGCAAGAAGAAATAAAGACCAATTCTTCAAAAAGTAAATTTCTGCATGCTGCTGCTGCTAAGTCGCTTGAGTCGTGTCCGACTCTGTGCGACCCCATAGGCTGCAGCCCACCAGGCTCCCCCGTCCCTGGGATTCTCCAGGCAAGAACACTGGAGTGGGTTGCCATTTCCTTCTCCAATGCATGAAAATGAAAATGAATACAAATAGATACTGACTATAAAAAACAATAATGTCTTATAGGATTTAAAAAATAGGTGCAAGCAATATTATAAATCAATCATACTTCAATTAAAAAAAATGTGCAAATAAATACATTGCAACAATTGCACAAAAGGCAGTAGAGAGTAAGCGGGTTGTGTTAATGCATATCCTCCTCTAGGAAGCAGATGTCAGGACCGGAGTAGCCACGAAGCAGAAGATGTACGAAGTCAAAGCCTGTGAAGGGACGTTGGGAGGGAGCTGGGAAAGGGCAAGTTTGTCAGGTCAAACTGTACCTCCCATGTCTTTCTCACATGCACATGGAACATTTGCCAATACTGACGATGTATTAGGTCAAAACCTTGTCAAATAATGGAAATCACTCAGAATGTTTGCTTGATACTATAATTCCACTAGAAATCGATAACAATAACAAAAAATCTCCCAAATGTTGGAAATGCATTATACAATGTATTTCTGAAAAATCCATGTTCAAAACAACATATTGGACATAAAAATCTTTGAAAGATAATGAAATATTACATATCAAAATGGATGGATATTTATGGATATCAACTAGAGTTTTGAGGAAATTTGTTAGATACAAAGTGAAAGTTAGAAGAAAAAAAACAATGATTAAAATGTTTTCGCAAGAAGGTAGAAAAACAACAGCAAATTAAACCCAAAGAAAAAGGAAGTAACAGCAATAAAACAGAAATTAATGTTAAAATACCCACAGGTTAATATAATACAAACAAGTTTGTGTTTAAACCAGAATTGCGGTATATGACGAAATTGACACATACATGAACTAGCTCTTCTTTGACAGCTGGAAATTGTGCATAATCCCCTTTCCTCTTAAACTTGTATTTTTAAAAATATTTATTTATTTAGCTGTCCCCAGTTTCAGTTGCAGCACACAAGATATTTAGCTGTAGCATGTGAAATTTAGTTCCCTGACCAGGGATCCAACCTGGGCCCCTTCATTGAGACTGAGGAGTCTTACCCACTAGACCACCAGGGAAGTCCCTTAAGCTTGTATTTTAATCCCACTTTCTCCACACAATTTTATCCTAAAATAAAATATTTCATGCTTCATATTTTATTCATCACCCTACCTTACTTCTCAGCAACACACACACACATATGCCTCTGGGGCTTCCCTGGTAGCTCAGTGGTAAAAAACCCATCTGCCAATGCAGGAGACATAAGAGATACAGGTTCCACTCCTGGGCCAGGAAGATCCCTGGAGGAGGAAATGGCAACCCACTCCAGTATCCTGGCCTGGAAAATCCCACAGATGGAGGAGACTGGCAGGCTACAGTCCATGGGGTCACAAAGAGTCAGACACAACTGAAGTGACTTAGCACACATGCATGCGTGTGCATTATTATAGAATTCTCAGGACCTCCTCTCTGAGTCTCATGCATGGATCTCAATTAAGATTCCTTGGCCAGATCCAACAAGCTAATCTGAGGGTGAAGGACTCAGAGAGGAGTTTTATGTGACAAGAAATAATATAAGTAAGATACCTGCAAAAATATGTGGAACCAGAGAGTTATTTTTTTTTTAATTTGTTTCCTCTCTCTCTTCTCAAAATCACTGGCTTAGGTTGTTTCAGTAGCAAAATAAAAATTTGGATCTCTTGAATTTCTAGCTATTTTTTAAAGTAAGGCAGTTTATTTAATTACCTAAATAAACCAAATGTCTATGTTTGTAATCACATCTTTACTTTGTCACTCTGGAATAATACTTTAAAAGCCTCTCTGGGTCCTAAATATTGAAACTTTCATTCCAACATAAAATTTTTGATGTTGTGCTTCAAACAAATGTTTGTTGGGTCAGAAAAAGTTTTTGTTTTTACTGAGTATTTCAAGCTTAATTATTATTTCTGGGGTCTGAAAACTGCTCCTGCAACCCTGAAGCACTTTCAAAGATCATAGAATATATAAGCAAACAATAGTAACAATACAGCCCAAAAGGCCACCCAACTTGGTTTGAGAATGAAACTCAGGTAAACAGTCATTTTTCTTTTCAGCTGCTGGGAAAAGAAGGAAATAATTTTTCGTTTCACCCCGAGGGCTAGAGTCCAACTGTTTAAAATATCCTTAGGAATTAAAATAAAAACACCATAGGCTCAAAAATGAATCACAGAAAACAACAACAAAATGAATCCCAGGTAATTGCTAGGTGCTTCCAGTTTTGTTTTCTTCTGTTTTTTCATTGTATTTGTGCCTGGCTTTTTTGTCTTTATTAAGTTGATAACTTGCTCATTTGGATCTGATATGAAAAAAAAATTTACATAATGAGTGCAATAGAGTGAAAAAGATGCATCTGTATCATTACAAGCCCTTGAAATGATACTAAGGTGTTTCTATGGTGCATATTTCATGTATTAAGATGCTTTTCAAGATCTTGAAAGTGAAAGTCGCTCAGTCATGTCCAACTCTTTGTGACCTCATGGGCTATACAGTCCATGGAATTCTCTAGGCTAGAATACTGGAGTGAGTATCCTTTCCTTTCTCCAGGGGGTCTTCCCAATCCAAGGATCAAACTCAGGTCTCCTGCATTGCAGGCGGATTCTTTACCAACTGAACTTCTTTACCAATCTTTAATTGGTAAAGTTACCAATTGGTAACTTCTTTACCAATTCTTTACCAATCAGGGAAGCCCTTTTTCAAGATCTTGAAAGACTATCATTAAGCACTTCGCTAGAAGTTGCTTCCATGTTTTATATGTTTGTGTAACACAGTGTCTCTTACTGGGAGGTGGGTGGTGATTTTGTCCCCAGGGCACATTTGGCAACACCTGGAGACATTTTTGATCATCACAACTTGGGAAGGTTTATGCTATTGGCATCTAGTATGGAGAGGCCAAGGATGCTGCTAGTATCCTACAATGAACACGACATCTTCCACAACAAAGAGTTACCAAACCCAAAATGCCATCAGTGCTGAGGTTGAGAAAGCCAGGTGTAAGCTCACATGTGTAAATTCTACTTATTTTTCTTACAATTCCATACTGTCATTTATATCTCTTTCTCCCAAAATAAACAGAAGTGTTCACAAAGTTAGCTTACTTTACTTGTATAGACACATTATCAAAAAGGTCACTAAAAGTAAATGCATTATTTCCAAATTTTCAAGTTTATCAGTATTCTATGTGGGATAAAAATCTGTTCAAGAATACAGGAAAGGGCATATAGAAAAAAGAAACAATTAAAACAAAATTTGACCTTCATGCTATCTGGATATACAAAAGAATTACCATAAAATACATTTGAAATATTAATAATTTTTACTTCTCGATTCTTTAATCATGGTCCATTTTGTACCATCTCTTTTTTCCTACTAAGAAATATTTTTAAAGTAAACAAAAATCAAAGATATGTTTATAAAATATACCTATTTATGAAGTTGCTCAGCCTCTATCCTTAATCAAAAATAACTTTCCACAACATTTTGACTAAAGATCTATAAAAATGGCACTCTAGCAAATGTGGTGCTAATAAAATTGATCAAATCTCCTGTCATTTCTGAAAATAAATACAGGCAACTGAATCTCCTCCTTTTTGGTTTGTGAAAAGGAAGCTCTTTTAGGAAATATTATGTAGTGTACAGAATATCTTGGAGTGTCCAAATGTTAGGTTTAAATATCATACAGCCAGGAACAGAGCAAACAGGAGAAAAGTTGAAAGACTGCACTGGAACTAAAGGGGAGACAGCTGCACTGCCCCCACCAGTCTAATCCTGTGACCCCAAGTCAGAAACTTCACCGTATCCGACCCAAGAAAATCGGGCACCTCTGCCATCAGTCTTTCCAGGACACACTCTGTGCACAGCCACCTCCCCAAACCTGTGTGCTCACCGCTTTCTCCAAATCAAGTGTAGGTGAGTCAACGTGATGAAACCTAGGCAGCCTGGGGACACTGGTGGCTAGAGAGTGTGGAATGTGGATTTTAGCTTTACAGTCTTTATATTTCTAGAAGTCCAGTTAAAAGTGACTGGAATGGGAGCTGAATGAGCCCAATGATATTGTCAGCTACAGTCACGAAATTATTTTAAGATACATCCACATTTTAAAAAATATTTATTGTATAGCAATCTAGTTAGTTAACTAGTGTTAGTTGCTCAGTCATGTCCAACACTTTGCTACCCCTACTGTCATCCACCAAGCTCCTCTGTCCATGGAATTCTCCAGGCAAGAATATTGGAATGGGCAGCCATTCCTTTCTCAAGGGGATCTTCCCGACCCAGGGATCAAACCTGGTTTCCTGCATTACAGGCAGATTCTTTTCTGTCTGAGCCATGAGTTCTAAAGCTATTCATAATCCTGTTGTTGTTTTTTTTAATTGTTCGTCACCACTTTTCATGCTTGCATTCTTTCTACGGATGAGTTCTTTCCTAAAATACTGAGCTTAATTGCCATATCATTTATCTATTCTATCAAAAAGTATTGACTGTCTACTACGGAACATTATTCCATTATTATTATTCCATTCTGTGGACATAAACAGTGATTTTAAAAAGAAACATCTTTGCCCTCATGAAGTTCACATTCCAGTGGGAACTCAATAAATCAATGAAGAGTAGGGTCAGCTGCCTACAAGGAAAACGAAACTACCATTGACAGACTTTCAGCTTGGAATTTTTATCTAATCTTTATCTAATTTTGTTCATCTCAAAATGATATTTTAAATACTCAATAAAGCATTCTATCTTTTAAAAAATGAAGCTAAGTTACAGAAGCTTCAACAAGACAGAAGTTTGCTCTTTTGCATAAAAGAAGTCTAAAACGTGAGAGATTGCAGAAGTGGCCTCTATTCTCCACTCTTCCCACTGTCACCCCCTTTGTTTTGTAACTTGTTGTTCCTCTCACTAAAGAGGTAGAATCCACTCCCTTGAATCTGGGTTTGTTGATGACTTACTTCAGCCAATAGTATGAGGCAGAAGTGCTGGTGTTCCAGTTCCAAGCTTACACCTTCAGGGACCTCTCATGTTTCACTGTCTCTTGCGTGCCTCCATCATGACTTGCTAAGGATGTGCTCCAGCTGCTCTGGTGGAGGATGAAAGGCAGACCAAGCAGAGCTGAGTCAAAAATTGCCCCTCTCGAACCCAACCTAGATCAGCCAACCCTCTGCTGACCCCCAGAAGGGGGCCCAGCCTCAGACCAGCTGAATCCCACATACCTGTGAAAGATAGGTATTATCGCATGCTGCTGAGGTTTTGTGAACATTTGTTACTCAGTATTACTGTGGCGACAGAGAACTAATGTAGGAATAAAGCGATCTGAGCAAGTGAGAAAGCTCAGAAGTGTCAGGGACCCATGCTCCTTTACTTTGATTTTGCTGCTCTGCATCCTCAATTTGTGGCTTATATTTCATGAACTCAGGCTTTCCAGGTAGCTCTAGTGGTAAAGAACCCACCTGCAGATGCAGGAGACAAAGGAGATGTGGGTTTGATCCCTGGGTTGGGAAGATCCCCTGGAGGACGGCATAGCAGTCCGCTCCAGTATTCTTGCCTGGAGAATCCCATGGACAGAGGAGCCTGGTGGGCCACAGTCCACAGGGCTGCAGAGTTGGACATGACTGAAGCAACTTAACACACAGCACATTTCATGACCCAATATTACTGCTTGGCCATCACATCCAAATTCTGGCCAGTGGGGGAAAAAGAAGAGATAAAGAAGGGGACAACTGCTCCTTTTAAGGAAATTTTCTGGAAGTTTAATACAGGAACTTATTAATAGTCACATCCAGCTACAAGAGGTGAGGACCAGAAAATGCAGTCTTTATTTCTTTTGCCTGTGCCTAGATAAAAACTGTAGACTCTATCACCAAGGAAAAAAGGGTGGATCAATACCAGGGGACAGTTGGAAGCCACATGTGCCAATAAAACATCACAGAAAAAACATTGTCTATTTCTCCACTTTTATTCGCATTTAAGTCGCTTACCAAATGAAAGCAATTTCCTAAACTTATCAAACATTTCTTTCTGGATAGATAGTGAAATCACAATATTTTATAATTAAGGAAATATTCATATTCATAAATCCAAAGTAGAATTTTTTCCTGTGGCATTTTACTTTTATGGAATTTAGCCTTTTTTCCAAGTGGACAGGATTTTAGGGGGGATAATTCCAAGAGTGTCTAACTGTCTAAATAATTCAGCCAGTGTTACCAAGTGTTAGGACAAAGAAGCATTCATTTTTGTCTTAAGTGGTCATCAAGCATAACAACAGATTCCATATGGGGTGAACAGCTAGCTTTTTAAAAACTGGGGGGCTGGGGGTGGGTATGCTGAAAGAACTAGAAGCAGAAGAAGAATTGCTTCAGCACCTACAGGACCATGGTTCAGCCCTGCACTGTAGAATTTGCTTGACAATATTCAACAATATTTTAAGTGAGGAATTTAAATTTAGTAAGAGAATGCACACCAGTAACTTAAACTATGCTAATTTAAACTATGCATTAATAATTCAAGCCATAATTTAAAATACAATTTCCTTTTCCTTGGGTTCTTAATTCCAAAATGAGATTCTAAATGCACTTGAGCAGAGCAATAGGTATTTTTAAGGATGATAAATGAAAGATACAGATTGACTTTGGATGTTTTACATGCACGCCCTGCCCGCCTGTGCACACACAGATACACACACACACACAGAGCTAGAAATTGGAATCATTTCCTCCCTGACTCCACATCCCCTTTTAGAACCTGCTTATATGTGCTTCTCAGAGAGAGGGTCTTCACAGTGCCTGCAAAGTGAGCAGTGGGGCAAAATGCCAACTGTAAATAACTGAAACCATGGTAGACCGCTGACCTCAGATGGGAAAATGATGCAGTTCTCTCTTCCAGAAGTTTATAATTGAAACCGAATAGCAGCTTTAAGCTCTTAGGTTGATGACCTGAAAGAATTATGGTGGAGCCTTTTCCTATCATAGCCCTGCTTAAGGATTGCATATCAGACTTCAAAGAGAATGGAGAATGAAGCAAACAGGGAGAGTTACAAGAAACCACGATGCCCAAGAATCAGAGAAAGAGAAAGGAATTATCTGTTTCTGATGGCTTTCCTGGCTTCAGTCCGTTATGAGGCCAAATCAACCAAACTACTTGCATCTGGGCCAAATTACTGCTTCCTTCCTGTTACAAGCTCCTAGCATCCAGTGTGCAAGCTCCTGTGTAAAGTCAATCTCTCCACTTGTAAATTAAGTTACATCCTCTTACCTCTTAATCGAGGACATCATTCCAGATAGTATCCTTAATTTCTCCTGCAACATCAACTTTTTTCTCAATATTAAATCATTTCCCCAGTGACAAAGCAGTGCCTGGAACACAGTAGATGCCAAACAAGTATTTGTTGAAAGGACTCGACAAAAGGGGGAAAAGCACACCCTAGAGATCAGAGCTTCGGGGAAATAAATTGGCAATATCGCAGTGAGAGAAGGGAGTTGGAAGCAGGATTGGCATGGGAGAATTTCACCATTGAGAAATATTTGGGAAAGTCACAGCACACTTAAAGACTGAGATTTAATCATAAGATTATAGAATGCTATTTCACTTCCAGGTTTTATCACAACACCCACAGGGCTCCAGTTTAGTATCAGTGGATTGATTGCAGCTGAAAGAGCTGTGGGACACAGACTATCTCTGAGGGCGAGGACTTAGGGAAGCCTCAAGTCAGGAAGGGAGACGAGAACAAGGACACTAAAGAAATGTTAAGGCTCTGACACCTGTAGCAACAGCAAACATGAACACAGTCCACCGTCTAGCCCAGTTAATGTAAATCCACCCACTAAGGGCTCATTCATCTTAGTTCCTATTACTTGGTACAAATGCCCAACCTGCAAAAGTAGCCTAAGGAGAAAGGGTGATTAAATGTGATGCAGTATCCTGAATGAGGTCCTGGAATAAATCAGGACATTAGGGAAACTTAAGGAATTCTGAACAAAGCGTGTACTTTAGATAATAATAATATACCAACATTGGTTCAGATGTTGGTATGTGAGATGTTAATGGCAGGGAGAACTGGGAGAAAATTGTATGAGAACTCAGTACTATCCATGTAATTTTTCTGTAAATCTACAACTATTTTTAAATTGTGTTTAAAAATCATTTAAAAAACTGAACATCATTGCTAAGTAATCGTCACTCAGCACCATATTGCTTGCTTCTCTGTTCATTAAAAATATCCCTTCTGGGATCTGGAGATCATGAAGTGTTAACAACAGTTTTCGCACAAAGTAAAACATATAGAGGCAAATGTGCAAATAACAGAAAATACTTAGTGTCTGGATTTTTTTTCCTTTTCCACATCAACAAGACACACATTAAGGCTGACAGTGTCACCTAGAAAAGAAAACCTACACTCCACTGCTATTCTAAAACCTATTGAAGCTAGACTTGCAGGGGGAAAAAAATCAAGAAAAATCATTAACATCTATGGCTGTTGGCTTTGACAGTTCTTGGCATATTCTGTTATTTCACAGAGAATGCTCTCTTTGGGGTGGAGAGGAGATGTAAGCATTTGTGCTGGATATTTGCAGCCCAGGGCAACAGGAGTGAATGTTCATGTAGACTCATTTGGTTTCCATGCCAGGAAAGGATATGTGTTCTCTGGACTTCCATGGGTTCATAGACCATAGCAACGCTTGAGCCTCCACTGTCCAAGTTACTTCTGGTTTTGTAGCTCCAACAAACATGTATTAAGTAGCTAAATATAAGGTTATAACGAAGGATGATTTTAAAAGTTTCTCCCCAAAAGTGATAGCTATAACTGATAGCTATAACAAAACATGTAACATTCTGTACTATATAGTGATGTATGGGGGAGTAAATAAAGGAATTACAAAGTATGATTCCTAAAGTGTAATAGTTTCCATATTACTTAGAAAAAAATAGCACAGAACCAAAATTTGAAAACAATGTAAAATCATATTCACATATTACGAAAGAGTAGCTCTAATGATCACCACCCAGGTATTCAGTTCAGTTCAGTCGCTCATTCATGTCTGACTCTGCGACCCCATGGACTGCAGCACACCAGGTTTCCCTGTCCATCATCAACTCCCCGAGCTTGCTCAAAGTCAAGTCCATTGAATTGGTGACGCCATCCAACCGTCTCATTCTCTGTCGTTCCCTTCTCCTCCTGCCTTCTATCTTTCCCAGCATCAGGGTCTTTTCCAATACCCAGGTATTAGAGAAATGCGTTTTCTGACTTCCTGATGTACGAACTCTTTTCCTGTCATTCTCTCCCTTCAACATTTCTCCCTTCTAATTGGTAACGGGCAGTGCGTGCGTGCGTGCGTGCTGAGTCGCTTCAGTTTTGTCCAACTCTTTGTGACCCTGTGGACTGTAGCCCCCCAGTCTCCTCTGTCCATGGGATTCTCCAGGCAAGAATACTGGAATGAGTTGCCATGCCCTCCTCCAGGGGACCTTCCCTACCCAGGGATCGAACCCGCATTTCTTTTGTCTCCTGCATTAGCAGGTTCTTCACCACTGTGCCACCTGGGAAGCCGGGTAGCGAGCAGAGTTGACCCTAATAGCATTCCCATAAATATTTAAAAAGTTGTTGAAGTTCAGATATGTCCAAAATAGCATTTACTTGTAATTAATTTTGAAAACTTGGAACCAGTTAATTCTCTTCATGTCACACAGCCTAGTCATCCAAAATGTAAGCCTTAGGATCCTCCATCCTTCACCCTACCCTCATTTCCACCTAACTGTCTGTCCCCGTTCCTATCTCCTCACCTCTGAATTTCACCTTTACCTGTTCCTTTGTGCCCCTCGAACTCCCAAATCCTCTGTAAATAAACTCTTCTCCTTCCAGAATGTTTCCCACACTCTCTTAATTGTGTAGTCTCTTCTATTGGCTCTTTAGCACTTTCTCAGGAGACGCGAGCTTGATCCTGGGTCGGGAAGATTCTCTGGAGAAGGGAATGGCAACCTATTCCAGTATTCTTGCCTGGAAAATCCCACGGACAGAGGAGCCTGGCGGGCTACAGTTCATGGGGATCACAGAGAGTCCGACACGACTGAGGGATTAAGCAGGGACACACTTCTGTGCTCCCAAATTTACTTCCGAAATTTACTCTAGAGTTGATCACTCTGTCCTAATTCTGTTTCGGGTTCATTTTTGCATTTCTAAGTCCCTGGAAAGGTCTTACTAAGCATTCAATAAGTGGTTAAAGGAACATTTAGTACATGCAAATTTATGTGGGGAAAATGTGCGTGTGTCTGGTTTAGAAGAAGGGTTGATTGTATTTAGATTAGAGTTAATCAAGCAAAGCTGCAGCTCTCCAGAAGTGAGCTGGAGGATTCATCTTTGAAATTTAACTCAAATCATTTAAAATGAAAAAAAAAAAAAAAGGTGATTAAAATTTCCCTTTTTTCCCTCCAATCCTCCTAAGTCCCTAAAGAAATTTAAGAGTATCATCAGATTGACAGCTTCTCTCTATGGACCTTCATATACTTACACATGCATGAGGGCAGATGAGGATGAGGTAAGAGCCCCCACCCGGTCGATAAGAGGTAGTTCACACGTTGGGAGGTGTCTGCATTGCTGCATGGCTAGGAAGAGAAAGGGGAGCCAAAATTTTAGTGGATGTCAGAGCTTCCTCGATTTTATTACCAAATCAACAAATATAAAAGCAAAATCATCATATTCTTTTCCTCACCAGAATTTGCATTTTGAACAGTGGATGGCCAGTGATAACTCAAAGAATTAAATAACTTAATTCATGTTAGTGGACATTTATAGCTCATACACTTTTCTGTATAAATGTTATATAATTATTTTTTTAAACCGAAATAAATTTCCGTGGCTTAATATTATAGAATGAGGAAAACTCATTTATAAAAGAGCTCAAATTAAATTTATCATTAATAATTATATATGTAGTAAAGGTCAGAGGAATTCTATATTAATAATTGAACTCCCAACAATTTCATTTCAGCACTACTTTTATTCAAATGACTTTGCTATAGGAAATAACAGTAATCATATTTACAAATAGGTTATGAGAATAATTCAGTGTTTCTTGGACCTCCTCTCTAAAACAGAGATGCTTTAAAAGATACTTGTTATAATCAGTACAAGAACTCAATAATTTATACCAGTCTTTCCCACTCATATAGCATTCTGAGCTACTTGAGAAATAATGCAAAAGAGTAAGCTGCATTAGGGTTAAAATATCACCTTTATTAGTCTTAAGTTGATATGAAAGAATGTGGCTTAAATGTGGAGCAAAAATATGTTTCTAATACTGTACCACAGAATTAGATAGACTCACCCACCTGGTCTCAACAGGGCTGAAATTCACAGACCTTCCCAGAGGGCAGTATGGAGGGGCAGACAAGAGTGTGTGTGTGTATGTGAGTGTGTGTGAGTTTGTGTGTGTGTGTGTGTGTACACATGTACTTCCATGGGCAGGCATTCCCAAAAAGAAAGGAAGTGGAAGGAATGGGACTATATGTGTATCTGTGTCTGGATCTTCCTCCCAAACTCCCTAATCAGGTAAGATTGAATGGGGAAGGGTAGAGAAAAAGAGCGATGATAAACAATAGTGACATCCAGAGACGGGAATAAAAACTGAAAGATGCTGGAGTTATGCAAATTCATGTACCCCAACAAGGATGGAAACATCAGGAGTTGGGAGCCAATGTTCCTCCGCTCCCCAAAGCTACTTAGTCGTCTGCTGGCCTCTGACTTGGTCACTATTTTCAAAATCTCCTTCTCCACACTCTGTTGTCATAGGTATTATCTTTTTTCCCAACTGGACTAAAAGCTTCATGAGGGAAAGGAATAACGTACCTATACTTTTAGTTGTATTCTCAGCCTCTAATACAGAACCTGGCATAGAGTAAGATGCTCAAGTATTATTTAGTGACTGAATGAATACTAGGTATAGCTCAACAAAATCTCAAAAGTAGTGCACAGGAGCCGCCACTATTGCAGCAGAAAAAAACAGATTGCTCACTTTGTGTGTGAGCTAGTTAAACTTGGTTCCCGATGGATCTAATTACTCTCTCCTGTGTTCCCCTCACACACACACACACACACACACACACATACACACACACACACACAGAGTAAAATATTTATGATGGAAGAACAGAATCCCCTCTTGAACACAGCTGTCTCATGACTGGGTAGCCAGAAGCTCTTATAGGCTAACAGACAGCAAGAGCACATGCTGAAGAAGGGTGGGCTCTGTCTGAGGTGATGGTATATGGGCCTGTTGAAGATATGAGGAAAATTAAGCAAATGAAGAGAAGAAAATTTAACCAGACAACAGCTTTTTCCATTTTTTGTCCTTTTATGTAAATACATTATTTTTCAAATCATAACACTTTGGGAGCACAGCAGGGAGCAGCTGTAAGTATTTAACGTTAAAATCTATTTGTGACATCTAACGATGGATTTTGCAGTCACACAGATCTCAGCTCTGACCGCTTAACAAGTTACATGATCTTAGTTAAGTCACTTCATCTCTCAGCGTTCAGTTTCTCATCTGGAAAATGACAAAAAAAAAAAACACAAAGGCTACCTCCTAGAGTGGCTGTTAAGAGTTCAGCTGACAGTAGAAGTGATGCATTTAAGAAAGTGCCTGAAACACAGTGAACAACTGGTAGCCACTGTTATTTTAAATCTCCAAAAGCTTTGCATACTGTAAATCACTGAGTAACTGTAAGAGATTATTATCATTACTATTATTGTAGGAAATTTCACTGCTGTTTCAAAAAAAAGGCAACAGCAAAATAGAGGCTGTTTTGTTCCATATCTCTATTACACAGAAGCCAACAGCTGTGTATTAATGGCTGCCTCCTCCCCGCTGGGATGTGCGCTGTATTATAATAGAGAAGGTTACATCCTCATTAAGCATATAAGGTGTGTTGTGGAGCAGAAAGGCACACGTCAAATGTGCTCAGCTGTCCTCTATCACGTGTCATCTCGTCACATTTAAGTCAAGAAATCCATATAAATTCATAACGATTTAGGTGTTGTGATTTTTTAATAACTCTTTTAAACATTTCTTTCAAACCTGGTTTTCATTTGATATCTCTGAGGTTAAATGCAGGACATTGTCATTGCCATGTACTTCAATATATAACCTGTAATTAAGATTTCAAGTGACTCTTGTTCTGAAGTACATTGCCTCTGCTTTGCATAATGCACAATGTATTCATTGTTGTGGCTTCCTTTGCATAAATCAATCTTATTAATAACTAATTCATCTTCTTGCTTTCCAGAGTCTTGAATCAAATTAATTCTCCAAAGGAGGAAGTGTCAGGACTCAGGCAGCTAGGGAGATCTGCATATTTCTAGTTCTGTCTTTAAATAAAAATTCGTACTACAGATGATCATGTGATTTATTAGCAAATTTTAACTCTGCTGCCTCTTTGTTTCTCTAGGAAACAAGAACAAAGATTTGTATCTCCATGTGATGCGCAGAGAATTGGAGTAAAAGGGTTAAAGGAAAAGAGTGGGTATCAAAGCTATGACAATAAATCACAGTGGATTCCCCCAATGATATTCTGGAGGGAATCTCAGTTTGAAAAGAAGAAAAGTGAATATTTTATCATTATGGAAACTTGAAGCAATGAACATTTTATTCTGTTAGCATAAAGTTGAGGTATCACCATGCTATTCAAAGTGGTAGACTTCCACTGAGGAATAAGCTTGATGCTGGCCCCTCCCACCCTAGTTGGTGACACAGAATGGACCTGTAGGACCCAATTGTAGAAGGATTCCCCCAGCTGGTCTTGTCTTGTTTAGACCCAGCTGGGTCTGGTAAGAAACCACAAAAAAATCCCTCAGAAAACAAGGTAAAAAGGAGAGAGGGTCGCCCTCTTCATAAAGCTCCTTGGGAAGCTGATGATGACATCCCCAATCAAATAAGATATGAATCTCTTAACAACTCACTGTTTCTTATTCCTCACAGAAAATTATGTTTCATCTGATCTCAACAACATGGTTGCTTCTTCCCAGCCAAGTCTACTGCAGACGTCAATTTTCCTTCCACCTAGAAAGTAACTTACACTGTGTCAGTGTTCCTCTGTAGAGGAATCTCCTCTGTAGAGTTTACCAATAAAACAGCTCTGGATACAGAAATATTTCATTTGCACAAAGTGCAAGCCAACTAAAAATCGGGGGAAAAAAAAAGTTCCATACTAACACTTAGTACCTTCTGCTACTCCTATCTTCCACGTTTTAGTGGACCAATATTGGAGTTTAAGGGCAGATTTTCTTTGAAATCTTAGAAATTTATCTCACAAACATTTATTAAGCTCCAATTGTGCCAGATTTGAACACTAGGAAGGCAAAGTCAAATTCATTCATTTATGCATAAAAATGTTTTGAGTGTTGAGCTTCCACTTTGGGCTATGGTGGATTCAGTGGTATTGGAATTATTCTCTTACCAAGAACAACTCTAAACCAGGACAAATAAGAAAAACTTTTTTCAGGAATTGTACAATAGCAGTGGTTTGATGCTTGAAAGACAGGAAACACAAAGTGAGCTGCACAGGGACTGCAGTTTTCTTCCTTGGGGCAGTTTCCTGACCACCCAGAAATGTGGAACCTGGGAGGAGAATAAAGATCTCAGTGATCCAAGGAGGCAGAGTACCTTGAGGCTGCTGAGGTGGCTGGAATGCACGTGTCATGGGACAGCTAAGAGAAAGCGGTACAGAGGGGTCCCCACATACTTATATGCTGAGTACCCTGGAGTACTTGTCTGGGTGCTGGACAGACACAAGCAACATAAGACTCCAAGGGTGTAGCAGAGAACAAGCACTGGGTGTCAGAGGGCTGAATGGAAATACTCCCAGGCTGTTCTTGGAGGAATTGGAATCCAGCCATGCCAGAGCTGAGACCTTGCTGAGCATTGGGCTTTCAAGTACCACCCAGAAAGGCTTACAAGTAAGTAGCACTCCCAAGAATAAAAGTTGTCCAGGACAGGACAAAAGCAAAATATATCAAAAGGATTCACCAGTAAATTGACCTGCTTGCCAGAACAAAATTTAATATATTTCTGACTCCTCACAATTTGCTACCTAAAATGTCCTGCAGATAATACAAATTCCTAGTGACGGGGGAAGGAAAATGTGACCCACAATCACACAAAAAAGCACACGATAGCTACAGACTCCAAAATGATCCAGATGTTGGATTTAGCAGATAAAGTGTCTTAAAAGCTACTGTAAATTTGTTCAAGAGAATATGGACAATGATAGAATAAATGGATGGAGAGTCTCAGCAGAGAAATGGAAAATATATTTTAAAAAGAACTAAATGAATGGAAAAAGATTTAGAAAAGAATTAAAATACAAAAAAGAACTAAATCCTAAAAACAGATAAATGGAAATTATTCAAATTGAAAAACCGAAATAAAAAATATTGGAAAAAAATGAAAAGAGTCTTATTATTTCCTTTGATGATTGAAGTCCAGAGGGAAGAGAAAAAGAATAAGGCAGAAAAAAATATTTTAAGACGTAATGGAAAAAATGTATCCAAATTGGATGACAAAATTAATTTACAGGTAACCTCCAAGCAGGATCACTGGGCCCTGTAAGTTTCGAACTACTGAAAATCAAAGATTAAAATAAAATCTTAAAAAGTATCCAGAGGGAAAAAAAGAAACATTACATATAGGGAAATAATCATAGCAGCTAACTTCTCGTTAGAAAAGATTCAGAGGCCAGAAGAAAGTGGAACAAGATCTTTAAAGTGAAAAGAAGTGTCTTAGTTTGCTGGGGTTGCCATAACAAAGTACCATAGACGGGATGGCTTAAACAACAGAAAGTTATTGTCTCACAGTGCTGAAGCAAGAAGTTCAGAATCAAGGGTTGGTTGGTTCCTTGCCAGGGTTGATTGTCTCTGAGGACTATGCAGGGAGGTCTAGTCCAGGTCTCTATTTCTGGTTGCAGATGACTGCCTTCTCCTGGCTCGTCTTCACAATGTCTTCCCTCTGTGCTTGTCTATCTACATTTTCTCTCTTTTTAAGGACACCATATCACATTGGGGTGTGTGTTTTAGTCACTCAGTCATGTCCGAATCTTTGCAACCTTGTGGACTGTAGCCTGCCAGACTCCTCCGTCCGTGGGATTCTCCCAGCAAGAATACTAGAGTGGGTTGCCATTTCCTTCTCTGGGGGATCTTCCTCACCCAGGAGTTGAAGCCGGGTCTTCTGAATTGCAGGCAGATTTTTTCCCATCTGAGCCACCAGGGAGGCCCATCATATTGGATTAGGCTCCCCTAATGACAGAATTTGACTTGATTACGTCTGTAAAGACTCTATATTCAATTAAGGTCAAGTACTGAGGATGGAAACTTCAACAAAGGAATCTGGAGCAGATAGGAGGGGTGGAGAGACACACAAATCAACCCATAGCAAAAGAACATTTAAAAAACCTTGCAAACTATAGTGTTTTTTTTTTCAAACTTTAAACTTTTTATAGACTGGTTCCAAATAGGAAAAGGAGTATGTCAAGGCTGTATATTATCACCCTGCATATAAGTACCCTGCATATGTACTCTGCATATAAGTATATTTAATTTATATGCAGAGTACATCATGAGAAACGCTGGACTGGAAGAAACACAAGCTGGAATCAAGATTGCCGGGAGAAATATCAATAACCTCAGATATGCAAATGACACCACCCTTATGGCAGAAAGTGAAGAGGAACTAAAAAGCCTCTTGATGAAAGTGAAAGTAGAGAGTGAAAAAGTTGGCTTAAAGCTCAACATTCAGAAAATGAAGATCACAGCATCCGGTCCCATCACTTCATGGGAAATAGATGGGGAAACAGTGGAAACAGTGTCAGACTTTATTTTTGGGGGCTCCAAAATCACTGCAGATGGTGACTGCAGCCGTGAAATTAAAAGATGCTTACTCCTTGGAAGGAAAGTTATAATCAACCTAGATAGCATATTCAAAAGCAGAGACATTACTTTGCAACAAAGGTCCGTCTAGTCAAGGCTATGGTTTTTCCAGTGGTCATGTATGGATGTGAGAGTTGGACTATGAAGAAGGCTGAGCACCGAAGAATTGATGCTTTTGAACTGTGGTGTTGGAGAAGACTCTTGAGAGTCCCTTGGACTGCAAAGAGATCCAACTAGTCCATTCTGAAGGAGATCATCCCTGGGATTTCTTTGGAGGGAATGATGCTGAAGCTGAAACTCCAGTACTTTGGCCACCTCATGCGAAGAGTTGACTCATTGGAAAAGACTCTGATGCTGGGAGGGATTGGGGGCAGGAGGAGAAGGGGACGACAGAGGATGAGATGGCTGGATGGCATCACTGACTCGATGGACGTGGGTCTTGGTGAACTCCGGGGGTTGGTGATGGACAGGGAGGCCTGGTGTGCTTCGATTCATGGGGTCAGGAAGAGTCAGACACGACTGCAACTGAACTGAACTGATGGCCAATTAACAATGTTGTGGTAGTTTCATCACCACAATATTGTAAAGCAATTATCCTTTAATTAAAATAAATTAATTTATAAAAAAAACAATGTTGTGGTAGTTTCAGGTGAACAGCAAAGGGACTCAGCCATACATACACATGTATCCATTCTCCCCCAAACCCCCCTCCTATCCAGGCTGGCATAAAACATTGAGCCGCGTTCCATGTACTATACAATAGGTCCTTGTTGGTTATCCACTTTGAATATAGAAGTCTGAACATGACCTTCCCAAACTCCCTAACTATCCCTTCTGCCCTGCAACCATACATTTTCTAAATCTGTGAGTCTCTTTCTGTCAAACTGTAATTCTATATCCAGTGAAAATATGCTTCAAAAATGAGGGTAAAATTAAGGTGTGTGTGTGTGTTTTTTTTCCAGATAAAATCAGGGAACTTTTCTGCAACCAGACCTTTATTTTCAGAAATGCTAAAGGAAATTCTTTAGATTGAAGGGAAGTGCTACATAAAAAAGTCAGATCCACAAAAAGAAATGAAGAACTCCAGAAATGCTCCATCCATACATAAATATGAGGCTATTTTCTTTTTCCCTAGTTTCTTTAAAAGATAATGTTTATGAAATACATAGAAGAAAAATATATGACGAGAGCACAAAAGAATCATACTGTTACAAGTCTCTTAAGTGGTGAAGGGGTACAATGTTGGTTCTAAGCAGGCTGTGATAAAATAAGGATGCAAAACACCCCCTAGAGCAACCACTAAAAGAATACAACAGAGTTAGAGCTTAAAAGGAGGAACAGTAGAATTGCAAACATAATAACAATAACTAAAACAAAGGAAGGCAAGAAAGGTTGTGGGGAGTGGGGAGGAATAGAACTAAAAACAGATGGGACAAACGGAAAACTAACAGAAAGCAGGGGCTTAAACCTCACTGTACCAGATGGTACTTTCCATATATTGCCACAATAATATCTCCCATCTTCTGCATGGGTCTGTATTCATTTTCACTTTCCAAGCCTGCTATAGTGAATACCACAGACCAGGTGTCTTACGCAACAGAAACTTCTTTCCTCCTGGTTCTGGTGGCTACAAGTCCAAGATCACCATGTCAGCAGGACTTCCTTCTGCGGCTTCTTTCCTTGGCTTGTAGATGCTATCTTCTCCCAGGGTATTCATGTTGTCTTCTTCCTCTGTGCGTGTCCCTGTCCTAACCTCTTCTTATAAGTGTTAGTCCCTCAGTCATGTCTGACTCTTTGTGACCTCCATGGACTGTAGCCCCCCAGGCTCCTCTGTCCATGGAAATTTGCAGGCAAGAATACTAGAGTAGGTAGCCATTCCCTTCTCCAAAGAATCTTTCCAACCCAGGGATCAAACCCAGGTCTCCCGCACTGCAGGCAGATTCTTTACCATCTGAGCCACCAGGGAAGCCCTCTTAGAAGGGGTACTGGTTATATTGCAATAGGGCACAGCCACAAGATCACATTTTACCTTAATCACCTCTTTAAAGGCCCTATCTGCAAATACCTTCACATTCTGAGGGGTTGGGGTTAGGACTTTAACATATGAATTTGAGGAAACAGCTTGGTCCACAATAGGGCCTTTGCCATTCACCTCAAGGGGCAGAGTTGTGGGTGGAGGCAGTGGCAAGAAGTGCCTACTCAGGTCCCATGACAAGGAGCAGAAGGATGTAGCATGAGGAGGGGAAACGGCTGCTGAAAACAAGCTTGAAGAGCAGTTACCCAAGTGTATTCTGCAGAACTAGCACCTCCTGTGTTCTCAACACCATGCCACCTATAGAAGTTAATCATGGGAATAGCAATAGTAGTCATGTAAAAATCTTTTTACTGACAAAGCTGCTTGAATGTCTGCCAAAATGCTCAAGTTTACCCAAAGAGAGGCACTTTTGGAACATTAATGAGACCATGATGTAGCCGTCATTTTGGATTTCTTTTGAATATTGTAATGATCCTTCACCTTTGATCTCCTGCCCTGCATCACCTTGCATAACTCTTTCATTTTTTGATTCAATTTCATTTTTTTATTTTGGTGCCCAGGTTGTTGCACTTCATCTCTCAAAGTGTAACACGCTGATTTCCTCAAATAGAGAGACCCCTTTGAGTGAAAAATTTGCAAAATGCTGTATATTTGCATCGTGTACATTAAAATTTATTTCAGTTTTAAAACTGGAAAACAATTTTTAAGAGAGACAGATTTATTTCTCCATCCCTTTCAATCTGGGTAGGTGCTGCTACAGCTTTGACCAGTGAATTATGACAGAAGTTCTGATTTCAGGCATTGCCCTGATCTAACCTGACTGTGTGCTTGAATGCAATACTACTATCAGTAAAAAGGGATGAACTACTGGGACCTCCCTGGCAGTCCAGTGGCTGAGGCTCCACTTGATTCCTCTGCAGGAGCTGTGGGTTCAATCCCTGGTCGGGGAAATTAGGATCCCACAGGCCACAGCCGGGCCAAAAAGACTTTTTGAAAAAGGGGTGGGGGGTTGAATAGATAGATTCAACTCTGATAAACTTCAAAACCAGAATGTTGAAAGAAACCAGAAACAAAAGAATGCATACTCTATGACTGGGTTTATGTGAAGTTCAAGAACAAGCTAAAGTAATTTAATATGATAGAAATTAGAACAGCGATTCCCTCTGTTTGGGGGAGAATGGTTTGACTAGAAAGCCTCAGTGAAGAAAATATGATGGTGGTAATGGAAATATGTGTAGCTTGGTTGCTTGCATGAGTAAAGGTATTTATTAAGACATTGATTTATATGCTAAGATCTATAAACTTCACTATTTGTATTAGTTTCCTATCTCTGCTGCAACGAATTGTTACCAGCTTACTCGGTTTAAGACAGACAGATTTACTATTTTATAATTCTGGGAATCAGAAGTCCAAACTAGGTATCACTGGGTTAAAATCAATGTGTCGGCAGGGTTTCTTCCTTTTGGAGCTCTCAGGGAGAATCCATTTCTTGTCTTCTCCAGCTGCTAGAGGCTGCCCACATACCTTGGTTTATGCTTCCCTTTTGTCTCCAAAGCCAGCAAAAGCCATTCAAGGCTTCCTCACACTGCATTGCTCTGACACTGCCTGCCTCTTCCTCTTCTGAACCATTGGGATGACTTTGGGTGCCTCCAGATGATCCAGGATAATTTCCTTACCCTAAAGTCAGCTTATTAGCATTCTTAATCCCATCCATGACCTTGATTCCCCTTGTCAAGTAGCATTCATAGATTCCAGGGATTAGGGCACGGACATTGTTAGGGGGACATCATCTTGCCTACCACACTTTATAGAAATTTTACTTCAATAAAAACTGTTTTTGTAAAAGCTACTGAAAGCCAATTATATGCTAGTCACTCTTCCAGGTCTAGTTACATATTTATTTATTTTTGTCTGTCTCCCCTACTGGAATCTGAGCTTCTTGAAGTTAAAAAGGTTGTTCTGGTTTATTGTGATTAGACTAGTATCTAGCACATAGTAGGGATTCAATAAAAATTTGTTGAGTGAATGAATGTGAACTCAGTGATACCTGTTTTTGCTGATTTTATCGATATTGTTGATTGATTTATTGGCAGAGTGTTACATAGACAAAATCACAGAAATTAAAAGTTTGCAAGCCTCATTAAAAATGTTGTTTTCAATCACTAAATGTCAGTATTATAATAGAACACCACCATCCCCTTACAGAACTGCCTAGTCCTAGTGACAGGACAAAGGGATAGAGTTATTCTTTGAAGGAGTCAGTCTCTATTTCAGAAAACAGAATTTGCTCAGAAAATAATTTGGTTCAGGAGAAATACTCAAGGATTTATTTCCTAATACATACTTTGGTTATTTATGTTGTTATTCCTTATGAAGCTGAAATATATTACTTCAAACTAAAACATA
Source organism: Bos indicus x Bos taurus (assembly GCF_003369695.1). Classification (NCBI taxonomy): domain Eukaryota; kingdom Metazoa; phylum Chordata; class Mammalia; order Artiodactyla; family Bovidae; genus Bos; species Bos indicus x Bos taurus. Next base: position 33,144,737 of record NC_040084.1, read on the forward strand.
TGCTGTTTGAAATGTCACCAAAGAGAATATATTTCTCAAGTACTTGTCTAAGGGTTTATAAAAATCACACCAGAAAACATTGTTTTGCACTATCATTTCTAATATTTTTCAACAAGTGAAAGATCAGTCTTCAGAACTTCATATCTTCAAATATGAACACATAAAGTCTTTGAAAAAAAAAACCAAAGATGCTACATTTGACTATACATGGAGGAGAATAAGTGTTTCTTTTTTCTGTTTCCCCACCAAGTTATTAGTGTTCCCTTAGGAAATAAACACAATATGCAAATTTATCAAGAGTCTCTGAACCTCCCCCTTACTCTGGTTTGTGTTTCCAATATTCCTGCTAAAGCTCTGAGTCTTTATAACTCTATCCTTAACTTGTGCCTCCTTGTGCTTCCTCCAGTCCAACATTTCTCATGATGTACTCTGTATATAAGTTAAATAAGCAAAGTGACAATATACAGCCTTGACGTTCTCCTCTCCCTATTTGGAACCAGTCTGTTGTTCCATGTCCAGTTCTAAGTGTTGCTTCCTGACCTGCATACAGGTTTCTCAAGAGGCAGGTCAGGTGGTCTGGTATTCCCATCTCTTTCAGAAATTTCCAGTTTATTGTGATCCACACAGTCAAAGGCTTTGGCATAGTCAATAAAGCAGAAGTAGATATTTTTCTGGAACTCTCTTGCTTTTTTGATGATCCAGTGGATGTTGGCAATTTGATCTCTGGTTCCTCTGCCTTTTCTAAATCCAGCTTGAATGTCTGGAAGTTCACGGTTCATGTACTGTTGAAGCCTGGCTTGGAGAATTTTGAGCATTACTTATTAGTGTGTGAGATGAGTGCAATTGTGCGGTAGTTTGAGCATTCTTTGGCATTGCCTTTCTTTGGGATTGGAATGAAAACTGACCTTTTCCAGTCCTGTGGCCACTGCTGAATTTTTCAGATTTGCTGGCATATTGAGTGTAGCACTTTCACAGTATCATCTTTTAGGATTTGAAATAGCTCAACTGGAATTCCATCACCTCCACTAGCTTTGTTTGTAGTGATGCTTTCTAAGGCCCACTTGACTTTGCATTCCAGGATGTCTGGCTCTAAGTGAGTGATCACACCATTGTGATTATCTTGGTCGTGAAGATCTTTTTGTATAGTTCTTCTGTGTATTCTTGCCACCTCTTCTTAATATCTTCTGCTTTTGTTAGGTCCATACCATTTCTGTCCTTTATTGAGCCCATCTTTTCATGAAATGTTCCCTTGGTATCTCTAATTTCCTTGAAGAGATTTCTAGTCTTTCTCATTCTATATTTTTTGCAGCCAAAAATGGAGAAGCTCTATACAGTCAGCAAAAACAAGACCAGGAGCTGACTGTGGCTCAGATAATGAACTCCTTATTGCCGAATTCAGACTTACATTGAAGAATGTTGGGAAAACCACTAGACCATTCTGGTATGACCTAAATCAAATCCCTTATGATTATACAGTGGAAGTGACAAATAGATTCAAGGGATTAGATCTGATAGACAAAGTGCCTGAAGAACTATGGACAGAGGTTGGTGACATTTTACAAGAGGCAGGGATCGAGACCATCCCATAGAAAAAGAAATGCAAAAAGGCAAAATGGTTGTCTAAGGAGGCCTTACAAACAGCTGTGAAAAGGAGAAGTGAAAGGCAAAGGAGAAAAGGAAGGATATATCCATTTGAATGCAGAGTTCCAAAGAACAACAAGGAGAGATAAGAAAGCCTTCCTCAGTGATCAGTGCAAAGAAATAGAGGAAAACAATAGAATGGGAAAGACTAGAGATCTCTTAAAGCACAAAGGCAGCCAGCCATCTGCAAACCAGGAAGAGGTCCTCACCGGAGACCAAGTCTGCCAGCACCTCGATCTTAGATTTTCCAGCCTCTAGTAGTGTGAGAAATAAATGTCTGTTGCTTAAGCCACTTTGTCTATGGCATTCTGTTACAGCAACCCAAGCTGACTAAGACAGCATTTTGCAGCCTTGAAGAAATGAAGAGCCAGTGGAATTTGGTAGAGTTTGAATTCTAAAGGAAAGATGCAGATACATTAAAAAGCGCAACTAAGAATGGACTGCATGCAAAAAAAGAAAACAGAAACATTGCAGAAGTAACTTGCTAGATAAAGAAGGAACTGCAGACTCTCTGTGGGTAGTTCTGTACATTTCAAAATTAACCTTGGACTGGAAAATAGAACTGATCTGAAAAAGCTACATGACATTGAAGAAGAAGTAATAATAGATCAGATAATGATAACAGAGAATTTTTAATTCATCAGAAGAGATTGAAAAGCAAAGCTAGTAAAAGACAAATCACTGTCTTTTAGCACAAGTCTTTGAAGCCCCCACGAAGACCACAGATAACCTAATACAACTTCTCAAAGTCCTGGAATAAATATAGACCAAGTGACAAAGTAATCAGACCTGGTAGTGGGGTGGGGTGTGAGTGGGCATGGGGTGGGGGGTGGAGGAGCATCATAGAGAAGAAAGTGTTCTTTTAAAATGAAAAGATGGCCAAAGTGAGAAGAAGCAAAAACAAACTAGATGTTAAGGCACAACCAGAAATTATGCAGAAACCAAAAGAAGGAATTCAAGGACAACCTTGCGAAGAATGAAAATGCATGTTTTAAACTTCAAAGAAAGGTAACCAGCTTCAAACTCTGAGAGAATATTTCATAATCAGAGAGCAAAGGATGCAATCAGGAGATCTAAAAGCAAAAAACAATGTCTTTAGTTGCTCAGAGCAGTTAGCATAATGCTTTAAATAAGAGGAGCATTCAGTTTTAAAAATGTATCCATTTGATATCCTTTTGGTCTTTACTCTGGGAAAAGGAAGATTTCTACTTTCAATTGCCTTTTGAAGGAAATAGATCAAAGATAATATATCAAATAACAGTAATAAACATTAATATTCTATATCTAATTAGGAAATATTAGGAAATAAAGTAGAGATGAAAAATAATCTGTGCTAAGCATTTTTTAAAAGATTTTTTTAATGGGGACCATTTTTAAAGTCTTTACTGAATTTGTTATAATATTATTTCTGTTTTAGGTTTTTTGGCCACAAGGTATGTGAGATCTTAATTCCCTGACCAGGGATGGAACTCACATCCGCAGCATTGGAAGGTGAAGTCTTAACCACTGGATCCCAGGGAAGTCCCTGTGCTAAATTGGTGAAGAAGCTTGAGTGTTTAATCATAGTATCCTTGGCAAGAAGTGAAACTTAGAATCCATAAGATTTTACTCATGGCTGAGGTCTGATGAATTGCTCTGAAAATTCATCTACATGAAAGACTCGAGAGGAGATTTTGGGTTCTAAAGTCAGTGGATTTCATTTCCATACTGATGAATAAGGTCTCTGGACAAATGAGTAAGCATCCAGTGGGGAAAATGGAACCTGTTTTTTGTTAGCAAAATCCTTCCTGGCTAATCAAATGCCTCAGGGCACCTGAAGATATTCTTTTCAAACACTGATCCATTGAAAATGTACAAAGTTCTTTTTTTTTAATTTATTTTATTGAAGTACAGTTAATTTACAACCTTGTATTAATTTCTGTACAGCAAAGTGATTTGGTGATACATATATATACTTTTCCATACTCTTCCATTATGATTCATCATAGGATATTCAATTTATTCCCTGTGCTGTACAGTAGGACCTTGTTTAAAAATGTACAAAGTTCTTAACTGCACATGTTACTAAACTCAGTTCCACACATACAGAGATTTTAATAGACAGATAAGGCTTTTAATCTAGCATAAGCAAGACCCTAAGGCACCAATCTGACCCTTGAAACTTCTATCCATTTGTTCTTTCCTTCACATTTTGATTTCTGCTTTGAACTCCACATCCCAAGTACCTCATCCCTTATCAACAAGGCATCTGAAATAGTTCTAAAATAACACATTGTCACTGTTACTAAGAGATTCAAAATGATCACCCTTTTAAAATCACAAGCCTGGAAATGAGACTTATGGAATGTCCAAATGAATAAGATGAATAAGAGAAAAATGAATTTCAAATAACTTGTTTTCTATGGGCACAACAATGCTTAAAGAATATCCTTCTGACTTCCAGATTAGGAATATGAAAAATTAAGTAGACTTGTACAGTTTGAGTCATCAATAACTAAATAATCCATTGATTGTCCCCATTCCTTCTGCACATAATTGAGGACAGTTTCAATGCCTGACAGCTCTCTTCGTGGTGATCTTGAACCATCCTCCTGCAGTTCAAGAACTCACAGTAATAAAGAATGATTGCACCAGGGAGGGATTCGGAGTCTGAGACTAGCGGATGCAAGCCATTATATATAGCGTGGATAAACAAGATCTTACTGCATAGCGCAGAGAACATATTTACCTCCTGTAACCACAATTGAAAAGAATATGAAAAAGAAAATATATCTGAATCTCTTTGCTGTTCACCATAAATTAACCCAACATTGTAAATCACTGAAAATAAAGTGTAATCGCTCAATCGTGTCCGACTATTTGAGACCCCATGGACTGTAGCCCACCACACTTCTCTCTCCAGTGGAATTCTCCAGGCAAAAATACTGGAGCGGGTTACCTTTCCCTTCTCCAGTGGATCGTCCCAACCCAGGGATCACACCCAGGTCTCCTGCATTTCGGGCAGATTCTTTACTGTCTGAGCCACCAGGGGATTCAAATCAGCTATGCTTCAACAATTTTTTTTTAAAAAAATAATGATTTCTTTGCATGAAGAAAAATCTCAACACCATATTGGAGGCTCTTTACATATAGTTCATTAGTTTAATTTCACGTATTTACATGGTTTGATTTTGTTGATGGAAAAAATTATACTGCAGTTAAGAAGGACTGCTTTTCCAGTCTGAAATATTATTAATGAAGACACAGAACAGGATTGTTACATTCAGAGCAGGGCCTCCCAAGTTTGACAGCAACAATTAGAGATCTCAGAACTATACATTTCCTCCCCACAACCTGGCTGCGAGGCTGTATATTAAATGAAAACAAGTCAGACTAAACTGTGTCACACAAAAAAACATTTGTCTGCAGGCAGGTACAGAAACAGTCATACAACCTGTTCTTTTAAGCTTAATAAACTTTTCTCTAAAGTACCCCTGGTATGGACTGAATGTGTCCCCACACTGCAAATTCATAGTTGAAGCCCTTAGCCCCAGTGTGAGGATATTTGGAGGTGGGGTTTAGGAGTAATTAGATTTACATGATCCACAGGTGATTTCCATGATGGGATTAGTGCCCTCCTAAAAAGAGAAATGGCACCCCAGTACTCTCTCCTGGAAAATCCCATGGATGGAGGAGCCTGGTGGGCTACAGTCCATGGGGTCGCTAAGAGTCGGACACGACTGAGCGACTTCATTTTCACTTTTCACTTTCATGCATTGGAGAAGGAAATGGCAACCCACTCCAGTATTCTTGCCTGGAGAATCCTAGGGATGGGTGAGCCTGGTGGGCTGCCGTCTATGGGATTGCACAGAGTCGGACACGACTGAAGCGACTTAGCAGCAGCAAAAAGAGAAAGAGACACCATAGCTCTTCCTCTCTCTCTACATCCTATGAGGACACAGCAACAAGGCAGTCACCAAGTTAAGAAGATGGTTCTCACCAGAACCCAGCTCACTCTGGCACCCTGACCTCAGACTGCCTAGCTTCCAGAGCTGTGAGATATAAAGGTCTGTTGTTTGAGACACCAAGTCTGTGGTATTTTGTTATTACAGCCCACGCTAACACAACTCGACTCAGAAAAGCATCATGTAGGAAACTACAAAGCAGATCCAACAATATTTTGAAAACAGGATCAATAAGCCTCTTAGTTCTCCATCGCAGGAGGCACAAATGACCTAAAGGAGCTCGAGAGCTAAGGCATCACTCAGTTTACGTTGCTGTGTTTGCAGGATGTTTTCTGGGTGCTTGATTTCTTTGTTTTTTCGTAAAAGGATAAAGACTGGCTGTACAGTTGTTCTGGCTAACCATACATTTTAAACACTACTCATTTCTTCAGTGAGTAATTATTTATAACTTCCTTTTGGCTAAATAAGAAAACCACTGGTACAGATTTAGATAACAACAGGTAACTAGTTACCTCTGGGATATGGACTCCTAATTAGCATTTTTAAAATGCTAATTAACCAGTCTTTAGTAGATTGTATTAATAAATTATGTACCATATATATATACATAATATAGGCCAAGCTATTTCATTTGTTTACAAGACTACCATTATATTAAAAATATGAAATCACAAATTTCTATATATTTCAATGAATGTTTTCATTTAATAAATAAGTTCTTTGATATAAAGTATATACAATAGAGGGCTTCTCTGGTAGCTCAGCTGGTAAAGAATCCATTGGCAATGTAGGAGACCCTGGTTCAATTCCTAGGTCAGGAAGATCCCCTGGAGAAGGGATAGGCTACCCACTCCAGTATTCTTGGGCTTCCCTGGTGGCTCAGATGGTAAAGAATCTGCCTGCAATGCAGGAGACCTGGGTTCAATCCCTGGGTTGGGAAGATCCCCTGGAGGAGGGCATGGCAACCCACTCCAGTATTCTTGCCTGGAGAATCCCCAAGGACAGAGGAGCCTGGTGTGCTACAGTCCATGGAGTCACAAAGAGTCGGACACGACTGAGTGACTAAGCAGAGAACAGCACATATACAATAAAACATTAATTCGTAGTCAGTGTAGTCTAGGAACAGGACACAAGAGGAAGCTGGTAATAAATGGCTTCTTCTCAATGCTTCAACTGTGTCTCATGAGAGTTGGACAGCCTGATTTGGAAATGACATCAAAATCTGAAATAGAAGCCCTTCATATGAAGAAAGTTAGGCCTGGTCAAACAACATGACCTGTAACTCAAAACCTAATGTGTAAAATCCTAATGGCTTGGAAGTTTTCCCCAAAGGGTCTGCTTAAATCAGGGTCACTGTGCTTTCAATCCCCTCTTCCTGCCTCCCACCTGAAGCCACTCCTGGCACTGCTCTAGGCTCAACTGTCAGGTATGTGCCTGACCACACATGTAATCTGACCCAGGATGGCGTCTCTCATCTACATAAATGTCAGTTCAGTTCAGTCACTCAGTCGCATCTGACTCTTTGCAACCCCATGGACTGCAGCACGCCAGCCTTCCCTGTCCATCACTAACTCCCAGAGCTTGCTCAAACTCAAGTCCATCGAGTCAGTGATGTCATCCAGCCATCTCATCCTCTGTCATCCCCTTCTCCTCCCACCTTCAATCTTTCCCAGCATCAGGGTCTTTTCCAGCGAGTTAGTTTTTCACATCAGGTGGCCAAGGTATTGGAGCTTCAGCTTCAGCATGAGTCCTTCCAATGAATATTCAGGACTTATCTCCTTTAGGATTCACTGGTTTGATCTCCTTGTAGTACATAAATGTAGTCCTCTTTTTACCATTTTATTAACTAGATAAATGGTACATTCACTGCATTCAGGGCCAATCTGAAGATACCAGGTAATAATGAAAAATTCACCAAAATTGGATGAATATTTTTCAGTTAATTCACAAGTGGAATGAGGTGGACATATTTTAATTACTGACCCTTTTTAATATCTGTAGTGAGTTGTTAATGAGTTGCCAACAACTAATCTCAAGTGAGGAAAACTCTTTAGGATTTGCTGTAACTAAGATGAAAGTAAATCACATTGACGTGCTAAGGAATAAATCTTTCTCACTTTTATAATTATCTCAACACATATGCCATTACTCTGTTAGTAATTAAACTGCAATGTTAGGGAATCATCTAAAAATGCAAGTAAATCCTCAGCAATGACCTGGAACTCTCCTTATTAATAAAACAATATCAGACACCAAATCTTACAGCAACAATAGTATTTACATGGGGTCTATTACCACAAATGTTCATTGGACTGTACCTACACACAGGTGATAAGAAATGAACAAGAAGCATTGAGGAAAGAGAAAATGAAACAGAGAAATAACACAAGTGAGTTTTCAGTTATCCTTCAAAGTAAAGAGAATCTTCCTTATTCTCTAAACCTGCTTCTACCCTCCTGCCCTTAATGCTCATTATGAAGCTCTAGGTTTGGTCCCCCTGGTCTTTATGAAGAGTTTACCCTTTCCTGGTGGCTCAGATGGTAAAGAATCTGCCTGCAATGTGAGGAGATCCAGGTTTGACCCCGGGGTTAGGAAGATATCTTGGAGAAGGGAATGGCTACCCACTGCAGTATTCTTGCTGGGCAAATCCCATGGACCGAGGAGCCTGGTGGACTACAGTCTGTGGGGTCTCAAAGAGTTGGACACTACTGAGAGATTAACACTTTTAATGGAAAAGTAATATGTTCCTACTTCATAAGGCCTTGGGTTTCTTCTACTATGTCTGATGTCTTGCAGATGCACAGTCTAATTCAGAAGTTTAACTGGACTGACTTAAATCCTACCCAGGCTTACAGAGCAAATTTCCTCTGGTCACTGTCTGTCAGAGGGTTCAACCGTTGGAACTAGCAACATTCCTATATGACTTAACTCTGCCTTAAGAGGTGCATTAGAACCCTTAGCAATTAATTCACCAACTAGCTCCATTTCTGGTTGAAACATGCCCAGAAAATTTATAGGGACTTATTACCCGAAACAGGCTAAATATATTATATTTTATGCCAGATAGGTCTGCTACTCAATTCAGCTTTAGTTATGCTATGTTAAATTGGGTGAGACCTGAAACTCCAGTACTTTGGCCACCTCATGCGAAGAGTTGACTCATTGGAAAAGACTCTGATGCTGGGAGGGATTGGGGGCAGGAGGAGAAGGGGACGACAGAGGATGAGATGGCTGGATGGCATCACCAACTCGATGGACGTGAGTCTGAGTGAACTCCGGGAGTTGGTGATGGACAGGAAGGCCTGGCGTGCTGTGATTCATGGGGTCGCAAAGAGTCAGACACGACTGAGCGACTGAACTGAACTGAACGGTTGGGTAGATTACTTGGGGTCTCTCCTATTTAGACTATGTATGATGGGTAAGAGCTTTGTATATGGGTTTTACTATTCAATATGTATGAGATTTTAAAAGTTTTATAAAACACTTTTCCTTGAATTAACATTAAAGGAAACACATATTCTCATGTATTCCCTTTGTGTGCAGGAGTCCATTGCATTTCTATGAAATTAACACCATAGAGGCACTGAATGCTCAGTCACTAGTATACTGTACTCTCCCACCACATCAATAACTGTGGACATGTTGCTCCTTCCAATAAGTGCATGGTGAATGAGAAAGAAACTGCCAGAAAATTAACCTTATAGGGTGGCCCAGTCATTCCACATTAAAGCTGGTTGAAGCACTTTCAGACATAAACCTATCCAGGCAAAACCTCCTTCAGAGGTTTCCAGTGAAGTAACAGCAATCTTGGGAATACAGAACTAACTAAAGGGACTCAATCTAGGTCTCTGTTTCAAAGGCCCATATGAGAAACAACTTGAACAAGTCATTAACTTCAGTTAGATTTTTTAAACTCAAATTTGTCAGAGATAAATATACATAGGAAGACCAAACTACGCACCCCCTAGTTAATTGATGTGTGTATCTGTGTGTCCATGTTGAAGGTAATATCGTCTGTATTCATAATAATTTAATCATATATCATAGTGATATCTCGGAGAAGGCGATGGCACCCCACTCCAGTACTCTTGCCTGAAAAATCCCATGGACGGCTGAGCCTGGTGGGCTGCAGTCCATGGGGTTGCGTAGAGTCGGACACGACTGAGCGACTTCCCTTTCACTTTTCACTTTCACGCATTGGAGAGGGAAATGGCAACCTACTCCAGTGTTCTTGCCTGGAGAATCCCAGGGACGGGGGAGCCTGGTGGGCTGCCATCTATGGGGTTGCACAGAGTTGGACACGACTGAAGCGACTTAGCAGCAGCAGCAGCAGCAGCATAGTGATATCTCAGTCATTACCCTGGTTTCAAACAGACAAGCAAACTGGAACAGAGGACAAAAAAAAAAAAAAGTCTTTGACCTTTTTGTTCATATGTGGCTATTAGTTAACTCAATTGCATGTGGTGCAAATGGATGTTGGTTTTAAATGCTAAGTGTGTAGATCATAGTTAAAAACAAGTGACATGACTCATTGATATAGAAATTAAATGTCAAATTCTCTTCAAATTTCCTGTTTAAAATTCTGTTCTGAATACTTGGAAGCAGCTAGACAGATTCCAAACCTCAGACATCTCACTTTTCAAGAGATGAAAAAGAATTTAGGTTTGTATTCCCTCCTCCTTTATAAACATACATATTGAAGTTATGGGCAAGGAACCGAAAAAGATTTCCTATTAGCTGACACTGGAATTCACAGACTATGAGAATCAACACGACAGACCAGAAATCTTATTCAAATGATGTTAAACATTCACTTTCGAATGCAGTATCCTGAATGTAAATGGCATGCTCAAGTTCCACTAGATTTCCTCAGGGACAGCGCCTCCTGCTGGTGTGCAGATGAAAGCAAAATTCAGCCCTGACGCGAGGAGGAGCATAAAAATTTAAATGCTGTTTTAAGACTAAGTGCTACTTATTTTAAAATATAACAGCATTTTCAAGACTTGTTAGGGAGTTATGCCAGTGTTTGCACTACAAGCTGTGCATAAGTACATCCTACGTTTTCCTAGAGAGAAAGGAAATCTGCTGAACTATCTACAGAATGATAATGAACGTGCCCCTTGTGGGCGGCAGAGCACAGACCAACCTTTCCTGATTCAACCAGGGAGAAATTCACTTCACTTACTTTTTGGCTTACTGGAATGGTCATCCTTGAGACCCTTCTGCTTGCTTATGTAACAGGCAACCTGAGTGCTGGACCCATAGAGCCAATATTTATAAAGCATTTCTCATGGTGTCTGGCACGGTTGTATGTGTTTGTTATGTGTTAATCAATTTAATTCTCATAAGAACTTTATGAGGTAGATTCTACTATTATTGCCATGTTATAGGTAAGGAAACAGTGAAAGTTGGTCAGTCGTGTCCAACTCTTTGTGACCCCATGCAATAGTCCATGGAATTCTCCAGGCCAGAATACTGGAGTGGGTAGCCTTTCCCTTCTCCAGAGGATCTTCCCAACCCAAGGACCAAACCCAGGTCTCCCACATTGCAGGCAGATTCGTTACCAGCTGAGCCATCAGAGAAGCCCAAGAGGCAGAGAGAACGTAAGTAAATTGTGGTGTGCTGTGCTTAGTCGCTCAGTCGTGTACGACTGTTTGTGACTCCATGGACTGTAGCATGCCAGGCCCCTCTGTCCATAGGGATTCTCAAGGTGAGGAGAATGGAGTGGGTCACCATGCCCTCCTCCAGGTGACCTTACTTGCCTAAGGTCAAACAGCGGAGTGTAGGGTGCAAACACATGTGATCTGGATCCAGTCTCTACTCTTACCCATTACCTTGTTCTTGTGGATTCATACAGCAACTTTTGCTTTCTCAGCCCTGCCTCTGCAAATCTGTTATCAGCTCCCTTCTATGCATAATCCATGCCCCACCTCCTCCTTGAATGAAATCCCAGGCAGGTCTCACAGCCTTTCTCCTAGAGAAGAAAAGGTTTCCAGTAACTTCAAAGCAAAAGAACAGTCACCATTAAGTAAATAATAGATGACGTACAATGTATTATTAGCTTTTAATGCTCTAAACAAGCGTCTTCTGGCATCTAGCACCTGCCAGCTAGTGGCTGTCACAGGCATCGTGCTGGTGGGGAGAGAGGCTTGGCAGGCTTCTCACCCCTTCTAGCTAGCTGTGGGCATTTGGAAGAGAAAGGAAAGTAAATAAGAGAAGGCTGGAGGGGGGCACCCTCCAACAGTGAGCTAGCATTAGCTCCCCAGAACATGCTGATGTTTAAAGCCAACCTGGCCTCAGGAACAGACCTCAGTGAGCTCCTGGGGAACCCCCATTACCGGGTTGGCACCTGCAGTTCCCGGCGTGGGGTATGCTTTCCTATTAGCTTCTTAAAACTCCCCTCTGGTTCTGACTTACAGTAATATACTACGCTTTGCTATGCTATGTCCCTTCAGTAGTGTCCAGCCCTTTGTGACTCCATGAATTGTAGCCCACCAGCTCCCCTGTCTATAGACTCTTCAAGCAAGAATACTGGAGTGGGTTGCCATGCTCTTCTCCAGAAGGTTTTCCCAACCCAGGGATCAAACCCATGTCTCATTATGTCTCCTGCATTGGAAGGTAAGTTCTTTACCACTAGTTCCACCTGGGAAGCCCTCTCTCAGTGATCCACCTGCATAATTTTTCTGTTTTAATCTCCCCTCCTGGCAGCCCTCTTGTGCCAAGTGCTGTCTGAAGACTCCAGGTCAGTTCTCTCTCGAGCCCATCATGGAAAGTGTCCCTCTTTGTCCCGTTACTGGTGGGATTGCTGTTTCCTAAACCGCAGCCTTCTGCTCTGTGGCCCCAGGCTGATTTCCAGCCTCCCTTTGGCAGGAGATGTGACCCAGCCCTTTGGGTGGTCCCTGGAAGCCACTGTCACTTTACTTGAAGGTAGGGGGGTGGTAATCTCCCTCTTTACACCCCATATTAACCATTTTTCTCAAGACAATGTTCCAATCTCCAAACTTTAGCCTCTTGATGAGAGCTGCTTACCTGTGGTCAGCTTCACCATGTATGAGTCTTAATTTGCTTAATTAAGGTGGACATGCTTCTGTTCTATCAGCTCCAGTTATACTTAAGAATATGGAATGTGGAAGGCAAGAATCTATTTCCCTTTTTATCCTGAAAGGTACCGAATATGCTCTGTTGGTTCTAAGGGGATCAATAAGTTTTGTGAGATATGGAGGTCTCTGTACAGTCAGATAGCCATTTCCAGAAACTATGGAGGACAAAGAGAATCCACCCAAACTGCTGGAAAGCATTAAGCTATTTCCTATCATGGTGAGTTGCTAGCACCATCACCACTGGCACACCTCCATCTGTACTTCTCTTCCTCTTTCCTGCTGTACTAGAGAGAAACTCGCAAATCTCATACACTATTTGAGTGGAAGTAGATGAAGAATCGGAGAAGGCAATGGCACCCCACTCCAGTACTCTTGCCTAGAAAATCCCATGGACGGAGGAGCCTGGTAGGCTACAGTCCATGGGATCGCTAAGAGTCGGACACGACTGAGCGACTTCATTTTCACTTTTCACTTTCATGCACTGGAGAAGGAAATGGCAACCCACTCCAGTGTTCTTGCCTGGAGAATCCCAGGGACGGGGGAGCCTGGTAGGCTACTGTTTATGGGGTCACACAGAGTCGGACACGACTGAAGTGACTTAGCATAGCATAGATGAAGAATAGGGCTTCCCTGGTGGCTCAGACACTAAGGAGTCTGCCTGGAATGCAGGAGACCCAGGTTTGATCCCTGGGTCAGGAAGATCCCCTGGAGAAGGGAATGGCAACCCACTCCAGTGGCTCTTGCCTGGAGCGACTAAGACTTTCACTTTCACTTTTCAGATGAAGAATATATCACTAAGAGGGGAGAGCAACTGCTAAATACAGAGCATCCCGTGTTATCAAAATAATTTTTATCCTATTTCAATACTATGTTTATAGAAACTGGCTTCACAATATAACCAAATGACTTATCACCTGTACTTAACTGAAGACAGATTGACACTAAGTAAAAGATCCAGGCAGTTCTGAGAGTGACTTCTAAGAGAGCTGTGTTTTTGAGCATTTTCAGAAAAAAGAGAAAAGATCATGCCAGGGCAGCATCAAAGCCAGCTAGAGCTCTGACTTCATTATAAGGCCAGCTCCAAACCTGAGAGCCAGATGGGGATCGAGGAGAATACTGAGAAAACAGCCTCAGGTACCTACTTCCCTGGGTCAAGAAGAGTCATAAACTTTACTTTTCCATATGTTTGGTTGAGGCACCCAAGCTGTGAGTACGGAAACAAGTAAAGCGTCAACTCTTCATTTTGAGCTATTTATGGAAAACCAAAGGGGTAGCTAATGCTGAGTGAGCAGGTGGATTTTAGTAAAATATTTCCCTGGCTGCTTTAACTTATGCAAAATCCAAACTGAAGAAAGCAACATAATGCTAATTAAATCTGTAGCTCAGAGTTTGCCAAAACTGCTGGCTTTGATGAATGATCCTTTCAAAGACTCCCAAGCTCATAGACGATCTACCAGCCAGCATTTACCTCATTCAAAGACTCCCTAATCAAAGAGCCTTATTAAGTCATTAAGGGACAAATCCTAATTTATTTTAAAAGAATAGCAACAACAATTACTATTTAACATTTACTTTTGAAGACTCAAAATATTCTAGACACTCACACAAAATCTTTCAAAGGTGTAGAACCACTCCAGACTTTCTCTTTGAGTCACTTTTGAAGAAAATACTGGTAACCTCTGCTCCCATCTGCTGATTTTGTGAAAGGAACAGCTGGTCTCTATAAAGGTATTCAAGGCATTTGATCTAGTCATTGAAGACCAAACGATTGAGGAATCCAGGTAAACAGAACTACTGGGGATTTTCAGATCAAGAGGGGGAAAAAAAGACAACATGAGGCTATTTATTCTGAAGCTTAGTGTATGCTCTGGCTACATTTAGTCCACCGGCCAAGTGTGGGAAACATCACAAGTGTTCACCGCAAGCAAGCCTGTCCTACTTTCTCCGCAGGTGGGTGGGGTCAAGTGACTAGTTCTAGCCAGTGAAATGTGAGCAGAAACCATCTGTGCCATTTCTGGGCTGAGGTGGTAGAAAGCCCACTGGTGTTTCTCCTGTCTTGTCTGTCTGCTCCTGCAGCACCAGAGGAGTTGTGTGGTCCAGATGATGCAACCACAATATGACTGAGTTCCTGTCCACTCAGATCCTTTTTCCCTCTGATTCTGGATTCCCTTCTCTCACCTGCATGTAACCATAATCTTGAATTTGGTAATGTCCTCCACACCTGTTTTTATAAGTTTACACCATTTATATTTGTCCATAAACACATCGTAATGTTTTGCATGGATTTAAACTTTAAACAAATGGAATCTTATTGTATAGGTTTATCAATATGTGTGTTGCTTTTCAATTAATATTATGTGTTTGACATTTCCCATGCTGTTACATGTAATTCTTTTAAGACTGAGTGAACACACCCAATTTACTTATCTATTTTCCTCCTACTCATTTGGATAGTTTTTGCTGTAATAAACAACACTGCAATAATATTATATAGGCCCCCTGAGAACATGTACAAGAGTTTCTTAAGAATTTGCACTTCAAAATGCAGTCATCAGATTGAAGTATTTGAATGACTGTTTAGATATTAGCATCGTTAGTTTACTTTTAGTTCTACTTTAGATATTGACAAATAAAAATGCCTAACACGTATAAAGTATTAATGCTGGAGAAGGAACTATTTAAAGCTTTTCATTTAATCCTCACAAAAACTCAGTGAGGTCCCTTAGAACAGGGCCTGGTTTGATATAAGTAAGCGCTCCTTACATTTGGCTCTTTCTGTCATTTGTGGTTCACAGATGAAGCAGCTGAGATATGGGTATTTGAAGTAACTTGACCATGTCACATAGCCAGCGAGGGAGACAGGCTTCCTCAAAAGTCCACCCTTTTAAATACTAAGCTCTCCTCCCCTGGACTGCAAAGGTCCTGGAAAAGAGTTCTTATTTCTCCAAAGATTTGCAGAATTTGCTATATTAAGCATTTCCATTTTTGCCAGTCTTAGGTGTTTAAGATATTATTTGACTATTGTTTTTTTTTTCAAGTCCCTCACTAGAAATTGAGTGGTTTTTCATATGTTCACTGGCCAGTCAGGTGTTTTCTTTGGCCAGTGATTGGCTATTCACACATTTCTTTTGCCCATTTTTATGTTGGGTTGTTGCCTTTTGCTTATTGATTCATTGGTGCTTTGTATGTATCCTAGAATGAATTCTTTGCCAAATATATTTATCTCAAAGATCTTTCCAGTCTGTAGATTGTAATTGAGCCCTTTAAAACCTCTTATGATGAAAAAGCTTTACAATGCTAATATAATTAAATTCATCAGCCTTTTTTGTGTGTTTTTCAAGTCTTTTGTTCAGTCGCTAAGTCATGTCGGACTCTTTGTGACCCCTTGGACTGCAGCATTTCAGGCTTCCATGTCCTTCTCTATCTCCTAGAGTTTGCTCAGACTTAAGTCCACTGAGTAGGTGATGCCATCCAACCATCTCATTCTCTGTCACCCTCTTCTCCTCCTGCCTTCAATCATGTTTTTGCATTTACAAGACCCTTCCCTATACAGAGATTATAAAGATATTTATCTATTTTCTCTTCTAATAGTTTTAAAATTCTGTCCTCCACATTTGTCTAATCTTCCTGGAATTTATCTTTGACTTTATCTAGCATTATTATATTATACAGACATTATTTAATAAGACCCATCCTTTCTCTGCTGATTTATGATGGTATCCCTGTCATGTATCAAGTGCTCATATTAGTGTGGGCTTTTGCTGAGCTCTATTTTCTACCTATCTGTTCCATTAATCTTTTTGTTTATCTCTGGAAAAAAGCACCACCTTGTGTTCCCTAGCTTTATACTTTGCCCTTATATCTGAATGGCAAGCCTCTCCTCCTTGCTTTCTTGAAAATTGTCTTAGCTTCTCTTGCCCCTTTATACAAAAGGCCTCTTAGCCTTTTTCATATGAATTTCAGGATCAGTTTGTCAAGTTTCATTAAAAACTCTATTGGGATTTTATTGGAATGTTATTGAGTTTGTAAGTTCTTTCAGGAAAGAAATAACATAAACTGCAATATCAAGTCTTTCCATCTATTAACAGTATATACCTCTATCCGTTCCATTTTTTCCTTAGGTCCTTCAGTAATGTATTTTAATATTCTCCATGGATAAATTGCACATATTTTTCTGTTGCTCTTAGAATGAAATTTTTTTCCTACTTCTACTCTTATTTGCTTATTGCTGATATGGCAATATAAATTACTTTTGTATGTTAATCTTTTACATAGCAAATTTGCTGAACTATTTTATTATATCTAATAATTTGTCTTTAAAGTCATTTGGATTTTTAAATTTATAATAGAGTACAATTTATACGGTAGCACCAGTGGTTAAAAAAAAAAATCGACCTGCCAGTGCAGGAGATATGAGATGAGAGTTTGAGCCCTTGGCTGGTAAGATCCACTGAAGTAGGCAACCCACCCCAGTATTCTTGCCTGGAAATTCCATGGATAGAGGAGCCTGGTGGGTTACGGTCCATGTGGTCACAAAGGGTTGGATACGACTGAGTGACTGAGCATGCACATGCTCAATTCATATAGAAAATGTCTTTTTCTCATGCTTATACTCTGTCTTTTATGTCTTATAACATTGGCTGGAACTTGCAATAAAGTCTTAGGCTCACAAAGAGAGAGGGACAACCTCAAAGTTACCCAGTTAGATAATGCAAGCTAACCCAATGTTGAATACCCAAGTCATGTTTCCTTGTCACTCTTTAAGCTTTTTTTTCTGAAGGAGATTTTTCCCTTGGTCTTCTGTTAGATTATTAGATCAGTTTTAGATGACTTTACACAATTTTTAATTAGGTAAGGGGGGAAGACGCAATCACACAAACATGAAAACTAGATTGATTATGAAGTAGTAAACTTAAGATAGTACTTTTTTACTTTTAAGTAGTCATGGGAAAGCTTCATTACATGCTTCAAGTTACATCACTTAGCAACAGCTCTTTCAGAAATTTCAGTTATCAGCATGATCACTAAAAAGAGAATAAGCTGCAAAACAAATCTAAAAAATGAGATACAATTGCAGCTAGAAATAAATGAGTAAATATCTAATTGTGTTTCAAAATATGGAATGGTCCTTTCCGAATCTATCATTTTTGAGGCATTGCAATGCTAATTCTTCCCAGCATGGGTCATTTGCTTTCATTTTCTCCATTCGTATACAGCATTATATATGGAGACAGTGGCTTTAACGTTGCGGTCTTCACTTTCCAAATTTGGGGACCGACCCCTTTTCCTTGACTTGAAAAACAGCAGGGGAGTCCAGTGTTTTGACGAGGGGAGGCCAGTGCTTCCCTTCCGGGGAGCTGCTTTTGGAATAATGCTGGCATACCATTAGTATTCAACACTGGAATGAAGAGAGCAAGATTGCATGTCTTAATCTTCCGTGGATGCAGCCTGGGGTGCATTTTGGAAGAAAGAGAAAAAAGAAAGCCAGCTGGGTTTGCTTTTGTTACCATTTTAGTGGCCACTTTCTAGGAGGGTCACCACCTTTGGTTCCAAGGCACAAAGAGGAACAAGAACTCTCCCTGCCTCCCATGAGCTACAGGTTTAATGAAGGAGTCAGTTCCTGAAACTCTCCCTACTAGGTTCAAGTGGTAACCTACCAGGCTCCGTGGTCTATGGGATTTTCCAGGCAAGAACACTGGAGTGGGCTGCCATTTCCTTCTCCAGGGGATCTTCCCAACCCAGGGATTGAACCCAGGTCTCCTGCATTGCAGACAGACGTTTTACCGTCTGAGCCACTAGGGAAGGCCTCAAGCGTTCTAGTGGATACATATCCAAAGTACCACAGAAACAAAGAGGAGGCACCACCCAACTCAACATGTTCTCTCCAAGAAGACTGGGCTACACGAGAAACAAACCCTCAATAAACTGGATAAAGAATCCTGCAATAAGCAAGTAACTTCTACAAATACAAACCGCTGGTGCCCTTGCTATATAAAAACTCTTCCATGTAAAAGATTAACTTTGCCTATCGACAATAAGCAAAGGACATGATCAAGCAATTAACAAAGTATGAAATACAAGTGGTCAATAAACCAAGGAAAAGGTGTTCAGCCTCACTAGTCATTAGTTAAATACAGAACAAAACATCAATGATGTTATCTTGCAGATTGACAAGTATTCAAATGATTGTTACTTGGCAATAACAAGGATATTGGGAAGAGGGTCCTGGTATATAAGGATGCAAATCAATATAAGAGAAATCTGCTGATGTGCAGTAAAATTTTTAAGTACTTTGAATGCAGTCATTCCACTTCTTAGAATATATCCTCAGAAAAATAATCAGATAAGTACTTAAGGATGTAGGTACGTAGAATGTCCCCTACAGATTTCTTTGCAACAGTTTTTAAAAAGTTTTAAAATTCTTCCTTTTTGGTTAAATAAAGTATGGTATATGTACCCATTGGACAGTTAGGCATCTGTTTTAAAAAATGAAGTATGTAACTTTTAACTTGGAAAGATGTTCAAGATATATATTTTAAGTGACAAAAGCAGTTTATAAACAGTATGTTGAGTGAGATCCCATTTATACAAATATATTATGTATGCATAAGAAATGGGAAGTCTGTGCACAAAATAGTAGCTGTGGTCTGTAGGAGGCTAAGCTGATGGGAAACTTCCACACTATACATTTGAACATCTGAATGTGGAGTTTGAATTTGTGTCATGGAGCATATGTTACTTTTATACTCAAAACGAACACGATAGATCTCTTAAAAGGAGAGAAGATGGCTTTACAAGTTTACAGGATGTTATTGCAATGGTATTTTGTATAAATTGTTTTTTAATTCATTTATTTTTAATTGAAGGATAATTGCTTTACAATATTGGTTTGATTTCTGCCATCCATCAACATGAATTAACAATAGATATACCTTATTATTATATGTGAAACAGATCGCCAGTCCAGGTTCGATGCATGAGACAGGGTGCTTAGGGCTGGTGCACTGGGATGACCCTGTGGGATGGGATGGGGAGGGAGGTGGGAGGGGGGGTTTAGGATGGGGAACACATGTACACCCATGGCTGATTCATGTCAATGTATGGCAAAACCACTACAGTATTGTAAAGTAATTAGCCTCCAATTAAAATAAATAAATCAATTAAAAAAAATAATGAATATACTTAAGTCCCATCCGTCTTGAACCTCCCTCCCACCCCATCCCACCCCTCTAGGTTGTTACAGAGCCCCAGTTGGGGTTCCCTGAGTCACACAGCAACTTTCCACTGCTATCTATTTTACATATGGTAGTGTATATGCTTCCATGCTATGTTCTCCATTCATTTGTGTAAATATTTTATTTTATGGAATATCATTAGTTTATAACTTTTTCTAAAACTTCTTATTAAAAATGTACATCCAGTTAGGTTATTTGAGCAAAAATTCCAGCAGCTTCACTGCCCATTCTTTACTCTAAAATATGACAAGGCTATCAACATACAATAAGGTTTTTAGAGTGGTTAAATACAGGTAACCAGCGTCTTCCTCCAGGAAGCCTGCTTCTTTTTCTCCCAAAATATATAGTTTAAGGTTCCTGGTGAATTTATGTAATTCTACAAAATATTTTCATTGAAGAAGTATGGCTCCATGTGTGGGTGGTAACTTGTAAGCTTACACTGTTAATCAGTCTGTATTTGAGATTTTTTTTCTTCCCACTTCAAGTAATTAGCCATTAGGACTAGCAAAACAGTTTTTGTGTCAAATGTGCAGCAGATTTCAAGAATTCAAAAAAAAAAAAAAAAAAAAAAACACAGGATGGCAAAGAAGCACTGTAAAGAGCTGATATAAAGAAAAAATATATAACCATCATTAATATATCATTTGGATTTTTTGTGACACTGTTTGGTTTTCAGGTTTGTTTGGGTAGAACCAGTTATTGAGGTTATGGCAGCAAGCATGACCCTGTCTGCCAGCAACTAAAAATAACTGAAGACTCTCAGTATGGGAATCTCTGTTGTCCCTACACAATTGTGTGAATAAACTTGTTACCTGGAGATGCGCCAGGATCAAGAGCAGTCACGTTCTGCTCCATCTTCTTCCAAAGAGACAGAAAATATCTATCAATGGAGTCAGACTCCTTTGCCATTTATTATAAAACACAGACCAGTACAAAGAGTAAAATTAGGAAAATTTGAGATCAACACTTAACCAGAAATTATCAACTAGATCTTGTACTAAATTATCTTCTGACTAGACCATCAAATTGCACCCAGACAGAATCAGGATCAAAACAGTATAACAAATTAGCCTCTTAATTATTATCTCACTTAGCAAAAATTCTGAAGGTAGTCACTTTCAGGGTGGGGTCAGTGGATCAATGATATAAGAGCTCTCCATGTTCATTTCTGGGATTCTCTTGACCTCATGATTGCAACATGGCTGCAACATCTCCAAGCATCACAACTCTACATGAAAAGTTCTAAAGCAGGAAGGATGGGGTGACTCTCTTGCAGAAGAAAGGAAGATCTTTCCTAGAAGCCCCCACCTGACTTCTCATGCCATTGGCTAGACCCCTAAACCAATTGTTGGCAAAGGGGAAAAACAGGATTGCTCTAATTGACTTACTTCATTCATGCCTCATGATTCATCACAAGTGATAGTCCAAATAAAATTGTATTCTGTAAGCAAGGAGAAGAGGAAACAACTATTGAGTAGGCCATCAGCAGTGTGTGACATGGAAAACGAAGTTCCCACACAATGGGCCAGGCAGCCCTTTGACCATTCTGGTGTTCAAATTTTTCTTTACAGAATCTCTCCTAAGAACGATCCCTGGTAGTTATAGCCTCAGAAACAGCACTAGTTTTATGGAGACTTTCCTAGATAATTGTCCCCAAAGTCAAAATGTGCACTCTGTTGAAAAAAGTGGAACATATTCATCAGCAATCTTTTATAGTCTTCCATAACCACATTTGCCTTTTGGGAAAAATCTATAGATGAAACATGCCCAGAGTACACTTAGGTTCCTTCATGCTCTTTCCTGAATGACCAATCACCACTGTGGCTGGTGGAAATAAATGGACATTTTCTCCTCTAGTCCTGAATGCAGACCTCTGGGCTTGTATCTCAGGTGGAAAAGGCACAACATTCAATGACACAGCCTCGCCCTGGCCCAGGCGATCTTGCCAAAGTTTAGTGGACTTGGTTAAATCACGAATTTACACATCCATGTTTTTAAAAGGTATACGTACAAGTAAAACCATTTTGAAAAATTAGGAACATATTAGCTATTTTTGAGGGAGTTTGAAGGGGGTTCAGGATTGGGAGACACATGTATGTGTCTGATTCATGTTGATATATGGGCAAAAACCATCACAATATTGTAAAGTAATTATCCTCCAATTAAAATTAATTATTAATTTAAAAAATAATAGCTATTTTTAAAAAATTTAATACTTACTTACCATATGCCAGTCACCAGGCTGTGTTTTACCAATATACATAGGTTATCTCGCCTAATCCTGTACAAGAATCTTCTAAAGCTGTTGCTGACATTTTACCCACACTCCAACAAGAAAACTGAGAACTACAAGCCATGTATGGAGGAGCTGGATTCACTCAGATGTGTCTAACTAAAACTTGTGTGCATATCTGTCATACTTCCTTTTACTGCCAATGTGTGCAAAATTAAGAAATCACCTCCAAACGACTCTTGTAACTGATCATTGTAATCACAAATACCCAACAAAGTGAAGCCCATAAACCCCCAGACCTGTCTGCCCTGTATCCTCACCAGCAGTTAGCAGACACTCTCAGGTTCTGGATTTCTGGTCACCGGAATGTATGTGTGGCTCCTCAGTCTGATGCTCGGCCAGTGAGATGGGTGCACAGATATTTTAGAGACGGAGCATTAGAAAGATGACCAAGTTTTTGAATCCCAGAATCCTGTCATTTCAGTCAGGGTTGGTTTAGTTGCAGAGAATAGAAATCACTGTAAGCAGAAAGTTTAGGCGTAGAAACTTTGGTATCTCCTGAATAACTGAGAAGAACTGCTGGAGGAGAATCTTTAGATGGAGGCTTCAAGAATGTTTCCTAGAACAGCTCAGCAGAACTGTCTGCTGGGGGACAGCATTCTCTGCCATAGTTGGAAGTAAAGAGTACCAGTCAGGTTCAGTTGACGGAAAGAACCTCAGATTTCTCTTGACATTTCAGACAGAGGAAATTTAATACAGGTGTTGGTTACAACAGTGTTGGAAGGACTGGCAAGACAAAAGAAGGCTATGTGTGTGCATGCATGAGTGTGTGCTAAGTCGCTTCAGTCATGTCCAACTCTTTGTGACCCCATGGACTGCAGCATGCCAGGCTTCCCCGTCCTTCACTATCTCTCAAAGTTTGCTCAAACTCATGTCCATTGAGTCAATGATGCCATCCAACCATCTTGTCCTCTGTCATCCCCTTCTCTTCCTATCTTCAATCTTTCCCAGCACCAGGGTCTCTTCCAACGAGTCAGTTGTTCACATCAGGTGGCCAAAGTATTGGAGCTTCTACATCAATCCTTCCAATGAACATTCAAGGTTGATTTCCTTTAGGATTGACGGTTTGATCTTCTTGCTGTCCAAGGGATTCTCAAGAGTCTTCTCTAGCACCACAGATCAAAAGCATTAATTCTTTGGCACTCAACCTTCTTTGTGGTCCAACTCTCACATCCATACATGACTACTGGAAAAACCATAACTCAGACTAGATGGACCTTTTCAACAGTATGAAAAGGAAGATGGGTGGAACTCACTTATTCCCTATTCCTGCCTTGCCAGTCTCCTGACACTGTTCATGTTAAAAGAGAGACAGTAGTCTTCAAATGAAGTCACTTATGCTAAGCTTCATGACACCAAACTGAGACTTAAGACTTACAGTTTTGGTTCTTCCAAAAATAAAATCGTAAACTAGTCAATCAGGTCAGAGAAGACAATGGCACCCTACTCCAGTACTCTTGCCTGGAAAATCCCATGGACGGAGGAGCCTGGTGGACTGCAGTCCATGGGGTCGCTAAGAGTTGGACACGACTGAGCGACTTCACTTTCACTTTTCACTTTCCTGCATTGGAGAAGGAAATGGCAACCCACTCCAGTGTTCTTGCCTGGAGAATCCCAGGGATGGGGGAGCCTGGTGGGCTGCTGTCTATGGGGTCGCACAGAGTCGGACATGACTGAAGCGACTTAGTAGTGCCAAGCACTGAGTAAGTGTTCCACACCATAACAATGTTAATAATTATTGTCATGATTATAATTATCATGTAAAATGAAAACCCAGTACTGAAACTATCTTAGACCATTATACATCAAAAATAACCACTCTTAAATCATTATCAAAAGTAGTATTCCCAGCTCATATAAAAGTACTATTGATACTTTCTCGTGATCATTATGATTGAAATCAGAGTTATGGAGAGACAGTATGTAAAATGGATAAGCATGTTTTTTTTTGTAAAAGCAAATGTCACAGTGGAAGCCTGCCACTGCATCTGCTTATTGTCTTCTGAACTCAGCACCCTAAGAGTTAAACGTGAATTAAAGGAAGCCTCCACAACGATGACAGTGTTCTCTCATTGGTCATTTGTATTTTAAGGCCCCAGGAGCTAACGCTGTCTCCCAGGAAATAGATTCAGTGACATTTAGCTTTTTGACCTTTCAAAGAAAAAGGAAAGTGCAAGTCACTTGGTTGAGTCTGACTCTTTGTGACCCTGTGGGCTATACAGTCCATGGAATTTGCCAGGCCAGAATACTGGAGTGGGTAGCCTTTCCATTCTCCAGGGGATCTTCCCAACCCAGGGATCGAACCCAGGTCTCCCACACTGCAGACAGATTCTTTACCCTCTGAGCCACCAGGGAAACCCTTTGACTTTTCAAAGGAAATGAAAAAATCCACCCCCAGAAGGCTCTCTCAACTTGATTCTCTGCTTTTGCTGATGTGAAGTTATTTCCCACAGCCATCATTGACAGACTGGAATGGGACCATTCTTTCACCCACAGACTGTTCATTTGTTCACATATTCATAAATAGTCATTAAGCAGCTACCATGTGCTGGGCATTGGGGACACCCTGGTGAGCCAGACAGGCCCTGACTCACAGAGCTCACAGGACAGCAGGAAAGACAGGCAAGCAAATGAGGGAGTCGGGATGAATCTTAGTCCTCATCCTTGGTGGTGAAAAACACATACTTGTTTTGCAAATCAAAATGACAGTGAGATACCACCTCACACAAGTCAGAAAGGCCATCATTAAAAAGCCGACAAATAACAAATGTGGGAGAGGGTGTGGAGAAAAGAGAAGTCTCCTACACTGTTGGTAGGAATATAAGTTAGTGCAGCCACTATAGGTAACAGCGTGGAGGTTCCTCAAAAAACTAAAAATAGAATTACCATATGATCCAGCAATCCAACTTCTGGGCACATACCCAGACAAAACTATCATTCAAAAAGATACATGCACCCCTATGTTCATAGCGTTGTTCACAATAGCCAAAACATGGGAACAACCTAACTGTATATTGACAGATGAATGGATAAAGAGGCTGTGGTCCACACACACTGGAATACTACTCAGATATAATAAAAGAATAAAATAATGCAATTTGCAGCAACATGGATGCAACTAGAGATTATCACACAAAGTGAAGTAAGTCAGCAAGAGAAAGACAAATGCCACATGATAACACTTTTGTCTGGAAGCTAAAATATGGCACAAATGAACCTATCTAGGAAACAGAAATGGACTCACAGACTTAGAGAACAGTGTTGCCAAGAGGAAGGGGGTGCAGGAGGGAAGGACTGGGAGTTAGGATTACCAAGTATAAACTATTATATACAGGATGGATTAACAACAGGGACCTACTGTAAGCATAGGGAGCTATAATCAATATCCTGTGATAAACCATAATGGAAAAGAACATAGAAAAAGAATGTCTATATGTGTATAATTGAGCTACTTTGCCATACAGCAGAGATTACATGAACTATACTTCAATTAAAAAAAATTTTTTTTTAAATACACATTTCTGAATCTTAATCTGCAACCTAACCTACTTTCTGTTTCAAGCTTCCACTCCCCCAGAGTAGCAGAAACATCATCAAAGCCCATTCAAGGCCTCCTCTTTCCACAGCTTGCATATAATTTTAGAGGTGGGTCTTATAAAGTATTGAAGAGTCGCTAGGGAGGGGTTAGGAAGGGCAGCTCTGTCCTTGGGGTCACCTGTGATTACCTGCCCGCTTGCATCTGCTGGGACATCCAGCATTCCATCTGATGCTTGGTGTCAGCCTCTGCAGTCACCAATGACAAGTGGTAGTCATTTTCAAAGTGCTTGACAAGGAAACCCCAAACTGGTAAACGTGCCATTTTGTATACTCCCTGTACTTGTAGAGACACACAGGCAGCCCTGACCAACCACCTGGAGATGTTTGTTGAGGGCTCACCATATACCAGCATTGTCCATCCACTCTAGGTGAATTTTTACAAAGATAAGATCTCGTAGCCAAAATTCTTGCACTTGTAATTTAGTTGTAGAAATACTGCTAACAATCACTTAACTTTTATCTCACTGTTTCCACTGTGAGGTCCTGACTAAAAGAAGATCAAAGATGACAGTAAGCAGAGAAAGGTTTCATTGAAAGGAGACAAGCTCACCCCTCAAAAGAGAAGGGGGAAGGAGGGGTGGAATCAGCTTCTAGGAACTGGTTTCAGTGGACACCAAGTTGCAAGGGAACATGGTGGCAAGAGGGGAAAATAAGGTGAGATAAGGATTGATCAAGCCCCTCATTCATCATAGCCTCTGTCCCACAGTCCTGTATCCTGTGCCTGAGCTGGGCTGCGTGGTGTTCAGGGCCTCCAGATTCACTCCGTATGTGTTCCTTTTGCAGAGTTCTCTTACCAACCTGGCCTCCACGTTTTCAGGTTCCACCTGTTTGTATCAGATCTTTCTGTCCCCCAGCTCATCCTCCATCCCCTCATTAGACAGTTCACTGGAAGTGTGCAGCAGCAAATCTCTCATGTGGTGATTTAATTAACTATTCTCCTTCCCTTTCATGGCTCCACCATCCTCTGGGTCCTGAGGGCCCTCTCCATGCAGCCAGCAGAGGAAGAGAGATGGAGACTGGGGACTGCTAGGGAGGTTTCTTCGGGCCAGGTATGGAAGAGGCCCGTATTGTTTTCATCAAAATTCTGTAAGTCAGATTTAGTTATGGTCTCATCTGACTCCAGGGGAGTCCGAAAAACATCATCTAGCTGTTGTGTCCAAGAGAAAAATGAAATGGGTTTTGGTGAGTACAACAGCAAATTTCAGTATAGGGAAAGCCCTTCTACTTCCAAAATGTTGAAGAAGCTTTCACTTCCTGCTCTCTACACTGCTCCTCTGAAGCAATGAGCATCTAACAGCTTCCTAGAGAGGCTGTGATCTATTATCCAGTCACACACATAATTTAAATGGTTGTAAGTGCTTTGCCAGCAGAAGTACGAGATGCTCTGGGAGCACACACAGGCCTTAGAAAATTTCAGCAAGTGAAAATGGAGAAAAGACTGTGACTGGGTTGGGTGGCACAAAGCAGATGTTGGGCAAAGAACAGGGTTTGTTTAGGACAGAACAATAAGGCTCAAAAGATCAGTGAGTAACTTGAGCCCTGGCTTATGATTTACATCACATCATCTAACTAACTCGGCGCTAAATGACACCAAAGTGTTCCTCAGGTTAAAGAGCCTTTCCTCACTAAAGATTCTTAATGTACATGTGCCTGGCAGATGGCAGGCCTTACCCCATTTACTGGGTTGGTCATTTTCAAAGTGCCTGACAAGGAGAACCCAAACTAGTAAATGGGCCATTTTGTATAGTCCCTGTTCTTGTAGAGACACACAGGTAGCCCTGACCAACCACCTGGAGATGCTTGTTGAGGGCTCACCATATATCAGCACTGTCCAGCCACTTCAGATGAGTTTTTAAAAGATAAAACCTCGTAACCAAAGTTCTTGCTCTTGTAATTTAGTTGTAGAAATACTGCTAACAATCACTTATCTCACTGTTTCAACTGTGAGGTCCTGACTAAAAGGAGTCAAAAATGACAGTAAGTAGAGAAAGTTTTCATTGAAAGGAGAAAAGCTGACCCCCAAAAGAGAAGGGTGCAGGAGGGGCGGAATCAGCTTCTAGGAACTGGTTTCAGTGGACACCAAGTTGCAAGAGAACACAGTGGCAAGTAGAGAAAATACGTGGGAAGGAGATGAGGACCGTTTGGGAATCAAATTGGGACCATGTCAACTACTCCCAGGTGGCTTAGTGGTAAAAGAATCCACCTGCCAACACAGGAGAAATAAGATCGCAGGTTCCATCCCTGGGTCGGAGTCAGAGGAAATGGAAACCCACTCCCATATTCTTGCTTGGAAAATTTCCATGGGCAGAGGAGCCTGGCAGGCTACAGCCCATGGGGTCTCAGAGGGTTGAACACGACTGAGTGACTGAACACACACAACCACTCCAGCATTTGTGCAGAGACGCCAGTTGTTGGTATTGGATTGGCCAAAAAGTTTGTTCGAATTTTTGCATAACATCTTACAGGAAAACCTTAACAAACTTTTTGGCCAACCCAATACATTTTCCTTTGGTAAGCTAGAGACTATTTTATAAAACTCTCAAAACGGGGATATAGAAAAGAGAAGAATCCTCAGTAGAAAATGCAATTGGTTAAATATTCTAACGTATCAACAAAACTATCTCTAATTTCTCATGCATGTCCACATACACATATATGTATGTAGAGTACCCTCCAAAGCAGTTTACAAGAGACACAGAGAATCCACTGGGAACCACAGTGAAACTTTTAAGACAAAAAAAGTCAATACCAATAAAAAAGAAAATACTAAATTTTGTGGCACTCCCTAGATACAGTAAGATGTAACCTTGTACAGAAGAATAATCACAGGCTTCCCAAAGCAACCATAATTGGATTGAAATCCAGCCCCCTCCCCCCACCCAACTCTGTTGTCTGTTGGTCAAATCAAATTACTTAAGCTTTCCAAACCCCGGTGCACTTATCTAACAGGATGAAAATAATCTCTTCATCACTGGATTATGAGGGAATTAAAACAGGATAGCATATATAAAGCACTTAGTTCTTTCTTAGTACTCTGTGTGATCAATGAGAGCCAATTTCCTGCATTCCTTAATAACATGAAATGAACCAACACCAGGCTTCTGTTGACAACATAACACAGGGTCTAGTGGTGAGACCTAGTGGAAAGAGGGAATATGAGGATGGCCCGACACAGATAACATGCTCAGGAAACCCCAGCAAGGATCCAGGACAGAGGAAGAGGTACTCTGCATTTCAATCACAAGCCACATTTAAATTACCACCAGGTGGTATTTGTCTAACAAAAATAAAATGCTCTGATACCATAAGCTTGAATTTCTACGTTAAGAATTTGAGAAATTCATTTTTCCCATGTATTGTGAATCTTCTTTGGGGGGAAATGATGAGATGAAATAAAAATACAACAGCTAGGGAGGAAATATTTTAACCACAATTTGGACAATAATTTAAAAGACAATTCTGAAGAAAGAGTCCTTTTACTAGTGTGGAGGTTAATATGCTCCAAACAACTTTGCCTCCTCCGCTGACTAGAGGAGACCTCTTGCTTTATTACTCACAGATTGTGTTTTCCCCACATGTTGGCCACCACCCCCATGTCACCAGAGGTGCAGAAGCTTGGGTCTCTAGGAAGTGTAGCCTCTGTCTCTAATATTGATAGCTTAAATCAAATGGTTACAGGCAATGCAGGATCCAGAAAAATAAACTAAATTGCAATTTATGTCTAGAACATATTTTTGATGTAACAAAGTTACAGGGCAAAAGAGAAACATATAAAAATAAATAATTTCATTTCACTGAAATGACTACAAGAGGAGCAGGGTTTGAGAAGGCACTAAAAATATCAAAGAAGAGGAATGCGAGACTGTAACTTTCAACCATTCTGCTGTTATTTCTACTCCAGGAAAGAAAAATCCAGAAAGGAGGACAGAGGCAAATGAAAGGAACCTAAAGCAGATGGGTATGTTTTGGCAAAGCACAGAGAAAGGTGGAATCAGTCAGTCAAGATTCGTGAAGCATCCATGGGTACCAGGGGTAGGCAGCAGATGTTCACAGAGCCCTCCAATCGATTTTAAATTCTCAGGAACTCCCGAGGGACACTGGGTGTCTCGATACTTCCCCCAAACACTGAACAAAGCCCAGGTAGTGTTCTCAGCATTGCCAGTTTCAGGTCTTTTCGAATGATAAGCACAATCTGTATAATAAAGATGAACACACCCAGTGTGCTAGTGTTCATCATTTACAGTTTCCCCGCTCGGGGCGATCAGTCCTTCAAACCTGTAGATGCTTGCTGAGCTCCTACTGAGCACCAAGCACAAGCCCAGACTGCCTGCAAGGGCCTCATGTTGCAGGGAAGAGCTAGAGAGGCAAGCAGGGAGAGGACACAGTATCTCCTCGTAAGCGGAATGAAAGAGGCAGTCATGAGGATGAGACCGGGTGGAGTCCACTTACCCCACAGCTGCACACTGGGGATCTCAAGAAAGTCTTCCTAAAGAAATGCATATCTAGTTTTTAAAGATAAGTAAGAGCTCTTCTAACAAAGAGGTCAGGGTGAGTTGGTGATGATGACAATGGACCAGGTAGCCTAGAGATGCTGTGGAAATGGACAAGACACAGTTAGCATGACTTCGGTAAAGAATCTGCCTGCAATGCAGGAAACATGGAGAAGCAGGTTCAATCCCTGGGTCGAGAAGTTCCCCTGAAGGAGGAAATGGCAACCCACTCCAGTATTCTTCCCTGGAAAATCCCATGAACAGAGGAGCCTGGTGGTCTACAGTCCATGGGGATCACAAAAGAGTTGGACACGACTGAGCGACTAAACCACAGCAACAAAACATATGGTACCTGTCATTAATCCCATCCCAGTCAGTGTGCCCACGATGATTTATGAAAGAGGTTTGGCATAAGAGGCACAGCCCAGGGACAAATGTGACTGTGGATGCCCCAGAGGCAGGTCTAACATCAGCTGGTATGCTCTGGCATGGCTAAATCTGATGCTTATGGCCAGTACCTGTTCTGTCAGTGCCCAACAGTGTCAGCTGTTAAATACTGTGACTCTGACCTCTATATGAGATGATCCAGAATAACAACAGGAAAGCGTGGAGGACAGACCCCTGAAAAATGTTCATGTGCTTATGGAGGAAAGGAGACTCAGAGAGAAGAAAGAGGAGGACGAGGAGAAGGAAAAGGAGTTGGCGGGAGGAGTGGGAGACAATGAGGGAGGAGGGGAAAGGAGAGAGAAGGAAGAGAGGAAAAGATTTATAGCAGGAAATACCAGGAGACGTGTTTCAAACAGAGAACACAGCCAATAGTGTCCAGGGAAAGGGGTCAGCTGAAGGAGAGGAGATCCTGAATATGTTTGTATTTTGAAAGAGACAGCAAGTAGGTGGAAGAAGGGTAAAGCAATAAAGACAGCAGAGATGAACAGTGGAATGACATCCCTAAGGAAAGATGGGGTACAGAATCTTCTGCTAAAGAGCAAGTGGATCTGTATCTTTGGAGGAGGAGATGGGAAAGGACTGAGATGCTGGATGTAACAGGAAGTGAAGGAAGCTTCTCTTATGATGTAGATGGCAAGAGTGTAGGAACTCAGGAACTGAGCAGGAACTTTCAGAGACGTGACCTGAAGGAGAGGAATGTTGTGGGTTGAAACATAAGGCATGGCCCAGGCAGCTCCCAGGGTGAGGCTGAAGATCATGAGCCTACAGATCCTCACTGAGGTGCAATTTCATTTTTCTAACAACTCTCTGGAGACTGGGCATAAAACAGAAGAGGAAATCACCTGGTTTGATTTAGCACTAGGGATTCTGCTAAAAAGATGCAGAGGAAAGACGAGAAAGCAACTGTCAAAGAATGTTGTAAACAACACCACGAGGTCTGCGCTCATTTGAAACGTAAGAAAAGAGAGGGCGGAGAACAAGGAAGAACTGAAGATCAAGGAAAGTTGAAGAATAGAGAAATAAGAGGGATAGAATAATAGAAAAATGTGGTGTAAAGAAGGTAGATTTTTTTAGGATCTTGCAGGAAAAATGATTCAGATTGCTAGGGTGTAGCCCAAAGCTGAAAGTGGCTGGGCGATGTGGAAGTTGACTGTCGACATTATAGGAATCCTCATAGGCAACATTTATTTATCCGTTTCTAAGAGCTGTCCACTGTGATAAGCAATTTACACGTCTCCCCACCTTTTAGAAATAAACACCATTATTATGTTTTACATGAGAAACTACGGATCAGAGATGTTATACACACTTGGTAGAGGGCAAAGCTGTGTTTCAAAACCAGTTCTCTTTGATTCCAATGCTTGTGCTTCTTTCAAGAATGATGGTGGGGCCTGGGATGAAGAGGAAGATGTGAGCCACAGCCCACAGTCATTACTGAGTGTGGACGAGTGACCAGCTAAGACAGGGATGAAAAGGAGAAAGATGAAAGACCTGAGCTTTCAAAGAGAAAGGCTTGCATGTGAGCGTGCAGCCGTGGTGCTTTTACTGTGGTGCTGGGGATCCGGAGAGGGTCCTTCAGCCTCTGAGGCTCTGGGACAGAGGACAGTGTGGTGGTCAGGTTCTAAATAGAGTGTTGGAAAGAAATTATTGTGTTGCCTCCAAAGAAACTTGAGTTCAGATTTGAAGGCAGAAATGGGATTGGATGGTTCTATAAGCTGAACCAAACTCTGCAGATATCTGGAGTCTGCAGGAAATAGAGGACTTAGGTTCTTTTGTTGTGGTTCAGTCACCAAGTTGTGTCCTACTCTCTGCGACCCCATGAACTGCAGATGCCAGGCTTCCCAGTCCTTCACTACCTCCCAGTTTGCTCAAATGTCTGTCTATTGAATCGGTGATGCCATCCAACCATCTCATCCTCCGTCATCCCCTTCTCCTCTTGCCCTTAATCTTTTTCAGCATCAGGGTCTTTTCCAATGAGTTGGCTCTTTGCATCAGGTGGCCAAAGTATTGGAGCTTCAGCTTCAGCATCAGTCCTTCCAATGAATACTCAGAGTTGATTTCCTTTAGGGTCTTTTTAGAAGTGGCCAGTTGTGGCCTAAATGATCACATTTCTGAGGCAGTGGAACAATAGCTTGAAAAATAAAAAAACAAAAGCAAAAATCAAGGAAGCTACTGTGCAGGCTCCATAAGGAGAACAGGCTTAAACTCCTGGGTAAATCGTTCTTATCAGTGAAGATTTTTGAAGACTTTGCTGATGACCTCAGTCATCTTGATTGCCATCCTTTTGGTTCCTACAGTCCCTGGTTTTGTCTTCTATCATGCTGTATATTATTCATCATTGTGTATTTGCCATTATGCAGTGCCTATATAAATGGTTTATTCAGCCTGGCCAAGTACTAAGTGCACGGTAGGTGCCTAGTAGGCATATCTTTCACTCTCTGGAGAAAGTGATAAAAGCTCTAAGTGTACCATTTTGTGTTTTTGTCATCTCTTAAGATACATTTCTATGGCTTATACATGGTCATTTTTTCCCTGAAAACTTTAAGTCCATTAGGCAGGATGTGCTCTGAGAGAACTATGTAAGTTAACACAGAATCTCCAGGAAAGGTAACCTAAGCTTGGCCTCAATTCTGTCTACCATGCAGAGACAGCTTGGAGAAAGAGTACCATCGAGAAGGAATTGGGTCCTACGGACTCTGCAGGGACCCAGGCTCTCAGACACGACCCGAAGTTAAGGAGAGGTTAGAGTCCACTTTCGTTATTTAGCCAAAGAGAAATGATTTGCTTTGCTAACACAGAAATTGCTTTTTCCAGGAGCACTGAGAATGATTAATAACTCTATTTTCCAGATTTTGAAAATGGTGTATTTTTTATCTTTGGTGGGGGTGTGGGGAGGGGCACATCACCCAGCATGCAGAATCTTAGTTCCCCAGCCAGGGATCCAATCCATGCCCCCTGCAGTGGCAGGGCAGAGTCTTAACCACTGGACCACCACAGAAGTCTTGCTGGTGTATTTATTAATCAAGAAGATGCATCTCCTTTCTAAGGACATGGCCAATGGGGGGCTTCCAAGGTCATTGTCAGGTGGCTTCCAAGGTCGTTGACGGCCAGGTTATTTATGAAAACTACAAGATTTATACTCGTGAGGACTGGTGAGTTGGAGAGAGAATTTAATAACAAATTTTCCTCGGGCTCACAATCCACTGTCCAGTTCCTAAATACCATGACATATCTGACCCACACGTGTTACTGCTAAACTTCGTCAAACAGATAAACATTATCAGTCTTCTAAATCTCAACAAAAATTAGCTGAACAGCCAAACAGGTCATCTTTACTCACCTTGGAGAGAAGCAGAGAAGTCTGCATTTATCTGCTTCCCACATGAGGTTCTTAATTACATTCAGTCATTTGACAGAATGAACTAGAAGCTCATACATGAGACAGAACCTGAACGGATCCAGGCAAAAGCTTATGGGAAAATGTGTCTATTAAAAATAAGCAGTATGCACACTTAGACCACCTCGGGGAGATTTGCTTTTTTTTTTCAAAACTCATTTGTTCACTTGTCAGTATGCTTGACTTATATGAACTAGGCTCTGGAATTTAGTAACTCTGAGGACCAGAACAAAATGCAGACACAGTGAATGAGGGGTGAGTGGAGCTGACACGGGAGGGCTGGCTCAGGATTGCTAAGTTTCTGCTTTATTCAAAATTGGGTGAGAAGCTGTGGGTGGGTCTTGAGATGGGAGCGGGGTGATCTGACTTTGTTTGACAATCACTCTTCTGCGGTGCAGAGGAGGGACTCGAGGGTCAGGAGTGGCAGTGGGCTGGGGTCGGGGGGCGGGGCTCGGGAGTGACAGTGGGTGGGGGTTGGGGCGGCGGGTGGGGGGGGGTCGGGGGGCGGGAGTGGCAGGGGCGGGGGTAGGGTGGGGGTGTTGTTGGGAGACTCTGGCAGGAGTGCAGCAGAGACAGCCAAGATGGGAGCGGTGGGAATGGAAGGACAGTTATGAGACCCAAGACAGAGGAAACAAGAGTCAATGTTGAATGTCTACTTTTTTTTTTTTTCAAATGGAAGGAGCCATAGAATGAAATCATTTTTGTTCATTTTACTAAGATTTTATCTCAAACTTGAAAATGTTTGTAATATTTTTATCTTTCAAGTCCAATAAATACCATATTCTGACAACTCAAAATAGCAAATGAGCAAAAATTCATTTGTTCTGGTCTTTTTACAGCATTTCACGTATTGGAAAATAATTATGAAAAAGAATATTAAGTCTGGTGGAAGCACTGATTATTGTTCTGGAACTAATTCTACCTAACATGATTTAATAGGCTTTACAGAATTCTACAAACAACCAATTTAAATTAGACACACCAAGATTTAAATCCATAAATGCAGTTAGTTCAAAACATTGGTATTCAGTTCAGTTCAGTCACTCAGTTGTGTCCAACTCTTTTCGACCTCATGGCCTGCAGCACGCCAGGCCTCCCTGTCTATCACAAACTCTAGGAGTTTACTCAAACTCACGTCCATTGAGTCAGTGATGCCATCCAACCATCTCATCCTCTGTAATTCCCTTCTCCTCCCACCTTCGATCTTGCCCAGCATCAGGGTCTTTTCAAATGAGTCAGTTCTTTGCCTCAGGTGGCCAAAGTAGTGGAGTTTCAGCTTCAGCATCAGTCCTTCCAATGAATATTCAGGACCGATTTCCCTCAGGATGGACTGGTTGGATCTCCTTGCAGTCCAAGGGACTCTCAAGAGTCTCCTCCAACACCACATTGTTATTGGTCCCCTTTCAATCCCATATCTACTCTTAAAATAAGTAAACATTAAGAAATACCATGAGTATCTATGACTCTCAGTCCATAAATTTATATGGGTGTGTAAGAAATACCCATTTATCCTTTAAATGTACTTAAAATCAACTCTGATCCCTCACTCCAGGCAAACCAAGGGCAGTAGTTCTCAACAGGTTCCTTGGCTTCCAATTTCTCTGCTCCTGTGGAAATCTCTCCTGCCCCTCCTTCATCACTTAAAAAGCATTCTCTTCTCTTCCTCTCTGTCCCTCAAAGTAATCAATTCAATATGGTCAGACTGGGACTTCCCTGGTGGTGCAATGGATATAAGTCTGCCTGCCAACGCAGGGGACAGTGGGTTCAATCCCTGGTCAGGGAAGATCCTACACGCTGCGGAGCAACTAAGCCAGTGCACCAAAATTACTGAGCCCACACTCTGGAGCCTGTGAGCTGAAAATGCTGAAGCCCCTGCGTTGAGAACCCACGCTCTGCAACAAGAGAAGCCACCGCAATGACAAGCCTATGTACTGCAACGGAGCACAGCCCTTGCTCACTGCAACTAGAGAAAGCCCACGTGCAGCAATAAAGACCCAGCACAACAAAAAATAAATAAATAAAGTTATTATTAAAAAAAAAGGTCAGACTTTTTGCAAAACAAAAGCCAGAGTGTAAAGTTATTAAAGGTGACTTCAGTTTTCACCCCTAACAATGATTTCTCTTAAGGGCTGGACTTAAGAGACTTCCTTTTAACAAATAGAATATCATAAAAGTGTTAGGACATTATGTTATAAAAAACTGTGACTTCTGTGTTGATTAAGTTACAGAAGAGTGTGACTTCCACCTTGCCAGCACTCCCTGGCCCTCCTGTCTATCTGCTCTGATAGACACTAGCTGCCATGTTCTGAGCTCCTGTAGAGAGAAGAAACTGAGATCAGGCTCCAGTTAACAGCCTGTGAAGAACTAAGGCCCTCAGCCCAACAACCATGAAGGAAGTGAATCCTGCCAAAAACCATCTGGGAGATCGGAGCAGCAACTCCCCCCTCTGACAAAACCTGTAAGAGACTTTGGAGCAAAGCACCCAGATAGGCTGCACCCAGCTCTCGACCTCCAGAAACAAGGAGATATAAATGCTGTTGTTTTAAGCCAAGATTT
The DNA here is from genome assembly GCF_003369695.1 of Bos indicus x Bos taurus. Classification (NCBI taxonomy): domain Eukaryota; kingdom Metazoa; phylum Chordata; class Mammalia; order Artiodactyla; family Bovidae; genus Bos; species Bos indicus x Bos taurus. The sequence continues at coordinate 33,181,437 of NC_040084.1, forward strand.
GGTGGATTGACTTGTTATGTATCGGTGACTAATACAAATTTCCAAGCATCTGTGGTACCCTTGTCAAAGCACGAAGTTCAGAGAGTCAGTAAGCAGGCCTTACACTGTTTGCACACTGTACCTACCAAATGTCCTATTCACTATAAGTATTTAAAATATTGATTGATGAATGATTGAATAAATGTAAACAAAACAAAGGGACAGATATATCATACCCAAAGGTCTTAACTAGGGTTTTTTGGTGTTTTTGTATTTTTTTAATAAATTGATTTAAAACATTTTTTTTTAATTCTTTTGGCTGTGCTGGATCTCAGTTGGGCTCTTAGGATCTTTGTTGCCTCATGTGGGATCTTCGTTGTGATGTACAGGATCTAGATCCCCGACTGGGGATCAAACCTGGGCCCTCAGGAGTGAAAGCAGAGCCCTAACCACTGGACCACCAGGGAATTTCCTTTAATAAGGTCTTTGAGATAAGTGATGATATGTTGAAATGTATACCAGCATATAAGCAAAATGCCATATTAAAAATGAATTAAATGATCATTATCAATTATCAATAAATAAGATGGTAATCTTAGTTCTTTTGACATCTTCCAAGCTGCACTTGGAAGAAACCCACCAGGGCTGATAAAGAGAAGTTTCTCTAAGTGACAGACAAGCAATGGAAGGGAATCTATGTTTTAGGCAAAATCAGACTTGCCCTGTGGAAATGTGACTCTGGAATCAACCATATTCCTCATATGTGTTTGACCCTAGAACAAAGTCTGTGCTACCAATGACAGTTAATGGCCCAGGGAGTAGTTGTCAGACAGAGCAAAAATACACAATGCCTCATTAAATTTTAAACTTCAGATAAACACAAACAGCTTTTAACATAAGTTTGTTTTTCCAGGAGTCATGCACAGATATGAGAGCTGGACCATAAAGAAGATTGAGCGCCAAAGAATTGATACTTTTGAACTGTGGTGCTGGAGAAGACTCTTGAGGGTCCCTTGGACAGCAGGGAGATCCAACCAGTCCATCCTAAAGGAGCTCAAACCAGTCAATCCTAAAGGAAATCAACCCTGAATATTCATTGGAAGCACAGATGCTGAAGCTGAAACTCTGATACTTTGACCGTCTGATGTGAACTGCTGACTCATTGGAAAAGACCCTGATGCTGGGAAAGATCGAAGGCAGGAGAAGGGGGCGACCGAGGAAGAGATAGTTGGATGGCATCACTGATTCAGTGGACATGAGTTTGAGTAAACTCTGGGAGATAGTGAAGAACAGGGAGGCCTGGTGTGCTGCAGTCGATGGGGTCACAAAGAGACAGACACAGCTGAGGGACAGAACAACAACAAATGTTCCTGTAAATCAGCATTATCCACTTGGTGGAGAAGAGTGGAGTTTCCCAAGAGAGGGTAGACCAGTCAGTGAGGAGACCTGGGGGAGGGTTGCTGAGTGAGAGGGCTGGAGAGAAAGGCAGAGGATGAGGAGGCGTCCGTAGGGGATACTCTGAATAGCTAAGTGGGGAGGCACCAGTGTTGCTTTATGAAGCATGAGACAGTCATTTATATTCAGCTGTAAATGTTTCACCTCTGATTTTGCTGTGCTTTGAGTTATTTACTTCAGTTCAGTTCAGCCCAGTTCATTTCCTCAGTCATGTCTGACTCTTCACAACCCCATGGACCACAGCATGCCAGACCTCCCTGTCCATCACCAACTCCCGGACTTTACTCAAAGTCATCTCCATTGAGTTGTGATGCCATCCTCTGTCATCCCTGTCTCCTCCTGCCCTCAATCTTTCCCAGCATCAGGGTCTTTTCAAATGAGTCAGCTCTTCGCATCAGGTGGCCAAAGTATTGGAGTTTCAGCTTCAACATCAGACCTTCCAATGAACACCCAAGATTGGTCTCCTTTAGGATGGACTGGTTGGATCTCCTTGCAGTCCAAGGGACTCTCAAGAGTCTTCTCCAACACCACAGTTCAAAAGCATCAATTCTTTGGTGCTCAGCTTTCTTCACAGTCCAACTCTCACACCCATACATGACCACTGGAAAAACCTCAGCCTTGACTAGACGGACCTTTGTTGGCAAAGTAATGTCTCTGCTTTTCAATATGCTATCTAGGTTGGTCATAACTTTCCTTTCAAGGAGTAAGCGTCTTTTAATTTCATGGCTGCAGTCACCATCTACAGTGATTTTGGAGCCCCCAAAATATTTACTTCAGCCCACATCCAAGTGACACCATTCACATTGGAGACCTAATAAAGTACATTGCTTACCACAAGTTTCCAACAGAAGGCAATAAAATGTCCTTGAGGAAGGAGCAGGTTATCAGCCAGGTACCTAATATAATACAGCACACCAACTATATTTCAATTTTTAAAAATGTCATAGACCCCACCTTAAACCATTTAAATCATAGTTCCTGGGACTAGAGTGCTGACATCAGTGTTTTTAAATCCTCTCCAAGGGAAGTGAGAAAAAAAAAGTATTACTCTAAAACTTCTTATGAGTAGGAGCAATGCCTTATTTATTTTATAGCTCATATATGTTATGCCATATGTACAGTTCAATATTTAATTGAACTGACTTGAATCAAATAGCTAAAAGGGATAATTAATGAATGGGAAAAATTATAAAACCATATTTTGATTATACAACTTGGAAAGATTTAAATGAAAAACAAAAAAAGAGTAGTTTTCTTAATTAATGCTTTTTTTCTCTGAATCTATAAAAGGCATAGGACCCCTATACTTTTCTCAGTTATCAGTGCACACTGTTTTTCTCAAGAACCGCATATTCAACAAAGCATCAGGAAATGGAGCAACATCCATCTACATCCCATGAAGAGCATATGCATTAGAGGCAAGACAATCATGGATAGGAAGACTTCATGAGAGGGCATCACCAGCGCGGGTGCACCCTGACTGTGACCTGAGCGGTGGTAGAAAGAGCAGTAAACAGTTTGGAGTGCCCAGAATGGGAGCACAGTCCTGGGGCTGCAGAGAGACAAAACACAGGCCAAAACAACAGAGGAAGTGCGGTCACTTCCCTGTGCTCTGTACATTTCCTGACTTCCTAGCTTGAATAAACCTGTGGATCTGGGCTAAGAGGATTTCAAGAATTTTTATGGGGCTTCCCTGGTGGCTCAGTGGTGAAGAATCCACCTGCCAATGCAGGAGACACAGATTTGATCCCTGGTCTGGGAAGATCCCACATGCCAAGCAGCAACCAAGCTCATGCACCACAACTTCTGAGCCCAAGCTCTACAGCCCGGGAGCTGCAACAAGAGAAGCCACCGCAATGAAAAGCCCACTGTAACTAGAGTAGCCCCTACTCACCGCAACTAGAGAAAAGCCCGTGCAGCAACAAAGACCCAGCACAGCCTATAAATAAATAAATAATTTTTTAAAGTAAAGAGAATATTTTAAAGAAAGCATGTTTATGAAGTAGTGCATTTCCAAGTCTGTGATATTCATTTGCATGAGATGATCTGAATGGGGAAGGGGTGGGTGGAGAACATCTGCTAGAGGAGCTTGCCCTAGGGGCCTGGAGAGGCAGAAAGAGCATTTGTCTCTCTACAGGAGGACAGGAGTCAGAGCCCAGAGGAGAGAAGACGTGCAAGGGCGAGAGCCAGCAAGACCTGGGTTATGTTTCCTCATGGAGCCTGGGTAACACACTCACCCCATCTGCAAAACTCTGTGATTTAAATACATGCAAAGATGAGATCTACCTTTTTAGGACAACCTAAATATGACCAGCTAAGCTCTTTAAAGATGAAAATAAATAAATGAAGAAATTGGAGTTGGTGAAAAATTAGGCTAAAAATTATAATATGAAAGCAGGATTGATTCTCAGACTCAGTAGAAGTGAAGAACACTTCTAAGCATCCTAGTAATCAATGTAGAGAGAGAAACAGGATCTGTGGCCTGAACATGTATGATAGGAGAAACATCAACCAGTAACTCAGTCTGACAACAAATTCTTCACTCCAGAAGCCCCATACCTGAATAGTCTCAGGAGATACCAAAGGAAGTTTTTCAGTCCTAAAGTAGGGGTGTATATGTCTAATAAATTTCTATATTCTGATAGAAGAATTCAGTTCAGTCGCTCAGTCACATTTGACTCTTTTGTGACGCCATGGATTGCAGTATGCCAAGCTTCCCTGTCCATCACTGATTCCCAGAGTTTTCTCAAACTCATGTCCATCAAGTCAGTGATATCATCCAACCATCTCATTCTCTGTCATCCCCTTCTCTTCCTGCCTGCAATCTTTCCCAGCATCAGGGTCTTTTCCAATGAGTCAGTTCTTTGCTTCAGGTTGGCAAAGTATTAGAACTTCAGCATCCATCCTTTCAGTGAATATTGAGGACTGATTTCCTTTACGATTGACTAGTTTGATCTTCTTTCCATCCAAAGGACTCTCAAGAGTCTTCTCCAACATCACAGTCCAAAAGTACCAACTTTTTGATGCTTTTGATGAAGAATTAGGTTTTTCCTATTTCATGTAACATATGCAAGAGAAATGCATTTTTTTCTCCAAGTAAACTGCCCTTGAATCATGTGGTGGTGATTTAGTCGCTAAGTCGTGTCCAACTCTTGTAACCCTATGGAATGTAGTTTGCCAGGCTCCTCTGTCCATGGGATTCTCCAGGCAAGAATACTGGAATGGGTTGCCATTTCCTCCTCCAGGGGATCTTGCCGACCCAGGGATCAAAACCGGGTCTCCTGCATTGCAGGCAGATTCTTTACCAACTGAGCTACGAGGGAAGATTAAATCATGTATATGGCTATGAAAATGAAACAAGAAAAATGAACCACAATGGATATGACTCCACCCCTAATGAAATAAAGAGGCATGAAGGTGACCCCAGAATTCTATTTCAGTTGACTGATTTGTCAAATGCCATTTTGACACAACTCACTGGGAAAAATAAAGAAAATGTTAATACTCACTACACAAAGACTAGCATATTCAAACCTTGTTAGTTTCGGTCTGATAAAGATCACTAGGAAGTGACCCTGCTGCATGAAGAGCCAGATATGCTTAGTAACCACTTTGTTGAAATCTGCTGATGCTGCAACTCTTTTTGAAAAACGGGATTTATAACAACAAGCCAATAGCAACAACATTACTGCATCAAAAATTGGCCCTTATATCATCTATTTTTAAAGCAGGTTGAAGTGCTTTAAAAGGTCAGCAAGATGGTGTGACAGGAGTTTCCAGCACTGGTCACCTCACAGACCCTGGATGGAACAAATAAGAAAAGATGCACTGAAGAAGGGAGGAAAGACAGTCTCACACTTTACCCTTCACCCTACCCCAAACCCAGGCAGCATGGCAGAGTCATCCTCTGATCGGGGGAGGAGAGCGAAGTGAACGTTGTGGCAGATCCCAGTTCCTGCTCTGGTGAACCAACGATTTGGCACCTTCAAGAGACTCATTTTAACTTTAATGACACATGAAGCCTGAAAGTGAAGGGATGGAAAAAGATATTCCAGGTAAATGATAACCAAAAGAGAAAGAAAAGACTATACTTAGGTCAGATGAAATAGCCTTTAAGTCAAAAAAAGACAAATAACATCACTGTGCAACGACAAAGGGGTCAATTCATCAAGAGGATATGACAATTGTAAATATATATGCACCCCAACATAGGAGAACATAAATATATAAAGCAAATATTAACAGGACTGAAGGAAGAAATAGACAGCAATACAATAATTGTATTACATTCTTAATTTGATTACATCTGCAAAAACATTTTTCCAAACGTTAAGAGAACATTTATATATTCCAGGGTTTAGGACTTGCTATCTTTGGGTGGCCATTATTCAGCCTAGAACACCATCATAATCTGTTAATAAATAGTATTTTTTAAATTTCCATTTCCTCTGCATGTCATATGAATACTAAAGACAAAAGCGCCCAGTAAAAGAAGAATGACACATTCAGCTTAAGGGGAAATTGAGTTCAAGGAAATGATGAACCGTAGTGTTTTAAATTCTCCTTGAAAACAGAATGACCAGATCATGTCATACAGTGTTGTTGGTCTCTATTTATATCACAGATTTGGTTCCAGCAGACACATTCAAAGAGGGATTAAAGTTGCCTAGGGACAGTCATTCATGTTATTTACTATTCCCCAAATACCCACTATGAGCAGGTTACTACTATGGGGTGGGAGATGGTATAACAAAAAAGGACAAAAGAAAATGACAATGAAAATATCAAGCACTTTCCTGTTGGCTCTGACAGTGAAAAATTCACCTGCAATGCTGGAGACCTGGGTTCCATCCTTGGGTCAGGAAGATCCCCTGGAAAAGGACATGGCAACCCACTCCAGTATTCTTGCCTTGAGAATCCCCACGGACACAGGAGCCTGGCAGGCTACAGTCCATGGAGTCACAAAGAATGGGAGACGACTGAGCAACAAGCACAGCACAGATTTTTTTAAACCATTGTAAAAAAAAAAAAAAAAATTAACACAAACCTCAGTTGAATAGAGTTGGGAGACCAGAAGGGGGAGCTCTTATGCCCTGTAACAATAGCAGATCAATGGAAAAGAAAGACTCCTTTCCTGACAAGGACTCAACCAGCAAAGAGCCATGGGCTCTCTGTTACCACAGCCCTACCAACTTCCTTTTGCCTCTCTGCATAAGCATTCTCCTTCTCTTGCTGTGGGGGGACTTGAACAAGGCTCACTGTGATTGCAGACTCAGAACTGCAATTCTCTGCTGATTCCACATAAATCTACCTTTGCTGGAGAAATATTCATCAGTCTATTTATTTCAGGTCACTACTGTCAATCAAAGAAAAAAAGTCATGCAAAACATTTTAAAATAAAAAATACTATACATATATAAACTCTATATAAGTAAAATTAAATATATACAATGAGTGCACACATGTGAAGTCACTTTAGCAGTGTCCAACTCTTTGCAACCCTTTGAATGATTGCCCGCCAGGCTCCTCTGTTCATGGGATTCTCCAGGCAAGAATACTGGAGTGGGCTGCTATGCCCTCCTCCAGGGGGTCTTCCCAACCCACGGATTGAATCTGCGTCTCTTATGTCTACCTGAATTGGCAGGTGGATTCTTTACCACTAGCGCCACCTGGGAAGCTCATGCACATAAAATATAAAAACCCGGCTCTTCTAATATAAAAGTTTACTCTATATAGGTGTTCATTTATAAAAATAATACACATTATTGAAAACCTAGGAAGCACGAATTTGGAAGTCTTCAGCAAAAATTTGGATGTCTCCACCATCAATGCACAGACTTACCAAGTAAGATATACCAATATATGTAAAGAGGCTTAACCAACTACTTACTTTTTCCATATAGTTTAACAAAGTAAAGTCCAAGCTTATGCTGTATCCAAGAGACATCCCTCAAAAAGGGCAAAACTAGAGAAATAAGCAGAATAGACTAGGCAATTGCAAACAAAAGGAAAGCAGGGTTGTGAGCATAATATCCAACAAGGCAAACTCGGGCCCCAAAGCATTAATCAAAGATAAAGGACACTGTGTAACATTAAGTTCATAATTCATAATGAAAATATAGCAGTTTTGAGTATCTCTGTACCAAATAATATCACAGCCACATTCATAAAGCAGAAACTTCAGAAGATGCAAAAATTGATAAGATAAATTAATAATACATCATTAGTCCAAGACAGATAAAGCAAAAATAAATACATGTAAGTATATAAAAGTCTTAAATATTAATAACATACTTAATAAAGTAGGTACTTATATGCATGAATGTATATAAAAATTTGTACTATATTGAACAATCTATCTTCTTTTCAAGAAACATGAAACATTTGAGAAAACTACGTATTATGTCAAAAAGAACATTTCAAAAAGTTGTATAAAGTAGGAAAACACAAATGATATTCTTTGATCACAATATAACAAAATTATAAGACAATAAACAAGTTTTTAAGAGCATAAATTATCACTTTACCAGGAGAACTTTAAAAACCATTCATTAAACAACTTACATAACAGCAGAAAGACAAGCCAAAATTGTCAGATTTCTTTAAAAACTATAATAAAAACATCACATTATCAGGATATGTAGGATACAACTAAATCAGTGATGGGTGGACAATTTAAAGCTTATAATATAAAGTATATATATATATACACATATATACATATATATTAAGAAAAATAAAGAATAAATGTACTGCATTAAATACCCACTTCAAAAGCTATAAAAATAACAACAGAGAAAGCTGAAAGAAGAAATGCAATAATAAAGATAAGGTACAAATAACACTTTAGAAACAAAATGAAACAATAGAACAAATTTAAAAGATGGTTTTTAAAAATTAATCAACAAAATAAATGAGAGGACTAGATAATTAATAAAAAAGAACACAGAAATGAAAAGGAAAAAATAACTTGGAAACAAAGGCTGCATTTAAAAAAGAAAACACTGAAACATGACTTAGTTCATGTCTTTCCAAACAAATTTGAAAACTTGAATGAATATACTAGGAAAATATATTTTACCACATTTAGCATCTATTCAGATAGAAAATATAAACTGAAATTAAAAACTTATCAAAGAACTAACCCCAGAAGAAGCACCAGGTCTGGGTGGTTTCAGAGGGAAATTCTATCAAATCTTCAAAGATTAAGTAATATCACCCTATTAAACTGTTCTAAAAGAAGAAAAACATCCAGTGTATTCTTGTAAAATATAACATTGATTCAAAAACCTGAATTATACTGCAAAGGACAGAAAACTTCAGACCTATTTATGAACATCAATGCAAAATTTGAATTAAAATATCAGCAAATAGAATCTAATAGCTCATTAAAAAAAAAAGAATAATGTATCTCAGTGAGGTTTATTCCAGGAATACAATGATGATATTAGGAAACCATTAGTATAACTCACCATATTAAAAGATCTAAGAACTAAAATCATATGATCTTCCCTATATATTCTAAAAAGCCTTGAATAAAATTTAGCATCCATTCTTGATTTAATAATCAACTGTTTAAATAGGAAATGATAAATATTTATCATAATTTATATGTATAAACATAAACATGTACATATGCTTAGCTTTCAAATCAGCACCTGATAAGAGGGGAAACAGTAGAGGCATTCTCATTGAAGCCAGGCTTAAAGCACAGCAAAAAAAAAGCAAAGTGGCTGTCTGAGGAGGCCTTACAAATAGCTGTGAAAAGAAGAAAAGCGAAAAGCAAAGGAGAAAAGGAAAGATATACCCATTTGAATGCAGAGTTCCGAAGAATAGCATGGAGAAATAAGAAAGCCTTCCTCAGCGATCAATGCAAAGAAATAGAGGAAAACAATAGAATGGGAAAGACTAGAGATCTCTTCAAGAAAATTAGAGATACCAAGGGACCATTTCATGCAAAGATGGGCTCAATAAAGGACAGAAATGGTAGGGGCCTGACAGAAGCAGAAGATATTGAGGGGGCAAGAATACACAGGAGAACTATACAAAAAAGATCTTCACAACCCAGATAATCATAACGATGTGATCACTCACCTAGAGCCAGACATCCTGGAATGTGAAGTCAAGTGGGCCTTAGAAAGCATCACTATGAACAAAGCTAGTGGAGATGATGGGATTCCAGTTGAGCTATTTCAAATCCTAAAAGATAATGCTGTGAAAGTGCTGCACTCAGTATGTCAGCAAAATTGGAAAACTCAGCAGTGGCCATAGGACTGGAAAAGGTCAGTTTTCATTCCAATCCCAAAGAAAGGAAATGCCAAAGCAAGGAGATCCAACCAGTCCATCCTAAAGGAGATCAGTCCTGGATGTTCATTAGAAGGCCTGATGTTGAAGCTGAAACTCCAATACTTTGGCCACCCGATGTGAAGAGCTGACCTATTTGAAACGACCCTGATTCTGGGAAAGATTGAGGGCAGGAGAAGGGGAAAACAGAGGATAAGATGGTTGATGGCATCACTGACTCAACAGACATCAGTTTGGGTAGACTCCGGGAATTGGTGATGGACAGGGAGGCCTGGCGTGCTGCAATTGATGGGGTTGCAGAGTCGGACGCAACTGAGCGACTGAACTGAACTGAACTGAACCCATTATCTCTACCACTTTTTACATTGGAGGTACTAGCAAACATAATTAGAAAAAAGTTAAAAGAATTGGAAAGGTAGAGGTAAAATTATCTCTATTTGGTGATGATATGATAGAATATCTAGAAAACCTAAGAAAAACAAAACTACTATAAACAATATGAGAATTCAATGAGGTAGAATATAAAATCAACACACAAAAATCTATACAAATGAAAGTGAAAGTTGCTCAGTCGTGTTCGACTCTTTGTCACTGGAGTGGGTAGCCTTCCCTTCTCCAGGGGATCTTCCCAACCCAGGGATCAAACCCAGGTCTCCTGCATTGCAGGCGGATTCTTTACCAGCTGAGCCACAAATACTTGCATGTGAAGTTAGGAATCTGCAATACTTACATGAATAAAATTTTAAAATAATCCTGAAGGATTAAAAAACTCAAGAGTTAAACAAATGAATGATGTCCACTGGGCCTGGTCAATTCAACAGCATAAAAATTCTCTCCAAGTTAATGTGTAAATTTAACCTGAAACAAATAAAAATAACAAACAGAAGTTTGGATTAAAATAAGGTCTACACAAGGGAACTGACTGATATCTTTTAATAGACCCATTAAAATGTCCATTTATAGCCCCTCTTAAGCCTCTCTCCTTCTCTCCTCCTCTCCTCCTTTCATTGAGACCTTCCCCCCTCCACCCACACATGGTCTCTCCAGTAAGACAGACCTCATTATGTGATAGTTCAGCGCTCTGAGAAAAAGGAGGAAGAAGCAAGATCTTTAAGATGCAGCCTTGTGAGCTGAGTGTCACTTCTGACACATACATTAACCACAGTTAGTCACAAGGTCAGCCCAGATTCAAGGAATAGGGAAATAGACTATCTCATTATGAAAAACTGGCAAAGTAACATAGCTTAAAAGTACATGGGGAAAAAAAAAGGGCACATGGAATAGAAACTACTCTTGTAGCCATCTTTGCAAACACAATCTACCATAAAATGCAAATTAAAAGCACACAAATTTCCTGTCCATCAAATTGCAAAAATCTAAGAGCTGACAGCAGCAGACTCTAGGAAATAGGCAATCTTATATACTGCAAGTGGAAGTAGAACATGGTGTAGGTCCTATGAAGAGGAATTCGGCAATAACTACTGTTTGACACGAACATCGATCACAATCTTACTTCTACTTGCATGAATAAAATACGTACACAAGCTGGTTGTGTTAACTTCACTTGTCTCCTTTTCCTGGGCCGTAAATAGTAGGCAAGTCATGATTTTCTTTTAAAACAATTAAAAGCACCATCAAATCGACATGCTGAGCATCACAGCTGGTCTTGTATTCCATCTGGTAAGCTGAGGACTTCAGAGTGTAACTGATAAGGACTGATTTTGCAAACTTAATATTCTGCATATTTATATACAGATGAACTTCACTATTTTCATGTATACATACATCTCATGAACACTCAAATATAAGCAGGTTTGTATCTCTATAATTATCCCTCAGAAAAGTCCTGTGTCCAGGCCAAGCAAAGTCTCTTCACAAGGAGCACTCTCAATTATTTATTTGAATTCCAGGTAGTATTTGGGGAAATTACATTAGACTGAAGCCACTTCTATCACTGTTATTTTCAGAGGGCTAAAAAAGGTAAATTATTTAAAAACAAGAGGTAAAGAAATATAAAACCTATTTAGTTACTATTCTTGGAGATAGGATCTCAAAAATAAGCATACAACATATATACAAGCATTTTAAAGATAATTTTTTGTATGGCTGAGTTCCTTTGCTGTTCACCTGAAATTATCACATAGTTAACTGGCTAGACCCCAATACAAAATAAAAAGCTTAAAAATACATACAATTTTTAATTTTTGGAGACAAATTACCTACAGGATGCATGAAAGAAATTGCTAACTTGTTTATACAATGAGTAATTTGAAGCATTATATTTCTTACAATACATACTTGTGTATAACACTACTATCTTTCAAAAAACATGAATTTCAAATAAATTTAGACAAAAGCTGACAAGCTTTGGAAAACTGGTAGGTATCTCAAAATGTCAAAGATAAATGTAAAAATAATGAATAGAGCTCATGAGTAGGAAAGTTAATATATCATCATGTAATTAAAAATATGCATGTAAATATTTCATCTCTAAACTATGATCTATGGATTCAAATCTAAACAAATTGTTTCCCCCACAATTACATACAGCACATTTTAGGCAACCCTCCTCAGATTCTGAGCCTCAGCACTACTGACATTTGAGGCAGGACAGCTGTTTATTTTGAAGGCTGTCAGATGCATTGTAGCACTGCCAGCAGCAGCCTTGGCCTCTTAAGATACCAGGAGTACTCCTCTCCTCCCCCAGCTGTGACAAATAAAACTGCCTCCAGACATTGTCAAATGTCCAGCAGTGGGCATAACCACTCCAGCCGGAGTAAACAACTGCACTGGATAGATGCTGTCAAATCTCTCTAGTGGAGTCAAAGTCCACATTTTGATGTCCCATTTTCTAATTATCTGAAACCTAATGAAAATATAGGCTCCTCTCGGGGGAAAACAGTTGGGTTACTATTACCATTACCTGTTACTTCTCTAGTGAATTCTGTACAAGTTATCTTTAAGCAGTTGTTACATATGGCTGTTACTGGGGAATGACATGGCAAAATATACTTATCAAAATAAAGGAATGGTTCACAGACCAAACTTATAAAAGACTTAGCAGTTGAAACCTAGAGAAGGAAATGGCAACCCACTCCAGTGTTCATGCCTGGAGAATCCCAGGGACGGGGCATCTGGGGTCGCACAGAGTCGGACACGACTGAAGTGACTCAGCAGCAGCAGCAGTTGACACCAATCATCAGAAAGGAAATATATACTAAAACTATTATGTTGACACTTAGATATCTTTCTGATTTCATCATTTTGGTCAGGTTTTCCTTCCCTGAGACAGATTTTTACCCCTGTCCTTATAAGGGCAAGTTAAATTATTAGTGCTAATGAAGAAAAGTATAAAAATGGTCAATAGCAGATAATCCAAATAGTCTGACCTGGGAGTACATATAGTTTTTACGTTTTTTTGCATCATCTGGATGCTAAATCCAGATGCTTAATTTATAGTACTTGAATCTCTAGAAGATAGAGGGAAGAGAAATGGGTATAAAATTTCTTGAAGATTTTGGACCAAGGCTGAGTTCTCATTAAGGACAACTCAATGTGGACTATAATTTTTTCAAACATTTTCATGTGACGTAACTGTTTATATCTAGACACAAGAGCCAAACACAAAACAGAATGCAACACTCAATTTGGGGTTTGTAGTTTAAAAGGAATTTATTAAACCTGTTACAGTAAGATCCATTTAAATATAAATACCAAAAAATTCTAGGATTGTCACCAGAAATGTAATCAATGAATGATGGTATTAGAAGTTTTTTCCTTTACATTTGCTTCTCTGAATTCTTTTTTTTTTTTACAATGAATGTGTTTTTTTAAAGTTGAAAGCAAATTGTTTTTGCACTTCCCTTTTCCACCAATTTTATCAAGTATATGGCCTATCAACTAGGATTCTTGGACAACTGTTGACAGCAGTTGGGTTTTATTTCAAACTTTTTTGAACTTCCCCCTACACTAGCTTTTGTTAACGGTATGTCCTATTAACTAAAGTTAAAAGGTGACTTTTGAGAAACTTGATTTCAGATGAAAATTATGCATAAAAAGCCAACTACCTTACAATTAGATTCTCAAGTGAGAAAGTGAATACTCTATGCAACATAAGAAAAACCATAGCTCTTACCCTTCTATTTTCTGGTTTGACGAGAACTGTCAAATTCCTTTCTAAAAGAGTACACATATACATTTTCAATTTGGCATTCAATATTTAGTAAAAAAAAAAAAAAAAAAAACTATTCAGATATTATTCTGGAATTTTGAAAATTTTAGCAATAGCAAAGCTCAATTTCACCTTACTTTTACCTAGCAAAAAGCAAATTAACATTTTAAGATTCCAAATGTTTAATCTGGTAAAAATGAGAATATACTTCAATCAAGAACACACCATCTAAAAAAATAGTATTGCTATCTTGTCATATGAGCTTCTCATCACATTTCTGCAGTCCCTACATGTTTAGAATAAATGTAGCATTCACATAATACTATAGTCCATGAAAAGAGTATATTCTTTTATTGTTTTTATTCATACACGTCATTTCAACCTTCAATAATAAAATTCAATAAATTTGATTCCTTAATCATAAAAACTTTACACATTATTTACATGTTGCCAAAGTCTACGCCATACAAAACATCACAAGGATTTGACTCTACGCACGGTACCATCACACAGGAAGAGGAGGGGCTAATCCAGTAACATACATTCAAAGATTAACTTGTAGATGTGCACAGTGTATTTGGCACTGTTCATCAACATTAGAACACATTCCTCTCTTAAGACAGACACTATTCAGCCTTAGTCACAATATATCAGAATTTGCTATTCACATCAAAACCAGCTTTCAAACTTTCTAACAATAATCAAGTGTTAAGAAACAAAACACAAATCAGAATTGGGAATGGAATTCAAACCCTCAACCTCTTGCTAGGCTCCAAGCTGCCATCCGTAAGGTAGGCTTAATTTGATAATTTTTCCATTGTGGAGAGTGTCAGAAGAAACAATATAAAGATATTCTTCAAAACACATAAAGATAAACAACTCTTTAAAGTTTTCAGTTCTTCTTGAGAGTGCAAAGAGAGCCCTGATAATGCATAACTAGTAGGTGATTTTGGCAGGAATTATAGAATGATTGATGTCATTCAAATTGTGGAGACTGTACTGGCAGTTAACCTCATGGAAAGAAACTGGAATGCCTAATCTGAAATCAGAATCCTTAGCAACTTGTTTTAAGGGTTTCTTCCCATCTAGGACAATAACAGACTCATGTCAGATTATAGATTTACTCTGATAGGTAACACTACACTGCTATGAAATATAAGGACAAAATAAAAATACAAAAAACTCAACTGTTCTTGTAGGGCTTTGGCTACATCCCAGTGGGTAATTTATTTGACTAACTTCAACAAAAATGAAATCCCTTCACTTCAATTGGGCCCATTAAATTTAATTCATTAAAACATATATATTCCAGAATGTTTAAAAAAGACACATATATAAAAGGCATAAATTCAGTCTTCAACTAAGGCCAAAAAGCCTCAATAGAACACGGATGACAGTACAGGGGGACAGAAACAAAAAAATTCTCTGGTAAGGTTTAGAGATATGATGTCGCATCACACAAAGCTTTTAGCAATAAATTAAGACTTGAAAAAAAAAGTCTCACAATGTACAAAGAACTATAATGTGCAAAGTAATGTCACTGAACCAAAATTTAGTTTATAATCATTTTATTTCAAGTGTATTTTTAAAATCATAAATGGAGTTTTGGAATCCAGAGTCAAAACATTTATTCTTTATAGACTCAGAATCTGACAAGCAATTTCAAACCTTGCTGTCCAAATCCAGTGTTCTCTGCTATTTTTCAGACTGAGACCTAGTATTTAAATCTACTCCATTCTAAACGTATCATTTTGGATAACTGTTGTGCACTTGCTGTTGATAAGATTCTTCTGAAAACAGTCCATCAAATATATAAAGAATGGTTTCTGTCCAAGTATCAGCAGAGAGGGGAGAACTACTAAACACCTATCAAAAAATCATCTATTCATTTAAAAAATAACAAAACCAGTGCTGTTCTCTGCCATGAAAGAGAACATGCAAAATTAAATTACTTTTGTAGAACTGTGGTAATATTTTATTACCTACACAGGCCTCAAGCTCACTTAAAGATCTTTTAATACAAAGTCACCATCAGGATTTACTCAGTAAAAATCCTGGGTACTAACATGGCCCTACATGTGCTATTCCAAAGAGGAACAGGTTACTTTTGAGGAATAGAGCTGCCTTGGTAACTTCCCTCAAATGCTTATTTTAAATAAACATAGTTAATGGAAATTTTTTTTTTACCAACTCTGGGTACTATCTCGCAAACAGCCCACCAAATGGAAAAGGAAATCAAAACTTTCTCTACTTATCTGGGAAACTTTCCACGTTTACTTTTCAGATCATGACTTTTTACCTTTTTTTTGACTGTCTCAAACAATATTTAAAATTTTTAAATTCTGTATTCCAATGTAAGAGTTCTTTTTCAAATGATCGTCACAACCCAGAACACAGACAACAGAGCAACATTTTCAAGTCACATTGATAATAATGAAGAGATGAAAATGGACGGATGTCTGAAAACAGGTATTCCCTCTGCTCCAAAGGTGAGCAAACTTTTAACATGTGAACAACACGGAACTCCATCCCTCAAACTCAGAATGCTTCCATTTCATATGTCAATATATTATTCTTAAAATTTAAAGTTTGGTCACTTGGAAAAACTGAACAAAAATTACTCCCCCACCCCCCTAAACAACAAAATAGCTTTAATTGCCCCTTTCTCTCCCCAGAAAAACAGGGAAGTAGTTAGGGCTGAAGCCTTTAAATCTGAAATTTCAGCTCCTAAAACATTGCTGCAATCTGCTCAAAGGTACCAGCTCACCATGTTTCCTTCTCCACTACTTCCTCATTTATAAGTTTATTTCCACACACACATGCACACACACACGCGCGCGCACACACACATACTCGCTCACACATACTCTTACTCTCAAGTAAGACACTTTTTTGTGTTTGTTGATAAATTATGAGGATTATGAACTAGGTGTGTACAGGGTTTCATAGGTGCTTTGTAAACATCAGAGTCACTTGAGTCCTTTTCTCCAAAAGCCTGAAATCAAATCACGCGACCAGCGAATCACTATTTCCCCAGACGCTGTTCACAGGCTGCATACTGACGAAGGGCAGAGAAAAAGTCCTCATAACTGATGTTTAGGTGGGAAGGCAAAGAGCTGGGGGAAAAAAAAACCAAAGGAGAAAAAAGCAATTAGATGATACGCTATAATTTGGAGGAGAGGAACCAGAAGGGTAATGACCAAAAAGATTAAGAACAGAAGAAAGTAAATTACAAGCATAGAGTACATCAAACTATTTCTACTAAATGATTATTAAACTTGCTGTGAAAGAATTCAAATAAAAACTAACCCCTCTATACATTTTTTTTTTTTGACATTTTAAAGGGACTTGTAAAAAGTAATTTTAATCTTAATGGAGTATAGCTGACTTACAATGTTGTGTTAGTTTCGGATATACAGCCAAGTGATTCAGTTATACAGATACACATTCTTTTTTAGATTCTTTTCTCATATACATTATTACAGAATATTGGGTAGAGTTTATTGGGCTATACAGTAGGTCCTTGTTGGTTTACATTCCACACTTGCTAGGTACCGATAAGTCCCAAAAATCCACCCTTACTGTGACTTTTCGTCTAAGCACCAATCTTACATCTTCATCTGCCCTCTTAAGTCTAAACAGACCATGGCCTCAAAATCTTATTCTTGAATTCAACCTGTTCCCTTCAAAATCAATGGTTCCTTGCCTTTCCCATTTGTCTCAATGACACTGTAATTTATCCAGTCACTTAGGCTTAACAACTCAGGAGTCATTTCATTTCTCCTCTAGTTCTTACTGCAATCAGGAAAGTGCTAGGCCTGCAAGTGAACTTGGTAACTGGTTCTCATGAATAAGAGAATTCATAGTATATTCCTCCTAGGACCCAGAATTAAAATATATTTTTAGGCTCCTAAGTTTCTCTCTTTTTCTTTTTTTTTCCACATGTGCTTTATCTCATGCAGCAAATTCTATCAACAGTATTCCACAGTGTGTGTTCTTTTATTTATGTCTGGGCTTTTTTTCAATCAATATTATGTTTGTGAGATTCACCAGTGATGCATATTTTTAAAATTTGTTCATTTTCATTTTTATCCAGTTTTCCCTTCTATAAATATTCCACAAAAGCGGCATGGGACAGCAGCCGGAGCACGATCCGCCCCAGATGGAGGTAAGAAGGAGGTGAGGCATCTCATGGTCTCTCCTCCTTTTCTACCCAATGGCATCCACTTTCATGAAGTAAGTATAGCTTTTAAATGTATCAAACAGTGCATATTATTTTGCAAACTTCTTTCACTCAGTCGTATTTTTGAAGGTTTATTAGGTAGATACATGTGGCTTCTACATCCGGTTTATTAAGTGTTACATATATCTCACTGTATGTGTGGGCCATAGTGTAACTATTCTACTGATGGACATTTGGTTCTTTTTTAATATTTATTTTTATTTATTTTGGCTGTGCTGGGGTTTTAGTTGCGGCATGTGAGATCTTCATTGTGGCGTGCGGAATCTTTAGTTGTGGCACCTGGGAATCTAGTTTCCTGACCAGGAAATGAACCTGGGCCCCCTGCACTGAGCTCGGAGGCTTAGCCACTGGACCACCAGGGAAGTCCCATTGGGTTATTTCTTAATTTTCTGGTATTCCTCACCGAGCTGCCCTTCTCCTTTATTTTAAATCAGGGGTCTGCAATTACAGTCCAGGAGACAGCCACCTATTTTTGTAAGCGAGGCTTTACGAGACCATGGTCACACACGTTTGTTGACATAATGGTCCACGCTTGCTTAGCTACACCGGCATATGTTTAGTTGCAGCAGAGAACAGCAGCTCTGAAAGAGACACAGCTTCCAGGATCTAAAGTATTTAGCCTCTGGCCCTTTACTCAAAAAGTTTGCCAAACTCTATTCTAAATAAGCAGTTTCATTCTCATCCATGTACTCTCATAAATTACAGGTATGTCAAGAGTATGACAAACTCTTCAGTTGTCACGTTAGCTCATTCTTACCCAGACACAATCTACTCTAGAACATAGTTGCGAAACGAATCTTCCAAAATCACCATTCCCACTGATTTCCTACTGCCTTTCTAACAACCACACACATTCCTTATGCTTATATTTAAAGCATTCTCAATGTCAACAGTCCCAAACTATCTGATTTCACCATATACTACTAGAATCTAACACTAAGCCTCTGCACCGGTGTGGCCAGTTACCTATTTCCTTCTAACGCGACACTCATGTCTTGCCCCCTAGTTTTTCTTTGTTCCCTGCAGCTCACTCCCTACACTTTCTGCCTTTTCTCTAATTACAAAAATTCTACCCCCTTTACACACTTTGCATCAAGTTACATCTTTTCTGTAGAATCAACAACTCTGGCCCACAGAGATCACTCCTGGTCTCCTATGATGATTAGTTTTAATACCAAATATCTGCACAACCACAAAATCTCTTGTGTCTGAGTCATTTACATAGGTTTTTACTTTACCACTGATATTGTCAAACACCTGAGGGAAAGGATCCAGTATTACAATAATTCTCTGGGAATTCCCATCACATCCAGTATGGCGCTGGGCTCAAGAAACACTTGCTGGACTGAACTAAAGTCAGTACACTTTTAACTACTTACATAATCTCAGTCAACCTGATGTGCCAGGGAAGAAAGCCTAGTGTGCTGTCCACAGGACCAAACTTCAATACTAAATCAGGGTCAGGGAAACCATTTGAACCTTGGAAAGAAAAAAAACACACATAAGAAATTAATATACATTGCTTACAAAAAAATGACCTATGGCAAATTCTGTTCATCAAATTGGTTTCTTATGTTTTCATGTATCTGTTCTCTTCAGAAACTTTATTTATACATTCCATACCCCAATTTCTTGGCACAACATATATTTTTATATCTGTTATTTCCAAATGTAGAAATTTTCTCTAAAGGCTGTTTAACTGGACTGATTACCTGACAAGGAGGGGTATCCCAACTCCCACCCATTCTACAGGTAATCCTCAAATCCCATCTATCTTTCAAGACTCAACTTATGTGTTCTCTTGGCATCCTGAGACCCTCATTGCTTTAAGGACTCAAACACTTATTCTGGCCACAGAACCAAGTAACTTCAGGGATGAAAAGCAACTTCAAAAGTTGTCTATTCTCCTTCCCTCCACATGTGCCGATTTTACAGAGCAAGACCAACTCCTAGCTATACAGTACAAAGGGTCTCAGTATTCCCTAGAGGAAAGCCCAAGCTTCCCAGGAGGGGAAGACGAGACTGTACACCTGCCTCAACCAAGATCTGGCCATTCTTTGCTCTGCAAGCTGGTTTCCATATGAGATCTGGCTTGAGAGGAAAAGGGGATAAAAATATTTCAACTACTAAAAAATAAAGTAAAATAAATCTTAATATAAATAATCAATGATGTAGCACAAAAGATGCTATAATCCAAGGGACCCAGGTTCTAAGAGTTTCTAATAACCTCAGTTCAGCCACTAACTTTCTGGTCACAAGGTAAATGGAGAATTTACCTGAGTAAATCAAAAATACATTTGAAATTGTATGGCTATAAAAGCTAACAATGGACATGAATTTATTAAAATTATTGCCTTTCTTCAAAAGGATTAAGGATAAGGCTAGTAAGCAGAAGGACCATAAAGTTAAGGCAAAAAGTTCCTAAGGAACTCTGGAAAGAATAAACAAACTAAAGGTTTTTATAAGCAATTGAAGAAAAATAGATAAAATATAATGTTACATGTAGTGTAACATGACAGAATAAGTGGTATATTTGGTACAACAGAACAGAAGGAATACTGAGAAAGGAGTCACAGATGATAGTAGTATATTCCTGGGACTGATTCCTAAATAGCTGTTGAGTTCAAACTTAATATTCAAACTTAACAGACAGTTCAAACTAAGAAGAAAGAGGAATGTTGTATGTCATTTTATTTCAATAAAACTGAAAGATAAAATAAAATAAGGCAAAATAAATTTTAAAAGAAGGAGGCAGAAGTAGAAGTTCTATTTTTAAGGAATGCCCCCCAAACCCTTTTAGATCCTCTCCTTTACCAATAATTCTGAAAGTGAAGGAGCTGACTACACATTTTATCATCTCAAAATTATGTGGGTCTCTAAACTTTAGAAACATAATAAGTACAACAACAAAAACAACAAAATCAGGCTTTATGGTAAGAATGAGACATAGATATTCTCCTTCATACAGCATCCTTGTGAGACAAAACTAAAAACAGACATATACGACTTACTAAGTAAACTGTCTAACATATCTACATCCAAATCTGTGGATTTCTTTTGCTGCTGGGCTACTAACTGGCAGAAGTCTTGAGCAGCTCTTACAATATCTGCTTTTCCATCTTCTGGGGACAGCACCTTCACTGCCGACTGGCAATTTAAAACTGGAAGAAAAAAAAAAGATATTTTTTAAAAATACCCTCTTTCAAATATATTTCAAAATCAGTTCCAAGAAAAAGTATAGTTCTTACAGTAAACAAGAATCTTTTACACCCTTCAATTTTAACATCAAAGCATACCTAGCTACTTTGCTCTGAAAGAACCTGTACATATCATTTGTGTATTTATTTACATATAGTCTTATCAAAGTGCTCAGAATGACCTTGTATCTATGAATAAATCCTCTAATAGTTCAGTTCAGTTCAGTCGTGTCCGACTCTTTGCAACCCCATGAACCACAGCACGCCAGGCCTCCCTGTCCATCACCAACTCCCAGAGTTAACCAAACTCATGTCCATTGAGTCAAGTGATGCCATCCAACCATCTCATCCTCTGTCGTCCCCTTCTCCTCCTGCCCTCAATCTTTCCCAGCATCAGGTTCTTTTCAAATAAGTTAGCTCTTCGCATCAGGTGGCCAAAGTATTGGAGTTTGAGCTTCAACATCAGGCCTTCCAATGAACACCCAGGACTGATCTCCTTTAGGATGGAATGGCTGGATCTCCTTGCAGTCCAACAGACTCTCAAGAGTCTTCTCCAACACCACAGTTCAAAAGCATCAATTCTTCGGTGCTCAGCTTTCTTCACAGTCCAACTCTCACATCCATACATGACCACTGGAAAAACCATAGCCTTGACTAGACGGACCTTTGTTGTCAAAGTAATGTCCCTGCTTTTTAGTTATAGGGTAACTTACAATTTCCGCTCACCCAAAATGCCATCTAACAGTATTATTAGCAATAACACAGATAGAAGACAAAAATGAAGGCTGTAGGAAGAAAACAAATTGCTTTAATGGAAATGAATTGTCTATAGCACACGGATCTACCTTACCAAATTCTTATTCTATGGAGCTGTTTTACATTTGATAGGATTCTAGACAACTAATAGCTCTGCCTAATTCTTGTTTATAGACATACAATTCTTTGGTAGAGATTCAATTAAACAAGTTTTGTCTCTATTCACATATTTATTTTAATATTTTTGATCTATAAGTGTGTCAACTCTTTGGATTCTCTTCGAACAGGCTTTAAAATCTACTGATTCCTGGTTGTTTGAGTTAAATAAAATCTTTAACATGTGTTTATTTTTTAATATGTATGAGTCATGATTTTCTTTTTCTGAAAATTATCTTTTAACCAGATGAAGAAAGAAAAGTTTAACTCTGATGATTAAAGGTAGTGATAATAAACACTAGGGCAAAATGAATAAATAAAGGAGTAATAGAATCTGCCTTGAAATACAAAAAACATTATCTGCGTATGTTAGGTATTCAATTTTACACTCAAGCTTACCTTGATCATCTTTGTCATTACTATTTGCAAACTCTGGTGAGTATTTGGAACAATCTAAGCCCAGAAGTTCCTGCTGTTGTTTTAAAATTTCATCCATCAACCTGGAATTATTTCTTTTGAAAATACCTTAAAAAGAAAAAAAAAAAAAGTAAATGTCAACTAGGTTAATTTATCCTCATCAATAATTAATGGATGCTTGTTATGAAAACAATACTGGATCTAGAACTGAAAAAATTCCAAATGAAGCAATGATGACTAATCCTAAACTAGAATCTAAAAGGAAAACATGACAACAAAACTGTTATTTTAAGTCTGGCCTCGGACTAAAGTCAAAAAAAGGACAGGAGTAACAATTCCGTGTCAATATGGATATGAGAAAAATTCAGACCTATAAAGAACTTTTCAGAGACCATTCACTTGACATCTTCATTTACAGGTTAAGAAACTAAGACCCAAGTCTCAGAAAGACCCTTACAGGATTTGTCAGAGCATTTAGAAACTGCAGCAGCGGTCCAAAGTTTCTATCTTCCTCTCTCCCAGACTACTCTCTTTACGGATTCACTCTGTGCATGCAATACTGTTACCTCAATTTGATTAGTTTTTTTTTAACAGTAAGAATAATATGAATTATGTAAAAAGAAGAAAAACAGAAGGGGCTGAGAGCCTGGGGGGCTACAGTTCACAGGGCTGCAAAAGAGTCAGACGCAACTTAGCGACTCAACAACAAAGAGAACAGACAAAAGTGCCGAAATCAAAATTTAGTCAATTCAAGTAAAGCATGAAAATATACTACATAAAACTCTTTCTGATCCTCCAACCATGCACATAAAAGTAAAAACTACAGTTACTATCTATCACTGAGAAAGATCAAGGAACTATTAACAAACTTAACTAACATAGAGAGCTCTAATAAAAAACAATTTGGCTATTTTCAGAGAGGCCAGCTTTCTAGTGGTCATTGCCTCTTAGACCTTTATCAAGGGCTCCTTCTCTGTACTCTCAGTCAGCTCTGTCTTTAACAAAACAGCTCAAAGATCAACTGGGAGACAGAACATAATAAATAAATATATATACAGTAACACAGAATCTGCTGAATATGCTGTATAATGCCAACTTGGTTGAGTATGGGTCTATCAGTAGTTCAAAGATAAAAAGCAGTCTCTTTGGTTAAGAAAAGGCTTTGTAAAACAAACAAGACTTAAGTTGAGCTGACCTCAGAAAGTTAAGAGAAAAGAAAATGGAAAAGATAGATCATGAAGAAAAAAAGCACTGAATTCTCAAAAGACAGACTAATACTACTTTCGATTTGAGAAATCAAATGATTTGAGAAAAGGAATAAGGGAATGGGCCTAATTTTTACTTCATTTTGCCTACCCAATGGGTAACCAACCTTTTCTGGGCAATGTATAAACGTGTAGAAATATTCATCTTTAGGAAAACCAACCTGGCAGCAGTATAGAGGAGGACTGGCAGCAGACCACTGCAGTAGTCCACACATAATTTGATCAAGCAGTGAAAAAGAATTCACTGTAAAAGAAGAGCTGAGAGAATAAAGAACATGACTTGAACAGAGGTAAACACAGAAAATCCCATGGCTTTAACCCTGGGAAACAGAAGGTGGTAATACTTTTAAAAAGTATGGAAATTCTACAAAGAACTGGTTTGAAGGAAAACACGCGTTTGAGATAGCTGATGATAGACGACTTAGGTGGGGTTACTGTAAAAGCGATTAAAGACACAGGGAAAGGGTGTTCATGCCAGGGGTAGGTCATATAAGCTCCACGGGTAGGGCTCTGACTGTTGCGCCTACAAGAGGCTAGCACAGTGCCAAGCACAGAAAAGTGAAAGTCGCTCAGTCACATCCGACTCTTTGCGACTCCATGGACTATACAGTCCATGGAATTCTCTAGACCAAAATACTGGAGTGGGTAGCCTTTCCCTTCTCCAGGGCATCTTCCCAACCCAGAGATCCAACTCAGGTCTCCTGCATTGCAGGCAGATTTTTTACCAGCTGAGCCACAAGGGAAGCCCAAGCACTTCGGTCTGCGGAAAGGCCATGACAGGTCAGAGACCTTCTTTCTTCTCAAAATCCTATCCTCATCCCAGTTTGCTTGAATTATCTTCTGGATCAGTTCCCAATCTACTCCTTGAATGGCCTCTTCTCACTCTGCACTGAATCTTTTTCCTCTTTCCATCTCTAAATGGAGACTACTCCTCAGCGTTTCTGCCTCAGCCCTCTTTCTGTCCATGTGCTCCTCCTTCTCTGGTTCTTTCCGGGACTTTAAAACCCCAGCATCAGGACCAGGGTAAGATGAATGAGGCAAAACCGGGGGCAGGAAGCTGTGCGTTGCAAAAATCCTAGTAACTAAAATTAATAGTAACTTAATGTAATACCCTTAAAAATTTAAAAATAATGCAAAACATCCATGATGAACAAAATATTAAAATTTTAAGTAAAAAAAAGGATTGGCATTTGGTTCCCAATATTTTGAGTTTATTCAAACATCTAATCCCACCTTGAAGTTCTGTAAGCATCTGAAAATGAACAAATCTAAAACTTGGTAGCTTATCTTTCAAAAAAACTCTCAAACACTTATATTGCATCAAGTTAAAAAAAAAGAAATAGCACGAAAGTGTAAAACTTATACGTACTTAGGGACAAAGCCTAAAGGAGAACAGTAAATATGTAAGGTTGATGGGACAGTGGGTGATTTAAAATCACAACTGCTGTAAAGCCGCTCATGTAACTTTAAAAAATCACCACCAACACCAACCAAAACAAAACACAGCCCTTCTTGTGGTTGTTTTCCTTCTAATAACATCATCAGTAGCTACCCAGTCACCCAGACGTGGTCTCTGCTCTCTGGCATTACCATCACCAGCCTATCAGAATGCTAACCCTTGGCTCTTCTATAGCAATGCTCCCCTGAACCTATTTCCCTTTGTCCACTGACCCCACTGTTTCAAGCAATAGTCTTCTTTATAATACTACAACCACCCTCTGATGGGTCTTCTACCCCTTCTAGCGTGTATCACTACAGACAGATTTTCCTTGGGTACATCTGTAAGCCTGGCACATTCCAACTTTAACCTCTTCAATGACTCCCAAAATGCTTACAAAAACCTACAGTATTAGGAACAAACTATGCAGATCCATATTAACATTCCATGTTATGCTTCCACACTTGGTAGGTAGAAAGAATCTATGTTTATAACATAATTGAGTCTTCCAATTTCTCTATACTTCTCTACCCAGCAAATCTGATTGCTTTATATTGCCCCCATAGCACCTGAAGTGACTCTAACCTTCAACCTTTGTTACCTCCCCAGCCCCACATCTGTAAAATTCTCCTAATTCTTCAGGCCAGCTGAAATGTCATTTACCCTCAAGAAGCTGCTCTGAATTTCTAGCCAGATATGCCCAATTCCTCCTCTGACTTACCTCACTCTTGCAAATACAAACATCTGCTCAAACTCCTTAACAAACCAATATTCTACTTTTATTAGTTATAGCTTAACTCTCCCCCACCCCCTATGAACTGTAGTCTTACTTGTGAACTTGGGTCTTATTATCTCTTTTCCCCTAAGGTGCCTTCCACGTAGCAGGAGTTCAATGTTTATTTAATAAACTGAATTATCAGTGCACAAAGTGCTACCTAATAACAATGAAACCTAAATGGACATGACACTGAATGGAATTTTTAAAAAGTTTCCAGGAACCTCTCACAATAAAAGGAGACACTTCCTTACTGCACACAGGCAGAAATGCTGTTAAAAAGGAAAACTACTACACAGAGATGCAAATACTTTTTATAAAAAAGACCTCCAGAAAGTTATTTTAAATTGAATCTTTATCTCGGCTGATTTGGATGGAAAGATGAAATTAAAAAGCAGTTTCTGAAAAGTACTAAATCCAAAAAAAAAAATACTAAATGCAAAGACAGATTACCAGCAAAGTAATTCCTGATACCCTGCAGCCTGACTGCCATCCAGAAATCTGATTATACTCTATGGTTCTTATCTTACTGATACTTTCCATAAGCAATATTCTTGGGCTACAGTTTTCTTCAGGATTCAAAGTCTACACATACACACTTCACAGAACAAGATCTGTGACAAGATATAAGAATGCCTCTGACTGAGACAGGCAATTCCTCTGGCAATATCGTAATATATGTGGAGAGCCTTTTTCTCATATCATAATTCATCTTGTTTGCCTTCACAGAATCTAAAGCCAAAATGATGTAATAAAAATAAAGAAACCATAATAAAAGTCCTTTTATGCAAAAGGAAGCAGCACACACTTAGGAATAACTGATCTAAAAGCAGAGACATTACTTTGCCAACAAAGGTCCGTCTAGTCAAGGCTATGGTTTTTCCAGTGGTCATGTATGGATGTGAGAGTTGGACTGTGAAGAAAGCTGGGCACCGAAGAATTGATGCTTTTGAACTGTGATGTTGGAGAAGACTCTTGAGAGTCCATTGGACTGCAAGGAGATCCAACTAGTTCATTCTGAAGGAGATCAGTCCTGGGATTTCTTTGAAAGGAATGATGCTAAAGCTGAAACTCCAGTCACTTTGGCCACCTCATTCGAAGAGTTGACTCATTCGCAAAGACTCTGATGCTGGGAGGGATTGGGGGCAGGAGGAGAAGGGGACGACAGAGGATGAGATGGCTGGATGGCATCACTGACTTGATGGACATGAGTCTGAGTGAACTCCGGGAGTTGGTGATGGACAGGGAGGCCTGGCATGCTGTGATTCATGGGGTCGCAAAGAGTCGGACACGACTGAGCAACTGAACTGAACTGAAGTGAAGGCAAAAACACTAGCAAATACTCAAATTCATGAAAAACCTGTGCTTTACAGAATTATATAAAAATGAACTGCAAGAATTATTTTATCCTGTCCTTTTACAGAGGGTTCAGCAAGGCCAAGCAACTAACTGCCTTTGGTCAAGAGTCTAAGCCTTTGGATTGAAATCCAGGTCTCCTGACTTCCAATTATTCAGCTCAGTAACTATGTAATGCTGATAAACAGCGCTAAATTCATCTTACTATTAAATTCTGAATTTCCCTCCCCCAAAAGTTAAACGAAAGTTGGCCGTTTTACAAATGAACAGAATCTTAAAAAAAAAAAAACAAAAGTAAGTCTAGAGCTCTTTCTAAGGTTTTTAAGAAGTTACAGGGTAACAGATACTTGAATTCTTTACAGATGACTTAGGAATCTAAAGTTAGGGTTTTGCCATAATGATTTAAAAACTTTTACATTATGCTTGTTGCTCTACAACTGTATCTCATGCACAATTTCCCTCATGTAAACTATCTGGAAATATATATATATAGAAAAGATATATGAAAGAGCCAAAATT
This sequence comes from Bos indicus x Bos taurus, assembly GCF_003369695.1. Taxonomy (NCBI): domain Eukaryota; kingdom Metazoa; phylum Chordata; class Mammalia; order Artiodactyla; family Bovidae; genus Bos; species Bos indicus x Bos taurus. The sequence goes on from NC_040084.1 coordinate 33,209,468, forward strand.
TTTAAAAAACACATGAGCACATACCAGAAAGTCTACAATTTCCATGAAAGAATAAAATATTATGCTAGGAAAGTAGACCTCAGAAAGACAACAATGTTTTTTGTATTTTTGATAAACCCTATGCCAAATGTAGATCTCTTTTTATATCTTGAGGCTTTTTAAATTCTAGTATTAAAAACTGTATAAGTGTAGACAACAAGGAAATGTCCCATAACCATCCCTCCTAACAAACTGAATGTCCCTTAATCTCATCATCATAAAATGACTATTTCTGGTTTTTAGTATTTCCTAAGCATTTAACTTATATGCAGAGTACATCATGAGAAATGCAGGGCTGGAAGAAGCACAAGCTGGAATCAAGATTGCCGGGAGAAATATCAATAACCTCAGATATGCAGATGACACCACCCTTGTGGCAGAAAGTGAAGAGGAACTAGAACTAAAAAGCCTCTTGATGAAGGTAAAAGAGGAGAGTGAAAAAGTTGGCTTAAACCTCAACATTCAGAAAACAAAGATCATGACATCTGGTCCCATCACTTCATGGGAAATAGATGGGGAAACAGTGAAAACAGTGTCAGACTTTATTTTTTGGGGCTCCAAAATCACTGCAGATGATGACTGCAGCCATGAAATTAAAAGACGCTTACTCCTTGGAAGGAAAGTTATGACCAACCTAGATAGCATACTGAAAAGCAGAGACATTACTTTGCCCACAAAGGTCTGTCTAGTCAAAGCTATGGTTTTTCCAGTGGTCATGTATGGATGTGAGAGTTGGACTGTGAAGAAAGCTGAGCACCGAAGAATTGATGCTTTTGAACTGTGGTGTTGGAGAAGACTCTTGAGAGTCCCTTGGACTGCGAGGAGATCCAACTAGTCCATTCTGAAGGAGATCAGCCCTGGGATTTCTTTGGAAGAAATGATGCTAAAGCTGAAACTCCAGTCACTTTGGAAACCTCATTCGAAGAGTTGACTCATTCGCAAAGACTCTGATGCTGGGAGGGATTGGGGGCAAGAGGAGAAGGGGACGACAGAGGATGAGATGGCTGGATGGCATCACTGAGTTGATGGACGTGGGTCTGAGTGAACTCCGGGAGTTGGTGATGGACAGGGAAGTCTGGCGTGCTGCGATTCATGGGGTCGCAGAGTCGGACACGACTGAGCGACTGAACTGAACTGAGGCACACCTGTGGCAACCCACTCCAGTGTTCTTGCCTGGAGAATCCCAGGGACGGGGGAGCCTGGTGGGCTGTCACCTATGGGGTCGCACAGAGTCGGACACGACTGAAGCAACTTAGCAGCAGCAGCAGCAGCAGCAGCAGCAGGCATACCTGACCAAGCAATTTTGTATCCTGCTTCTCTCACTTGTATAACATGTATCCTTCTTTGGTGCTAATCTCATGATTATTTTAACAATTGCATTATTTAACAAAAAAGGCCTCTGAATTCAGTAAGCATTTCAAGAACAATGGGAAGCCACTGCCAAGTTTTATTTAGAATTTGAATAATATTATCAAAAAAGTTCACTTTGTTGATGGGTAAAGAGTGGATTATACAGGGACCAGATCAGAACAGAAGATAAATTAAGAGGCCACTACAGCAATAATCCAGGTGAAAAATAATGAAAACCCAAACTTGGGTGGCTGCAGGAAGAACCACAACCCAGTGGCAAATTTGGAATATACTCTAGAAGGTCAAGGAGGCCTGACGACAGATGAGAGGTAGAACATGTAAATTTTTAGCTTGAGCAGTTGGTTGGAAGGTAGTGGTCTCCCATTTTCTGAGATGAGAAATAAACCAGGAAGGCAGGGTCTGGTGGTGGGGGGCGGATTCAAGAGTACTGTTTTGGACATGTTAAGCTTTTGAGATGCCTAATAAAATAAACATGGAGATGTTAGGTAAGGAGTTAGATACAGGAGCCTGGGATTATAGAAAAGATAAGGACTGGAGATTCAAACCTGAGTGTGCGCATACAGATGATATTTAAAGCGAAAGGACTGGGAAAACTATCTGGGTCAAGAGTCAGCAAACCACTGCCACTGGAACAGTCGCACCACTCACGCACGGCCACCTTCCGACAGGGCTGAGTGTTTGTGACAGGGACCATATGGCTAAGTCCAAAATATTTACTACCTGGCCCTTTAAGGAAGTTTTCTGACCCCTGATCTAGGAGATGGGAGAAGGCAATGGCACCCCACTCCAGTACTGTTGCCCAGAAAATCCCATGGACGGAGGAGCCTGGTAGGCTGCAGTCCATGGGGTCGCGCAGAGTCGGACACGACTGAAGCGACTTAGCAGCAGCAGATCTAGGAGACAGGGTGAACGTCAGAAAGACAAGGGCATACATACAGCACAAACTTCTAGGACATCCCAACTTTTAGAAGTGGAGCAAACAAGCCAGAAGAACAGGCAGTGAGACAGGAAGACATCCAAACACACATGATGTCACGGAAGCTGAGAGGGAAAATACTACAAAGAGAGTGGAATTAAGTATGCCCTACACAGGTTATGAAAAGCTATAACCAACCTAGACAGCCATATTAAAAAGCATTACTTTGCAGACCAAGGCCCAATTAGTCAAAACTATGATTTTTCCATTAGTCATGTATGGACGTGCTTGTTGGACCGTGAAGAAAGCTGAGTGCCTAAGAATTGATGCTTTTAAACTGTGGTGCTGGAAAAGACTCTTGAGAGTCCCTTGGACTGCAAGGAGATCAAACCGGTTTATCGTAAATCCTTAGCACATTAATCAGTCAAGAAACAGATTCAGAAAACCAGGAACCCACATATAGTAAGAAAAGAAAGGGAAGTCACTTAGTCGTGTCTGACTCTTTGCGACCCCATGGACTGCAGCCTACCACACTCCTCCATCCATGGGATTTTTCCGGGCAAGAGTACTGGAGTGGGTTGCCATTTCCGTCTCCAGAGGTCCCGACCCAGGAATCGAACCCAGGTCTCCCACATTGTAAGCAGACGCTTTACCGTCTGAGCCACCAGGGAAGTCCTTAGACTACATATAGTAAGAGACAGATCTTAAATATTGCTTCTTCTAAAATTTATATGAACTGAAAAATCAATTCTAAAAAATGAGACTTTCAAAATATACATGTATTTCTTTTTTATATCTGAAATCTAAACTTTTGCTGTGACTATTGCTTCTCTTCAATAGAAACAGATTTTTAAAGAAATATCTAACAGCAAGTGTTTATAAGGACATGATAAAGAAAGGAAAGAAAAGCAAGATAAACACTCAACCAATCTCGTTACAATCTCTCATCTCACCAGCTAAGGAACTAAAGCAATACTTTTTTTTTTTTTTTAATAAATAAATACCCATCCTTTGAAATAGTCTACCTTTCTTTTTAAATGAGACACCTAAGTAAGTTATCTGGTGGTTATCCTCATTTAGTTCTCTAACAATCCAATTGTAACACTATTAGAGGCAATCTTCAGAGAAGAAAACATATAGGACAATTTTTTTTTAACGTACCAATAAAATTTTACATGACTGAAGTACTCAGAACAAAATAAATCTCATAAGCCATTAAATAATTTTGTTTCAAGAGAAAGCCCCACAATACCTCATAGAACAACAATTATCCTGGAATGAGCATGCTGTAACGAGGGGAGAGATATGTGGGACAGTGACCCAGTACAATGGTGCAGGGGCTGGGTTTTAGCTCCAGTTCTTCCAGTTCTTCAGCAAAAGAGGTAGGCAAAATAAACAAGCCCTGTGGGTTTTCTAAGTCTCTGGCTGTAAATCTTAAAAATGAGATTATCTTCACAGACTCTGCTCATCTGACAAGGAAATAGTTCAACACAGAGCAGCAGCTCCATAAAATTAAGTTCAGTTGATTAAAAAAAAGTCAAGTGTGTCCTACAACTCACAGCATGAACGTTCATATTAGTGGATGAAGAAAACTCTATTTACCTTTAAATACCTTTTACAAATTATCTTTATTACCTCTAGATAAGTAACACTTTCCCAAGGCTTTAAGATGACCCAACATAATCAGGAATAGTACCAAGGTGCCTGGATTATGGTTATATTCTCTTATTAGTGGAAGTTGGTACAGCATAATGGTTAAGCACAAAAGCTTTGGAATAAAACCTGGTTCAAATTCTAGATCTGTCTCTTACTATATGTGGTTCCTGGTTTTCTGAATCTCAGTTTCTTGACTGGTTAATGTGCTAAGGATTTAATGCACTTCTTTGCATAGCATCTGGTGCATAGTAAGAGTGCAACAAAGAATAATTATTACTATTAAGGAAAGGTTTGTTTTCATACAGAAATCCAATACTATGGTTAAATGGAAAGCTCCTCAGAAAACAAGGTCATTTCAAAAACAGGATACAGCTTTTCAAAGACAAAGCAAAACTGGGATAGTCAAGGGAAGCTACCTAGCAGCTAATAGTGAGAATGATTTACAAGGATCTATTGATAGCTTTTGACAGGCTGCTAGCCCTTTGTAGAAAAGGGGGAGAGGACATCACAGGATGTTATGATAAATATGAAATTCTGTATTATATTTGCAATATACTATACGAGGGTGAAGATTAGAAATAGAATCCCTTCGAGAGAAGACAAGGACCCTAGTTTGTACTGTCTGTGTATCAAAATTTAATCACATTTATATTTAGACTTTCAACACTTCTGGCAACTCCGTATTTCGTGTAAGGAGCACAATACTTGATAAATTTCTATTTCCCAACAGCATCTGTGTCAGTGTGCCGAATAAGTAAACTAGGGCAAACTGTGTTCATTTCCCTCCCACTGTGTTAAGGCCTCTGGGTATTGGTGCTGGAAAACAAATTACAATTCATCATCCTTACCTATAAAAACATGCAGCCTCTTCTTTCAATTCAAGGAATACATACTGACCTACTCATTACACGCAAACACCAACCTACAATCTGTAGGAAAAGCAACAGTGAGGATAGATACCATCTGCGGAGCTTACAAGCTAGTACCAAAGTTTGAGCACGTGTACATACAACTACTACTTCCCAAAATGGAGAACTTGGAGATGTACAGCATTTAAGGAGATTCAAGGCGACAGCAAGGCTAGGAATGGAGTAGCTGAGAGAGAGTACCTGAGCAGTGACAGGACGGACTTAAAAGAGCAATGGTAGCTTTTGGACAGGCAGATAGCCATTTGCCAAGAAGAGGAAAAGACGACACTCCAGAAGGAGGGGACATCAAGTACCTAATCATGGATAAAGTAAAAGGCATATAAAAGAATGAGAAATAGGTTGGGAAGGCTGGGAGTATACAGGGCAGATCGTTTTTAATGCTAGTGTGAAAAATCTGAACCACAAAACCATTTCAAAAGATATCTAGTATGGATTTACAACCATGGAAATAACACTAGAGAGAGTAATACAAAAGATTTGTTTTGTTGCTAAATTCTCACATAGAAGCAAATGCCTTATTCCGGATCACTCCAATTTATAGCAATAGTAAGTAATAATTAACTGCAGCACTATTTACAATTGCCAAGACAAGGAAGCAATCTAAATGTCCGTCAACAGAGGAACGGTTATAAAGATGTGGTATGTATTATATACAATAGAATACTACTCAGCCATAAAAAGGAATGAAATAGTGCTATTTACAGAAACATGGATGGACGTAGAGAGTGTCATACTGAGTCAAGTCAGTCAGTCAGAGAAAGACAAATATGATATCACTTATATGTGGAATCTAAAAAAAATGGTATAAATGAACTTATTTACACAACTGAAAGAGAGCCACAGCTGCAGAAAACCAACTTACAGGGGGAAGGGTGGTGGGAATGGGTAAACTGGGAAACTGGGACTGACATATACACTCTGCTAGTGTTCTTGCCAGTGTTCTTGCCTGGAGAATCCCAGGGACGGGGGAGGCTGGTGGGCTGCCGTCTATGGGGTCGCACAGAGTCGGACACGACTGACGCGACTTAGCAGCATATATAAAACAGATAACTAATAAGGACCCACTGTATAGCACCAGGAACACTACTCAATACTCTGTAAAGACCTATATGGGAAAAGAATCTAAAACAGAGTGGATATATGTACATGTATAACTGATTCACTTGGTTGTACACCTGAAACTAACAAAATACTGTAAATTACCTATACTTCAAATAAAACAGAAAGAAAAAATATTAACTAATAATTAAGACCCACCCAAGAGCATCCTCACTTATGAAAACGAACATAAAAGATAAATAAATAATCTGATGTAATATAAGTAGTGGCACGTCCTTTCATCTGTGGTAGGGTCAAACTTCAATGTGTAAATGTATCGTGTAAGTAGCTTAATTAAAATAGAGTTGCTCAGGTCCCATTCCCCTAATTTGATCTGATCAATAACTCTGCTGAATATGTACTTTTTATAAACACTTCCAATGACTCATTCATAGATGGCCCACAGACCATGTTTTGAAAATACTGCCCTACAACAAGGTTCTCAGCATGGTACCAATACAGTGAGCAACATGAACAGGTTCCACCCCTGAAGATAATGATACATCTCCAGGTAACTTGGATCAAGGCATACTTTAAGGGAGATCCAGGCAAGTATAGCATCCCTAAAGCTAAAGCACCAAAAGCTCCAAACTCCAGTTTTTGTTCCAACCCAATTATGGTCATTGCTTAAATGATAACAGTATAGACAAAATTGCCAAATCACCCTTCTAGAATTCTGAGCTCAAGAAATTCCTGAGAAAACAACTCAAATTTCTGACAGGTGAAAGAATTATTGTAGAAATTCTTGATTGTAATCAAGAAGCAGTGCAGGTAAATGGAAATGAAAAGATCAGTGTGTTTGCAGAGTCAAACCATGGTAAGTATTAATGAATTTCTTTGTCTAAGGATTAAATACAATCTAGATCTAGCTGTAATTAGAATGAATGTATATACGTGTTAGTTGTGTCCAACTCTTTGCAACACCATGGGCTGTAGTCCACCAGACTCTTCTGTCTATGGAATTCTCTAGGCAAGAATACCAAAGTGGGTTGCCAATCCCTTCTCCAGGGGATCTTCCAGACCAGGGATCAAAGCTGGCTCTCCCGCACTGAAGGCAGATTCTTTACCACTGAGCCACCAGGGAAGCCGAATTAGAGTGAAGGGATACAAGACAGGGAAAAATTTAAGGTGGTAATGTAAGTCATCTCCAAGACGGCTGCCATCATCTCCACCTGAGTCTCTCCCCTTCTGCATACGCCATTTTCTCACTGAGGTCTATTTCTCCTTTTTTTTTTGATTTGGGGGCTGACCTGTGGCTTCTCAGACCAACAGGATACAGGAGAAGTAACACTGCATGGTTTCCTAAGCTAGGTCATAAGAAGCCCTACAGTTTTGGCCTTTGGCTAATTCTTTGGGAATAACTATAAAAGAAGTATGACTACCCTAAGGTCACTGTTAAATGAGGAAACTTAAGCTAGCCCTGTGAAGACAGATGACCAACCGTCCTCATCTATGCCAGCCATCACAAACCAGGTACTGAATATATGGTGTGAAACCTTTTACATCCCAGCTACTATCTGACTGTAACCTTATGATTAGAATAGACATCAAGACAGAACTGCCCACCTGAACCAAGTCAACACATAAACTGTTTTAAAACACTATGCTCTGGGGTAGACTACAAAGTTAGAGATAACCAGAACAGCTGCCCAGGTCTTTATTCTACCTCATTTCTCAACTTTTCATTACATCAGATCAGATCAGATCAGTCACTCAGTCGTGTCCGACTCTTTGTGACCCCATGAACTGCAGCATGCCAGGCCTCCCTGTCCATCACCAACTCCTGGAGTTCACTCAGACTCATGTCCATCAAGTCAGTGATGCCATCCAGCCATCTCATCCTCTGGTGTCCCCTTCTCCTCCTGCCCCCAATCCCTCCCAGCATCAGAGTCTTTTCCAATGAGTCAACTCTTCCCATGAGGTGGCCAAAGTACTGGAGTTTCAGCTTTAGCATCATTCCTTCCAAAGAAATCCCAGGGCTGATCTCCTTCAGAATGGACTGGTTGGATCTCCTTGCAGTCCAAGGGACTCTCAAGAGTCTTCTTCAGCACACAGTTCAAAAGCATCAGTTCTTCGGCGCTCAGCCTTCTTCACAGTCCAACTCTCACAGGCATACATGACCACAGGAAAAACCATAGCCTTGACTAGACGGACCTTTGTTGGCAAAGTAATGTCTCTGCTTTTGAATATGCTATCTAGGTTGGTCATAACTTTCCTTTCAAGGAGTAAGCGTCTTTTAATTTCATGGCTGCAGTCACCATCTGCAGTGATTTTGGAGCCCCCAAAAATAAAGTCTGACACTGCTTCCACTGTTTCCCCATCTATTTCCCATGAAGTGATGGGACCAGATGCCATGATCTTCATTTTCTGAATGTTGAGCTTTAAGCCAACTTTTTCAGTCTCCACTTTCACTTTCATCAAGAGACTTACCTATTATATTTACTGATCTCAACACACTACTCAGTAATGCTGTTCTAGCTTCTCTAATGGGAATGCTTGCCAATAAGGAATTCCCCATTCTGTGTGTGTCACATACTGAACACTGTACTGATTATGGTAATCCAAATTCTACCTATTTTTGCAAGGTCTATCTCAGATGTCACCCCATTCCTTACTATGGACAGGGATAAGGAAGTATTGTGTTCTTGGGAATACTTCTCAAGCATGTATGTTGAGAAGTAACCCTGTTCCTCATGGATTTTTCTCTTTTTCTCTCTTTAAAGTCTCTGTCATCCACTAGCATTAATACATTAGCTTATAATAATCTTTAGTAACTATCCCTGACTTTAGAATAAACTCTTTAAGAGACACAATCTCTTGTACTTCTTTGTTTCCTAATGCTTTATATCACAGCAAGTACTCAATAAATGTGACATTAAAGACTATATCAATAGGCTTTCTAAAATAAGTTAAATATTTACACAGAAATAGGCTCAAGTGAAAGTTTGAGAAAATTGAATAGAGCTTAAGTATCTATATGCTGCTGCTGCTAAATCGCTTCAGTCGTGTCCGACTCTGTGCGACCCCATAGACGGCAGCCCACTAGGCTCCTCTGTCCCTGGGATTCTCCAGGCAAGAATACTGGAGTGGGTTGCCATTTCCTTCTCCAATGCATGAAAGGGAAAAGTGAAAGTGAAGTCACTCAGTCGTGCCCGACTCTTAGCGACCCCATGGACTGCAGCCTACCAGGCTCCTCCATCCATGGGATTTTCCAGGCAAGAGTACTGGAGTGGGGTGCCATTGCCTTCTCCATCCTTGTCTTTTAGCCACTGCCATTTTGGACAGTTTAAGTATCTATAAGTATCTATATGCTGCTGCTAAGTGGCTTCAGTCATGTCCGACTCTGTGCGACCCCAAAGACGGCAGCCCACCAGGCTCCCCCGTCCCTGGGATTCTCCAGGCAAGAACAATGGATTGGGTTGCCATTTCTTTCTCCAATGCATGAAAGTGAAAAGTGAAAGTGAAGTCGCTCTGTCGTGCCCAGCTCTTAGCAACCCCATGGACTGCAGCCTTCCAGGCTCCTCCATCCATGGGATTTTCCAGGCAAGAGTACTGGAGTGGGGTGCCATTGCCTTCTCCAAGTATCTATATAGTTCCCCGGAAAAAGGATAAGTTTTCTTACATAAGCACATGACTTGCTCACTGACCTCCTTCATGTCTACTCAAAAGTCAACGAGGCTCAAGAGGAAGGGGACGCATGTATACTTATGGCCGATACAGCACCCACGCCAGTGCTCTTGCCTGGAGACTCCCATGGGCGGAGGAGCCTGGTGGGCTGCAGTCCATGGGGTTGCAGAGTTGGACACGACTGAAGCGACAGCAGCAGCATGTTGATATATGGCAGAAATTAACACAATGCTGTAAAGCAATTATCCTTCAATTAAAAATAAATACATTTTTTTTAAAGTCCATGAGGCTTTCTTTGGCCACTCTTTTTAAAACTGTACTCCCTACTCTACCATTGACTTTCAACATTCCTCTCCCCCTCCTCTGCTTTACTTTTCCTCACTGCATTTATGATCGAATACATTTTTCTCATTTATACTATTTGCCACACTTCCACCAAAATGTAAGTTCCATGAGCATAAGAATTTTTGTCTTTATCACTGGCCTAGATGCCTCATGCCTAGAACAGTATCTCCCAATTTGTCACCTGTTAAATGAATGAATCAATCAGTCAATAGCAAGGATGAGTAAATTCAAAGTCTCTTATTTCAAACAATGAAATTAACCCCTATCCCATTAAAAACTCATCAAAATTGCTTTTACAGTAGGACAAAAAGTGCTCTGAGTCCGTGCACTGAAAATGCTCCGTAAAACTCTCTTTGATTATCAGTCAAGACTTGCTTAGCTTGACTTCTTCCTTTTCATTACCAATGGTTTCTTTAGCAAATACGATAGGATATTTCTGAATCACACCAGCAATTCAAGAACAGGAATTTTCAGAACAAGGAAGTGTAGCAAAACTATAAACTGTGTTCTATTTAATTATTTATTTTCCTTCTCTACTAGAACACAATGGTACTTGCTTTATAAGAATTATTTGAATATAAGTGACTCACTTAAAGTCAATTCACCACATTGCTCAATGGCTTTAATTAATTTCCCCTCTGCTTCACTTACTTTTCCCTCAGACAATATTTCTGTTGCATTGTTCAAGCAAAGACTGTGTCGCCTTATTACAGTCTTGTGATTTCTACTGGTCTTTTGGCAAGTTCCATAAAATCTTAGTACCTAAGTATATTAACTTTAACCTCAGAGGGTAAGCTATCATTTGATGACGATGGGCTATGAGTCACCACCACGTTCCTTGCCGGCTGCAAGGAAGGTGATTGGTCAATCAAAGGTAACTCTAATACCCTGCAAGAGTTGCTGTCTGACCTCAACCTACCCTTTCTGACAAACCGTCACACTTAAACCTGCCTATGTGGTAAAGATTTAAGTGCTAAAAATCAAGTTGTAGTTCCTGTGAGCATACCATTAATTTAAGCTATTGAACGGAGACTAAAATATTAGTTTTCTTTCCTTCATACCAACATTCCTCAATCATTCTTACTTGGAAGGAAATGCTATTGCTTTTGGTATTTGACTGAGACCCAAACAAAACATTTATCTCCTACTCACTCCTCAAAGCCTGGTTTAAACACTATCTCCTCTGCAGGAACTTTGGGAGCTCCTCCAATCAGAATTTCTCTTCCTAAAGGAGATCAGTCCCGAGTGTTCACTGGAAGGACTGATGCTGAGGCTGAAACTCCAATATTTTGGCCACCTGATGCGAAGAGCTGACTCACTGGAAAAGACCCTGATGCTGGGAAAGATTGAGGGCAAGAGGAGAAGGCGATGACGGAGGATGAGATGGTTGGATGGCATCACCGACTCAATGGACATGGGTTTGGGTGGACTCCGGGAGTTGGTGATGGACAGGGAGGCCTGGCGTGCTGCGGTTCATGCGGTCACAGTCGGACACGACCCACCGACTGAACTTAACTTCTCACAGCAACTACTAACTCTCAACATCTGTTGCTCAACTTGCCACTCCTGACAATGTGTCTACCCCCAACAAGCCTGAGTCTATGGAACTAAATGTTAAGAATCCAAAGAATATGCCTGCTGCTGCTGCTGCTGCTGCTGCTAAGTTGCTTCAGTCGAGTCCGACTCTGTGCGACCCCACAGACAGCAGCCTACCAGGCTCCTTCGTCCATGGGATTTTCCAGGCAATAGTACTGGAGTGGGTCGCCAGTGCCTTCTCCAAGAATATGCCTAGCACTGGGCTTTAACTTTGTAGCTACCCAATAAATGTTCAAGTTCTGTACCTACAAAAATTCCCTACAGTGAAAATTTCCTCAATCAAAATTTATGGGAGGACAAGTACTGTGTTGGCCCCTGAGGATCAAGGATCGCACAACATCCCAGGCAGCTGAAAACAGAAGGTGACCACTTTCCTAGTCGCCTATCCAGGCTCTCAGGTACTTTTCATAAGTCTACTTCAAATGCCACTTGTCCTCAACCACTGAGCTGTGACTTAAAAACAGTGCTCTGGGCCTCTCTGAGGAACCACTGCGGTGTAACAAAAAGGTAAACCCGAAGGAAAGTACAGACTGGCTAAAATATCAATCCTCCTCTTACTACTTTTCAAACTTTGGACAAATGTGTAAATGTTAGCGACCTCAGCTCCCACATTTGTGAAACAAGGGTATACAAACACCATCCACTTTACTAGGACGTGATAACGGGTAAGAAATATTTTTAAGTATGTACAAGGTGATGAATCGAGTTCAAAGGTTTAGCAGGTGTTCAATTAAGCTTATCTCCCCTCCTCGAAGGCGCTAGCACCGAAATTTGCACTCAAGGGCCTCGGGGCACAGAAACTCGCGGAGCCGGGAGGGCTGTGCCTAGAGGTGCGCCCCGGTACACCTGCCGGATGTGCGGGCCCCGCGGCCGGAGAGGCCCCGGTCCCCCGACCCGCTCTGGGTCTCACCTTGATGGTCGTAGACGCTAATGTAAGAGATGCCCACGGCCATACACCACACCACGAGGCTTGCGATGTCCGAGAAGCTGGGTTCCTGCTCTTCCTCCGTGATCACCAGGCCCATGTGCACAGGCAGCTTCTCCAGGGAACGGCCGTCCGCGCGCCAGCGTAGTCGCCGGTGGGCGGCGGCCGGGGCCGGTCCCCCGCGCGGATGCCGGTGGTGACGGCGGTTCCTGCCGACAGCCGGGGGCTTGCGGAGCGTGAAGCCGAGCGGCGCTAGGACCGCGGCAGAGGCGGCGCGACAGCAGCGCCGCCAGATCCAGTTCCAGGTGCCGAACCGAACGCGGAGCCAGGAGGTGAGCGTGCGGTGCAGGCAGAGCAGAGCGTGCAGCACCCGCCACACCAGCTCGTACAGCCCCGTCATACTCTCGCGGCGCCCGGGCGCCCTCCTCTCTCCCTCCCACACCCGCGGCGCGACCGCTTCTTATCCGGCTCTGCGGCCGGCGCGGGCCATCGCTCCGCGTTCCCCCGCCCCCTGCACCCGATCCCCCTTTCTACTGCCAACACCTCACCTCGCCCCCGCCGCCATCTTCCTCTTGCCTCGGCAGCCCCGCCCCACCTAGTACATGGACAGTCGTGATTGGTCAACGTGGAACTCTGACGCGACCTCTGAGTCCGAGGATGTGGCCCAACCCGGCGCGGGGAGGGAGGGCATGGGCCTGCGAACTAACTGGACCGAAGGCCGAGAGCGCCCCCTGGTCGTGTGGAGGCCGAGGAGTAGTCGCCCGCCTGGCGCGCGTCTTCTTGATTGGAATGGGCGATTCGTGCGGTCTGTCTCTTCTCACAGCCCCGCCAGAAACGGCTGCCAAAGAGTAAAAATGGCCCAAGTGGATTGGAAATTACCAGAAAGAACCTAGGGGTAGAAAGTAGCCCTCAGCAAGTGTTGATGCTAGAGGTCAGGAAGTGCCTGAAGAGGGGGAATTGTGCCCCATAGAGAGGTCTGGCTATTGTACTTCGTTCTTCTTCTAGCCGAGGCTAATTCTTCCAAGAGAGACAATGAGGATATTTAGTAATGTCCCTGAAACTCAATGCTTTCTGCCCACTTATTCCACTCTAGACTTTATCCTTACAGGCTGTTCATTGCTTGCTGCTGCTGCTAAGTTGCTTTAGTCGTGTCCGACTCTGTGCGACCCCATAGACGGCAGCCCACCACGCTGCCCCGTCCCTGGGATTCTCCAGGCAAGAACACTGGAGTGGGTTGCCATTGCCTTCTCCAATGCATGAAAGTGAAAAGTGAAAGTGAAGTCGCTCAGTCATGTCCGACTCTTTGCGATCCCATGGACTGCAGCCTACCAGGCTCCTCCGTCCATGGGATTTTCCAGGCAAGAGTACTGGAGTGGGGTGCCATTGCCTTCTCCGAACAATACATAAAAAGAGGCTCTGTCGCCTGGCAACTCCGGTCATTTTTTATTCATTCATTCATTCAACGATTATTAACTACCAGCACAACTGAGCTCAGTTACCACCTCTATTTGCTGTAAACTGCCCATGCAGCAGGATCCTCCCGTTCACAGGCAATCTGGACTACAGAGTGGTCCTCTAGGCCAGTTCTGTTCTTCCTTGCAGCTCTCTGTACCATTTTTTACCCGTTTTGCACAAGCTCTTTCCTTCTCCTGAATTCTTGTTTCCCTGTTAGGTCTCGCCTAAATCCCAACCCGTTTCTCAAGTCTCATCCTCCAAGAAGCCTGCCTCCTCAGTGAAACTTCCCTGATTCCCTAGCTTTAAGTTCTCACTCCCTCGTAAATCTCAGGGCTCCTCGTAAATTTTATGGTTCTATTAATAGCACTTCTCATTCCTATATGTGGGTCTAGATATAATATTATTACATGTTATGTATTATATAATTGCATATTATATATACATGTAAGTAACCTGGGTCGGGAAGCTCCCCGGAGTAGGCAGTGGCAAGCCACTCCAGTATTTTTGCCTGAAAAATTCCATGAACAGAGAAGCCTGGCAGGCTGCAGTGTATGGGATGGCAAAGAGTTGGAGACAACTGAGTGAATAAGCGCGCGCACACACACACACACAGCCTATATATGAAATCAAACAGTTGCATTTTTGTGATAGCTACCTAATCTTTGTTCTTTCAGGTCCTCTTTTCCTACTGGGAAACATCTGTTAACATCTTGGCTTCATGACTTAATATGCAGTCATTGTCATTTTTTCAATTAATCTCATTTTCCTTTCTAAGACTCTCTTCATCCTATTTTAAAACTTGAACTTCCTGTTCATTCAGAATTTTCCTCCCTTTGGCAGCTCAGCCCAAGGAAGTGCGGGCTGGGCAGCAGGCACTTCCTGCTTTGACGTCTCTTGGTCTCTGCGCCTGCTCCTCTGGTAATGGGCAGCGAAGAAGGAGCGGGGAAAGCCTGCAGTCTTCTTCCTCACTGGCCGTGCTGTCGGCTACGTGGCTCCAAGGTGCCCTGCTAAGGAAGCTGTCCGCGCACCAGTGTCCCTTTGAAATTTGGCTACATAGTTCACAGGACACCTGCCCCATTTCTCTGCTGTACTCACCTTTTTGCCCTACCGTCTGCCGCTTCTGCAAGGGTGAGAGCCATCAGTCTCTTCTCCGCATGGCCAACTCAGGTGTGAAAGCCCACGCAGGCTGCAACTTCTTGGGACTGAAAACTTGAGCAAACGGTCTCCATCTGACAGTGCCCCCGCCATCGCCCCCAGTATGCAGGTCCTGCCGTCTCTCCTGTTGTTTGTGTCCTCCTAGAGCAGCCAGAGGTAGGTTAGCAGGTCTCATGGCTTAAGGCGTGTTCCACCACCTAAGAGGAGGCAGGAAGAGAGGGGGACCCATTTCTCTCCTTTGGCACCTTTTAGTGGGCTAAGAATGAAGGTGCTGGTGGTTACTCCCATTTCTGGCTGCATTTCTGGAGGTAGATTCAATGGCCTTTTCAGACACAAGTCTAGGACAACAGAAAAACCGCACTGTATGTCCTATTATATACATATATATATAAATCCAAAGAAATTTATGAGCTTCTTTTCTAAATGATCTCTTGTTTTGAAATTTTCCTCCCAAAAAGGAGTAAATGTGGCACTTTCGGAATGTGAACGGTTCAGAATACAAATTCTGGGCTTCTTACGTATATCTAAACTCAAATTCTACCATGGAGAGAAAAAGGCAGAAAGAGTTCCACAGCCCCAGAAAGATGTTAACTCTCAAGTATTACAGGAACAGTATTTGATTTCTTTGCAGAGTTAAAAAACATATATTTTAAGTTTAGCTTGATCTTCACAACCAAACATATGATCTGTGTAGGTCAGGTAGAAGCATCTCAATTTTCCAGAAAAATGGTTAGAGATGAGCAATTCAGGATAATGTGTAAGAGGCTGGGCTCTAAGGAGGGTCCTTTCGGCTTGCTCATCCTCCTACTTCCTTCACTGTATCCTTAACTGTAGTGTGGCTGTGGTGCCATGGAAGTGATGCTATTCCAGTCCTCATTTGATTGTTGTAAGGATCAGAGCAATACTGTCCTTGAAGGATTTAGCATCATGTCTGGTCAATAGTGAGAGCTCAGTAATTTAATCTACTGTGGGAAAAAAAAAAATCGAGACAAAGTTTTTATTTCTTTTTTTTTTTTAGAAAGAACGTTATCGTTTACTACATTTTTCATTATTGACAGTTGTCACCTTATGGTAGAGCTCATACAAATAGCCCTTTAGATTATTTTCTAATTAAAAGGTGAAAGCCTCTTTAAGTAAAAAATACCAAGGTGCAGTCCAAGTTCAGCTGCTGGATCTTGAAGCATAAAGAATGACAATATTAAGAAAAAAAAAATGTTGACTCAAAGGGTAAACTTTGATTTTCATTGAGTCACATTCCAAGAATAGAGCTAGATATGGAAATTTTAAGTGAAAATTATTTTAAAATATGTTTTTGTCAAATACGTGAGCACCAAGAATGAGACCCTGAACTTTTAAAAATATTTGTAATGATAATTTGCAAACAAAAGTTTAAAACCTTCAAAAAAATACTTGGAAGCATGCTGAATTTGTCATAAGGTTCTTAAAATTAAACAACGGAAAGAAAAAGACAAATAGTTATGGGAACAGTTTCTTAGCCATTCAAGAGAAAACTTTAATATCACCATATTTGGTAGCATATCTATTATAGAGCAAAAGAGAAAATGATCTATACAGCTACTGGAAAGTTATTCTTCAAGCAGTTATAGATCCAGTACATAGAATTTATATGATCAATCAACTGATAAATTAAAAATTAAACCTGTCCAACTGAAGAGCATTTAGAAGCAGTGCTTCACATTCTATTAAAGCCTCTTATGGAGAGTGCAGACCAACATGACAGGATGGATTTTGCAAGCTGTATAACATCTCAATTTATGTCAGATAAAAGAATCTGGCAAGGCATTTTTATGTAAGATGATTATGTTGTCTACATTTAATCCCACATCCAACTAAATTAGATATATGTGTTTAGCTTGAGAAAGTGCACTGTAAGTACATATTAAACTGAAAAAAAAAGTAAGGAAGTTACAAGTGACAAAGAAGCAAATATGACTGCAAATGTAGAATAGTGGTGTTTGTTTAACTTTTATGTGAACAATTTCAAATATGTTAAAGCGTGATGAACTTCCATATAGCATCACACAGCTTAAACAGTTACTGATTCATGGGCAAACCTATATCCTCATTCACTTCTCCTCAAATAAAAATGTAGTTCAGTTCAGTTCAGTCGCTCAGTTGTGTCCAACTCTTGGCAACCCCATGGACTGCAGCGCTCCAGGCCTCCCTGTCTGTCCGTCACCAACTCCCGGAGTTTACTCAGGCTCATGTCCATTAAGTCAGTGATGCCATACAACCATCTCATCCTCTGTCATCCCCTTCTCCTCCCACCTTCAATCTTTCCCAGCATCAGGGTCTTTTCCAATGAGTCAGTTCTTTGCATCAGGTGGCCAAAGTATTGGAGTTTCAGCTTCAGCATCAGTCCTTCCAATGAATATTTGGGACTGATTTCCTTTAGAATGGACTGGTTGGATCTCCTTGCAGTCCAAGGGACTCTCAAGAGTCTCCTCCAATACCACAGTTCAACTGGAAAAACCATAGCTTTGACTAGACGGACCTTTGTTGGCAAAGTAATGTCTCTGCTTTTTAATATGCTGTCTAGGTTGGTCATAGCCTTTCTTCCAAGGACCAAGTTTCTTTTCATTTCATGGCTGCAGTCACCTTCTGCAGTGATTTTGAAGCTCCCGAAAATAAAGTCTGTCACTGTTTCTATTGTTTCCCCATCTATTTGCCATGAAGTGATGGGACCAGATGCCATGATCTTAGTTTTCTGAATGTTGAGTATTAAGCCAACTTTTTCACTCTCCTCTTTCACTTTCATCAAGAGTTAGGTCCCTCATAATATTTTAAAACAAATCCTACACATCATTAATTTTCATCCTACCTCAAATAAGAGCTCTTTTTGAATCTGTCACCATAATAGATTATCATACTTAAAAAGTCAAGAATATTTCCCAAATGTCATTAAATATCAAATCACTGTTCAAATTTTCAACTGTTTATATAATCCTCAAATTTTTAAAATTTTTGTATTTTTGCAGTTTGAATCACGATCCATGTGAGATCCACATTTTGTAACTGATTGGTGGGTCCCTTAGGTCTCTATCAGTCTGTTCATCTCATCTCCTTCCCTGTTTTCCTTTCCAATTTATGTTTGAAGAAACAAGATTGTCCTGTGGAGTTTCCAGCTGTATGTATTTTGGTGCAGTTTTACATGTTCCTCCATTGTCTGTAGGATATTAACAATTTAGACCAAGGGTCAATAAACCATGACCATGGACCAAGTCTGCCCGATTCCATGTTTATTTATTTCTTTAATTGACTTTAGAGTAATTTTAGGTTCACAGCAAAATAGAGCAGAGAGTACTGAGGGTCCCCTTCTGACTTTAATGTGTTTGAAATAGTCTATGTAAAAGGTAAAACAACAGCAACAACAAACTCCATTCCTTCTGGCATTCCAGATGAATAATATTTCATTATCCTTTAGTTACAAATATTTTATTTCCAACATGATGTTTTTGAGCATGCCTTTTTTCAGAAACGTATTGCTTAACTTCCAAGCATTGTGAACAAAGAAAAAGCTCCCAAATGCTTGGAAATTAAGCAATGCTTGCATGCATGCCAAATCGCTTCAGTTGTGTCCGATTCTTTGAAACCCTCTGGACTGAAGCTCACCAGGCTCCTCTGCCTATGAGATTCTCTAGGCAAGAATACTAGAGTGGGAGGCAACTTAATTACCACGTTAAGAAACACTTTGTGACACTTTGTGAATGATTTCCATGATCTGACTTGCTTTGACCTAACATGTAGTCAATCTTGATAAATATTCCATGTGCATGTGAGAAGCACGTGAGATGCACAGTTTGACCCGACAGCTCTCCTGTCCTTCCCCAGCTTCCTCTCTATGTCCCCTCACAGGCCATGACCTCACGGTTCTCCGGCGTGGCGACCCCAGTCTCATGATCTGTTTTTAGAGGACCTGGACCAACATAAACCCGCTCATCCCCTCCTGCCTTTCCTGCAAGTGTGTGATGTATTTACTTGCACATATGTTTTATATCCCATAAAACATTATTATATTTTGCATTATTATTAAGACTATTTTTAGAGCAGTTTTGGGTTCCCAGCAAAATTGAGAGGAAGGTACAGAGATTTCCCATCCCTTCCTGCACACACACATGCACAGCCTCCTCCATGACAACAGCCCCACCAGACTGGTCCATTTGTCACCAGTGATGAACATACGTTACCACCCAAAGTCCATAGTTTACATTACAAGTTGCTCTTGGTGTTGTACATTCTGTGGGTTTGGGCAAATGAATAATGACCTGTGCCTATCATTATGGTATCATACAGAGGACTTTCACTGCCCTAAAAATCCTCTGTGATTTACCTGTGTATCCTTCACATCCCCCACCCCCAGCTCCTCACAATCGCTGGTCTTTTTACTAGCTTTATCAGTTCAGTCGCTCAGTCATGTCCAACTCTGTGCAACCCCATGGACTGCAGCACCAGGCTTCCCTGTCCATCGCCAACTCCAAGAGCTTGCTCAAACTCATGTCCATAGAGTCAGTGATGCCATCCAACCATCTCATCCTCTGTCACCCCCTTCTCCTCCTGCTTTCAATCTTTTCCAGCATCAGGGTCCTTTCAAATGAGTCAATTCTTCGCATCAAGTGGTCAAAGCATTGGACTTCCAGCTTCAGCATCAGTCCAGCCAATGAACACCCAGGATGGACTGGTTGGATCTCCTTGCTGTCCAAGGGACTCTCAAGAGTCTTCTCTAACACCACAGTTCAAAAGCATCTGTTCTTCAGCGCTCAGCTTTCTTCATAGTCCAGCTCTCACATCCATACATGACCACAGGAAAAACCATAGCCTTGACTAGACAAACCTTTGTTGGCAAAGTAATGTCTCTGCTTTTCAATATGCTATCTAGGTTGGTCATAGCTTTTCTTTCAAGGAGCAAGCGTCTTTTAATTTCATGGCTGCAGTCACCATCTGCAGTGATTTTGGAGCCCAAGAAAATAAAACCTGTCACTGTTTCCATCGTTTCCCCATCTATTTGCCATAAAGTGATGGGACCGGACGCTGTGATCTTAGTTTTCTGAATGTTGAGTTTTAAACCAACTTTCCTCTTTCACTTTCATCAAGAGGCTCTTTAGTTCTTCACTTTCTGCCATAAGGGTGGTGTCATCTACATATCTGAGGTTATTGATATTTCTCCCAGCAATCTTGATTCCAGCTTGTGCTTCATGCAGCCCAGCATTTCACATGATGTACTCTGCATATATGTTAAATAAGCAGGGTGACAATATACAATGTTGACGTATTCCTTTCCCAATTTCTATATCATGTGGTTAGAGTATCTCTAGCTTTCAAAGTGGCTGTACCATACTGCATTCCCATCATTTAAGATTGAGAGTTGCTGTTGCTCCACATTCTTTTTCTCTTTTTGGAGTATAGTGGATTAATAATGTTGTGTCAGTATCTGAAGTACAGCAATGTGATTCAGTTAGACACATATATATTCTGTTTCATATTCTTCTTTTGGTTTATTGTAGGATGAATATGGTTCCCTGTGCTATTACAGTAGGACCTTGCTGCTTATTTATTTTATATATAGTAGTTTGCATCTGCTAATCCCAAGCTCCTAATTTATTCTTCCTCAACCCTGCTTCCCCTTTAGTGAGCATAAGTTTGTTTTCCATATCTGTGAGTCCATTTCTGTTTCATAAATTAGTTCATTTGTGTCCTATTTTAGATTCCACATATAAGTGATTATATGGTATTTGTCTTTCTCTTTCTGACTTATTTATTTAGTATGAAAATCTCTTTAAAAAAAAGAAAATATCTAGGTCCATCTGTGTTGCTGCAAATGGCATTATTTTATTCTTTTTATGGCTGGGTAGTATTCCATTGTGTTTATATGACAATTATTTCTTTCATGGTTAGATCATAGTGTTGTTCACTATCTAAAAAGTCATTGCCATAAACAAGGTTCACTGTTTGGATATTCATATTTGGATATATTTTTATATCAAAAAATTGACTTCCAGGGATTTTTACTGGGATTGCACTGAATCTATAGATCAAGTTATGAAGAACATCTTAACAATATTGAGTCTTGCTGTACAAAAATCAGAGATATTACTTTGCCAACAAAGGTTTGTAGAGTCAAAGCTATGGTTTTTCCAATAGTCATGTATGGATGTGAGACTTGGACCATAAGGAGGGCTGAGCACTAAAGAACTGATGCTTTTGAACTGTGGTGTTGGAGAAGACTCTTGAGAGTCTCTTGGACTGCAAGGAGATCTAACTAGTCCATCCTAAAGGAGATCAGTCCTGAATATTCATTGGGAGGACTGATGCTGAAGCTGATACTTTGGCCACCTGGTGCGAAGAGCTGACTCATTGGAAAAGACCCTGATGTTGGGAAAGATTGAAGGCAGCAGGAGAAGGAGATGACAGAGGACAAGATGTCGAATGGCATCACGGACTCAATGGATGACTTTGAGCAAGCTCGAGGAGATAGTGGAAGACAGGGAAGCCTGGTGCGTTGCAGTCCATGGGGTCACAAAGAGTTGGACATGATTGAGTGACTGAACACCAACAACAATACATGGACATGGAATATATTTCCCCATTTATTTAGTTCCTCTATTTCTTTCATCAGTGTTTTGTAGTTTCTCTCATAGAGATCTCATATGTACTTTGTTAGATTTATGCCTGAGTATTTCATTTTGGGAGTACTAGAGTGGGCAAGAGTTGGGTAAGTCATCCCTCAATATCCACGGGAGTTTGGTTCCAAGACCACCTATAGATACCAAAACCCTCAGATGCTCAATCCCTTATATGGAATGGCATGGTATAACCTAAGCAATTCTCCCTTACACTTTCTCATGTCTAGATTATTTCTACTACCTAATACAAAGTTCAGTTCAGTAGAGTCACTCAGTCATGTCCAACTCTTTGCGACCCCATGAATCGCATTATGCCAGGCCTCCCTGTCCATCACCAACTTTCGGAGTTTACCCAAACTCATGTCCATTGAGTTGGTGATGCCATCCAGCCATCTCATCCTCTGTTGTCCCCTTCTCCTCCTGCCCCCAATCCCTCCCAGCCTCGAAGTCTTTTCCAATGAGTCAACTTTTCGCATGAGGTGGCCAAAGTATTGGAGTTTCGGCTTCAGCATCAGTCCTCCCAAAGAACAGCCAGGCTTCAGTCCTTCAGAAGGCTTCAGTCCTTCCAAAGAACAGCCAGGACTGATCTCCTTTAGGATGGACTGGTTGGATCTCCTTGCAGTCCATGGGACTCTCAAGAGTGTTCTCCAACACCACAGTTCAAAAGCATCAATTCTTTGGCGCTCAGCTTTCTTCACAGTCCAACTCTCACAGCCATACATGACCACTGGAAAAACCATAGCCTTGACTAGATGGACCTTTGTTGGCAAAGTAATGTCTCTGCTTTTGAGTATGCTATCTAGCTTGGTCATAACTTTCCTTCCAAGGGGTAAGCGTCTTTTAATTTCATGGCTGCAATCACCATCTGCAGTGATTTTGGAGCCCCCCAAAATAAAGTCTGACACTGTTTCCACTGTTTCCCCATCTATTTCCCATGAAGTGATGGGACCAGATGCCATGATCTTTGTTTTCTGAATGTTGAGCTTTAAGCCAACTTTTTCACTCTCCTCTTTCACCTTCATCAAGAGGCTTTTTAAGTCCTCTTCACTTTCTACCATAACGGTGGTGTCATCTGCATATCTAAGGTTATTGATATTTCTCCTGGCAATCTTGAATCCAGCTTGTGCTTCTTCCAGTCCAGCGTTTCTCATGATGTACTCTGCATATAAGTTAAATAAGCAGGGTGACAGTATGCAGCCTTGACATACTCCTTTTCCTATTTGGAACCAGTCTGTTGTTCCATGTCCAGTTCTAACTATTGCTTTCTGACCTGCATACAGGTTTCTCAAGAGGCAGGTCAGGTGGTCTGGTATTCCTATCTCTTTCAGAATTTTCCACAGTTTATTGTGATCCACACAGTCAAAGGCTTCGGCATAGTCAATAAAGCAGAAATAGATGTCTTTCTGGAGCTTTTTTGCTTTTTCCATGATCCAGCGGATGTTGGCAATTTGATCTCTGGTTCCTCTGCCTTTTCTAAAACCAGCTTGAACAACTGGAAGTTCATGGTTCATGCATTGCTGAAGCCTGGCTTGGAGAATTTTGAGCATTACTTTACTAGCATGTGAGATGAGTGCAATTGTGCAGTAGTTTGAGCATTCTTTGGCATTGCCTTTCTTTGGGATTGGAATGAAAACTGACCTTTTCCAGTCCTGTGGCCACTGCTGAGTTTTCCAAACTTGCTGACATATTGAGTGCAGCACTTTCACAGCATTATCTTTCAGGATTTGGAATAGCTCAAGTGGAATTCCATCACCTCCACTAGTTTTGTTCATAGTGGTGCTTTCTAAGGCCCACTTGACTTCACATTCCAGGGTGTCTGGCTCTAGGTCACTGATTACACCATTGTGATTATCTGGGTCGTGAAGATCTTTTTTGTACAGTTCTTCTGTGTATTCTTGCCATCTCTTCTTAATATCTTCTGCTTCTGTTAGGTCCATACCATTTCTGTCCATTATCGAGCCCGTCTTTGCATGAAATGTTCCCTTGGTATCTCTAATTTTTTGAAGAGATCTCTAGTCTTTCCCATTCTGTTGTTTTCCTCTATTTCTTTGCACTGATTGCTGAGGAAGGCTTTCTTATCTCTCTTTGCTATTCTTTGGAACTCTGCATTCAGATGCTTATATCTTTCCTTTTGTCCTTTGCTTTTTATGTTTCTTCTTTTCACAGCTATTTATAAGGCCTCCCCAGACAGCCATTTTGCTTTTTTGCATTTCTTTTCCATGGGGGTGGTCTTGATCCCTGTCTCCTGTACAATGTCACGAACCTCCGTCCATAGTTCATCAGGCACCCTATCAGATATAGTCCCTTAAATCTATTTCTCACTTCCACTGTATAATCAGAAGGGATTTTATTTAGGTCATACTTGAATGGTCTAGTGGTTTTCCCTACTTTCTTCAATTTATGTCTGAATTTGGCAATAAGGAGTTCATGGTCTGAGCCACAGTCAGCTCCTGGTCCTTTTTTGCTAACTGTGTAGAGATTCTCCATCTTTGGCTGCAAAGAATATAATCAGTCTGATTTTGGTGTTGACCATCTGGTGATGTCCATATGTAGAGTCTTCTCTTGTGTTGTTGGAAGAGGGTGTTTGCTATGATCAGTGCATTCTCTTTGCCCTGCTTCATTCCATACCCCAAGGCCAAATTTGCCTGTTACTCCAGGTGTTTCTTGACTTTCTACTTCTGCATTCCAGTCCCCTATAATGAAAAGGACATCTTTTTTGGGTGTTAATTCTAAAAGGTCTTGTAGGTCTTCATAGAACAATTCAACTTCAGCTTCTTCAGCGTTATTGGTTGGGGCATAGACTTGGATTACTGTGATTTTGAATGATTTGCCTTGGAAACGAATCATTTTGTTGTTTTTGAGATTGCATCCAAGTACTGCATTTCAGACTCTTTTGTTGACTATGATGGCTACTCCATTTCTTCTAAGGGATTCCTGCCCACAGTAGTAGATATAATGGTCATCTGAGTAACTTCACCCATTCTAGTCCATTTTAGTTCCCTGATTCCTAGAATGTCAATGTTCACTCTTGTCATCTCCTGTTTGACCACTTCCAATTTGCCTTGATTCATGGACCTAACATTCCAGGTTCCTATGCAATATTGCTCCTTACAGCATCGGACCTTGCTTCTATCACCGGTCACATCCACAACTGGGTATTGTTTTTGCTTTGGCTCCATCCCTTCATTCTTTCTGGAGTTATTTCTCCACTGATCTCCAGTAGCATATTGTGTTATGTAAATAGTTGTGAATACAATTTAAATGCCATGTAAATAGTTGCTGGAGTGCAGCAAAGGATCAAGTTTTGCTTCTGGAACTTTCTGAATTAAAAAAATTTTTTTTTTCAATCTGCAGTTGGTTAAATTCATGGATGTGGGATTGGTAAATACAGAGGGCCAACTGTATTTCCCTTCCCCCATGTGAAAGGCTGGAGTGGGCTGGATTTGAGTATTTCTCTTCCCCCAGGTCAGTTAGGTTCTGATAAAACCCCAACAGTTTAGGCTCTGGCAAAATAGCCTGTTGAGAGCAGGTCTTGTTAGGAGTAGAATTTCTGGCACATTTCAAAATCGTCTTTTCCCCCTCCTCTTGCCAGAAGTAAGAGGGACTCTTCCTCTAGTATTCAGTTGTGATCCTGGTAGAGTTCCTGAAGGTAAAACTCACAAAAAGAGGGGCCTCTGCATATCTGGGCTTCCCCCCCAGAGTTTTTAATTCTTAGACCTGTCCACTCTGAGCCTCCAGCAATTCATCAGTCACAGGTCAGGTGTTCCTACCAAAGCCCTGGCTCCTGCGGAGGCGTCGGCTCCGATAAATTGTAATTCCCTGTTTTCTGCTGTCTGTCTCTTTAATTTGGGGGCAGCAGTTTGCCCTGTGACCTCACTGTTCTTGTGGCTCTAAGAAGAGCTGTTGATTTGTTCAGTTTGTTTAGCTTGTCACTTGCTGTTACAACTTCCGCATCCTTGTATGCTGAACTGTGAACTGGAAGTCTACCACCGTGTGTTTTGTGGTTGTTTTATTGGAAGGTAGCCATGTCCACTCATTTATGAGTTGTCTCTGGCAGAGTTGAGTAGTTGCAACAGAGAGCATATGGACCACAACATCTAAAATTTATACTGTCTGGTCATTTACATGAAAGGTTGGCCAACACCTGAGTTAAATTATAAACTCTCTTCAGTAAAAGGAGCTTTATTCTGATTGGTTTACAGAGGCTAAGAAGTACTTACATAAATCTAATATTACTAGAATTTCCAGAACATAAAGAAAGTGAACTATGTACTAGCTTTTGAAGGGAAAAAAAAATCACTTTCTCACAGAAACTGCTAAATCATAATCATTTTTATACAGGAATCCAAAATCCTTGGGGAAATTATCCTTGTTTGACAGTTTGGAATTTTTTTTTTTTAATCTGTAAATTTATTCCCTGGATTTGTCTTCTCATAAAGAGTCTAGTTAATCTGAACTTCCTGAACTTTTCATATGATGTTATTGATTAGATAAGTTTACCACCACATAATGTGGAAATCAGGAAAAATGTAAACTTGTATGTTCAACAATTTAGAACTCTAGTCATCTCTCACTATCCATGGGGGATTGGTTCCAGAACCTACCATGGAAACCAAAATTTGACAGTGCTCAAGTTCTATAGTTGGCCTTCCATTTCCATAGTTCCACATCTGTGGATTGAACCAACTACCAATCGTGTAGTACTGTATATATTTGTTGAAAAAAATCCACATAAAAGTAGACCCACACAGTTCAAACCCATGTTGTTCAAGGGTCAGCTGGATATAAATTCTGATGAACTTACTATGGCAATATTTAGTGTGTCATTTTAAATAAAATTTCTAAGACTCTTAGTTAACTTTAGCAGTTGGAAATAATATTAAATAGGGTTAAGTGATGAATCCATTTGAGTTCCATAGATAATTTCTAAGTAATGTAGAATACTGAAATATAGGTCAGTATATTTCATAGTAATATATCTATAACATAGAAATAGATACAGATCGTATATATACACACTATATATATGTGCATATATACAATATATTTGGAGAAGGAAACAGCAACCCATTCCAGTATTTGTGCCTGGAAAATCCCATGGACAGAGGAGTCTGGCAGGCTACCGTCCATGGGGTCACAAGAGATGGACATGACTTAGGACTAAACCACCATCACCATACAATATATTACATGTAAACACACTAAAATATATCTTAGTGTATGTATATGTATATATATCAATACATATATGTGTACACTTTATATATTAAAGATTGACTAATTTGACTATCGAAAGGTTAAAATTTTCTGTAAGGTAAAAGATACCATAAACCAAGATGAAAGAGAAATGATGGTCTGGGAGAAAATATTAGTAATATAGCTGAAAAAAATAGAATATTTCTGCTATACAAAGAAACCCAACACATTGATTTTTAGGAAAAAAACAAAGAACTGAATGTTAAAAAATCAGTCAAATATATCAACAGGTCATAAATGAGGAAATGCAAAGGCAAACAAATATATAAAAAACATGCTCAACCTCACTAATAGGAGAGTGGAAATCAAAACAATAAGATACATTTTTTTTTTTACCAGTCAGACTGGCCACATGTAAAGACTGAGGATAAATGCGGATCAGAAATAAGTATCTATAAACATTGCTGATAAGCTTATATGCCATTCAAAGGAAGTAATCTTTGTAAATAATCTGTTGGTATTAATTTGAAGTAAAAATACACATAGTCTATCTTCCACTCAAAAGTCTGTGCCTCCCACCCCCATCCCTGTATTGCCCCTTCCTCTCCCCACTGATAACCACTAGTTTGTTCTCTGTATCCGTGAGTCTGCTTCTTTTTTGTTATATCCACTGATTTGTTGTATTTTTTAGATTTTATATATAAGTGATATCCTACAGGACTTATCTTTCTCTGGTTTATTTCACTATAATGCCCTCCAAATCCACCCATGTTTCCACAAATGGCCAAACTCTATGCTTTTTTTAGTGACTGAGTGGTAAGATAGGCTCAAGAATGTATTGTATACCTCAGGAAATACAGCTAATATCTTGTAATGACTGTAAATGGAAAGTAACCTTTACGTTAAAAAACACATAGCCTGTAACACAGGGATCTTATTTTGGATTCCATTACATTTCCAAGTGCATAATTACTGTGAACTACTCTTCATATGGGCTTCCCAGGTGGTGTTAGTGGTGAAGAACCTGCCTGCCAGTGCAGGAAACCTAAGAGACACACTTTCCATCCCTGAGTCAGGAAGATCCCCTGCAGGAAGCCATGGCAACCCACTCCAGTAGTCTTGCGTGGAGAATCCCATGGACATGGGAGCCTGGCAGGCTACAGTCCATAGAGTCACAAAGAGTCGGACATGACTTAGCATGCCCTCTTCATACAATGCATGTACTATATTTTGACTATTCAGATAGTATTATTTTCAGTGGCATTTGTTATTTCTAAAAAAGGGGGGGAAAAGAGATTGATAAGTCCTAAAGCAGAAATGAATACTGTAAGCCTGAATAACAGTGATCCAACACTGGGTCAGGGAGCCTGGGAGGATATGTGTTGTGGGGAGAGGGGAGGGGAGAAGGTGGGAATATATTAAGTATTTTCCAGGAACTAAAACAGATTTGGATAAGAACACTCTTAAGGCAATTGTCACTTACTATTTTGAACATTGAATAACATCTATTAAATTAAATCCTCTATATTAGGTTCCTTAAAAAAGTGTTTTGTGAAAGCTTACAGAGAATATTAGAAACAGTATTTTGCCTTAGAGAGAAAAAAGATAAGGAAATCCATCATACCAGCTTTTTTCTGTCAAAACCAGATACCATCCAGAATATAGGCAATCCTAGTGCTCAGAGATAGGGCTAGTAATATGCCTCAATCAGAGTGTTAAGATAAACCATTATTATTACTGGAATGACATCAGTTCCACATAAAACTGTGCTGGACAGTTTAACCATCTCGTAAGATTTCAGACTGATAATCTGGCAAACATCCAATTTTTAGCATTCACTGCACAATTACTGATGGGAAAACATCAAATTTCTGGCTGACTTGTAAAGAAAGTAGTTATTTCATTTGGGTACATACATCCTACGGATCATTGAAAAACCAAGAGATTTCCAGAAAAACATCTACTTCTACTTTATTGACTACGTCAACACCTTTGACTGTGTGGATCACAACAAACTGTGGAAAATTCTTCAAGAGATGGGAATACCACACCACCTGACCTGCCTCCTGAGAAATCTGTATGCAGGTCAAAAAACAACAGTTAAAACTGGACATGGAACAACAAACTGGTTCCAAATCAGGAAAGGAGTATGTCAAGGCTGTATAGTGTCACCCTGCTTATTTAACTTCTATGCAGAGAGTACAAGGAGAAGGCAATGGCACCCCACTCCAGTACTCTTTCCTGGAAAATCCCATGGATGGAGGAGCCTGTGGGCTCCAGTCCATGGGGTCGCTGTAGGACATGACTGAGCAACTTCACTTTCACTTTTCCCTTTCATGCACTGGAGAAGGAAATGGCAACCCACTCCAGTGTTCTTGCCTGGAGAATCCCAGGGATGGGGGAGCCTGGTGGGCTGCCGTCTCTGGGGTCGCACAGAGTCAGACACGACTGAAGCGACTTAGCAGCAGAGAGTATATCATACAAAATGCCAGGCAGGATGAAGCACAAGCTGGAATCAAGATTGCGAGGAGAAATATCAATAACCTCAGATATGCAGATGACATCACCCTTATGGGAGAAAGTGAAGAAGAACTAAAGAGCCTCTTGATGAAAGTGAAAGAGGAGAGTGAATAAGTTGGCTTAAAACTCAGTATTCAGAAAACTGGCACCTGGCATCATGGCATCTGGCATCTGGTCCCATCACTTCATGGCAAATAGAAACAATGGAAACAGTGACAGACTTTATTTTGTGGGCTCCAAAATCACTGCAGATGGTGACTGCAGCCATGAAATTAAAAGACGTTTGCTCCTTGAAAAAAAAGTTATGACTAACCTAGATCAGATCAGTCGCTCAGTCGTGTCCGACTCTTTGCGACCCCATGAATCGCAGCACGCCAGGCCTCCCTGTCCATCACCAACTCCCGGAGTTCACTCAGACTCACGTCCATCAAGTCAGTGATGCCATCCAGCCATCTCATCCTCTGTGGTCCCCTTCATCTCCTGCCCCCAATCCCTCCCAGCATCAGAGTCTTTTCCAATGAGTCAACTCTTCCCATGAGGTGGCCAAAGTACTGGAGTTTCAGCTTTAGCATCATTCCTTCCAAAGAAATCCCAGGGCTGATCTCCTTCAGAATGGACTGGTTGGATCTCCTTGCAGTCCAAGGGACTCTCAAGAGTCTTCTTCAGCACACAGTTCAAAAGCATCAATTCTTCGGTGCTCAGCCTTCTTCACAGTCCAACTCTCACAGGCATACATGACCACAGGAAAAACCATAGCCTTGACTAGACGGACCTTTGTTGGCAAAGTAATGTCTCTGCTTTTGAATATGCTATCTAGGTTGGTCATAACTTTCCTTCCAAGGAGTAAGCGTCTTTTAATTTCATGGCTGCAGTCACCATCTGTAGTGATTTTGGAGCCCAGAAAAATAAAGTCTGACACTGTTTCCACTGTTTTCCCATCTATTTCCCATGAAGTGGTGGGACCGGATGCCATGATCTTGGTTTTCTGAATGTTGAGCTTTAAGCCAACTTTTTCCCTCTCCACTTTCACTTTCATCAAGAGGCTTTTGAGTTCCTCTTCACTTTCTGCCATAAGGGTGGTGTCATCTGCATATCTGAGGTTATTGATATTTCTCCCGGCAATCTTGATTCCAGCTTGTGCTTCTTCCAGTCCAGCATTTCTCATGATGTACTCTGTATATAAGTTAAATAAGCAGGGTGACAATATATAGCCTTGACGAACTCCTTTTCCTATTTGGAACCAGTCTGTTGTTCCATGTCCAGTTCTAACTGTTGCTTCCTGACCTGCATATAAATTTCTCAAAAGGCAGATCAGGTGGTCTGGTATTCCCATCTCTTTCAGAATTTTCCACAGTTTATTGTGATCCACACAGTCAAAGGCTTTGGCATAGTCAATAAAGCAGAAATAGATGTTTTTCTGGAACTCTCTTGCTTTTTCTATGATCCAGCAGATGTTGGCAATTTGATCTCTGGTTCCTCTGCCTTTTCTAAAACCAGCTTGAACATCAGGAAGTTCACGGTTCACATATTGCTGAAGCCTGGCTTGGAGAATTTTGAGCATTACTTTACTAGCATGTGAGATGAGTACAATTGTGCGGTAGTTTGAGCATTCTATGGCATTGCCTTTCTTTGGGATTGGAATGAAAACTGACCTTTTCCAGTCCTGTGGCCACTGCTGAGTTTTCCAAATTTGCTGGCATATCTAGTGCAGCACTTTCACAGCATCATCTTTCAGGATTTGGAATAGCTCAACTGGAATTCCATCACCTCCACTAGCTTTGTTCGTAGTGATGCTTTCTAAGGCCCATTTGACTTCACATTCCAGGATGTCTGGCTCTAGGTCAGTGATCACACCATCGTGACTATCTGGGTCGTGAAGATGTTTTTTGTACAGTTCTTCTGTGTATTCTTGCCACCTCTTCTTAATATCTTCTGCTTCTGTTTGGTCCATACCATTTCTGTCCTTTATCGAGTCCATCTTTGCATGAAATGTTCCTTTGGTATCTCTGATTTTCTTGAAGAGATCCCTAGTCTTTTCCATTCTGTTGTTTTCCTCTATTTCTTTGCATTGATCGCTGAAGAAGGCTTTCTTATCTCTTCTTGCTATTCTTTGGAACTCTGCATTCAGATGTTTATATCTTTCCTTTTCTCCTTTGCTTTTCACTTCTCTTCTTTTCACAGCTATTTGTAAGGCCTCCCCAGACAGCCATTTTGCTTTTTTGCATTTCTTTTCTATGGGAATGGTCTTGATCCCTGTCTCCTGTACAATGTCACGAACCTCATTTCATAGTTCATCAGGCACTCTATCTATCAGATCTAGGCCCTTAAATCTATTTCTCACTTCCACTGTATAATCAGAAGGGATTTGATTTAGGTCATACTTGAATGGTCTAGTGGTTTTCCCTACTTTCTTCAGTTTAAGTCTGAATTTGGCAATAAGGAGTTCATGGTCTGAGCCACAGTCAGCTCCTGGTCTTGTTTTTGCTGACTGTATAGAGCTTCTCCATCTTTGGCTGCAAAGAATATAATCACTCTGATTTCGGTGTTGACCATCTGGTGATGTCCATGTATAGGGTCTTCTCTTGTGTTGTTGGAAGAGGGTGTTTGTTATGACCAGTGCATTTTCGTGGCGAAACTCTATTAGTCTTTGCCCTGCTTCATTCCGTATTCCAAGGCCAAATTTGCCTGTTACTCCAGGTATTTCTTGACTTCCTACTTTTTCATTCCAGTCCCCTATAATGAAAAGAACATCTTTTTTGGGTGTTAGTTCTAAAAGGTCTTGTAGGTCTTCATAGAACCATTCAACCTCAGCTTCTTCAGTGTTACTGGTTGGGGCATAGACTTGGATTACTGTGATATTGAATGGTTTGCCTTGGAAACAAACAGAGATCATTCTGTCGTTTTTGAGATTGCATCCAAGTACTGCATTTCGGACTCTTGTTGACCACTAACCTAGACAGCATATTAAAAAGCAGAGACATTACTTTACCAACAAAGGTCCATCTAGTCAAAGCTATGGTTTTTCCAGTAGTCATGTATGGATGTGAGAGTTGGACTATAAAGAAAGCTGAGAGCTGAAGAATTGATGCTTTTGATCTGTGGTGTTGGAGAAGACTCTTGAGAGTTACTTGGACTGCAAGAGGGTCAAACCAGTCAATCCTAAAGGGAAATAGTCCTGAGTATTCATTGGAAGGACTGATGTTGATGCTGAAACTCCAATACTTTTGCCACCCAATGTGAAGAACTGACTTAATTGAAAAGACCCTGATGTGGGAAAGATTGAAGGTAGGAGGAGAAGGGGATGACAGAGGATGAGATGGTTGGATGGCATTACTGACATGATGAACATGCGTTTGAGTAGGTTCCAGGAGTTGGTGATGGACAGGGAAGCCTGGCATGCTGCAGTCCATGGAGTGACAGAGTCAGACATTACTGAGTGACTTAACTGAACTGAAGAGCAAAATATCTAATTAATCAAGTAATGAATGATATAACTGAACCATGACTCCTGGTTAAGCTAGAACTTTACAAAAATTACTATTATTATTCAGTTTCTCAGGGCTGGTGAATTCTATATAACCTATATATAAAAGGGATGAAACAGTCAAATGTCAATGGATGCCTATATCCAACCTTCACCACCTATGCACACACACACACACACATGCACACACACACACACACACGGCTGTTTTATGAGAAGGAACATTTTTGCTACAGCCTCAATACCAGAGCATTTTTTTCAATGATGGGATCTAATAAAACAAGCAAACAAACCTTTAGAGAAAGAAAAGGATACCTTCAGAGGAGGAGGCTTCCCTGATAGCTCAGTGTTGGTAAAGAATCCACCTGCAATGCAAGAGACCCTGGTTTGATTCCTGGGTCGGGAAGATCCCTGGAGAAGAGATAAGCTACCCACTCCAATATTCTTGGGCTTCCCTTGTAGCTCAGCTGGTAGAGAACCCACCTGCAATGTTGGAGACCTGGGTTCAATCCCTAGGTTGGGAAGATCCCTTGGAAAAGGGAAAGGCTACTCACTTCAGTATTCTGGCCTGGAGAATTCCATGGACTATAGTCCATGGGGTCGCAAAGAGTTGGACACGACTGAGCAACTTTCACATTCAGAGGAAAAAGGGTTTTCTCAGCATCAGCCTTGAAAACCTGTGTGTGTGTGTGACAGTCTCTTAGTCATGTCTGATTCTTTGCAACCCCCATCAACTGTAGCCCACCAGGCTCCTCTGTCCATAGAATTTTCCATGCAAGGATACTGGAGTGTGTTACCATTTCCTTCTCCAGGGGATCTTCCTGACCCAGGGGTTGAAGCCCGGTCTACCGCACTGCAGGTGGATTCTTGACCGTCTGAGCCACCTGGAAAGCCCTAGTTCCTGTCTAAAACAAGGACACAGTTCCTGTCTCAAACCAGTTTCTCCATGGGTCTCCTCCTTTGGAAGTAAGGGAGGCATTCACAGATGTAACCAAACCAAAGATTTTTGAAAAGACTCCTGAGCCCCTTTGCCACGGCATAGACTGAAATCCTATACATCAAAAGAATACAAGTCTACACTTTCCTGCTATTACACATATGGCATAACAGAAATTTATAAAGTCTGTGAGGAAAAACTCTGTAAAGTTTATGAATTCTAAGCAATTCTGAGTAGAAACTAGAAATGGTCCTGAATGAAAATATCAGCTGTGATAAAAAGCTGTGTATTCACGTGTGACCTTGAGTGTGTGCCGGAAAGGAGAAACCAGTGCCCTCTTTCCCTCATTTTCAGATTATTCACTTCAGTCTTTCCTTCTCAGATTTCAAACTAGGATAAACTTCTCATCGCCTTCCCCAAGGGCTGAGCGGGAGGCTGGTCTTTTATCTAAGAACAGTCAAGCCCTTACCAGATGCATTAAATTGCACCTTTGCTGCTGCTGCTGCTGCTAAGTTGCTTCAGTCGTGTCCGACTCTATGCGACCCCATAGACGGCAGCCCACCAGGCTCCCCCATCCCTGGGATTCTCCAGGCAAGAACACTGGAGTGGGTTGCCATTTCCTTCTCCAGTGCATGAAAGTGAAAAGTGAAAGTGAAGTCGCTCAGTCGTGCCTGACTCTTCGCGACTCCATGGACTGCAGCCTACCAGGCTCCTCTGCTCATGGGATTTTCCAGGCAAGAGTACTGAAGTGGAGTGCCATCGCCTTCTCCAAAATTGCACCTTTAAATAGGCTTTACATAGGCTGCCACTATGATTTGTATTACTGAGGGAGCAACCAGTAGGAGGAGTGTGATCGGGCAGTGAGTGGCTTGGTTCTGAGGCTTGGTAGGACCAAATAGGTGTGTTTTGAATTGTTGGGAGGATTTAGCGAGGGAAGAGAAGGGCCTGCAGTATGGATACATGCTGGCCACTGCAAAGCCCTAGTGGACGGACACCATTTACAAATGCCACCATATGATTGACAGTTGGGGTATAGAGCAAGGTCTCCATTTGTAGAGGCAGCTTTGCAAATTATGGAGTTATCTTTTTTCCATATATTAGGTTTAATTTGAAAGAACTAACTCTGGGAGGTTGTATGTAATCCCCATCTTATGCATGAGGAAACAGGCACTGAAAATTAACAGAGTAAAAACTGGTCTCTGACATTTTATCTACCTTCATCTACCAAGTAATTCTTTCCTAGGCATTGAATGTACCCTGTGCTAGGAAGACCACCCCTTCCCCAGCTCCACTTACATTCACCTTCCAGTTGAAGCAGTCTCTTAT
Source organism: Bos indicus x Bos taurus (assembly GCF_003369695.1). Classification (NCBI taxonomy): domain Eukaryota; kingdom Metazoa; phylum Chordata; class Mammalia; order Artiodactyla; family Bovidae; genus Bos; species Bos indicus x Bos taurus. Next base: position 33,244,684 of record NC_040084.1, read on the forward strand.
ATTCCATATTTCGTCTCTTCTTCCCAATTTCACTCATCTTATATCTCAGTCCTGGTCACTAGCTGTTTTCCATGATTAATACATAATTGTCTGATCTTTTAAAATGTGTACATTAAGTGTAAATGTGTAATAATTGGGCCTTAGAATTTCCCTTCCTTGGCCTTTCAACCTTCTTTTTCTTTTTTATGTTAATTCATCAACAAACTTAATCAAGAGTCAGAAATTAAGATAAATTGATGGTAGGTAGGTAGATAGATAGGAAGTTAGATAAATACTGTTGTGGACTGAACTGTGTCCCCAAGTTTCCTTCATATGTTAAGCCTTAACCTCCAACGTGATTGTATTTGGAGATAGGACCTCTAGGGAGGTGGTAGTGATTTAGTCAGTTAAGTCGTGTCTGACTCTTGCGACCCCATGGACTGTAGGCTGCCAGGCTCCTCTGTCCATGGGATTCCCCAGGCAAGAAAACTGGAATGGGTTGCTATTTCCTTCTCCAGGGGATCTTCCTGACCCCAGAATCAAACCCAGGTCTCCCGCATTGCAGGCAGATTCTTTTACCAACTGAGCTACGAGGGAAGCCCTTAATTACTGTTAATTGAGGTCACAAAGGTGGGGCCTAATTTAATAGGTCTGGTGTCCTTATAAGAAGGGATGTCAGAGATATCTCTCTTCCCATGTGTGTGCACACAGAGAAGAAGCCATGTGAGGACATGATGAGAAGACAGTCCTCTTCTAATCAGGAGAGACACCTCACCAAAACCCAACCCTTATAACACCTTGACCTTGGGCTTCTAGCCTCCAGAACAGATTTTCTGTTACTTAAGTCACCCAGCCTGTGGTATTTTGTTACGGCTGCCCAAGCAGATGAATACAGATACTTTATTGAACCTATTACCACTCGAGACATTGTGAGTAGAATGTGCTAAGGGAATCTTAACGTAGTTTTGAATGCTATAGTAGAAAGAGTACTGGACTGAAGTCAAAACACCTGGATGCAATCAAGTTCTGGTTCTGCCACTTCCTATATGTGAGGACCCAATAGTCACAATGGCCATCTGATGTGAAGAGCTGACTCATCTGAAAAGACCCTGATGCTGGGAAAGATTGAAGGCGGGAGGAGAAGGGGATGACAGAGGATGAGATGGTTGGATGGCATCACCGACTCAGTGGACATGAGTTTGAGTAAACTCTGGGAGTTGGTGATGGACAGGGAGGCCTGGCGTGCTGCAGTGCATGGGGTCACAAAGAGGCAGATATGACTGAGCGACTGAACTGAATAGTCACTTCACCCCTGTGAGCCTGAACTCCCTCACCTGTACAAGACTAGATTCTTTCCCAAGGTCCTCATTGCGTGAGACTTCTGATTATCAATATCCATGCAGTCAGCGAGTATAAATCATTTATAAATCATATAAATCATTACACACAAAGAAAGCATCATTCATCTTTGTTAGAGAGAACTGTGGTCTAACTCATTAGAAGAATTGAAGCTCCACACAATAGCAAGGAAAACCATATGACTTCCCTGATTTATGCACATCTGTGCACATGTATTTGGGATACCTGTCAATGTGCCAAGGAGTACTAGAAACAACAATATTAGTAGGCTCTTCTCCAAGGAATATCAATGTTATAAAGATCTGGGGAGAAAAAAATATGGATATAAAGCAAGTAATGCAAAACGTGCCAAAAGATTAACTTAAAACATAGCATTCTGGAGAAAGTTTTAGCTTCTTATGGGCATCTTTGCTCATCCACTCAATCGCTACAGTTTCTTTCTTTGTAATTTTGATGAAAATCTTTGTAGAAAACTATAGCTGATAAATTTTACTGTTTAGAACAGCAGCTGATTTTGATGGGGTTTTAAATTTATTTGCAAGTAGATCATTTTCACAAGTCCCCAGAGGAGGAAATGGTAACCCACTCTATTATTTTGCCTGAAAAATCCTGTGGACAAGAGCCTGGCAGGCTACAGACTATGGGGTCGCAAAGATTCAGACATGACTGACCGACTAAGCACACAGCACATTTTCACAGGTAGGTTGATAGAAAATTATCCCACAGTCACACCTATATCCTCTGTCAGGCAGCTCTCAAATGCATGCAGATAATCGCAAGGGAGGCACAGCAGAGACTATGGTCCCCTGAGAAAATTGAATGTAACTAAAGCATGCTCTTTTCAGGAAGCCTGGTACAGGGACATCTGCGGTAATTACACTGACAGTTTACATTTCCCTTTCTGATTTCCCTTTGGTCGTGGGGAGACTGTCAAAGTAGCCTTGGCTTCTGTCCCTTAGTTAAAGGCAAACATGTGACTCAAGCTAGAACAATTAGTCTCTCCCTCTGAGGATGTGACTCCTGAGAAGAGGGGAGCTATTAATAACACTGATAATAGTGGAACATTTCGTTCTGCAGAGAGAACCCTGAAAAAGCTCAGGGACTCTCCATTACGTTCTTTTCCCTGGGGCCCGACCTGATCTCCATCCTTACCATATGCTCCAGTTTTTCCTTTGATTCTGTGAGCTAGTCCCAATCTTTTCAATAAATTCTTTCCTGCTTGAAGTTAGAGTCCATTTTTATTTCTTGTAAGCAAACGTGTATAGTATAGGCCTTTAGGTACCAGCTTCATATACGAAATCATCACTTTATTTGAGAAAACGATCTGCTCAATTTGCAGGAAGTTAGATGGCGATTTTATTGGGCGTTACTGTTTGTCTAGGTTTCAGTATAAAACACAAATTACTTTTAACATGGTAGGAATTTACATCTTCTTCTGAACGTTGATCTTTTCTACATTACTCCTTCCACCTCAACTTATCTTAACCGTCATTTCAACTTAACTGTCATTTCATTCATTAAAAAAAAAGAGAAAAACTTATTTAAACTTATTGCATATCTAAATGTATTATATATTTCTGCTTAACAGATTGAACATTAAAAAGCATTTTTTGTGGAGCAAAGAGGACCTTTAGGGCAGTGAGACTACTCTGTGATACTATAATGGTGAATACATGTCATTATATGTTTGTCCAAACCCATAGTATGTACAGAAGAATTGATACTTTTGAACTCTCAAAAAAAGTCTTCTCTCAAGAGAAAAACTGACTCATTGGAAAAGACCCTGATGCTGAGAAAGATTGAAGGTGGGAGAAGGGGATGACAGAGGATGAGATGGTTGGATGGCATCACTGACTCAATGGACATGAGTTTGAGTAAATTCTGGGAGTTGGTGATGGACAGGGAGGCCTGGCGTGTTGCAGTCCATGGGGTCGCAAAGAGCTGGACATGACTGAGTGAACTGACTGATGGTATGTACAACACCAAAAGTGAACCCCAATGTAAACTGTGGACTTTAGGTGATTATGATGCACTGATACAGGTTCATCAACTGTAATAAATGTTCCACGTCTGGTGGGACATGTAGTAATGCAGGAGGCTATGTTTGTGTAGGGGTAGAGGGTATACAGGAAATCTCTGTACTTTGCTCTCGATTCTGCTATGAACCTAAAACTGCTCTAAAAATGAGGTCTACATTTAAGAAAGAAAGAAACAAAATCTTTTTCTAAACTGCAAACAAAGCTCATCCTTAATCTATCTCATAATCATAATAATCATCATCCACATTGATTCTGATGCTGGCGTGCTCCTCCAGCTTTGGTTTCTTTTTGGTCTCTTTGCTTTTCTCGGTCAGATGTAAGTGATGCTCACATTGCTTCATGATCTTCTTGGAAGACATCCAGCTCTCCCCTTGTCGTTCAGCTGGTGCCACACACTGTCCTCCCCTCACATCTGTGCCCTTGGCCTTCAGGACCTCTCTGGCTCTCAGGAGACTGCAGGTGCAATTCCATGGATTTCCATCCAGATACAGGTGCCGGAGGCGAGGCAGCACCTCCAGGGCTTTGAGGTCTAAAGCGGAAAGCCTGTTGTTCCTGAGGTTTAGAACCTGAAGCTGCTTCAGATCCTTGACCTCCCTCTCAGCAATATCCTGGATGGCATTGCCTTTTAGGTCCAGCCTGGCTAAGGTTCCTGGGAGCCTGAAAAAGCATGGAAACAGGATGTGAGAGGAGGCTGTGACCGTCATTCCAAACTGCCGAGGCAACTCAGACTGAGCAACATCCAAGTTTGCTGCACCGTTCTGTTCCCTCTGAAGCTAGAAAACAAGCTTTATTTTGAAAAGATAATTTAAAGTACAAACCTAAGTCTTACCTATTGATCTTTAACCCTTTCTCATAGGACTTATTTTCTAATCCTCTGATTTCTTCTATTTTATATTCATATATTTTTCTCCTCCAGTGAAAATCTTGAAAAAATGGCTAATTCCATGTCTGGGGCAAAATAAGCTAGAACATCTGAACCAGAACGCAATGAATTGTTCAGAGATTGCTGGAACACCTATCATGATGGCTGCTATCCAAAAATACAGTGTTAGCAAGAGTGTGGAGAAATTGGAACCTTTGTGCACTGTGGATGGGAGGATAAATGGTACAGACGATATGGAAAACAGTATGGTGGTCCTCCCCAAATTAAAAATACAATTGCCATATGATCCAGCAATTCCACTTTTGTGTATATACTCAAAAGAATCGAAAAGAAGTTCTCAAAGAGATACTTATGCACCCATGTTATACTCCCATGTCAAATTCACAACAGTTAGAATGTGGAAGCAATCCAAATGTCCATTGATTGATGAATGAGTAAGCAAAATACAAAATATAAGTACCTACAATGGAATATTATCCAGCCTTAAAACGAAGGAAATTCTGACTCATGCTACAACATGAATAAGGATACTACGCTAAGTGGGAAAAAAAGCCAGTCATAAAAAGATAACTTCCCTGGTGGCTCAGACGTTAAAGAATCTGCTCCAATATAGGAGACCCGGATTCGATCCCTGGGTCAGGAAGATTCCCTGGAAAAGGGAATGACAACCCCCTCCAGTATTCTTGCCTGGATAATTCCACGGACAAAGAAGCCTGGTGTGCTACAGTCCATGGGATCACAAAGAGTCTGACACGACTGGCTGACAAACATTTCACTTCAAAAGATAACTGCTGTATGATTCTACTTATATAAGATGTCTAGAGTAGTCAAATTCATAGAAACCGAAAGTAGAATAGTGGTTGTCAGGGATTTAGGGGAGAGGGGAAATGAGCTGTTTAATGGGTACAGAGTTTCAGTTTCACAAGATGAAAAAGTTCTGGACGCTGGTTGCACAACAGTGCAAATATACTTAATGTTGAATTGTACATTTTAAAATGGTTAACATGGTGAATTTTATGTTATGTGTGTTTTACCACAATTTTTTTTTTTAAATAGAGATAATGGAATTGTGTCCCATGAACACAGGAACCAGCTTGGAGAGGCTCCTATTAAGGAAATTTGAGCATCAAAAGAGACTAGCAACTATAAATAACCATAACTCACTGAATGAATTAAGATCTCTGGGTCCATAGTGATATTTATAAAACAAAAAAAATAAAGAAACAGAAAAAAAAAGCTACACAATAATGTTAAATGGGGAAAATAGAAGACAAAATTGATTTGAAATACATAAAAACAACTTATGGCTAGACATGGGTTCTGATTGAGCAGTTATAGATGACTCCTTTGTTTCTCAGCACACAAAGTTTTCAACCTTGAACAGGTATTGCTGTATAATCAGAAAAAAAAAATTTAACTGTGGCTACCAATTTGAAAAATTTCATGCTAACAACTGTTGATAAAAATAAAAAAGGATCACAGTTGTGAACTGAAAATCTTTCTCTGAGTCAACAACTTTCCATTAAGTGCTTCCCTTGTGGCTCTGACGGTAAAGCGTCTGCCTACAATCTGGGAGACCCGGGTTGGATCCCTGGGTCGGGAAGTTCCCCTGGAGAAGGAAATGGCAACCCACTCTAGTATTCTTGCCTGGAAAATCCCATGGACGGAGGAGTCCGATAGGCTACAGTTCATGAGGTCGCGAAGAGTCAGACACAACTGAGCCACTTCACTTCATTCTCTTTATGAAGTGCAATAAGCGAAAAAGTTTTATGGGAAAAAAGGTCCTGAAAAATACCACCCAAATGCTATCTCCATGCCATGTGAATGTATTCTATTTCATGCTTTTTAGTATTCACTGGAATTTTTTATGGTGGTCTCAGTCATATGATTGCTATGCCAAAGAGAAAGAAACAAATGAATTTAACCATATTTTACAACAATATTACCTTTTGTTTGTTATAGTGTTATTTTTAGATGAATTTAATTCTAAAAGGTTAATCTTTTAGGCTACTGGAATGGGTAGCCATTTTCTTTTTCAGGGGATCTTCCCAACCCAGGGATTGAACCCTAGTCTCCCACATTGCTGGCAGATTCTTTACCATCTGAGCCACCAGGGAAGCCCATGGTTACTGGCACTTAGCCTAAATTTTGTCCTTGGTTTTTTTCTTTGATATTTACATTTTATAGTTGTATATATTTATGTTTATGTATTTTATATTTGTATTCATCTCCTAAACCATATAATATATATACATACATAAGTATTTGTGCTTTTGAATATTTTAAAGTCATGCTTGTTTAAAGTGACTTTTTTAAAATTTGGAATTAAATTTACCTAACAAAATAGGTTAATTTACCAGGGAAAATCACTTCATACATTTTAAGTGTGGTATAAGCTTCTGCAAAGACATTTTCTCTTAATAAGTCTGTTGTTAATACAATTAACAATTTTCAAATTGATATCCACAGTTAAATTCAGTTTGAAATTAATCCCTGAGAGACTGTAACTTTGTGCACACACCAGCTTATCCAGCTTACATCTCGAAAAGTTATACAGAAAATCTGTGTGTAGCTTTTTTTTTCCCCCCCAAAAATGGACTGTTAATTGGTGATGATGCGGCAACCAAGGCTCTGGAACTATTGAGGGTACAAGGGGCACAGCAGCTGAGGAAAGATATGGTAAACTCAAGAGTCAAGTCTACTTATTAAGACTTTGAGTTCTAACTTTGGCTATTCTATCTACTAGTATGTGACTTCAGGTAAATTATTTAGCTCTTTTTTTTTGGCCACATCCACAGCATGTGGGATCTTTGTTCCCCGACTAGGGATTCAACCCATGCCGCTTGCATTGGAAGTGGAGTCTTAACCACTGGGCCACTGCGGAAGTCCCAGTTATTTAGCTTTTTAAGGCTTCTGATTTTCCAAGTATTCACTGCACAGAAGTCACATAAAAATGTTAACTAAGGACAATGAGCAAGCCAAGCTTTTCTTTTAAACAAACACACTTATTCAATTATCAGCTGGGTAGCCAAAAACTGTACCTGTTCTTAGAAGTATCTTTTTTTCTTTCATGTTGTTATGGATAATCAAAATGGTATTATAAGAGAAATCAGTAATTTCCTGCTTTTGGCAGTCATTTATTTCTTTGATATAGTTTGTCTTTATAAATCTGATTTCTATAAAAATGTAGCCCTGATTTTAAGACAAACAAGTGTCTAGAAATGCTGTTTGTTCTTTGGGCAATACCCCTTCTTAGCGTAAAAAGAGGCACACCCCCATTTTGTCAGTAGATGGCACTTGAGTGTAAGAAAAAAATGCTAACTGGCTTCATTAGGTTGTAGAAAGCTATTCTGCATTTGAATTATCCAAACTGTGAATAATGAAGGAATGGTGTAACTTATCTTTGTTCCCTGAGCTGCAGACTGGTGAAATGAGAAGCAGCAAAAAGTGAGACCCAGGTTCTGGGTAGTCTAAATTCTAAGTTGTGATTGAGTCACTCAGTCATATCCAACTCTCTTGCGACCCCATGGACTGTAGGCTGCCAGGCTCCTCTGTCCATGGAATTTTTCAGGCAAGAACACTGGAGTGGGTTGCCGTTTCCTCCTCCAGAGGATCTTCCCGACCCAGGGAACACATGCACATCTTCTGCATTAGCAGGCAGATTCTTTATGGTTGAGTCACCAGGGAAGCCCAAGGAATAGATAGTATTGTACTTTAATTCTTTATAGGAGGGAAACCATGGAAAAACTTTTTGGGGTCCTTCCAAATTTCCAATTCAAAGAAAAATTGCAGAGTAGGGGTTTGGTGGTCATGATGGGGAATTTAAAAATCACTTTCTATAAGAACACAGGCCAAGTTCTCTGACAGAGTAGAGAGCTGTGTGGCTTCATTTATGCCTCATGGGCATACCCATGAGCTACCCCCTGGTCGCTCATTACTTGCCTCATTGTCCTTTCCCAGTAGTTCTCAACCTGGGCTATGCCTTAAATTCATCTGGGGAGCTTTTTAAAAATACTGATGCCTGGGGTGATGACGTAACTGGTTTGAAGTGAGGTCTAGGCATGAATGGGCTTTTTAAAAGTTATCCAAATTGTGAAATCAGATTTGAAAATTAGGGTTAGCTCAGGCTTGCAAGGGCTTCCCTGGTGGATCAGTGGTTAAAAAAAAAAAAAAATCTGCCTGCAACGCAGGATACCTGGGTTCAATTCCTGGATTGGGAAAATCCCCTGGAGGAGAGCATGGCAATCCACTCCAGTATTCTTGCCTGGAAAATTCCATGGACAGAGGAGCCTGGAGGGCTACAGTCCATAGGGTTGCACAGAGTCGGACAGGACGGAAGCGACTGAGCAGCAGCAGCAGCAGGCTTCAGTCAGTTCAGTTCAGTGGCTCAGAAATGTCCGACTCTTTTCGACCCCATGGACTGCAGCACACCAAGCTTCCCTGTCCATCACCAACTCCTGGAGCTTGCTCAAACTCATGTCCATTGAGTCAGTGATGCCATCCAACCATCTCATCCTCTCTCGTCCCCTTCTTCTCCCGCCTTCAGTCTTTCCCAGCATCAGGGTCTTTTCAAATGAGTTAGTTCTTCACATCAGGTGGCCAAAGTATTGGAGTTTCAGCTTCAGCATCAGTCCTTCCAATCAATATTTAGGACTGATTTCCTTTAGGATGGACTGGTTGGATCCTCCTGCGATCCAAGGGACTCTCAAGAGTCTTCTCCAACACCACAGTTCAAAAGCATCAATTCTTCAGCTCTCAGCTTTCTTTATAGTCCAACTCTCACATCCATACATGACTACTGGAAAAACCATAGCTTTGACTAGATGGACCTTTGTTGGTAATGTCTCTGCTTTTTAATATGCTGTCTAGGTTGGTCATAGCTTTTCTTCCAAGGAGCAAGTGTCTTTTAATTTCATGGCTGCAGTCACTATCTGCAGTGATTTTGGAGCCCAAAAATATAAAGTCTCTCACTGTTTCCATTGTTTCCCCATCTATTTGCCATAAAGTGATGGGACTAGATGCCATGATCTTAGTTTTTTGAATGCTGAGTTTTAGGCAGCAGGCTTGCAAACCCATTATACATTCTGTTGGGTAAAAGCATTGTGCTTTCTGTAGTCACTTATTAAAACACAGATACTCTGTCAGAAGTAATTAAGAATAATTAAGCTACTTTTCACTCATTAAACTTAGCAGGATTACTTCCCCAAATGCTTTCTAAAAGTCACCTGAATAGAAAAATTCACCAAGTTCACAGTTTTGTCCATGGCTGTCAGAGCCTGCTGAGAATCCTTAGGTGAGATAGTTACTCCCTAACCTGTTTTGTGACTTTTTACTTGATGCATATTTTTTGGAGGAGCATGCAGTAGTCGAAAATATAGTAGAGAAATTATTTAAATAACAAGAATGTTGTTGTTCAGTCACTCAGTCATGTCTGACTCTTTGCAACCCCATGAACTGCAGCACGCCAGGCTTCCCTGTCCTTCAGTATCTTCCAGAGTTTGCTCAAACTCATGTCCATTGAATTGGTGATGCCATCCAACCATCTCATGCTCTGTCATCCCCTTCTCCTCCTGCCTTCAATTTTTCCCAGAAAGCAGGGTGTTTTCCAATGAGTCAGTTCTTCACATCAGGTAGCCAAAGGGTACTGGAGCTTCAGCTTCAGCATCAGTCCTTCCAATCAATATTCAGGGTTGATTTACTTTAGGATTGACTTATTTGATCTCCTTGCTGTCCAAGGGACTCTCAAGAGTCTTCTCCAACATCACAGTTCAAAAGCATTAATTCTTCAGCATTCAGCCTTCTTTATGGTCCAACTCTCACATCTGTACATGACTACTGGAAGAACCATAGCTTTGACTATATGGACCTTTGTCAGCAAAGTGACGTCTCTGCTTTTTAATACTCTGTCTAGGTTTGTCAGAGCTTTTCTTCCAAGGAGCAAGCATCTTTTACTTTCATGGCGGCAGTCACCATCTGCAGTGATTTGGGAGCCCAAGAAAATAAAACCTGTTACCATTCCCCATGGGAATATGGGAATACCAGACCACCTGATCTGCCTCTTGAGAAATTTGTATGCAGGTCAGGAAGCAACAGTTAAAACTGGACATGGAACAACAGACTGGTTCCAAATAGGAAAAGGAGTACGTCGGCTGTATATTGTCACCCTGTTTATTTAACTTATATGCAGAGTACATCATGAGAAATGCTGGACTGGAAGAAGCACAAGCTGGAATCAAGATTGCCGGGAGAAATACCAATAACCTCAGATATGCAGATGACACCACCCTTATGGCAGAAAGTGAAGAGGAACTCAAAAGCCTCTTGATGAAAGTGAAAGTGGAGAGTGAAAAAGTTGGCTTAAAGCTCAACATTCAGAAAACGAAGATCATGGCATCCAGTCCCATCACTTCATGGGAAATAGATGGGGAAACAGTGGAAACAGTGTCAGACTTTATTTTTCTGGGCTCCAAAATCACTACAGATGGTGACTGCAGCCATGAAATTAAAAGACGCTTACTCCTTGGAAGGAAAGTTATGACCAACCTAGATAGCATATTCAAAAGCAGAGACATTACTTTGCCAACAAAGGTTCGTCTAGTCAAGGCTATGGTTTTTCCTGTGGTCATGTATGGATGTGAGAGTTGGACTGTGAAGAAGGCTGAGCACTGAAGAATTGATGCTTTTGAACTGTGGTGTTGGAGAAGACTCTTGAGAGTCTCTTGGACTGCAAGGAGATCCAACCATTCCATTCTGAAGGAGATCAGCCCTGGGATTTCTTTGGAGGCAATGATGCTAAAGCTGAAACTCCAGTACTTTGGCCACCTCATGCGAAGCGTTGACTCATTGGAAAAGACTCTGATGCTGGGAGGGATTGGGGGCAGGAGGAGAAGGGGACGCAGAGGATGAGATGGCTGGATGGCATCACTGACTTGATGGATGTGAGTCTGAGTGAACTCTGGGAGTTGGTGATGGACAGGGAGGCCTGGCGTGCTGCGATTCATGGGGTCGCAAAGAGTCGGACACGACTGAGCGACTGAACTGAACTGAACTGAACTGAACCATTCCCCATTACCATTTCCCCTGTTACTATTGTTTCCCCATCTATTTGCCATGAAGTGAAGGGACCGGATGACATGATCTTGGTCTTAAGAATGAGAGTCTTGAAATACTGACCACATGCTCTAGCCTTAGAGTCTTTGTACTGGCTGTTGTGTCTAGAACACTCCCACCCCTGCACACCCTGCCCACCGCCCCACAAAGACCACTGCCCCACAAAGAAAAAGAATCTGCTGTTTAATAAACAACATAGTATCTTTTTAAGGAGAATAATAGTACTTACTCTTCTATTTTTATTCTACTTTAAAATGTGAAACATGGGATAAAAGTTAAATAGAGTCAATTAACATGAACATATTAGTAACAGATTATGACTTTGGTTAGAGGGGAACAAGTACAGTGGGTTGGAGATAGAAGTAGGGATATTTGGAAAAAATTTATTAAGCGCCAGAGTATGAGGATGTATGTGTGTTTGTGTGTGTGAGACAAAGAGAATAAAAGAAACAACTGAAAACATAAGGTAAGACCAACACAAACTGACTCACACACTCACAAACAGGCCCACAGAAAACTAAGCAGCACCCCACAGCACTGAGAAAAACAAATGACTCCTAAATGCATAATTCAAAATAAATACAATGTTAGATTTCAAGATTTTGATTTTTCCCTTATAAACTATTTCAATGCTTTTAAAAATATAAATGTCTTACTACATTTTCCCCCTCAGTTTTTCCTGGGGTCCTTGCTTTGCTAGTGTTAAACACATGCCTTGCTTCCCAAATGGTGCAGTGGAATCTGCCTGCCAATGCAGAAGATGCAAGAGACACGAGTTCCATCCTTGGGTCGGGAAGATCCCCTGTAGTAGGAAACGGCAACCTGCTCCAATATTCTTGCCTGGAAAATTCCATGGACAGAGGAACCTGGCAGCTACAGTCCATGGGGTTGTAAAGAGTCAGACAGGACTAAGCATGCACCCCCTTAAGCACATGCCTAGTGCGCCTGTTGCTGGATCCAGGCCATAGCTTAGACAACCAGAACACATTTTTACAAGTAATAGCCCCCTGTGATGTTCGTTAGCATACTTCCCTGAAGCTGCAGTTGCTTCTAATACAGATCTCTAATATAGATCTGTTGATATCTTGTCCCACAGGCAAGGTAAGTTAGTGTAGGAGTCAGCTTGAGGGCTGGAGATTCCAAACCCTTGTTTAAAACTTCTGCCTCTGAACCCTTGGATAGCTTTAATCAGATAAATTACATTTACCTGGACTACTTTTCTTTCTTGTATAATGTACTTAGTTGCCCCCATCTTTGGAAGACTTCTCTGGTAAGTTCCACAGATGATAAAGCTCACTTACCGCAGAGGTATAGACAGGAGTAGGTTCTGCTCCAAGGCCAGATTGGAGAGCTGGGAACACTTCTGCAGGGCTCCAGCTTCAAACAAGCTGACAATGTTGTTGTCCAGAAACAAGTGTTTCAAATCTCGGAGGTCCCGGAAATCTTGTGCGGTAACTTTCCGAATCAGATTATTGCTGATATCCAGCTTTTGTAGCCGGGCTGGTAGTCGGAGGGGCAACGTCTGAAGTTGGTTTTGGGACACCTCAAGGGTGGTTAAATTGGCAAGGAGCTGTGCCCCCTCGATGGAAGAGAGTGAGTTTTCTGACAGGTAAAGGTGGGAAAGATTCTCTAAGTGTTTCATATCTCGAAACCTCACCGCTTTGAGCTGGTTTCTCTCCATTTTTAAAGAGAGCAAAGATTTGGGGAGGTTAATAGGAATTTTAGTCAGAAAGTTACTACTGAAACTGAGAAATTGCAGAGACTGAAGGGAAGTGAAGAAGCTAGCTGGTATGAGATGTAGCTTGTTATTTTCCATGCTCAGATGTTTCAGATGGGGAAGTGCCAGCGGTCCCTCCACATTCTCGATGTTGTTGGCGTCTAACATCAAGCTTTGCAGACTGACAAGGGAGGAGAGCATGCTGGTAGAGATAGAAGAGATCAGATTGTTTTTCAGTTCAAGGATTTTTAATTTCTTCAGTCCTTCAAAATCAGATCCGTGAAGGACATATATTGAATTATCATTTAGTTTTAACACTTCAAGACTGGCTGGGAGAGCACGGGGGACCCGTCTTAACTTATTTTTCCAGAGTTCCAAGGTCTTCAAAGTACTCAGAGTTTTGAAAGTGTCGTTTTCTACTGACTCTGTTCCACTGGCCAGCAGAAGAAAATCTTCTAGAGCTAACATTTGGGTAAAGTTAGAGAGCTATTAAAAAAAAAAAAGCAGGGATGGGGAAAAGAGGAGAAAAGCAGTAAATTAGGATTATTATTTTTAAAAAGGCATATACGTTTCCATTCAATACTAATGATACTTCAGCTTTTTCCTTCAGGATCTATTTTATTTTATTACTGCTGCTGCTGCTGCTAAGTCATTTCAGTCGTGTCCGACTCTGTGCGACCCCACAGATGGCAGCCCACCAGGCTCTGCCGTCTCTGGGATTCTTCATGTTGTTGTATAGCAAAACCAATACAATATTGTAAAGCAACTTCTCTCAAATTAAAAAAAATTTTAAGTAATGAAACTTTTTTTTAATTTGAGGGAAGTTGCTTTACAACATTGTATTGGTTTTGCTATACAACAACATGAATCAGTCATAATTATATACATTTATGTTCCAGTACTTTGGCCACCTCATGCGAAGAGTTGACTCATTGGAAAAGACTCTGATGCTGGGAGGGATTGGGGGCAGGAGGAGAAGGGGACGCAGAGGATGAGATGGCTGGATGGCATCACTGACTCGATGGACGTGAGTCTGAGTGAACTCCGGGAGTTGGTGATAGACAGGGAGGCCTGGCGTGCTGCGATTCTTGGGGTCGCAAAGAGTTGGACACGACTGAGCGACTGATCTGATCTGATATATACCCCTTCCCTCTTGAACCTCGCTCCCCACCCCATTCCCTCCCTCAAGGTCATCACAGAGCACAGGCTGGGCTCCATGTGGTTTTAAATTATCTCTTGGAAAAGGATAGAAACTCAGGTCCTGACCATTTTTATTCACACCTGCTAGAGGGACGGGGGAGCCTGGTGGGCTGCCATCTATGGGGTCGCACAGAGTCGGACACAACTGAAGCGACTTAGCAGCAGCAGCAGTGTAAGAGGTCTAAAATATTTTAAGCACTTTCATATACTATTGATAGACATAAAATTGGCCAACTTTTGCTGTGTATTCTTTGACCCAGCAAGTTTACTTCTAGGTAGAAGTGCTTACAAATTGCACAATGATGTGTGCGACAGGATGTTCTTTGTTGCATCATCTTGTAACAGCCAAAAAGGAAACAATCTGGAAATTTCACCAAGCTGTTAACTAGAGTTGCTAACTCTTAGAAGGTAAGGTTATAGGGAATTTTCATTATCTATCTATATTTCACATTGTCTAGATGTGTTAAAATTATTAAATTACATTTAAACAATTTTAAGCATTAAAAGTAAAAAAAATTTAATGTCCTAGATACTGCTATCAGTTGGATGGGCCTATTAGAAAGACATTTTCAAGTATATTATAGTTTGGAAAACTAGTCTCCTTGTTCCCACTCCCCAATTTTTGTTTCATTGATGAAAAAGATTCATGAAGAAACAAATAGGATACACGTGTCTCCATGTCTGTAGAGCAAGGAGTCCATTCATGCATATACCCCAGACCTAATGCAATTCCTCTCCTCAATTTTAGGAATCTGATACACTTTCTCCATGGTTTGCAAGTTTAAGCACACCTATCTTTCCACATACCCTCCAAACTCCTAGCTTGACATCTACCTCCTTTTTAGGATGGTGTAATTTTTGGTATTTGTTTCTCGAGTAAAATCATGTTTAGGTAAATGAAGAATTGTTCCAGATTTTCCTCAGCTTAATAAATCTTCACAAAATTTTCAACCTGATTTAGAATTCAGTTAAGCTGGAATTTTCAATGCACAATTTTATGTCTTACTGTCTATAGCTTCTAAATGTTGATTTAACTGTGCAGTTGAACCCTTTTGTAATACCAGTATACGGTTAATACCTTCAAAGTGGGTTAATTCTGCAGCACATATTTGTTATATGTGATTATACTATAGGAGGACCTGTGATGTGAATTATGGTATATTTTAAAGCATCTCCTAAAATGGTACACTAGTTGAAGAATCTCGTGTTAAAAATTCAATAAACAAATATTTTTAATCATAAAATTTTTGGCAGCTGCCTTGGCTTATATATTGCTGCTAACATTTGATATTTTCTTAATGATTAATCAGATGCATTAATTAGTCATAGTCCCAAGAATAGTACTTTTTGTTTTTGAATTTGTTGAGCATCTACAAGTTCCATGTGCTTTTTTACATGTCATTATTAGTTCTCTTCATAACCCTGCAAGTTTGAATTTCAACAGGGTTTACAGAACTCCAAAGCCCTTTCTTCCTCAACTCATCATTTTCTAATACATTTTCTGCTGCCTGTGGTCTATAATTAATGTTTTTCAAATGAGACACAAGATCTGGACACAGATCATATTTTTAGAAAAGCAGAAATTTTAGAGATTATATAGTACAAATCTTCCATATAAGGGAAGGTTTAAGCTGGAATCAAGATTGCCAGGAGAAATATCAATAACCTAAGATATGCAGATGACACCACACTTAAGGCAGAAAGTGAAGAAGAACTAAAGAGCCTCTTGATGAAAGTGAAAGAGGACAGTGAAAAAGTTAGCTTAAAGCTCAACATTCAGAAAACAAAGATCATGGCATCCAGTCCCATCACTTCATGGCAAATAGATGGGGAAACAATGGAAACAGTGACGGGTTTTATTTTCTTGGGCTCCAAAATCACTGCAGAAGGTGACTGCAGCCATGAAATTAAAAGACACTTGCTCCTTGGAAGGAAAGTTATGACCAACCTAGATAGCATATTAAAAAGTAGAGACATTACTTTACCAAAAAGGTCCATCTAGTCAAAGCTATGGTTTTTCCAGTGGTCATGTATGGATGTAAGAGTTAGACTATAAAGAAAGCTGAATGCTGAAGAATTGATGCTTTTGAACCATGGTGTTGGAGAAGACTCTTGAGATTCCCTTGGACTGCAAGAGGAACAAACCAGTCAATCCTAAAGAAAATCAGTCCTATATATTCATTGGAAGGACTGATGCTGAAGCTGAAACTCCAATACTTTGGCCACCTGATGTGAAGAATTGACTCATTGGAAAAGACCCTGATGCTGAGAAAGATTGAAGGTGAGAGGAGAAGGGGACGACAGAGGATGAGATGGTCATGAGTTTGGGCAAGCTCCGGGAGTTGGTGGACAGGGAAGCTTGGTGTGCTGCAGTCCATGGGGTTGCAAAGATTCGGACATGACTGAGTGACTGAACTGAACTGAACTGAAGCGATGAGGCCAAAAAATAAAAATAAAATAAATGACCTGTCCAAGATGCAGGGTGTTTAATCTATTCTTCATTCTAAATTGCCTTTTTCTAGGCTTTCTTTCATATTAAGTCATAAATGACTCTACACATTGATTTGCACCTCTGGGACTGTTGATGTCCCGAAAAAAAGACCTTGATGTTGCAAATGCCTCCACTTCTATCTGCTTGACGACAAACCCTAAAAAGACAGCCGACTATGCAGCCAGTCTCAGAGATGACATGAATCTGAATGGACAGTTTCTCTGAGGACAAAGTGTGGTGTGGGAGCTTCAATTTGTCTCCATTTTTATATATAAAGTATATAGACTAGCCTACATAGTAAATACCAGTCATATTCTTAACTAAATCCAGGGAATAGTCGTTTTATGTTATTAAGCATAGAGAACCTTTTCCCTTTATCAGGTGAATGCAGATTACTTTTGCCAAAGCCAAAACAACACCCAGTTGTGGATGTGACTGGTGATGGAAACAAAGTCCAATGATGTAAAGAGCAATATTGCATAGGAACCTGGAATGTTAGGTCCATGAATCAAGGCAAATTGGAAGTGGTCAAACAGGAGACGGCAAGAATGAGCATTAACATTTTAGGAATCAGCGAACTAAAATGGACTGGAATGGGTGAATTTAACTCAGATGACCATTATATCTACTACTATGGGCAAGAATCCCTTAGAATAAATGGAGTAGCCATCATAGTGAACAAGAGTCCAAAATGCAGTACTTGGATACAATCTCAAAAGTGACAAAATGATCTCTGTTTGTTTCCAAGGTAAATCATTCAAAATCACAGTAATCCATCTATGCCCTGACCAGTAATGCTGAAGAAGCTGAAGTTGAACAGTTCTATGAAGACCGATAAGACCTTCTAGAGCTAACACAAAAAACATGTCCTCTTCATTATAGGGGAATGGAATGCAAAAGTAGGAAGTCAAGAACTACCTAGAGTAACAGGAAAATTTGGCCTTGGAGTACAAAACGATGCAGGTCAAAGGCTGACAGAGTATAGTAAACACCTTCTTCCAACAACACAAGACTCTACATATGGACATCACCAGATGGTCAATACCTAAATCAGATTGGTTATATTCTTTGCAGCCAAAGATGGAGAAGCTCTATACAGTCAGCAAAGTCAAGACAGAGAGCTGACTGTGGCTCAGAATTTATTGCCAAATTCAGACTTAAATTGAAGCAAGTAGGGAAAACCACTAGACCATTCAGGTATGACCTAAATCAAACCCCTTACAATTATAAAGTGTAAGTGACAAACAGATTCAACATATTAGATCTGATAGACAGAGTGCCTGAAGAACTGTGGATGGAGGTTCGTGACAGGAGGCAGTGATCAAGACCATCCCCAAGAAAAAGAAATGCAAAAGGCAAAATGGTTGTCTGAGGAGGCCTTAAGTATCTGAGAAAAGAACAGAAGCAAAAGGCAAAGGAGTAAAGGAAAGATATACCCATTTGAATGCAGAGTTCCAAAGAATAGCAAGGAGGGATAAGAAAGCCTTCCTCGGTGATCAATGTAAAGAAGTAGAGGAAAAAATAGAATGGGAAAGAGTAGAGATCTCTTCAAGAAAATTAGAGATACCAAGGGAACATTTCATGCAAAGCTGAGCACATTAAAGGACAGAAATGGTATGGACCTAACAGAAGCAGAAGATATTAAGAAGAGGTGGCAAGAATACACAGAAGAAATGTACAAAAAAAGATCTTCATGACCCAGATAACAATGGTGTGATCACTCACCTAGAGCCAGACATCCTAGAATGTGAAGTCAAGTGGGCCTTAGGAAGCATCACTTCAAACAAAGCTAGTGGAGGTGATGGAATTCCAGTTGTGCTATTTCAAATCCTAAAAGATAATGCTGTGAAAGTGCTGCACTCAATATGCCAGCAAATGTGGAAAACTCAGCAGTGGCCACAGGACTGGAAAGGTCAGGTTTATTCCAATCCCAAAGAAAGGCAATGCCAAAGAATGCTCAGACTACTGCACAATTGCACTCATCTCACACTCTAGCAAAGTAATGCTCAAAATTCTCCAAGCCAGGTTTCAACAGTACATAAACTGTGAACTTCCAGATGTTCAAGCTGGATTTAGAAAAGGCAGAGGAACCAGAGATCAAATTGCCAACATCCATTGGAAGATCGAAAAAGCAAGAGAGTTCCAGAAATACGTCTACTTCTGATTTTTGACTATGACAAAGCCTCTGTTGTGGATCACAACAAACTGTGGAAAATTCTTCAAGAGATATGAATACCAGACCACCTGACCTGCCTCCTGAGTAATTTGTATGCAGGTCGAGAAGCAACAATTAGAATTGGACATGGAACAACAGACTGGTTCCAAATTGGGAAAGGAGTACATTAAGGCTGTATATTGTCACCCTGCTTATTTAACTTCTGTGCAGAGTACATCATGTAAAATGTCGGGCTGGATGAAGCACAAGCTGGAATCAAGATTGCTGGGAGAAATATCAATAACTTCAGATATGCAGATGACACCACCCTTATGGCAGAAAGTGAAGAAGAACTCAAGAGCTGCTTGGTGAAAGTGAAAGAGGAGAGTGAAAAAGTAGGCTTAAAACT
The DNA here is from genome assembly GCF_003369695.1 of Bos indicus x Bos taurus. Lineage (NCBI taxonomy): Eukaryota > Metazoa > Chordata > Mammalia > Artiodactyla > Bovidae > Bos > Bos indicus x Bos taurus. Next base: position 33,264,026 of record NC_040084.1, read on the forward strand.
CAACATTCAGAAAACGAAGATCATGGCTTCTGGTCCCATCATTTCATGGCAAATAGATGGGGAAATAATGGAAACAGTGAGAGACTATTTTGGGGGGCTCCACAATCACTGCAGATGGTGATTGCAGCCATGAAATTAAAAGAAGCTTGCTCCTTGGAAGAAAAGCTATGACCAACTTAGCATATTAAAGAGCAGAGACATTACTTTACCAACAAAGGTCCGTCTAGTCAAAGCTATGGTTTTTCCAGTGGTCATGTATGGATGTGAACGTTGGACTATAAAGAAAACTGAACACCGAAGAATTGTTGCTTTTGAACTGTGGTGTTGGAGAAGACTCTTGAGAGTCCCTTGCACAGCAAGGAGATCCAACAAGTCAATCCTAAAGGAAATCAGTCCTGAATATTCATTGGAAGGGCTGATGCTGAAGCTGAAACTCCAATACTTTGGCCACCTGATGCGAAGAACTGACTCCTTTAAAAAGACCCTGATGCTGGGAAAGATTGAGGGCAGGAGGAGAAGGGGATGACAGAGGATGAGATAGTTGGATGGCCTCACCGATGCAATGGACGTGAGTTTGAGCAAGCTCCGGGAGTTGGTGATGGACAGGGAGGCTCGGTGTGCTATAATCCCGCGGTCACAAAGAGTGGAACACGACTGAGCGACTGAACTGAACTGATTATTAGTTAAAATGGCCTACCATTTTCTAAATATTTACTATGCTTATCTTTTGTCTTTTAATTGAAGGACACTTACTTTATACTTTTGTGTTGGTTTCTGCCGTACAACAACTGAAACAGCCTAAGTATACTTACATCTCCTCCTCCTTGAACCTCCCTCCCACTCCGCCCCTGTAGGTCATCACAGAGCAGCGGGCTGAGCTCCCTGTGTCATCCAGCCACTCCCCACTAGCATCTGCTTTGCATCTGGTAGTGTATATGTGTCAGTGCCACTCTCTCACGCTGTCCCACCCTCTCTTCCCCTGCTGTGTCCACAAGTCCTCTCTCTACGTCTGCTCTCTGTTCCTGCCCTCAGATAAGTTCATCGGTACCATTTTTCTAGGTTCCGTATATATGTGTTAATACACAGAACTTGTTTTTTCTTTCTGACTTGCTTCACTCTGTATAACAGCCACTAGGTTCATCCATGTCACTGGAACTGGCACATACAATGCTTATGTTTACAAAGCTCTGTGTGTAAACATGATTATTCCCTTTTCACTGAGGGAAACTAAAGCTCAAGAAGGCAGAACAATTTGTCCAAGTATTTCTTGCTAGGAAGTGGAAAGATTGGGCTTCCAATCCAGGTTTATCTTACCCTAACACATATATTTTAAAAAATTAATCTATTTATTTTAATTGGAGGCTAATTACTTTACAATATTGTGGTGGTCTTCGCCATACATCGACATGAATCAGCCGTGGGTGTATATGTGTCCCCCCATCCTGAAAATCCCACCTCCCTCCCCACCCCATCTCTCTGGGTTGTCCCAGAGCACTGGCTTTGAGTGCCCTGCTTCATACATCGAACTTGCGCTGGTCATCTATTTAACATTTGGTAATACACATGTTTCAATGCTATTCTCTCAAATCATCCTACCCTCACCTTTTCCCACAGAGTTCAAAAGTCTGTCCTTTACATCTGTGTGTTTTTTGATGTCTCTCATATAGGGTTTTCGTTACCATCTTCTTTGTAAATTCCATAATGTGTGTCAATAGACAATATTTGTCTTTCCCTTTCTGACTTATTTCACTCTGTATAACAGGCTCCAGTTTCATCCACCTCATTAGAACTGATTCAAATGTGTTCTTTTTTATAGCTGAGTAATATTCCATTGTGTACATGTACCACAACTTCCTTATCCATTCGTCTGCCAACAGACATCTAGGTTGATTCCATGTCCTGGCTATTGTAAACAGTGCTGCAATGAACATTGGAGTACATGTGTCTATGTACTCTGGTTTCCTAGGTGTGTACACCCAGCAGTGGGATTGCTGGGTCATAAGGCAGTTCTATTTCCAGTTTTTTAAAGGAATCTCCATACTGTTCTCCATAGTAGCTGTACTAGTTTGCATTCCCACCAACAGTGTAAGAGGGTTCCCTTTTTTCCACACTCTCTCCAGCATTCATTGTTTGTAGACTTTTGGATCGCAGCCATTCTGACCGGTGTGAGATGGGACCTCATTGTGGTTTTGATTTGCATTTCTCAGATAATGAGTGATGTTGAGCATCTTTTCATGTGTTTGTTAGCCATCTGTATGTCTTCTTTGGAGAAATGTTAACACACATATATTTTTAACTTTACTGTTTATAACGTGAATTTAGCTGAAGTGTATAGAGTTCTGGTGCCACAATGAGAAAGACACCCATTGATTTTCAACTTATCAGTTGAGTTTGCAGAGCTGACAAAGGCAAAAAAAATCTGCCAGACTTGTTTTTTCCATTTCCGTGGGCTGAGCAGGGTTGTGCTCAAGAGATGTGGAAAGAGATGCTTTTGCCTTGGAGCTAACCTTGGGACTGTTGGCCATTTGTCAACATTGGTTAAAAAGCAAGGCAAGTGTGGTTTGGTGTTAACAATTAGGCTTGGGGGAAAAAAAGAGAAACAGGCTTAGAAAGCTTAGCTAAGTAAAATTCCTGCCATCACAGTTTTACAGTTTGGCGAACCTAATACTTATGGAGATAAAAGTTACCATATAATATGAAAAGTTAAAGAAAAAAAAAGCAAGCCAAGTAAAATGAAACAGAGCAGAGGGGCCAATTCTGCTGGTCTCTCCATGGAAAGGCTTTGTTTCAGTTTTCAGTTCTGGGAAGCTCCCCTTCCAAGCACTAGAGGGTCACAGGACTTCCTTAGGCTCTGTTTAGGTCAAATGCACACAGGAATCCAACACGTTCACAGTGACTGCCTCAGACATATGTGAACCAAGCCAGCAAGGCATTTTCTAAACTATGTTGGAATTTTCCCTGATCATCGAAGCAACATTTGTTCTCTGTAAAAAATTTAAAAATTCTGGAAAGTATGGAGAGAATATAAAAAGAATTCATAACTTCTCCCTTGTTGATAAACTATATAGTTCTTTTTAAAAAATATGTATTTATTTATTTGACTGCAGTACGTCTTAATTGGGGGCTTCCCAAATGGGATAGTGGTAAAGAATCTGCTTGCCAATGCAGGAGACCCAAGAGATGTAGGTTCATTCCCTGGGTGGGGAAGATCCCCTGGAGGAGGAAATGGCAACCCACTCCAATATTCTTGCCTGGAAAATTCCATGGACAGAAGAGCCTGGCAGGCTACAGGCCATGGGGTCGCAAATAGCCAGACACAACTGGGGGGCGGCACTGAGACTGCAGTTGCGGCACCAGGTATCTAGTTCCCTCACCAGGAATCAAACCCAGGACCCCTGCATTGGGAGCACAGAGTCTTACCCGCTGGGCCATCAGGGAAGTCCCTATACATTTCTTACACAAGAATAATCTGAAGTACCTTCTTCTCTTCCACAAAAGATATATGTAAATAATTATTTTCATTGACTGCCACCAGAAAGACATTTCTGTATGCATGCTAAGTTGCTTCAGTCATGTCCAACTCTTTGCAACCTTATGGACTGTAACCTGCCAGGCTCCTCTGTCTACAGAATTCTCCAGGAAAGAATACTGGAGTGGGTTGCCATGCCCTCCTCCAGGGATCTTCTCATCCGAGGAATTGAACCTGCATTTCCTGTGGCTCTTGCATTGCAGGCAAGTTCTTTACCACTGAGTCACTGGAGAACCCCAAAGACATTTCTATTTGTTCTTTATATGTTAGAGCTAAACCTGTAAAACTCTTAGAAGAAAATACAGGCATGCATTGTCATGACCTTGGGTTTGGTAAAAGTTATCTTGGGTATGACACCAGATATGATCCTCTCCAGCAGCACCAGCTGTCCAGGTATAGGAGAAACAAAGGAAAGTGATCATGTTAAACAGAGACTGAGGCTTTGCTGAATAAGCGTTGAGATAATTGGTAAAGAACCTGTCTGCAATGCAAGAGCCACAGGAGATGCAGTTTCAATTCCTGGGATAGGAAGATCCCTGGAGGAGGGAATGGCAGCCCATTCCAGTATTCTTGCCTGGAGAATTCTGTGGACAGAGGATCCTGGTGGGTTACAGTCCATAGGGTCACAATTGTGGGATGCAAAAGGGGAAGAGGTAGGGAAAGAAGATAAATAAGAAATGGACTGATATCTGAGAGAATGTGGGTAGATCTAGGATTAGAAGTCTCCGTGAGGTAGAATGATAAGCGCAGCATGTGGCAGCTGAATAGAAAGGAGATAATGACAAGAGAGCGCATATGGGAATTCAAGACTTTTGACTAGAAAAATTTCAGGTATAAAGAGGATTATGATATAAACAAGAGAGTAGACAGCTGTGGAGAACTGCAAATGTAGATAGATAATTTTTGTGAGTTCAAGGAAGTGTGGGACTAGGATATTGAACGCTAAAGGCACCCCAAAAGATGCAGAACTTAGGATGGAGAGGAAGACTAGGAGACTTAGGATGAAAGAGACAGGGGCACAGTATAAAACTCACAGAGGAACAAACAGTGTTATTGTCTGATGATGTGCACCTCAAAGAAGTAGGGATTTTTACAGATAAAAGGATGAATAAAACCCTCTTTTCTTGAGGGCAGAAACTGAATTTTTAATACTTTTTTAATCTTTTTGACTGTACTGTGTGGCTTGTAGGATCTTTGTTGCCCAACCAGGGATTAAACCTGAGCCACATCAGTTGAGAGCCTAGAATCCTAACCACTAGGCCACTAAGAAACTCCTGGAACTGAATTTTTCATCTTTTATCTCCAGTCTCAACCACAGCATTCACAGACCCAAAGACAATTGAATCATATGAACAAGTAATAGACACATTTAAAATTGTGGTATATACACACATATATATGTATATATAAACATGCTATGCATGCATACATGTATATGTTATGTATGTGTATATATGTACGTGTATGTGTGTGTGTGTGTGTATATATATATAGTTTATATTGTTATTAATCTGTAGATCCATTTTAAGTCTTTTTGTTTAAAATACAGGCACCTAATTCTATAATTCAAACCAGATAAACAGAATAACATTGCATTCACTAAATGCAAGTAAAATATGGTCATTTAAAGCCTGAAGGATTTTTAAAAGGGAAAAGAAAAGTATTATTGCTCAGAACTTTCTACTTCCTTCACCAAACAGTCCTTTCTTTCTTCAACTTTTCTTCTGCGAACAGTCCTTTCTAGAGATAATTAACTAGGTTAAAGTCAGGGAAGTGGCAATATTGCTATTCACTGAACCTAAACCAATCAATATTGCTGTTCAGTGAACCTAAACCAGTGACAAATGAACTCAATCAGTAAGTGAGTTTGATGAGAGACATAATTTCATTTTACTGACTGCAGAGCAGCAGTGGGGGATCATTACCAGGCTTCGTTGACACTCCACCTCTCAGTATCTCAAGTCCTCAGGACAAATATTTAAGCATTTTGCCCTTTAACCAGGTGTCTTGCTTGAATTCTGAGACCTGACAGGCATTAGGCACTACTGGATTAGAAGAGGAAAGTAAACAGATGACGACTAGGCAGTGGTGCTTATTGAACCTCGAAATAAATACCATGCCACATATTTCAAACTCCCAGGGTTTGTGTGCACCTACATTAAAATTTCTTGACCAAATAAAACAGGGGGACAGGGAGGTGTCTCTGTTTGAAGGAAAAGTACATTCCCTTGCTGAGTCTCTGCATCTGGATCATACACAGGTATTTCCTTATCTTAAGGTTTGGATTGATGAGGGGGAAGCAGTGACCAGAGAGTCATAGAATTTTCCATTTAGAAAATTCCTGGGATCCCCAATCTAATCCAGCCTTCTCATGTCATAAAAGTAACAAATAAGGTCCAGAGATTTTTTTTTTTTAACTGCTTGCCTAAGGTAATTCTATCGCTAGTGAGAAAACTAAAATGAGAACTCTAGTCTCTTGATACCTTTCAAAATACCAAAGGTCAAAAACAAGTTTCTTCATGTTATACAAGTCAGACAGATCTATAGCACTCTTTTCAAGTGCCCTCTGAATAGGAAAGCATGAAAATAAACGCCATAATTAAAAGCACATAGATCAACTAAAAATAAATAAATTAAAAAATAAAAGCACATAGAATGAGAATTTCAGTAATGTGGCAAAACAAAAACGTGTATTTCTTCTGTATAAGTTTCCATAAAGATATTAATGCCTGGCTGGTTTGTAGGGTTTGTATGAATAATTCTCACATGCTGTGTTTATCTTGATAGCCTTATAATGTTATAAGTATCATCTGCCTTCTATGGCATAAACAAAAGTATGTTTTTTCGCCCAAATTCTTTTTAAAATGGGGACACGAAGAAACCAATGCTCTCAAACTCTTTTTGTTAAGAATCATTACTCTACTTTAACTCTGCAACAACATAATTAAAATTTTAAAAAACTAAAACAAAATATTATTTTATTATTGGGGGGGCTCCTTAACTAAAATGAAATATCCAGAGGCACATACCCATCTCACTACACAGAGCAAACAGGTAGCTAGTACTGCAACACAATTTCATAATCATCGCTTTTAAGTTTTGATTATTTACATTAAGTTTAACAACCCCACAGTCACCCCTTCACCCTGTCTCACAAAATAAAGTTGCAGGAGAATGAGTGATTACCTGAAGGTGTTGAATTTTGCTATGGCTGATGTAGAGCTTCTTGGTGGTGGAAGGAATGCCCGATGGCACCTCTGTTAGCCTGTAGCATTGCACCGACTGCTCTGAGTCACAGCTGCATCGTCCAGGACAGTGAGGATCGAGACCATAGCAGAGAGAGAGCAGAGCAAGGAAAGCGTAGAGCAGACACATCTCCCAAAACAGGGCCTCTCACGTAGCAGGCGAGTGTTCAGGCGATGCCTCACTTTTTATACCGTGAAATCTGATCATAGAACCTTATGAATGTGTACTCTGTCAATGTAAGAAGACAGGAGAGAAAAAATTCCCAATTTGCCTGGGTTAAAATGTTAGCAACTATTACAGAGAGGAAGGCACTTAAACATTGATAAGCTGCCTTAATATTTGTAGGTGAGCAAAACCCTATGTTATTTATGGCTTGAAAGGCTAATCTGCAAACACCTCTATTATCTGTAGTTTCCTTTTTTTGTTAAATGTGACACTCGGGAATTAGGGGGAAAAGACAAAGGGCTGTTTTATAGTGGGCTATAAAACCATTGAATTTTCTGTGACCCTGTATTAAAACCATTTTTGTGGGATTGCAATGGGCAGGTGTTTTCTCCTCACATTAACCAGTATGGGAAAATAGACAGGTTTTCTATTTATTATTGTTGTTTTAGTATTTTATTGCTAGTGAAACAATGGGGGTACAATGGAGAGATGTTTAGAGCCACAGGTAACTTATTTGATTCATCTGTCACTTGATCACCCTCATATCACATATAGAAAATATTTTTGTTGTTCAAAAATGTTACTGACTCGGATGACTATAACATCACACTAGGTCTATTATCTTTGTTTGTTTGTAATAATGGAAGAAAAGTTCTTTCGTTTTCAGAGGAACTTGGTCGTGAATTCCTACCAGTGAGGGAAAGCTTCCTATGTCCTGGGGGCCCCACAGTTGTGACTTCGTGTCTTGCTGTGTTCATCCCTGCTGAAGGAATTTGAAAGCGTTTTAAGCAAAAGATTATATAGAGAAACTCTTTCCCCCAAAATTGAAGACCTAAATTTCCCCATGTGGCTTCAGCAGATTGCTCTTAGAAACTCTTCCTAATATTGAAAATCTTCTCTGATCGCCTCTTCAACCTTACTTTGCTACAATTGTCACTTCGAAGGCAAAAGTTTCTTGGCTGTAATAATCAATTCATTCTATTTCCAAAGGATTTTGTGTGCTTTTCCCAAAAGACTTTTTCTTCTCCTCTTTTCTAATTGTTTGTCCTCTGTTTTCTTTTACTATCAGAGACAGGAAGTGATAAGAGATTTCTGTCAATATTCTGATTTTCAAGAAGCTTTATTATTTATTTCTCTTGTCCAGTAATAGAATTTTTAGAATAGAATAGAATTTTTTTTTAATTTTTAGAATTTTCGAATAGCAAAGCAATGCTCAGTAAAAGAAAATTTGGAAAAAGAAGCAAGGAGGAGGAAAAAAGAAACTTTAGTCCTATCTCCAAAACAAACCTTTTTTCCATTTTTTTTCCCTCTGCCTAGGCTTTGAAATGGCAAAAAGAGGGTCTTAATAAATGACAGTTGTAGGAATTCCTTGGCAGTCCAGTGGTTAGAACTCTGTGATTCCACTGCAGAGGGCATGGGTTCCACCACTGGTTGGGGAACTAAAATTCCAAAAGCTGCGTGTGGCCAAAGAAAAGAAATAATTATATCTCTTTAGGTTATTAGTTGCAAGCAATGGAAACAAATTCTGACCAATTTAAGAAGAAAAGGAATTATTGAAAGGAAGTTGTGTAGCACACAGAACTGTAGGAAAACCTGGAGAACCAGATTTTAAAGTGGACAAGAATAAAGGAAGGCTACATACCCAGAGGGCTTCCCAGGTAGTATTAGTGGTAAAGAACCCACCTGCCAAAGCAGGAGATGCAAGAGACCCAAGTTCAATCCCTGGAATCCTGGATCAGGAAGATCCCTTGGAGGAGGGCATGGCACTGGGTCGCAAAAGTCAGATACAACTGAAACGACTTCGCATGCATGCATGTATTCAGCCAGAATCACACACTTCAGTGTGGTGTCCACACAACATAGATGCCCTTGCTTCCACCACTGAACAGGAAATTGGATATGCTTGCTGACACTGTGGCTACTGCAAAAGGATGCTGCTACACTCACCTTATCCTCCCTATCAGCAAGAATTCTGTCCATCCCTGCCTCACAATCTGCATGTTAAAAATTTCAGGTGGATGATTTTTCGGTTAGGTGAACCTGGGTCATATGCCTATGCTCTAGCTGTCACAGAGCTGGGAAAGTGTTATCTGATGTTTTCAGTTCATTATGGAAGGAGGACTAAATTTCCAGTATTCTAGTCACATAAGGAGACAATTCCCTAACCAAAGGAAACTGTTAGTCACTCAGTCGTGTCTGACTCTTCGTGACCGCATGGATTGTAGCCCACCAGGCTCCTCCATCCATAGAATTCTCCAGGCAAGAATACTGGAGTGGGTTGCCATTCCCTTCTCCCAGGGGATCTTCCCAACCCAGGCATCAAACCTGGGTTTGATCTGCATTGTAAGCAGATTCTTTACCATCTGAGCCACCAGGGAAGTCCTGGGGTTCAAATATGGACAGCCCCCCATTTTTTAGTGACAAATGTCCACACTAGAAGTCTTTTCACCTTCATTTTTGCTCATCATGACCACAAAAGTCAAAAGAGTTTTGAGTGAGTTGCAACCACCTGAGGGTCATAGAAATTATACTTTTAACAATGGTTGTGACATGGCTTTTTGAGTAACTGTTTACTATACCTTTTTGACTTGTTCATTTAGAAGGCTAGAAAAATTCTAATGAGATCATTTTAAAAAAAGTTTGTACTTTTAAATATACATTATAAAAAAGATAATTAACGTTAAATGGTGTTCAGAATCCAGTTGTTTTGGGTCCCTTTTGGAACGAATCCAAAAGAAATATAAAGGACAGGCTGATGAGGGGGTAGTCTGTCTGATCTGTGAAGTCTGACCACCTGAGATGTAAACAGTAACTTGCCAGTGGATGAATGAGGAAGAATCAATGATTAGTAAACTCTGATAGCATTGTTGATAAATGGCGGTTTTAGATAGTGCTCACCCAAACCTGGAGCTGTGGTAGAGGGTAAATGAAGAATGTAGATCAGGTAACAGTGGGAAAGCAATTATAGCGAGTCTTCGAGTATGTAAGGGAATAGAAATATAGTAATATGGATTTTTGTAAACTTTATTGAAATATAGTTTATTTACAATGTTGTGTTAATTTCTGCTGTACAACAAACTGATTCAGTTATACCTACATATATTCTTTTTCATATCCTTTTCCATTATGGCTTAGCATAGGATATTAAACATAATTCCCTGTGCTCTACAGTAAGAGCTTGTTACTTATTCATCCTATAAATAATAGTTTGCATCTGCTAATCCCAGACTCCCAGTCTTTCCCTCCTCCATTTCCCTTTGCCCTTGGCAACTACAGGTCTGCTCTCTGTGTCTGTAGGTCTGCTTCTCTTTCCTAGGTATGTTCATTTGTCTCATTTATTTTTAGATTCCACATGTAAGTGATATATGATATTTATCTTTCTCTGACTTACTTCACTTAATATGATAATCTCTAGGTCCATCCATGTTGCTATAAGTGGCACTACTTCATTCTTTTTAGGGAGAAGTAGTATTCCATCGTATGTATCTGTACATGCATGTGTGCTGAGTTGCTTCATTCATGTCTGACTCTTTGCAACTCTATGGACTGTAGCCCACCAGGCTTCTTTGTCTACAGGATTTTCCAGGCAAGAATACTGGAGTCGGTTGCCATTTCCTTCTCCAGGGGATGTTCTTGACCCAGTGATTGAAACTGTCTTTCACATCTCCTGCACTGGCATTGGCAGGCAGGTTCTTTACCACTAGTGCCACCTGGGAAGCCACGTATGTGTGTGAGTGTGTGTATGTGTGTATATATATGATATATGTATTACATATATCAAATTTGGAGATGTATCACATCTTCTTTATTCATTTATCTGTAGATGGACATTTAGGTTATTTCCATGCCTTGACTATTATAAATAGAGCTGCTATGAAAATAAGGGTACATGTATCTTTTCAAGTAATAGTTTTGTCTGGCTATATGCCCAGGAGTGGGATTGCTGGTCATATGGCAACTCTATTTTTAGTTTTTTAAGAGGCCTCCATACTGTTTGCATAGTAGCTGCACCAATTTACATTTCCACCAACAATGTAAGTGGGTTGCCTTTTCTCCACACCCTCTCCATCATTTATTATTATAGACTTTTTAATGATGGCCATTCTGATTCACATGAGGTGGTACCTGATTGTAGCTTTGATTTACATTACTCTATTAATTAGCAATGATGAGCATCTTTTCATGTGCCTATCGCTATCTGTATGTCTTCTTTGGAGAAATGTCTATTTAGATCTTCCAGTCTAAATAGATGGCATCTATTTAGGTTGGATGGCATCACCAACTTGGTGGACATGAGTTTGACAAGCTTTCGGGAGGTGGTGATGGACAGGGAAGCCTGGTGTGCGGCAGTCCATGGGGTCGCAAAGTGTCGGACACGACTGAATGAACTGAACTGAGTCATTTTTTGATTGAACTGTTTTTTTTGTTATTGAATTGTATGAGCTATTTGTGAATTTTGAAAATTAATCCCTTGTCATTTGCATCATTTGCAAGTAGTTTCTCCCAGTCTGTCAGTTGTTTTGTTTCACTTAACCGTTTCTTTTGCTGTGCAAAAGCTTCTAAGTTTGATTCAGTCCCATTGTTTTTTTTTTCTTTACATTTTCTTTTATTTCTATTGCCCCTTAGGAGACTGACCTAAGAAAACATTGCTAAAATTTATGTCAGAGAATGTTTTCCTTATGTTCTGTTCTGGGAGTTTTATGGGGTCAAGTCTTTTATTTAAGTATTTAAGCCATTTTGAGTTTATTTTTGTGTGTGGTGTGAGGGTATGTTCTAATTCCATTGATTTGCATCTGGCTGTGCAACTTTCCCAACACCACTTGCTGAAGAGACTGTCTTTTCCCTCTTGTGTATTTTTCCCTCCTTTGTTGAAGATTAATTTACCATAGGTATGTGGGTTTATTTCTGGGTTCTCTATTCTGTTCCATTGATCCATATTTCTGCTTTTGTGCAGATACCATGCTGTTTTGATTACTGTAGCTTTGTAGTATTGTCTGACATCTGGGAGGATTGTGCCTCCTGCTTTGTTCTTTTTCCTCAGGATTGCTTTGGCAATAATGGGGCTTTCATGGTTCCACATAAATTATCAAATTATTTGTTCTAGTTATGTGAAAAATGTCATGGGTAATTTCATAGGGATCACATTAAATCTTTAGGTTGTTTTGGGTAGTACGACAACATTAAAAATAATAGGCATTTTTAAAATTACTTTTTGCTATGTTTTGTTTTAGATTTGGGTACACAATGCAAAATTAGTATCTTATAAATTTAAACTATAGAGTAAGTAAAATAATTCTTGGGTTTATTAGTGAAATCATCCATCACTGTTAAATGAACTTTTCTCTTTAGCTTGGGAAAAATATTCCTTGGATTTTAAAGGAACATATATTTTATAGATATTCCTAACTGTTGAGCTAATATGAAAATATATTTAGTTTTACTCTCTAGCAGGTGTTAAAGGTATGTCTTAAAAAGTGACTGTCTTTAGAATTTTCTAAGTAGACTATTGTAACGTCTCAATTTTTGAACTGATCACACATATTTTCAGCATTCCTACTAGGTTCAAGGCCCTGTGTTAGGATCTGGGATTCAAAAATAAGCAAGATACCATTACTGTTGCCAAAAAATGTATGGTAAATGCTGTAACAGGTATTTGCAGGAAACTAGACAGGGAACACGTCCACAGCCCCACATGAGAAAAAAAAAAAGAAGGTTCTTCTTGGGAGAGGTTTCTGAGCTAATCCTACATCACTACACCAAAATTCTCAAGTTTTAAAAACAAGAGGGCAAACAGTTGTTCCATTTGTGTATGAAAGAGAAATAACCAGGAGGATGAGGTTAATAAGTCACTTTGGAATGCCCAAACTTCTTCAGCATGTGTATCAGAGAGTTTCAGATTATTAGTAAATATGTATAAATAGTACATATGAGTATGTATGTACTTTCCTCCCACTGCTCAAGTAAAATGCTAGTGGATTTTCCCCCTTATTCATTATACAACTGTTTCCAGTGGCCAATGGTGCTTAATACCTTTTTCTTTTCCTGGTAGGATTACTGGAGAATAACTGAAACATGTGAAGCTTAGTACAGGGCCTGGCACACAGAAGCATTCAATAAATGGTAGTCTCCCTCTACAGTTCAAGGTAGGTTTCTAAGTCCATTCAACTACAGTGCCTTTGCAATTAATGATGTGCTAATTAACGTTTGGGCTTCCCTGGTGGCTCAAATGCTAAAGAATCTGCCTGTTGAAATCTATACTAACCGTACAGCTAATTACCATTACCCACCAAAGAAATCTTTAACATCTTCCCTTTTTTCCCAGTTTCTTCAGTCCCCCACTGTATTCTTAGTAACACCTTATGGTAAAACTCTGTAGGGATAAGTTCTTAAAACAAGATTGTCACATTTAAGTTATATAAGAAATTTTTTTTATAACATAAACATGATTCATGAAACAGTTTTTAGAACTTTCTGCCAATGCAATTGCAAATAGAAGTATGAAGATTTTATTATCCCAGGAAATTCAGTCCCACAAATACTGAGATTCTATACAATTCCAAAGACCAACACAAAGCAACGCATGTAGATGGAGCACACTGACAACAGATGGCAGCACTACAACATCAAACCAGGCCTTTCACGTCCGTGGTCGGCTTTGACTTGCCAAAGTGCAGAACCCCAATCAAGGTGGGCAAAAGATAACGTCTACCAAAAGGGTGCTCATGAGCATTTGAAATAGTCACGTAGCACCAAGGAGCAGCACATAGGGATGAGGAAGCTGCTACACAGCATCGTAATGAGAAGGGACAATATGAGATGACAGCGTTCTGAGTCACAAGGGTGTGACTTGTTGGAGTGGTTGTAAAAACTGTACACAGAAGTGGAGTCGGGTTCTTCAGTCCTGAAAATGGAGGTATTCACCAAGGATCAGAGCACTGGATACATATTAATACTTAAAATTCATTTTGGTTGTACCCATACAATATGAAGCTAAATTTTTTTTAAAATTTATTTTCAGGTGTAGTTTATATAAACTAAAGAAAGTGGTAAGCAATAGAATGGGCTTCCCAGGTGATGCAGTGGTAAAGAATCTGCCTGACAATGCAGGAGACACGGATTCAATTCCTGGGTCGGGAAGATCCCCTGGAGAAGGAAATAGCAACCTACTCCATATTCTTTCCTGGGAAATTCCAGGGACAGAGGAGCCTGATGGGCTACAGTCCATGGGGTCATAAGAGAGTCAGACATGACTTAGTGACTGAACAACAACAACAAAAAGCAATAGAAAATGAGTATTACACTTAATTTTGGGGAATAGTTCTTATATATTAATGTTTGTATATGGCTTATAACTGGGAAGGAATTTTTTTTTTTTTAAGAAGCTTTGGGATTGATTTGCCAACTTATTAACTTATACATGAAGAGATGGATTTCTGCATCCTTCTATACCCCATGATTAACAGCTAAGACTTTGGAGAAAAAGACATCTAGATTGAAATCTCACCTCAGTGGATTTTTTAGGTATATACCAAGATACTTAAATTCTCTGTGACTCATTTATAAAAAACTGAGAACAGCTAACTCCCAGGATTTCGTGAGAGTCAAAGAAGCAAAGCAAATAACAAAATGCTTAACACATAGTATGTATTCAATAACTAAAATCTATTATTGTGATTTCATGTGTACGTGGCCCCTCAACTCCAACTTAACGTTAAATTCCTGGAAATGGGATTGCTAACTGTACTATGAATAGGGAAAGTGGCTGGGAACTTGGTGGCTGTAGTAATGATGTTCTTGCAAATTTTGCAGATAAAAATTAAGTTAATTTGGGAGCAGAGATTGGAGGGTGGGAAATGCAAATCTTAGTTTCATATTATTTCTGGGTAAAACCTGTGTGAATGTGCCTAGTTAAGCTCAAGAAAAGGATCTGAGTAGTTTTGCTTAGCCAAGTTTGTTGAAGCCAAAAAACTTTATTGACTGATATGTTGAACAGTCTGCCCTGACCCAGATGGCAAACTAAAGCTATGATTTTTTATTCCTCACTGGCATTAGTGAGGGACCCACAGCGCAGATTTTGATGGAGATTAACTGGGAGAGTCTGTAGTTAGCCAGTGAAATATTCCCTTAGGCAATATCTTGTATGAGAGACAGTTCTCACCAGCCTACCGTATCAGACTACTTTCGCCTTCCTTTTCAAGACTGGGCTGGAAGGGGGTTGAGAGTGAGTAAGTGGAATGGTAAAGAACAGCTGCTCAACACTCCCAAAATTCACATTAAAGTTGTAGCTATGTGCTCTGCTAATGGGAGGGTCACGTCTCATTCACTTTTGTGTCCCTGATGCCTCAACAAGGCTCTGCATTCAATCTGCCTGCTGCTGCTGCTAAGTCACTTCAGTCGTGTCCGACTCCTAGCGACCCCATGGACTGTAGCCTACCAGGCTCCTCCGTCCATGGGATTTTCCAGGCAAGAGTACTGGAGTGGGGTGCCATTGCCTTCGTCAATCTGCCTATGAATATGTAAATCTTCATAATTTTGTTTCACTGCAATGTCACGTGTACGAACACTATCCAAGTTTTTTTGTTTTTTAATAACATCTTTTTAGGTAGTTGCTTTGGAAATGTATAACCTGTGGTGTGATAATAAGGAATAGTAAGTGCCAAGCACTGAAGCTAAGCATTTTACCTTATTACTGAGCGAAATAAAATTTGGAAACTGAGGCTTTGAGGTTAAAAAATACAACAAAGATGGTACAGGGAATAGGGGATAGGACTTAAAACTTGAATCCAAGGCTGCCTGACTTTTAATCACAAGAGGAAAGGACTCCTCTTAATTAAGCAACACCTGGTGAGCCGCTGTCCTTCAACTAGCAGTTCTAGGCAGTTTCCGTCCGGAATTTAAGGCTTGGGCTAGTGTGTCCACCCACCCCACCCATATCACCCGTAACAGGAATTGGACTGCAAAAGGTAAAACGTGGCCACTGCGCATGCTCACACGGCCCTTTCTCACTCTTCCCTGCCACAGAATGTTACCGCGGCAACTTTGTCGGACTACTTTAGAACGGTTCCTGCCCACTATGAAGTCAAAGGGGTGGAAGCTGTTCCCCTCTGCGACGTGGACACCTTCTCTTCTCCGGGCCTTTCCAACTTGGAACCCCACACCATGCGTCTCCATGCCTCGGGGATTCAAGCTGGAGTATGCCAGTTCTCAATATGGCCGTTGACAGGCAGGTCTCAAACGGAGGCTTTTCATAGGCCAAGGTCGCACCCTAGCCCCGCCTATTTCGTCCCTCCGGGCTGCGTCTGCTTAGGTCTTTTCTACGCATGCGCGGCGGGGGCGGGCCGAGAGGTGGGACGGCCCGCGTCTTCCGTGTGCCACCGCTGCCGCCTCTGCTCTGCTGCTCTTGCCCCTCTGGGGCTTCGTTGCCGGCGTTAGCCACGCGAGGGGAAGAGAGGGGACGGACGGAGCGTGCGTGCGCGGGGCTTCCCGCAGTCCCAGCAGTTCCTCTCGCGGGGTGGACGACGGGGTCAGCAGCAGTCGGGGGAGGCCCTAGACGGCGCCATGTCGGCGGGCGGTCCATGCCCGGCAGGGGCCGGAGGGGGCTCAGGGGGAGCCTCTTGCGCCGTGGGGGTCTCCCCTGGCGGAGTATCTATGTTCCGGTGGCTGGAGGTGCTGGAGAAGGAGTTCGACAAGGCCTTCGTGGATGTGGATCTGCTCCTGGGCGAGATTGATCCGGACCAGGCGGACATCACTTATGAGGGGAGACAGAAGATGACCAGCCTGAGCTCCTGCTTTGCGCAGCTTTGCCACAAAGCCCAGACTGTGTCCCAAATCAACCACAAGCTAGAGGTGAGCCTTGAGCCCTGGAGGCGGTGGCATTCAGCTCCAGCCATCAGACTTCATTTAACACACCGGTGAAAACTGCCAACTGGGGCACCTGGGCTTCATATGTGACGAGAGAGTGAGTGTGTGTGAAGGAAGAGAGTGACGTTAGGTGAGAGCAGGAATAGGTGTGTAGGTTGACATGTAGGTCTCCTGGGGCCCTGAAAGCCACCTTCCTGGTATCTTTATGAGGAGGAAACAGGAACTAATTACACCTGTCTACTTGTGCCTTTTCGTTAAGAAGCCTAAGACTTAACACAAGCTCAAAGGTGCTCTGTCATAAGAATATTTTAGCTCACCTTTTAACATTTGAGTTTTTAGATCTACTTTCACATTGCAGGTTTGTATATCACCAGTCCTGATTATTTTGGACTATTTCAGGTCAGTTTTCATTGTTGCACACAGACAGCGCTATTACTTGCCTACATGAACTATTTAGGGGAGTTTGATCAAAGCTCTTAGGAAAAAGGGAAAAACAAGATAGGATCAATGTCTGTCTCAGTTTACAGTTAGTCCTTAAATTACAGGCAGATACCTCCAGAGCGCCCTACAGTTATTCAGATGACTTCTAATATTGATGTTGTGTCTGTACTTTACTACATTTCCCAAAGTCTGGATTTAGTTTTGAAAGTATGTGAAGAGCGATCATTTGCTTAAGTCTCTCATCTTGGTTGTGGGTGTGAGTGCAGTAGTAGTAGTTCCCAAAAAACCTACCATGTTTTGCAGAAAATTAGCACATTTTTACGATATTTAGAAATCATGATAGATTAACATTATTATATAAAGAGCATTTTTTAATTATATAATGTAAATAAGAGAATGGGTCTTTCATTTTAAAGTGGATAAAAATAGGATAATAAATGATATGCAAAGCTCTTTGACATTAGATTTCCTAAGAAATCATTACTATCAGTTGTGATGATTGAGAGTGCCCACTGGATCCAGATCAATATGAATATCAGAAATGCATTCTCTCCTTGCTTAGTAGTTAGTTAGCATTCTTTCTGTTTCCTGTCCGTCATGAAAAAGGTAGTATAATTTATCTTTGATGAGCATAGAATTGTATATGGGAGATTTTGTGACTCTTCTTCATTGAAAGAACTGTTAATTTCTTTTATCCTTTTTGAAAGGGTTGGAAGTGTTGACATAAAGCTAATCATTTATTCATCTACATCTGTGAAAATGTCTCTTGATTTCTTGATTCAGCTGTAGTTTCTAGAAGATGATTATTTATTCAGGTAGTGACATTGCATTTGATGGTCTTTAGTAGCTTTTGCTATTCATCCTATAAAACTGAGAGTTTTTACTGAGGACAGAAGAGCCTGGCAGGCTACAGTCCATAGGGTCGCAAAAAGCTGGACACAACTGAGTGAGTATACACACACACACTAAGAATAAACAAGTTTTTTAAAAATGAAACAAAATCTAATTCATTTTTTAAGTGACTTACAGAAACTTTGATGTTTTGATGTCAGATTTTAAAAATCTAATTTTGGAGAAATGATTGTTCTGTGAGCAGGTGATGCTCAGTTTTTTCATCTTTAAATATTTTAAATGAGTATTTAGAGTTATATTAAATTACGCATTTTCTTTTTCAAAAATCATAATTATGTATTCTGATTCTATGTCCTGGCTTAGAAGGTGGCTTTATTTCTCAAAACAAGAAATGCTAGCCCATCACAATGTGAGCATGTTTTTTTTTTTTTTACCATCCTTGAAGCTTTTAATTTGAAGATTTTAGAAAATAGGGGTTGTTTGTGTGTTTTTTCAGTTACAGTTGACTTCTTTGTAAGGCTCTTGTTTCTCTGTTTAACAGTTTCTACAGTTTTCATGGAATTAGTTGTGTGTTGCTGAGGAGAGTCATTGTCAGCAGTGCCTTTCAAAGTAGATCTGCCATTGTATCATCTGCAGAATTTCAGAGGTTGCCCTGTGTACCTTTAGCAATCTTTTGAGATCTTGAAATTTTAGCAAAGATTTCACACTTTCTTGCCCTGTTTCATTTTTTAGTAAGTGAATTAAATTCATTTTATTGCTTTAAGGATATGGACATTAAGACATAATATTTGAGGTCGCTTAAGGTCTGATATAGTGCACCAGATGTGCACCAAAGTTCGGTGGTTTTAGAAATTAATACTTAAAGCATATTACTGTAATGAAATATTTTTATAATCAAGAAACAGATACCTCCAAGAGTAACTTAGATTTAAATTGATTAGATTAAATCTTAGATTTTGGATAAACTTAGATTAAATTGCCCTTCTTCTGCTAAGTTATTGTTTAGGTAGTTAATTTAATATTAATATAGTAGTTAGGAAAACGGTTCTGCTACAAAAAAAAATCAGAGGTTGCACTTAAAAGAAATATATAAATTGCATCTATATGACCGCTTTTTTCCTTAAGTTGTATTTGGAGAGAGGGGAAGGGGAGGGCAAAGAATTCAGAATATTTTGAGGTAGTGCCATTTTTAATCACTCACGTCTCTCTCATACTTCCCACCTGCTTGAGAATCCCTGCTATGGTGAGCCACTTGGGAACAGCTGTGCTGGAGTCACAGGTCCTGGTTGGGACAGTAGTAGTGGTAATAGTAGCAGCAGGAGGAGGTGTTGGAGTAGAACAAAGGGCAACATCCTGTGCTTTATGAAAACTCACCTCTCTGCCTTGACACAGGGTTTTCTGCCTGTTCACCCCTTCTTTAAAATAACAGCTACACAGCACATCTTCTCTCACATCCTCCTTTCCCTCAGCAGTTGCTGAGTCAGTATCATTTTTAAAGTGATTTACTGTCCAGAGCCATCTAGAGCTTCATTGAAAATGAAATGATATACTGTCCTTTTACTGCTTTAAAGCTATTCTGTTTTTGTTCTTTTGTTTTTAAGTGCATCAGTTTCATTGTAGTTTATTTAACATTGGCTTTTAACTGCTCATGAACAATTGTAGTGCCATAACATGGTAGGTTTCAAAAATAGTAACCAACTTTCCCCCCACCAAAAAATATTGCCCCCATTCTCACTTGTCCATCCTTGCTCTTTTTTTTTGGTTTGTTTTTGTCTACAAGGGATATTGGTTCCCTGACCAGGGATCAAACCCAGGCCCCTGGCAGTGAGAACACCAAATCCTAACCACTGGACCACCAGGGAATTCCCCATCCCTGCTCTTTTCAGTAATTACTACACTGATTTCCCTTTGCCCAAGGCCATTCATATTTAGTTTCTAGTGCCATGTTCCATACTTGGATAAACTGGGCAGCATTCTAGACTAGTGCAGAAGTATTTTGTTTTTAAACAAGCAGTGGGACTGTTTGCAGCATTGAACTTGAAGTTTAATATTGATCCAATATATACTTATTGAGTGCTATGTGCCATGTGCTGTGTTGGGCACTTGGTATACAATGGAGAGCAAAAATAGATATAGTCGTCACTGTTATGAAACTTGGATTCTATTGGGGGAATTTGTTGAAATAATTATTATATAAATGTGAAATTCCAACTTTGAGGAACATAGAGTAATGAGAACCTGTTCTGGGAGATCAAGGAAGGCTTCTTTTGAGGAAGTGACCATTTGGGTAAAACATAAAGGATGAGTAAGAATTAATTAGGCCAAGAGAAAGAGGAGTATCATTCAACATTCCAGTAGAGAGAGCAAGAAATGGAAAGCAGCGGTGATAGGTGAGTGCTAATGCATTTGAAGAACTGAGAGTTGATAAGTGTTATAAGCAGAGGGCAAAAGAAGTTTGCACAAGTACGTAGGGACTATATCTTTATGATTTTCTAGACCATGTAGTAGATTTGAGGGCTTTATCATAACAATGGGAAATATTTTAAATTAGGTGGTAATCTCAGGAGATTAGGAATCTCAGATAGGAAATTAGAATAGTTCAGTCTGGCTGTGATAAGGAGAGAGTTTGTGGAAATAAAATGAATAAATGCAGAAAACCACTGGGGACTCTTAATTCTGATCCATGTGAGATGATGGGAGTAGGATAGCAGAGACAGAGGAAAGTGTTCAGAACAAGAGAGATTTGAGAAGTGAAAATAAACAGAGCCTAGGGATGGGTTGGAATAGAGGGATGGCAATGGCACCCCACTCCAGTACTCTTGCCTGGAAAATCCCATGGACGGAGGAGCCTGGTAGGCTGCAGTCCATGGGGTCGCTAAGAGTTGGACACGACTGAGCGACTTCACTTTCACTTTTCACTTTCATGCATTGGAGAAGGAAATGGCAACCCACTCCAGTGTTCTTGCCTGGAGAATCCCAGGGACGGGGGAGCCTGGTGGGCTGCCGTCTATGGGGTTGCACAGAGTCGGACACGACTGAAGCGACTTAGCAGCAGCAGCAGGGATGGGTTGGAATAGAGGGATGAGGGAATTCAGGATGATTCCACAATGTTAGTTGGCTGGATAAATGGAAGGATATGATATATTATCAGCAATGACTATATTGCTAACTGTTGGTCAGTTACTATGGGCCCAGCTCTGTCCTACGTCTTCTATGTATATTGATTCACCTATTTCTCACAAGTCATGTGGCGTAGGTTTATTATTCCCATTTTACAGGGATTAAGTAAGGGGCCCAGGACTACAGAATGCGAAAAACCAATCGCTCCAAAAACACATTTATCTCTGGTTGGGAAAGGAGGTAGAGAGAAAAGCAACCAGAAACAGTTGAGTGTGGCTGGATGGCGGAGTTCAGGGGACGTACTGTTTTCACTTTTTTTAATGGAAAAATAAAGTTAAACGTGTTTGCAAGCCAATGAGCAGCATCTAGCTGAGGGAAAATCTGGATATTCTAGGGAAAAGAGGGGGATTATCAGTAGCAGTAAGCTTTCTGAATGAAGATGAGGGTCAGAATACAGGTCGAGAGACTGACGTCATATTGCAAAGACAGCTGTTACACTTAAAGGGAAAGAAGAGATGATGAGCACAGAAGCAGGAGGGAGTGTTTTGTGTGATGGTGGCTTTATTCTGTATACAATAGCAGCCTGGGACGACAACTGGAAGTGGTTGAAAGTAAAAGCCCAAGGAGAGTGAGCAAAATCTGAAATAGTAATGAAAGAGTGTGACAGCAAGTTGGCCAGTCAGATAGAAGGACTGCCAGGCAGTGCTGAGGTAATTTAGAGTTACCATAAATTCATGGTACAACCAGTCTGCCCTGTTGTATGACTTTCTCCAGGTATACAAACATAGAAATGAGAGTAATAATTGCATTCATTCAGTGCCATAGCAGGAAGTTTGCTATACACGCAAGAGTGTTACTGAAATGAAAATGGTACTGGGGATGAAGAAGAGGAGATAATCTTTAAAGGAGTATAACCCATATTTGATAATCATGTAGATGGAAAGGATTATGGGTGACATCCCATTTCTGTTTGGGAAATGTATTGGTTGATACCTGCAGTGGCTTGAATGGTGCTTCCCCCCAAATTCATGTCTATGCACAGAGCCTCAGAATGTGACCTTATTTGGAAATAGGGTCTTTGCAAATGTAATTAATGTAAGGATAGAGATAAGGTCATAGCAGATTGTGACAGATTATCCTCAGAGGATGCACAGAGACTCAGAGAAGAAGGCTATTTGAGGATGGAGTCAGAGATTAGAGAGGGACAGGCATACAAGTCAAACAGCCACGGCATTAGGAGACTGGCATGAGATAGTTTTTCTTTCAGGGTCTCCGGAAGTCGTGAGCCCTGTCAGTACCTGGATTCCAGGCTCCTGCATCCTAAGCTGTGAGAAAATAGTTTTGTTTTTTGAAGCCACCTAGTTTGTGGTAATTTGTTATGACAACCGTAGAAGACTGATACCATTCACTGAAGTAAGGAATCCAGAAGACGGAGCAGGACTGGCAGGAAAGAGAATGGGTTGGATTTAGGCGACTTTATCCTTTTTTGCATATTCCTAACATAGTTTCCGGAGAAGGCAATGGCACCCCACTCCAGTACTCTTGCCTGGAAAATCCCATGAGTGGAGGAGCCTAGTAGGCTGCAGTCCATGGGGTTGCTGAATCAGACACGACTGAGCGACTTCATTTTCACTTTTTACTTTCATGCATTGGAGAAGGAAATGGCAACCCACTCCAGTATTCTTGCTTGGAGAATCCCAGGGATGGGGGAGCCTGGTGGGCTGCTGTCTATGGGGTCACACAGAGTCAGACACGACTGAAGTGACTTAGCAGCAGCAGCAGCAACATAGTTTCCTGGGCTTCCCTGGTGGCTCTGACAATAAAAAATCCGCCTGCATTGTGGAAGACCTGGGTTCAATCCCTGGGTTGGGAAGATCCCCTGAAGCAGGGCATGGCAACCCACTCCAGTATTCTTGCCTGGAGAATCCCATGGACAGAGGAGCCTGGTGGGCTACAGTGCATGGGGTCGCAGAATTGGACATGACTCAGCAACTAAGCACAACACAGCAACGTGGTTTCCTAATTACTTCTTAACCCCTCCAAATCATCCTTTTGTTGCCAAAATTCATTCTAAAGTGATTCATATTAAGGTTCATATCAAAAAAGCCAGCTCTGACTCTGTCACACTCTTTGTATACCTCCTTATCACTTACTGGGCTTCCCACGCGGCACTAGTGGTAAAGAACTCACCTGTAAATGCAGGAGACATAAGAGATGTGAGATTGATCCCTGGGTTGGGAAGATCCCCTGGAGTAGGAAATGGCAACCCACTCCAGTATTCTTGCCTAGAGAACCCCATGGACAGAGGAACCTGGCAGGCTACTGTCCATAGGGCTGCACAGAGTTGGACATGCCTGAAGTGACTTAGCAGGCACATTATCACTTAACTGGCTAAAATTCATACTCTGGCACATTGGTCAGTGCCCAGTCTGTCAGTCCTTATCTCTCCTCTCCCCTTGTTAGCTGCTTGTCCCTCAGTAAAGCTGGTCTAATTTCTTTTCTCTAAATAGGCTTGCTCTTTCTTGGCATCTCTACTTTGGCATAGACTTTTGTGTATAGTAACTTCTCTGTCCCCTTTGTCTACAGGATCAAACACCCTCATCTTTCAAGACACCGCTTACATCACCATTTGTTTTGAAGGCTTTCCTCACCCAGCAAGCCTTATGACTAACACCTTGAAACTCAAGCTGTTATAAGATTTGTTACATTGGGCTGTAACTAGTGGTTGCCACATTTCTCTACTTCTGTCAAGTAAGCTCCTTGAAGGTCAAGATTTTGTTGTAGGTGAAATTATCTGAACTATCAAATGCTTGTGAAAGCTGACTTTTGAGGGTAACAGTATCCCTTTGTGAATCCATTTTGGTTTCTGAAAATTGGTTGGTAGTTTTTTCTCTCCATGGTTCTTCCCACACCATATTGAAAAGTAAATAATTCCTTTCAGTGTGGTTATCAAATTGACTTATATATGTGGATTACAGAATTGGCCCCTTAAAGGGGACAATTTTTGGAAATTTGGAACTCACACATTAAATATCAACCTTTCTGACCTGCTTGCCTCCGTATCTCACCTGCTGCTGCTCCTAAGTCGCTTCAGTTGTGTCCAACTCTGTGCGACCCCATAGCTCACCAGCTAGGGGTTTTCATATCTCAGACCTTTCCCTTCTCTGTGTATTAGCTGATCTCCATTCAGCATTCCCTTCTTTCTGACTACCTTTGTTTCTTCTTGAATTGGTACATCACACATGCCTCTGTACAGGTGTTTACAACACATCATAATTGGAAATGTATTTTTAATCTCATTCTATTAAATGTAAAATCCTCAAGGGCAGAATCCACGTCTTATCATTTTTTTTTCTCCAGATCCTGGCACACTGTATATACTCTACAAATGTTTATTTGAATGAGTAAATCATTTGAAACAACTTCATTTTGTTCTACCATGAATCCTCAAAGATTACCAGTAATCGTTCTGTAATACAGGTTTCCTGAGAACTGGGATGGTGTCTCTCTGGACAAGTCTGCTATCCATTGTGTCTAAGATGGTGCCCACCACATTATTGAATGACTGAATCAGTCACAAAGATATGATTTCTGAGTTACTATTTCATGGTGTTCCATTTTAAGAACAAGTTGAAACTGACTGAAAGTAACTTTAAACATCACTGTATTAGAGTACTGAGTATGGATTTAATGTACTGGTAATGTTTCTAATATATTGGGTAGGTTCATTCTCTTTACTCCACCTCCAGTTTGATCATAGAGCAACTGAATTATTTATGTTAAAATGAAAACTGAAAGCATTTTTGTATTGTTTAGAACTTCATTTTGAGGTTTAAAATACTTTAACTTTTAAAAATACACCACAGATTTATCTACTTTCTTCCATTTCAGATCCCCTAACTCTAATTCAGTCACATTGTCTCCCATATTACACAAAGCTGCCTTTTAAAAAACATAAATATGACCATATAATTCTGTTTTAAATTCCTCAATTGTACTTTGAGTTAATTCAGACTCTTTATCACTGATGAACTCTCTGTGATCTGATCTCTGGATAGCTCTCCAGTGTCATATCTTATCATTCTTCTGATTTTTTTTCTGTATGGCCCAGTCCACATGGGTCTCCTTTCAGAAATTAAAACAATAATTCTTAAACTTTTTGGTCTCAGGACTCCTTTACATTCTACAATTATAAGGTCCTCAGAGAGCTTTTTATGAAAAAAAGAAATACAGGTTATATCTACTGGTATTTACTGTATTAGAAATTAAAACTGAGAAAACTAAATAATTATTGGGTTGACCAAAAGATTTATCAAGCTGGAATCAAGATTGCCAGGAAAAATATCAGTAACCTCAGATATGCAGATGACACCACCCTTATGGCAGAAAGCGAAGAACTAAAAAGCCTCTTGATGAAAGTGAAAGGGGAGAGTGAAAAAGTTGGCTTAAAATTCAACATTCAGAAAACTAAGATATGGCATCTGTTCCCATCACTGTATGGTAATAGATGGGAAAACAATGGAAACAGAGCCTATTTTGGGGGGCTCCAAAATCACTGCAGATGGTGACTGCAGCCATGAAATTAAAAGATGCTTGCTCCTTAGAAGAAAAGTTATGACCAACCTAGACAGCATATTAAAAAGCAGAGACATTCCTTTGCCAACAAAGGTCCATCTAGTCAAAGCTATGGTTTTTCCAGTAGTCATGTATGGATGTGAGAGTTGGACCATAAAGAAAGCTGAGCACTAAAGAATTGATGCTTTTGAACTGTAGTGTTGGTGAAGACTCTTAAGAGGCCCTTGGACTGCAAGGAGATCAAACTAGTCAATCCTACAGGAAATCAGTCCCGAATATTCATTGGAAGGACTGATGTTGAAGCTGAAACTCCAATATTTTGGCCACCCGATGCAAAGAACCAACTCATTGGAGAAGACCCTAATGGTGAGAAAGATTGAAAGCAGGAGGAGAAAGGGAGAACAGAAGATGAGACGGTTGGATGGCATTACTGACTTGATGGACATGAGTTTGAGCAAGCTCCAGGAGTTGATGATGGACAGGGAAGCCTGGCATGCTGCAGTCTATGGGGTCGGAAAGAGCCAGACATGACTGAGCAACTGAACTGAACAGAACTGAAAAGATTCATTCAGTGTTTCCTGAATGAACCTTTTGGCCAACCCAGTATTATATGAGTTAAAAGTAGCAACAGTATATAGCACAGGGAACTAGTCAACATCTTGTAATAACCTATAATGGAAATAATTTCAAAAATAATATTTGTGTATGTGTATAACTATATATACATATGTATATGTATAATCTTGCTGTGCATGTGAAACATTGTAAGTCAACTATACTTCAATAAAATGTATATATTTAAAAAATAGCAACAGTAAACCCATTGTGTGTTAATATAATTATTAATTAAAATAACTATACTTCCCCGCAAATTATGAGTAGCATTGTTTTACATTAAAAAAAATCTGTCTCAATAGATAGCTGGACTCTTGTATTCCCTTTTACATTCAGACAGTTGTGATATGTGGTTTTGGTTATAGAAAGAAAATTTGACCTCACAGAGATAAGTACTTCGATAAGGGAGCAGTATTTTAATAGCTATTTCAGATAATTGTGGATATTCTTTGATAGTAAAAGGTAATTACTTAAAGGTTAGTTACAATGTGGAGTATGAATCTGTCAGTGAACTTTTTATATACCGTCACATTAAAATACATTGGTCTGTCTTTATAGCCTTTGAATGAATCTTTTACCAAGGCATGATTTTAACATTGTGTGTGGTCATTTTGCAAACATTGGTTTGCTGGGTTATCCAGATTCTTCCAAATGTGGAAACACCTCATAATACAATATCAAAAAATCACATTTGTTAATATCTCCAATCACATGAGAAATATTTAAATATTGGGAAGCTGTCAGGTTTATGGTGCTGGATTCAGATTTTCCAGAATTCTAATTTTCACTTGAAAGTGTAAATTTTTACCATTGGCAACAAATGCTGTCAGTTGTTTTCCTTGGAATAACAGATTCACTTTATTTATCTTTAAGAACATGTCTGCCAGATATATCAGTCTTAATAACCACAGTTTGTTCTTCTTTCAAATAAAAATGATGTTCCAAGAAAAAAGTGTTCAGCTTTGCAACTCAAGCAGTTGCATAAGTGCTTTTTCTTGAGAAAACATAGTTTGACGTGCAGCAAACTGAAAATGAAAAGGCAGGTTTTAGTTGCTCAATCGTGTCTGACTCTGTGCAACTCCGTGGACTGTAGCCTACCAGGCTCCTCTGTCGAAATTTTCCAGGCAAGAATGCTGGAGTGGGTTGCCGTTCTCTCCTCCAGGGGATCTTCCCGACCCAGGGATTGAACCCAAGTCTCTGTACCATTTGAGCCATCAGGGAAGCATCAGGGATGCTTTATGCATGCTTCCCATTTCATCCCACAGAACATTAAAAACTTACTCAAGGGTTGAGATTTTTAGAAATTGATAATTTTGCTGCTTTATTGGGACATTCTGAAATGCTTTTTGTTTTGTACTGGGAGTGCCTGTTAGTGAAGCATTCATTGACTACTGGTAGTTTGGTGCCGCTGTCTTGACGTGTTGTCAGCCTTCTAGTCATTATTGCTTTAACATCTTTGGAATAAATGTCAACACAATGAAAAAGGCAAATCATACTTTATTATTATGAAAATAGTTTTGGCTCTGAAATGGTCACACAGACCAGTGAGAACTGCTGCTCTTATAATAACTGCAGCTGTTCCCAGAAGTGTTCCCAGAAGGATAGCCATACACTCCCACCCCACTAATTGTCTTTGTTTAGCTCCTTTCAGACAGCTTATTATGGCTTTTAATTATGTAAATTGCTACTGACTTTGTAATGACCTTGGACAAGTTACCTAATCTCTCTGCTTCACTTCCCTTCATACAAAAAAGTATCTTTGAGGATTATTGTGAGGATTAGGACAATTAAAACATGAGTTTGTTCACACCAGTGCCTGGCACATGGTTAATGCTATTATATATGTCATTCATTTTCTGTATGAGCCGCCTCCTGCGCAAGGCCACTGAAGCTTTGAACGGCAGGATCCACGTTTGTCTCATCTAGCAGTGTATCCCTTGGGCCTAGCCCACTGCCTGGCATATATTGGTGCTTAATAAATACTTGTTGAATAAATGTGTGATGATGTGGGAAACTAAAAATAGCTGTAGAATACTTTGGGGAGAAATGATGACAGATGAAGTTAGTGGTCTTTATGCTTGGATTGGAAATTGCAGCAGAGAGGTAGAGTTTTCTCACAGAACTTTCATAAGCCAAATGAACATACTATTTCAAGAGCTGATATATAATTAAAAAAGAGAATATTATTTCCTATCTTGAGTTAACAGATCTTCATGTTTAACCTTTGAATATATTTTCTGTTTGGTCACAGTCTTTGCTTTAAAACAGGACTCATTGGCTTTTTATAATCTTGGATATTAGAGCAGCGCCAAGAATCCTGGTCACAGGA
This sequence comes from Bos indicus x Bos taurus, assembly GCF_003369695.1. Classification (NCBI taxonomy): domain Eukaryota; kingdom Metazoa; phylum Chordata; class Mammalia; order Artiodactyla; family Bovidae; genus Bos; species Bos indicus x Bos taurus. The sequence continues at coordinate 33,292,759 of NC_040084.1, forward strand.
AGAAAAGAGAAAATAGAGAAAGAGTCTTTATAAAGGTGTGGGTTAAATTAAATGAGCTGTAATACTTTGTTCAGCTTTTTTGAAGAAGTAGAAGAAAAGAAAGAGAATGGATCAAAATGCTTTCATTAGTAACATTATTCCCTCGATTCTTGTCACAGAGGGGAAACGGCTATGTGAAGCAATGATGCTCTTGTCTGTCAGGTAGCTTATGACCTTTTGTATAAAGAATGATAGATTCTTTTAAAAGTTTAGACCCTGGGGGGGAAAAAGACAGTCTTACAAACAAAATAGCATTGTTTGTTTAAATGAGGCAAGGAAAGTTATATAATCTGTAAAGTTTCTCCTATTAATAAGAAGCTCAATATTTAATACTCAATAAACTGTAGTAAGGCTTTTATCTTTACCAGTCATATACCACCATCAGTGTATGGTTTTTATTTTTTACATTTGTTTGATTGATCTTATGAGCTTTAAAACCTTTGAGGAAAGTAGGTGGGTATAGATGATAAATTTTAGATATTGACATTAAATGGTGTTATTGCTAGAGATTTAAATTCCAATCTGTACTTTCATCCTAAATTGCATTTCCAAATAGTAAAAATATGCATTTAAAAGCATAATTGTTTCTTTTTACTGATGTAATTACATTTTATACATGTATTTTAAAACAAAAGTATAGAAGCGTTTGCAGGGAAATGTCTTTATCAGCAGCTTTGTATGCTATGGTTCATAACAGTCAAATTGCTATTTGAAGTCAACTGTTTTCTTTGTAATTCTTACAAAGAACCACTCTGAGTGTGTGTGCTTTTGTGTGCATGCCTGTCAGTGCCTACACGTGTGTTTGTGTATGTGTGTGTGCACATGCATCTGGATGTTTGGGGGGTGAAGCTGGCTACGTGGTGTATGTTCAGAGTAGTCTCTTGCTTAGAGCTCTAATTCTGAAATTTGGGATGTGATCTCGTTTGGAACTCATGGACTCCTTCCTTTCCATTTTTCCTATTACTGCCAGAATTATAAAGGATGTCAGGAGGTCTTGAGTTTTAATCCCATACAGTTTGTAATTTAGGACAACTCACCTAATCTCTTTGGACCTCAAAGCTTCATGTGCAAAATAAAAATGTTTTACCAGATTTTTAATTTAGATTCTTAGCTTAGACTCTGTAAAATTCTATCAAAAGAGCTGTACAAAATGCCCAAAGTGATGAATGACCTGGATCCAAGTTCCCTGCTGTTGGATATTTGCTAATTTCTTGTCTTAGTTTAATCCTTCCCAGAACAGGAGATTTGGGGGTATGCTTAAGGTAAAGTAATTGCCTTTTTTATCCATAAGACAGTTAAATAGAAACTAGCCTACGTCTAGAAAGGAAAAGTACAGCTGTTGTACATTTTTACAAAATTGTGTGGACAGAGGATTAAAGTCTAGACAGTGTGAAATAATAGGAAACTCTGAATAAAAAATTGCTTCGATTTTTGGTGCCACAGAATGGAATCCAGTAGTTAAGAATTAGAAAGGAATTAACTTGATGGAAAAGAATTTGAGGTAAGAAATAGAATAGTAATGACTACATATACAAATGAATGGTAATGATAATCCTAAAAAAATCCTAAGTTATTTAGGTACCCTGTCTTTCTGTCTTTTTCATTCCTGAGAATACTGCATTCCTATGTTGCAAAATATGCCCAGAATGCTCATACATCTCCCCACTCCATTCTAGCTGATGATGGAGATCCAGGGACTATATTTGAGAATCACTGCCTTAGAAAATCTCACCATTGGTTGATTTAATGACCTTTAAGTGAAAGTCAAGGACCTAAGGCTTAGAGATCCTCCTAGAGTGAAGTCTTTTTGTTCTTTATGAGTTCTAGGGAAAGAATATCCTGATGGTCAGCTTTTTTTTTTCTCCCACAAATGAGTCCAAAATCAGATGTAGAAAGTGAAAAGAATGAATCCCAAATAAAGTCTATATGTAAGGTAGTCTTACATATAACTGGTTTTGATTTTGCTTTTTAAAAGACTTTTTTAGATATCAGTGTAGAAATGGAAGAGTTGAAGGTTGAAATCAAATATTTTTTAATTTTCATTCTTTCCTGGTTATTGCATGGCCAAGGTTAGTGATGTGAAAGATGCTCGGGTGTTTTTTTATGGTCAAGCTAGTTTTGAGTCTTATTTACTAGCTGTGTGATCTTCGGCAAATTGCTTAAACTCTGATTTCCAGTTTCCTTAACTATTAAAAAAGAGAGAGAAAGAATGATGATGAGAATTACAAATGACACGTGGTACATGTACACCTGCCATATGGTAGGTAAATGCTTGTTTTGTGGTAACTGAATATTGTTAGTAAGTTAAACAGGTATTGTAGCAGTAGAAACATTTTTTCCTTACAGCTAACTGCTTGATAACACATCTGCTTCCTTACCCCAGGAGTAAGGATTGGGTTCAAAGGGCTGTTCTACCACTGTTCGGATAGCCATAGAAAGAAAATCAGTTTTGATAGGCGTTGGTTTTGTTATCTAAATAGTAATCATCATAATCGTAGTCTTTATGTTCTCTAAGATCTCTTTGATTATAAAATCCTGTTGTATTAGGAGGGTAGCCATTGAATAAAATATGGAAATTTATAATCTTCACATAAAATGTATCACTAATTTTTCTTAGCAGCTAAAATGCTTATATCATAGACAAGACTTATTCAAATATTACTAAATTTAGAGTAAATTTGAAACACTCTGTTTCAAAAAAATTAACTTGAGCTTTGAATTTTGTTACTGCATCCTTGCTTTGTAAAGAATTTTTCCTTCATTTTTTTAAAGTTGAGCAGTCTCTTGAGAAATTATTTCACTTAATGAGTGTTCCTGTTTATAGTAGGCCACTTTCAAGAGACCTCCATACTACAGGAACAACAGGGTAGTATGGAGGTCTTCTGAATATTAATCTGCTAACCTAGGGCTTCCCCAGTGGCTCAGCAAGAAAAGAATCCGCCAACCAATGCAAGAGATGCAGGAGACCCATGTTCTTTCCCTGGGTCGGTAAGATCCCCTGGAGAAGGGCATGGCAGCCCACTCCAGTATTCTTGCCTGGAGCATCCCCATGGAGAGAGGAACCTGGCAGGCTGCAGTCCCATGAGGTTGCAAAGAGTTGGACACAACTGAAGTGACTTAGCGTGCATGCACAGTATCCCAAGATATCCTGCTAAATTAATTCATGAATACCACTTATGCCTCTTTGTATCTTTATTAATGCCAGAAGTTTTGCTCAGCTATTAATAAATAATGAGGTTTTTTATTTGAAACATAAATCATAACAGGAAAACCAGACAATACATACCTGTTGAAACACATAATGTACTTCTTGCCACAAACATTTAAGTACCGTTATGAAGAAAGCTGAGCACCGAAGAATTGATGCTTTTGAACTGTGTTGTTGGAGAAGACTCTTGAGAGTCCCTTGGACTGCAAGGAGATCCAACCAGTCCATTCTAAAGCAGATCAGCCCTGGGATTTCTTTGGAAGGAATGATGCTAAAGCTGAAACTCCAGTACTTTGGCCACCTCATGTAAAGAGTTGACTCATTGGAAAAGACTCTGATGCTGGGAGGGATTGGGGGCAGGAGGAGAAGGGGACGACAGAGGATGAGATGGCTGGATGGCATCACCGACTTGATGGATGTGAGTCTGAGTGAACTCCGGGAGTTGGTGATGGACAGGGAGGCCTGGCGTGCTGCGATTCTTGGGGTCGCAAAGAGTCAGACACGACTGAGCAACTGAACTGAATTGAACTGAACTGATTCATCAGTATTTGTAGGGGATGGTTCCAGTCCTCCCCAGCCCTCCCCTGCAGGTGCCAGAATCCATGGATGCTAAAGTCTCCTATATAAAATGTTGCAGTATTTGCATATAAGCAGTGCACATCTTCCCATGTATTTTAAATCATTTCTAAGTTAACCTATAATACCTAATACAATGTGAATGCTATGTAAATAGTTGCCAGCATGAAGCAAATTAAGTTTTACTTTTTGGAACTTTCTGAAGTTTCCCCCTGCCCCCTTCCCCAGCAAATATTTTTGATACACAATTGGTTGAATCTGTAGATGCAGAATGCATAGATACAGAAAGCTGACTGTAAATCTGATTAAACCTTTAGGTTTATATTATAAAAATTTATTTCACATGTTTAATGTTACTTTTCTAAATGTGGTTACTGGAAAAATTTAAATTACACATGTGGTTCATATTAACTTTATCTTAGGCAGTACTGATCTAGCCTATCACAGCTTTTCTGTTGCATTGAAAATGTAAGATAAAGATTTCTGGTCTGAGAAAGATCGCAATGGATTAAGTTTTAAATTTTAAAACATCTTTTGTAAAAACAGAAGAACTAGAATTATGAAAAAAATCCAGTCATAGCCTCTTAAGCAAAACTAGATGAAGAGAGGGTGTCTTCATAAGCCCCAGAACATGGATGGGTTGAGGCAGCAGGACCCACACAAATCATGTGACTGAGCACCTGTGTGGCGGAAGGAATGAATAGCAAGGGGACCCAGACACAGAAGTCACTAACAGAGCCCCAAAGGAGAAGACATCCCTTTGGATGGGAAACTTGAGCAGAGGGCCTGAGAACAACTGGCAAAACTGCCTCCAGATTGCAGAGGAATGCAAAACAACCACGGGCACACACAAAGAAGCTGCAGGAAGAAGATTACAGAGTACTGGGCTGGACTCAAAGAATCTCAGAAATTTCTAACACAAACCGCTTTTGAGAAAGACGGTCCAATTGTAAAGAAACATTGCTAAAAAACAGAATCCTGTTTGTGCTGGGCAGAAACATGAAGTCTGAAGGGAGGAGAGTTTATATTCAAGTTAGGGATGGAATACATATATAGGTGTCTGATTTCAAAACAGTGGTTCTGGCTACAGAGGCCATGGTTTTAAGTTCACTTTAAGACCAGGGGAGGTAGCCCACTAACCTGAAGCTAGGAAAGCTACCCATGCTCACCTTAAACCCCCACATGGAAGTCTCCTCCCTGACAGGTGCTATATGAAAACCCATTTCATTTCAACATGAGTAACAGAAAAGGATTTTCTGTAAACCCCATATAAATGTACTATATGCAAAAAAGATAGAAATAAATAGAATAATATGACAAGAGACAATGAAAGCATGTTAGATAAGGCTACAAATCAATTGGAAACTGTAAAATATAAACTAAAGGAAATTAATAATGTTAATTCACCTATGAATAGACCAGAATGATTCAGAAACAGGAAAACTCAGAAATAAAGTAATAAAAAGAATACTTGTGGAACTTTGGGGGAAAATTATTTTAGAATGGAGCCTAATTTGGAAGGAACATAAAAAAAAATAGGCAATACAGTAAGTATAGCAAGAGGAAAACAAAAAGAATTTAAGAGGAAATTGTGGATATAAAAGATAGGGAAAGAGTAATTCATATTAGTATAATTAGAGACCCTGAAGAAGCATGTGAAAGTCACTCAGTTGTGTCCAACTCTTTGTGACCCCGTGGACTATACAGTCCCTGGAATTCTCCAGGCCAGAGCACTGGAGTGAGTAGCTGTTTCCTTCTCCAGGGGATCTTCCCAACCCAGGGATTCTTTACCAACTGTTGCAAGGGAAGCCCTGGAGAAGCATGAGACAAAACATATATGCAAAACTTCTGTCAACAAACCCTCATTTATTGCTGGTAGGAATATAAAGTGGTTCAGCTTCTGTGGCAGTAATCAAGAAGTTTTCATTAAAACCACAATGAAATGCCACTACATTCCTCCCAGAATGGCTAAAATTAAGAAGACTGACAACACCAAATGAAGGCAAGGTTCTGAAACTATCATACGTGGGAGGCATGTCAGTTGCTACAGTCATTTGGAAACCTGGCCTTTTCCGCTGAGGTTTAACACAGTTATACTCTGTAACCCAAAAGTTTCCTTCCTAGGTATATACTCATTAGAACTGTATTCCATATAAATCTGTGTAGGATATTGCTTGTGTCCCTGTCTTCACCTCCTACCTACAAATATCATGTGGCTGAAATGTCACTGAGAGAAAATGTTCCAGGGTTATATGGTATTGATGGCTGCATAATTCTGTGATTATACTAAAAATCACTGAATTGTACACTTTTAAAAAGTGAATTTTATGTGGATTATATCTCAAAATGCTATTAAAAACAAAAACAAAATGTCATTGGGAACATGTAGTGATTTCCTGTCAGATTCAGTCTCAGTTTTGGTTTATCAGTCAAAGCCATTCGTTGTATCTAGCCTTGCTTTCCTCTCCAGCCTTGTCCAGTCTTTCGTGTACAGTCCACTCAGTAGTCTTAATCTTGCTGATAACGTCTTCATATTCTAATAAGTGCTTTCATATATACGCTTAATAATATGAAAATAGTCAAAGCATGGGTATTATTCCTGTTATATTTACTTAAAAATTCTATTGAAGTATAGTTGATTTATATCAATTTCAGATTATTGCATAGCAATTTGACATTTTTATAGATTATATACTCCATTTAAAGTTAGAATATTGTGTATATTCCTTGTTGTTCTATATTATATCCTGTATCTTATTTATTTATACCTAGTGGATACTATACAATTTTAAAACCAAGGAAACTTGAGGCAGAATGATTTATGTGAAATCACAAGGCTAGTATTAGAATTTGTTTCAACTTAAAGATACTTCCTGGGCATCTTCTGTATACTAGGCACCAGTTGGTGCAGTTGGGAGACTGAAGCAGACCCCTGTCCTCCGGTCTCTGTGCTCAGGGAATTTACCTGTGTTGCTTCTAGTCTTGGTCTGTCCTTGCTGGTCTTCTCATCTCTTGTCTGCTTTATTGCTTCTATTTTGTTCTTGTCCTTTAACTTCAGAGCCCTTCAAAGCTCACTTTTCCTCACTACCCTTCTTTAAACCTTCCTTTACTTTGAATTCCTGAGGACCTGACCAATTCTAAATATATCTATAACTTGCCACATTTTTTTTTGATTGGTTCAAATGCATATTTATTACCTCAGTTGATAAGAAAGTTTCTCAAGGGCATAAGTAAGTATCACCTATAATTTAGAAAGTATTCTCCACCGTTTTAACTCATTGGGCCAGCATGTTTCTTGGCTTTTGAGATGCTTAGTGGTAAAATTTATGTTAAGTAGAAAACTAAGGCCTTGCCTTGGTCTTTCATCTACTTGTAAGCTGGAAAGATCAAACACACACAAGGGATATATCCTGTGTGCTATTGTAAAACAATGTATCAGTTGTGAAAAATGGAAAACTTCAGATTGAATAGCTAAGTGGTTCTGATGAGTGGTTCTGCTACGCTGTAACAGTTAACTCTAGCTTGCAGTTAACTCTGGTCTTTGGACCCACTGTAGCTCAGTAGTTTGTATGGAAGCACCTAAAATAACTGCTAGATGGTGGTTAGGCTGATTTGAACCACTATTCACTGAGGTGAAGGCGGCACCACTGATTGGGCTCTCCACTGATTGGTGACTGGTTGGTGTTCAGTCACTTAAGTTGTGTCCAGCTCTTTGTGACCCCATGGACTGCAGCATGCCAGGCTTCCTTGTCCATCACTTCATAGAGTTTCCTCAGTCTCTGTGCATTGAGTCAGTGATGCTATCCAATCATCTCATCCTCTTCCACCCTTTTCTCCTTTTGCCCCAGTCTTTCCCAGCATCAGGGTCTTTTCTAGTGAGTCGACTGTTAGCATCAGGTGGTCACAGTATCGGAGCTTCAGCATCTCCTGTAACATACTATTAATGTTAGTAAATGACTATAGCACATGTTATCTCAATAGGATGATGAATCATCCCATACCTGTGTATTTTCATAAACTTTGCAGATAAAAGTGAAACAGTGAAAAGCCTTCTTAAAGTGAGCAAAGTAAAATGGAACTAGCCTATTGTGTTATTAAGAGATACTGTTTATGGTAGGGTTTTCTTTCCACTCAAATATCTTACTTGTACTGTTGATTTTATGTCAGTTTAGGTGGATATCCTATAGCTTGGTCAAATAGTGGTCTTCCAGTGTTCATCCCATTGCAAATAGTCTCTCTGTGTCATTCTTGAATAATATAATCAAAAATAAAGAAAACTAAACATAATGTTTTTTATTGTTGCTGTTTTATTTTTTTAATTTTTTAAATTCAGATATAGTTGATTTACAATGCTGTGTTAATTTCTGCTATTGTTGATGGTTTTTAAGGCACAGTTGGTGGATCTGAAATCTGAACTGACAGAGACCCAAGCAGAGAAAGTTGTATTGGAGAAAGAAGTACATGATCAACTTTTACAGTTGCACTCTATTCAGCTTCAGCTTCATGCTAAAACTGGCCAAAGTGTTGACTCTGGTACCATTAAGGCAAAATTGGTAAGTAGTTTAGAGGAAACACATACTTATGTGCATTTTAGAGGGTGAAAAGGACAGTCTTTAATGAGGCTTTTTAATTATAAAAATTGGTGTGTGCTCCTGGAAAATTTGGAAAATACAGGAAATGTGAAGATGGTCTTAATCATCCTTGATCTCATTACCTGAAAATGACCAGTGACAACATCAATAACCAATTGGTACTCAGAATAGAATCTTATTCCTATTTAAAAAGGTCCATATAAATATATTTAAAAGATATTTGTGATTGTAACATGTAAGCGGTTTTTTTTTTTGCCAGTCTACTGTATCAGATAAGATTTAGTTTAGCTACATATAAAACAGATCCCAAGTAACATGAGAATTGTTCTTAAATAGTCCACGTTATCAGTCTTTTCTCTCAGTTGAAGAAGCCTTGAGACAGGCAGTCCAGAGCTGGTAGAGCAGCTCCAGAGATACCAGGGATCCAGCTTCCTTTTGTTCTGCTCTGTCATCTTCAGCTCATGGTTTCTGCCTTCAGGATTTCTTCCTACCTGCATTCCGGGATCTTGCATTCCAAAATCTAAGGGGAAAACAGTGCTTCCTAGCTGCGTTCATTTTCTTTAATGACCTTTTCATGAAATCCTCCTCAGCTTTTTGCCAGTTGTTTAGCTGTCTCATTGGCCTTCCCTAGCTGCATATCAGTCCCTTAGTTGGTCACATGACCACCTCCAGTAAAATCTGAGTTCTTTTAATAAGGGAGAAAATGGAGGAAAATGGAGTTGGGTGTCAGCCAGTGGCACATTTTTTCTTTTGCTCTTAATATAAGTGTTTTCCCTGCCACTGAGTGCTTTCTCATGTTTGCATAATGTTCATTTTTATAAGTGTTGCATAATTAACTATTGCCCTCTTAATAAGTGTAGGTTGTTTAAAGAGAATTTTTTTAAAATCTCATTTTGATTTAGCCTCATATGTATTAAGTGTACTATAGGGAACACAGCAGTAAATAAGATATACAGCTTGGGAGAGGGATGAGATAAGATGATGTTGATGATGACAACAATGCAGCTTAAAGTTTTATTCATTTTCAGTTATTTCTGTTTAATTGGTTGATTAGTTTCTAAGACTGATATGTTAGAATTTATTTAAATGAATATTTACATTCTCTTAAAGTACTTTTAAGTTTTGAAATTCTCTAAATATAAATTGTTAGTGTTTTATTTAACTGAGATGAGTCAGATTCATAACTGCTACTTTGGAATATTTGATATTAACATTCAGAAACAATGTACATTTTCACTAGAATAGAATTCATCTGACATATTAACATTAGTTTGGAAACATGGTGCTTTAGTGGAAAGACATTTATCCAAACTGTGTTAATCAGTTTGGATAAAACAAAAAAAAAATTAATCTAATCCTGTACGGTTACCATTGCTTATGGATTTGCAAATATATTTATTTTAATTAACTTGACCCGAGTGATACTCAACATATAGGAATTTTCCTTGTAATGATTGTACCACTAAATATGTTGTTTGATGTTTTTCTAATTATAAAACTTTTTTCTTATATCTTAAGTCTGTCCCCTCTGTGGAGGAGCTGGTAAGTATACCATTTCTGTTTTGCTTTAATATGTTATGCTGAAGTGTTCTTAGTGCTTTTTTTGCATAGTACATGTTGTCACCTTGTACGTATCTGAAAGTGATGTTAATGATGATAATTTTTTTAATGTGCCAGTACCTGAAAAATTCAGTCAGTAGCCCATTGCTGTTTTCTCACCTCATGTTATTAAAAGATTTTTCTGTTGTTGGTGATTTATTGCTATTATTTGTAGAACCCGTCACTTTTGACAACTTCTGAGCTTTGTACTTTGCTCGTACCACTATTTCAAAAGAAGACTTGGTTTTCCTTGTGCGGGCCTAGCTCTTTCCTCCTTTTTTATTTGAATTTATTCCCAGAGAAAGAATGTGCATGTTGGTTTCTTATTCATCCACTGCATGTGTTATAACTTTTCAGCAGTCTTGAGAATAATTGTGTGGCCTTTGAAACAATTGAATTTTGAAACCCTTTATTAAATTTACCTTAGAAAATAACAGTATAGATAAATTCTTAATATTTTTCCCACTACCTAAGCCTAATCAGGTTCTGAGTAGTCATATGACTTTTCTTCATTTGGAAATATAGCATGTAGATATCAAAATACAAAATTAACTTCTTTGTTGGTATCTAATGATGAACAGGTTAACTGAAACAAAATTCTTCCCTTTAAATCTAAAAGTATTCTTAGTCCTGTTTTTGCTTGCATCTGTTCATTTCAGGCTAGAAAGTTTGTCTGATTCACTAGGAGTTTAAATCTTTAAAGCAAAGTAGTGACTTAATATGTTTCTCATATTTCATAAATATTGTATTAATAGCTCATTAAAGTGATTGTAAGTAGATAATCCTCAACATAAAATTTATTTAGCCCATAAACAATTTTTGGTCTTCTAGGAACTCTTTTTTCCTGAAACAAAAGTGTTAAACTCCATAAATGTCATTTAAAAAGACTTTGTTCATGTTGTCCGAACCATGGTTTCTTTTGGAACTGATAACCTGCCCTTTTAGGAAAGAGATTCTGAAATAAATTGAGATTTTAAGAGTTCCAAAGTTGTTGTAAAAGAAGGATTCTAGATTATTAGTTCTTCAAATTAAAAAGAAAAAATCTAGACAATTGTGTTCTGGTTGTTACATTTGTTTTTTTATAGAAGTTGAAAAAGCATGCTAATCTTCCTTCTTATCACATACATAATGACAAAAGTTTAATCAAGGAAGTGATAAGTATATTCAGCATTTGGTAATTGTCATTCATTTTAGGCTATATATTTTTTTTATTGTTTTTAAGATGGTGGTACTCACTGCCTTGTATTTGAATATATCATATATTGATGTTTAAATATATTGTATATTGATATGCTTTTGTTAAAACAGTAGATCAAAGCAGACATCAAAATTAGTATCAAAATACATTCCATTAATTGTTAAAAGTTTGCTTACATTTGTTTCTCAGTTTATTATTTTTTTTTACATTTGAATATAAAATTTATTATTTTCATTTTCCAAGTGTTTTCTTTTTCTATCAGGGGGAAAAAAAAAAGAAATCTTAAGGACAGTTGTGACTTGCTGCCAAATTCAGGGTAGTCTTTCTCTGGTGGTTTAGTCTCTTAAGTTGCATCTGACTCTTGTAACCCCATGGACTGTAGCCTGCCAGGCTCCTGTCCATGGGATTCTCCAGGCAAGAATACTGGAGTGGGTTGCCATTTCCTTCTCTCAGTTTATTATTTATAGTAAAAGGGAAATAATTACAGTATTCACTACTCGAATATTAGAAACAATATCCTGTGCCATTCACTCAAGAGAAGCATTCTTCCTGGTGCTGAGGTGGAGCTTTATTTAAATCTCCTAAAGGGGGACATGGTGTAGTGAACAGTGTCTTCTGCATGTCATCAGTAAATATAACTACATTTTCACAGGATTTATAGATTCTGTACATTAACGAATCTGTGAAAGTAGTGCTGTAAGTCAGTAAACACTTCCACTCAAATTTGGGATGGTTCTCTTGATCCAAAAATAACATTTAAAAGATCTCTCAGGGCCCACATCCAACTCTCAGAAAGGTTTATTTAGTCCTACTGTGTGTGTGTCTGTGAGTTCAGATTTGAATTTGACTGTCTTTAGGCAGGATTTTTACCTTCTGTTTTCCCCTCCGCTTTCCTTTGTACCTACCTGCCTATTCTGTGCTTGGATCCCAAAGGTATTTAGATTTGTAACCCTTGATGTATAGGAGTAGGTACACCGTACTTTATACTTTGAAAGTATATTGAAAATTATTTCTCTCACATGTGAGTTGGTGATAAAAACTTGGTGGCAAAAACCTTAAGGTTATATTCTCTGGCTGACACCTATAAATTCATATATATGAGTTATCTACTAAGTGAAGCAAAGGATAGCATCCTTTTTTGAGAGATAAAAATGGATATCTATCCAACCTCATAGTAGGCAAGGGAGGCCAGTATTTTGTCTCAGAAAACAGTTCTTCAGTCACTTTAACATTTGGACAAATAGATGATTCATTCCAGATCCCAGAGTTCAGTGATAATCTGCATCATGGATATACTTATCTATAGTTAGTTTTCCCATAAGCTATATTTTTTATTTAAGTACAGTTGATTTACAATGTTGTGCTAATTTCTGCTGTGCCACAAAATGACTCAGTTATACACATGTATATATTTACTCTTTTATGTTTTTTTCCATTGTGGTTTATCCCAGGAGGTTAGATAAAGATCCCTGTGCTGCACAGTAGGACCTTGTTGTTTATCCATTCTAAATGTAATAGCTTGCATCTACTAACACCAGACTCCCCATCCGTCCCTCTCATTCTCCCCCTCCCTCTTGGCAACCACAAGTCTGTTCTCTATATTGACATTTTTTAATGTGTAAATATTTTTAATGCAGTTATTACCAGCATTTCTCCATTACCATAAAATGTTTTTAAAAAATTGGAATATCTGTTCTAATTTAAGCATTGTAAGTTTCTTACAATCCTCTAAGATAAATTGGCTTAAAAATGTTTCTCTTTGTAACCGAATTTATAGTTTATAGAATTGCTGCATTAAAGTTAATGAAATGTTTGGGCACAGTCACCAGAGTGATTATTTTAGTCTAGTTTTAGAGTCATTTTAGAATGTAGAGAGTAGATTCAATTATCCATTGAAGCCATTACTATTAGTATATGATAACATGTGCTTAGAGAAGGCTACTAATCTTAGTATCCTCAGGATCAGGATGCCTCAAGCTATGTTATCTTACCTAGAAGTGGTTCTAACACCTCTGGTATTAGTTTTGAAAAAACTGGATCCAAATCATTGTGCTCCATTTTATAGAAATAAAGTGGTAATTTTTATCATATGCTTTCATCGTTGGTATCATAGATTGTGTGCTTTTGTGTCTTTTAAGGAGCATGGTCTATTGCTAGAGAGTCTTGAAAGTATTTTCATTGCATTTTTTAAAAATTGCAACAGGAGAGAGAACTCGAAGCAAACAAAAAAGAGAAAATGAAAGAAGCTCAGCTTGAAGCTGAAGTGAAGTTATTGAGAAAAGAGAATGAAGCCCTTCGCAGACATATAGCTGTTCTCCAGGCTGAAGTTTATGGGGCAAGACTGGCTGCCAAGTACTTGGATAAGGAACTGGCAGGAAGGTGTGTGGAAAATGGGTACCATTGTACCCTTGAGCTCTTAGGTAACCAAGTGCATAGTTACAGAGGTGGACTTTACCCCTTTTAGTAAACAATATATTAATCTTTATATAAAAGTGATTTTATGGTTGATTGTAGCTTACTGTTGTTAACTTCATAGCATTACATGTTGCAGATTTAGTTAGCCATACTAAATAGGTGTTTCTGGTTGACATACACACTGCTAGTAAATTACTGTGAAATGCTAACGACTCATAGAGCTATACTTTTCACCATTTCCTGTCTTCACACCATAACAGATGATATTCCCACGTACAGCAGGACTTTCGTAGGAATTCTTTGTGTGATCATTGAAACCCAGTCTCTCTTGTCCCTCAAAAACATATTGGAATGACAGTGATTTTATCATAATATAGAGTTCTGCTTTCATTAACTTTTATGGTAAATTATTCACAAACTCTGGTGATTCACTATTACTAAATAATTTTGTGCTTGTTGGTTTAATGTATTAAGAATTGATGTGGAACAAATAAAAATAATTTACATTATCTCAGAGTACACATTTCTAATAATTTTACCACATTTAAAAAAGTAATCATTTTGTAAAAAGAAACTGTCATTGGAAAAATGTTTTGTACAGTTAGCCTCATCTGAAGACCAGTATGATTGCAGGGAAGACATGAAACATGTTGACATTAGCCTCCTAAATTGTTTCTAAGATGTATATGAACTAAAGTATGTGATTAAAGAAGGTCATAGTCATTCTTTTTTTAAAACTAGTTTTCCCTTGAAGACACCTGTCTTTTTCAGAATTTTTTGTGTCTTTATAAATCTGAGAGACATCAGGAAATTCCTATTAGTTTCATTACTAAATTAAATTTATGTGAAAGCTACTTGTGTTCAGTAATTCTTCTGAACACTTTATATATATTTATGTATATGTGTGTATGTATGTATGTGTGTATATATACATATATATATATAATGAAAAACTAACTAAATTCTTTTCCCAAATGAAGAGTCCAACAAATACAGCTACTTGGACGAGATATGAAGGGACCTGCTCATGATAAGCTTTGGAACCAGTTGGAAGCTGAAATACACTTGCATCGTCACAAAACTGTGATCAGAGCCTGTAGAGGACGCAATGACCTGAAGCGACCGATGCATGCTCCACCAGGCCATGTATGTTTGCTTTGCTACTGTTTCTCACTCAGTCTTGTCCTTTCTTTAATCACAAGTCCGTTGCATTTTTAAGAATTCTAGTAGAATTTGAAACCTTTATTTAAAAGTGAAAGTGGGATTAAACTTATTTTAAAATAGATACATATTTAAGGTTTCAGCTGCCCATATAGCTCCTACACTAATACCCCAAAAATGGTATTTCTGAAGACACTGAACTATTGATAGCAGATGCATGTTGCTTCAGCTCATATTTCAGAATTTTCCTGGATCTCGATTAGGCATGTTTACAGAAGTTCTAAGCTTAGCAGAGTGTATTGATAAATTGGCAAAAATTGGGGGGTAGTTCTTTATAAGGGGACTCTTGGTAACTAGCTTTATATATTGTTTCCAAGCTAACATTTATACCTGTTTGGTTTTGGATTAAGCTGGAATTTGAGATCTGTGTCCAGTTGTCTGTTTCTGTAGCCACCACTGTACAGGAGCTTTTCTTTCTACCTACATAAAAATGTATTAAATTTCACTGCAACAGCAGCCTAATGGTATAAGCCTTAATATAATAAAATCGTATCTAATTCCTGTCCAGTGGATCACATATTTTAGTATCAGGTAAAGCCTGGCCTCGAATAGTAAAATTATTTGTTGCCTTTGAAAAGATAATTGTAAGAAGAATTGATATGTATGTGGCGTCCATGGGAGAGGAGTGGTGACTGCAGTAAGCGCTCGCGCCATTGTCTTCTTGGGGTTCTCTTGGTTCCCATTAACTTCTAGGCAGTGGCCAGATGGTAAATGTTATCTTATGCTAAATAAAGGCATTTGAATCTTAACCTGATGGTCAGGATTTTAAAATAAAATAGTGGACTTAATAAGAGTTAGCATTTGTTTGACAGTTGCTTTGGGTAGTGAGGAGGATATATTGGAAGAGGGCCTAGTTGAAATCAGAGAAATACATGTAGAAAGATAATGAGGAGAAAGGGATCAGAAGAAGAACAGGTTTGAGAGAATTAGAATCAAAAGGAGTTAGTGACTAGTTGCTTTTGGTTAAGTAGGTGAGTAAGAAGGAAAGTCTCAGTTTTGGTTTGGGCAATCGAGTGAGATGATGGCATGCATTGATAAACCAAATATAGGGAAAGGAAGGTTTTGGTAGAAAGATGATATCAGTTTTAGACATGTAGTGTTTGAGGTGCCAGTGGACAGCCAGTTTATATCCAATTATATATATGACTCTAGAATTCTAGAGAGAACTCTTGAGTTGAAGATTACTAGGTAAATCATCTGTTGAAGCCATGGGATTGATTAAGTCACCCAGGAAAAGTATAGAGAAAGTAAAAAGATGGAAGGAAACCACTAAGGATTCAGGGAAGGAAATGAATCACCAAAGACAGAAGCCTGAGATAGAGCTGTCAGATATGGGCCTTCTAGGAAAGTAGTGTAATGGTTCAGTTCAGTTCAGTCGCTCAGTCGTGTCCGACTCTGCAACCCTATGAACCGCAGCACGCCAGGCCTCCCTGTCCGTCACCAACTCCCCAAGTCCACCCAAACCCATGTAATGTAATGTACACCAACGTGTAATGGACACCAAAGAAAAGAGGTTTCAGGGAGGGGACTGTGAACAGTATCAACTTCTGCAGGGTTCAAAAGGGCAGTGACTAAAGAGTATTCAGTGGAAGCAGCCACATTGGTTACCAGTGACTGCAGAGAAGACAGCTTCGGTGGAGCAGGTGGAGCAGAACCCTAATTACGGGTTGGAGTACTTACTGAATATGGGAGGCAAGGAAGTAACGACAGTGAGGATTAACTTGTGTAAAGGTTCAGGAAAGATGGAGGGTGGATAGAAGGTAGCCACGATTGTGGATAGTTTAAGGGTTTTTATATGTTTTGTGTTTGTACGTGGTCTGTGTTTTATAGCTTGGTTAGGCTTGGCATTTTTTCATTTTGGGGAAGGAGCTTGTAGAGAGAGGTAAAAAGTAAAGGTCCCAGAGAAAGAATTATTGGTGGAGCAAGGTCCTTTAGTTAAGAGGTAGATTCCAGAGTTCAAAGAAATGAAAAAGAGTTAATGACCAATTGACATTTTGTTTTTTCAGTTCTGTAAATCAGTTGAAATGGTTATAGATCTTAAAGCAATTTTCCAGTGAAGCTAAAGTTGCCTCCTTTTATTTCTTAAAGATATTATTTATCAGTTCATGGCAGTAGTTTCTTTTGTAATGTCACGTATAAATATTAAAGAAATTAACAAGAGGGTGAGAAAATCATGTACATTCACTATATTAATAGAACCACTATTTTTGCTTTCCCATGTTATCTGTTTTTTTTTTTTTTTTCCATGTTATCTGTTGATTACTTTCTTAACATTATACTGTGTATCCATTACAGGAAAACAAACATTTCTAAAAGCAAGTTACTCTATATGGTATACAGTTTAAGTACTACTAATTTTTCTTCTTTTTTTTTTCTCCAACAAGGATCAAGACTCTTTAAAGAAAAGCCAAGGTGTTGGTCCAATTAGAAAAGTTCTCCTCCTTAAGGAAGATCATGAAGGCCTTGGCATTTCAATTACAGTAAGAAGTAGTGCTTCCAGTCTCCTTTTCTCTACACTTCTCTAGTATAATCACACTCCTTTGTTGAACATCATTGGGAGATAAAGTATTCCGAATATATTTTCTAAATAACTAAATTTATCCCCATGGGTAATAGCACTTTTGTGTAAACACTTTTTTTTTTGGTATGGAAATCTTCCTAATAACTGTTAAGTATTACTTTAAAGTATTTTTTCAGTAATCATTGTTTATCATTTTCATTATGACTCATATCGTAGTTCTGCACCACATCCTGTGATGCCTGTAAGAGCCTTTGGGATTGGATAGGACTCTTTTGTTCTGTGTTAAATGACCCCAGATTGTATTGTTCTTTTCTCTAGAGTATTTGCTGTCTTTCTCTTGTCTCATTTCTTGGCTGTCAGATTTCACTGGCTCTTGGTCCAAGTATTCCTCTTTTTAAATGTTGATTCCATTACAGTTGTCTTAGACAGCCTTCTTGAGAGCAATCTATTTTGAAATACATATAACTAGAGCATTTTGGAAAATCCCATGGACGGAAGAGCCTGGTAGGCTGCAGTCCATGGAGTCGCTAAGAGTCAGACAGGACTGAGCGACTTCACTTCACTTTTCACTTTCATGCGTTGGAGAAGGAAATGGCAACCCACTCCAGTGTTCTTGCCTGGAGAATCCTAGGGACGGGGGTGCCTGGTGGGCTGCTGTCTCTCAGGGGTCGCACAGAGTTGGACCTGAACTATTTGGAACAGTGCTTTGTTCCAAATCAATAAATAAGCTGGCTTTTTATACTTAGTCACTGCAGAAGTTTATGTACTTTCTGGTATTGTTTACTGTAGAAATGTTTCTTATAATAAAAAGTTTATCTAATAGATCTTTATTGAATATACCTACCTTTTTGAGTATACTTCCCTCAAACAGCATAAGTTTAGTAAGAGAAATAAGACACACACATAATTATGATTACAGCTAGAAAGTGAAAGGTACCAAATGCTGTATTTCATTAATTTTGCATTGCATATTTTTTCACATTTTAACGTCTGTGAAATTCAGATTCATCTTATAGTTATTTTTGTGGAACATAAAATAATGGTTTTTTTCTTATGGTTCATTGGGACTTAGGTTTGATAAAATCTGATAATACTATGGACTACTAATACATAAAATATTTATGTTTAAAAGAGAGTTAAGCCAATTGTTCTTTTGGTTTTTCAGGGTTTTTTTTTTTAATTCTGTAATGCATTTTATTTTATTTATTTATTTTTTTTTTCTGTAATGCATTTTAAAAAGCACATATATATTATTAATCATTTTACTTAGAGGTAACTCTTTGATATTCATGATAGTTTGATTTACCATTACCTAAGTAGCAAATAGGATATCACTCAGCATTTATAGAGACAGTATAGGTGCTTATTGAAATGTTTTTAGAAAAATATTTTATCAGAATAGTGTGTGACTATACAAAGGTAAACTAGTTTGCTGCTTTTTTTTTTTTTTTGACTAGGGTGGAAAGGAGCATGGTGTTCCAATCCTCATTTCTGAGATCCACCCAGGGCAACCTGCTGATAGATGTGGAGGGCTGCACGTTGGAGATGCTATTCTGGCTGTTAATGGAGTTAACCTCCGGGACACAAAGCATAAAGAAGCTGTAACCATTCTTTCCCAGCAGGTAAGTTCCCTTTATATAATTAAAATTGGATCTCTCCATTGTTCCTTTTTGAGTCTATTGAATAGATGATAACTTCCCGAGGAGTTTTCTCAGGTAGTAAAGTGTTTATCTATAGATACTAGTTTCCTTTGACTTGACCCTTTTATAGAAGACATTCAGCCAGATTTACTGAAAAAGATTTTGTTTGCTCTTCTTCACAGCTGTATAGCTTTGAGCAAGTTACTTAAGTCCTTAGTGTTGCAGTGTCCTCATCTGAGAGCTGGAAGGATTAAGTATGTTAATACATATAAAGTGTTCAGAACAGGACTTGGTTCTTGGAAAGCAAAACATCATTAATGACTAAAACACTATATAGATATGAAGTATTATAGAAAAAACAATGCTGGAAGTAGATTGATTTTACAGTTGTAAATGTTAGAAGTCAAGCATTGTTAGAAATCTTTTAACCAGCCCTCTTATTTAAAATGAGTGAAATAAAGTTCTTAGAAATTAATTTGCTCAAGATTGCAGAACAAATAGATTAAAGAATTGAGATTCATATACAGGAGTCATATTTGTTATCCAGAAAAATTAAGATATAAAAAATGTTTTGTTTTTTCTTTCAAGAATAGGTATGAGGGAATTAGAGAGGTGTTGGTTAGTACATTGAGATGTTCATTGGATCATCAGTATAGTATGCCAGAGCAGACTTTAATTTCAGAATTGAAAGTGAATTTCTAGCTCATTTAGTTTAATTCTACTTAATGCATAAATAACTACAGTATCACTAAATGAATGTGTGTGTGTTGCATGTTCAGTTGTGTCTGACTCTTTGCGACCCAATGGACCCACCAGACTCCTCTGACCATGGAATTTTCCAGGCAAGAATACTGGAGTGGGTTGCCAGTTCCTATGCCAGGGGATCTTCCCGACCCAGGGATCGAGCCCACGTCTCTTGCATCTCCTTCATTGGCAGGGGGATTCGTTACTACTGTGCCACCTGGGAAATAATTGTATTCAGTATTAAAGGGAGGACTTGTTGGTGATAATGCAGTCTATTTCATTGTTTTAGACTGCTGATTTTTAGAAAGCTCTTCCTCATATTAAACCTAAAATCTGTTTCTTCATGAAAGCTACCACAGACCTGATTCTGTCATCTAAAGAACTTTACTGAAGACCACTACAATGTGGGAGACCCAGATTCAATCCTTGGGTTGGAAAGATCCCCTGGAGAAGGAAATGGCTACCCACCCCAGGATTCTTGCCTGGAGAATTCCATGGATAGTACAGTCCATGGGGTCGTATAGAGTTGGACATGACTGAGTGACTAACACACTGCTTTTACCAACTCTCCAAGTGTTTTTTTTAAAGCATTATCTGATGAGGGAGATTTAAGAATGCAGCCCTAGTTTCTTTAAGTTGGTGTTTTCTCAGTCCAACTTGGCTGTCATCCTGTAGTGTAAGAGTGGGATGAATGGCTGCTGAGGCAAAGGGGACATAAACAGGCAGTTCATGAGATACAAAATTTTATGGAAATGCTGAACACATGTTAAAGTTCTGAAGGATAACCTTAAACTGCTGGGAAAGAGGAGCACCAAAGAGACTTAGTGGGTAGCAATTTAAAAAAAAAAGGCATGCTTTCTTTTGAGCAAAGGCAGGCCATAATTTTCAGAGAATTGCAAACACTGGTCTTGTGTGTAGTGATTGTAGTCTCTTATTAAGTGACAATTATAGCTCGGAATTTTTTTAACATAAAATCTATAACTTTTTACTTGAACATTAAGTTGTTATTAAAGAATAAAATATAAATATTACACATTTAGTCTAGTATAGGAGAGAAAGAGGAAGGACTTCGGAGTCAATTTCTGTTTTTCTATTTTACTTGTTCATCTTATTGAGAGTTATCAGCCCTCTCCAGGACTCACTCGGGTTTCTCATTCATGTACAGGGGACTACAATAGAGTTGTTCTGAGAATTGAAGGATATAATTTTGAACAATACACACAGTAATTGGTATTATTACTCAACAGAATACCTTGACCAACAACTATGTCTGGCTCTCAGTGACAGTTAAGGAAATGCTCAAGACCTATTGAGTAAGAAACAAGAAATCATTGTGTAGAGGTTTCTTGAATTAGTCAAAGAAAAGTTTGTGTGGTGCCCTTAGGTGCGACTTTAATATCTGACTATTAGATAGATTTTCTGAATTGCTACTATGTAAAGTATAAAATGACAAAATGACTTTTAAGCTGAACATTTTGTTCTGAAATTCTGTAAATTGAATAATCATCCTTTTTTGTTTTAGGTCTTTTGGGGAAAATATTTTGATCAGGAGAAAGATCTGTAGTACTGAAAGGAAATTATGTGTACCTCTTGAGAGTCTAAAATTTCACTATTTGTTGTCTTGAAAGGAGCTACATCTGAGGCCCAACTGTTGCTTCTCACCCCGGAGAATTTGGAAATCTTTTAAAGTTACAGTAACTTGGTTTTCTCATTTTCTTTCCCCCATTTTAGAGAGGAGAGATTGAATTTGAAGTAGTTTACGTGGCTCCTGAAGTGGATTCTGACGATGAAAATGTAGAGTATGAAGATGAGAGTGGACATCGTTACCGTTTGTACCTTGATGAATTAGAGGGAAGTAGTAATCCTGGTGCTAGTTGTAAAGATACAAGTGGGGAAATCAAAATGTTACAAGGTAAAAATCACCGTGAACGTTATAATTAATGTATTTACTCTCAATAAACTTAAAAAATATAAAAGACTTAGATGTTCTTTGTAACACTGTTTTAATGATGGGGAAACCAGCATTAACAGAGTAGATAGCTTTCCCTTGCTAAATTATAGCTTTATTATACACCAGTAATTATGCCAATATTTTATTTACATGTCAGTTCTTCTAGATTCACCTTGGACAAATATATGAACAGTTACTAAACTATAGCTAATCCTTGAAATATAAATAAAATTCAAGTTTTCTAGACAGAAACAAAGGCCACATGCCTTTTAGAGTAGATACATCTTAACATCTTGCTGTTTTAATGCACATTCTTCTCTCATAATGCAATGATTTTACAGGCTGAATTTGAATAAGTAATTAGACTGTTATCTCATGATTGTTATTGGAATCAGGATATGTAATCTTGAGGATGTTGGGTTTAGTTCCTTTACTATCATCTATACATATTTTAAAGAACAATTCTAGCACTTTTATATGGAGGCCTGGTGCTTAAATTGTGATCCATAGATCTGTAGGGGACCCTGAGACCTTTCAGGGAGTTCTGAGATCCAAACTTTTCATACTAATAAATACTAAGGCATTGTTTGTCCTGTGTTGATACTTACACTGATGGTACAGAACCAGTGGTGGTAAAACCGTTGGTGCCTTAGTATGAGTCAAGGCAAGTAGCACTGCTTTACTAGTGATCACTGTGTTCTTCCTTGTCATCTGCTCAGAATAAAAAAGAAGCAAATGCCAGTTTCTTAAGAATATCCTCTGTAAAATAGTAAAAGGTATTCATTTTATTAAATGTTGAGTATATGACTTTTTAATTATTCTGTGTGACGAAATGGGAAGTATGCATAGCATTGAGTTTATATGCTGGACTAAGATGCTAGTCTTGAGGAAAAGTACGTAAGTGATTAATTTGCTAGCTGAATGAGCCATTCTTTTCATGGATGACAATTTTTACTTGAAAGAATGACAAATTATGGTTGTTCAGACTATTTGGTAGCTGTTTTCTTTAAAATGAACAAGGTGAATCCATCACTTCAAGAACAACTGACAGTATTTATTGCCAGTGGTAAAATGTGAACTTTCAAGTGGAAATCAGAATTTTGTAAAACACATATCAACCACCATGAGCTTGACAGTTAAAGAGCTTTTCTAATAAGATTGGTGGTGATATTAATGAGTATGATTTTTTTGATACAGTAAAATGAAATGTGTCAGCTTTTGCAATTGTTGCATAACTCAGGGATCTAATACTTTTGAAATGACCAGCGTGTGATATTACTGAATCCTGCTTGGGTGAAAGAGCCATTCAAAAGTGCAAGGCAGACAAATGATTTTAATGCATCCGAGTGTGAAAGTTCTTTGATATAGTTTTAGATTCTATATTGTAAATTTTGGTATAATATCAAAGAAGAATATTGACAGTTATTTGAAAAGGCTAAGTTACTCTCCCCTCTTCAGAGTTATACATCTACGAGAAGTGAACTTTTTCACGTGCTTCTAACTGATTGAGTGAAAGCAGATATGAGAATCTAGCAGTCTTATGTAAAGCCAGACATTAAAGATACTTGCAAAATTGTGTCATTCCTCTGACTAAGTTTTTAGAAATTAGAATTATTTTCACTAAACAGATACTTATGTTAACATTTATGGAGTTTATTACCATTTTTAACAAAGTAATTTTTTTTTAGATTTCTCAATTTTAATCACTAATGTGATAAACGGCATTACATCACTTACTATTAAAAACCTACATGAAAAAAAACTCTTTGCAGTTCTCAGTTCTTAAGAGCATAAAGGCATCCTGAAATCAAAAAGTTTGAGAACTTGTGGCACAGAGTGTTACAGCAGACTGATGAACTGTTGTCCTTTCGGTGAGCCTATGTGTTGTAAAGTATCTGTACAAAGACAGCAGTCGCATTTGGTCTCCCTGTGCTTCTTGAACAAAACCATTGTGTCAGTATGCCAAAACCTTGCACTATTGAGCTGCTTTTCTTTTGATTTTGTTTTCTTTTACCTTCTGGTTTTTTTTTTTTTTGGTCAGGATTAGAAGGCTTATCCCTTCCTTTTTGCAGCGGAGCCTTTTTTAAAGGGTTTCCCTGTCACGTATATAAATTGCAAACCATTTAAAATGTGACCCAAATAACCAAACATGTATACTCTTAGGATACGTTACTATTAACTGATCACAAATCACAAGAAATGTATCCATTGGTTATCTTTTTAGCATGTATCCATGTTTCATAGCTCACTAAGCAGATTTCATAGTCAACTTTCATTTATTTGCTAGTCTGTTATCTGTTTTGTAGATTAACCAAATTAGTTTTAAATTTTATCTGGACATTGTCTTACCA
Organism: Bos indicus x Bos taurus; assembly: GCF_003369695.1. Taxonomy (NCBI): domain Eukaryota; kingdom Metazoa; phylum Chordata; class Mammalia; order Artiodactyla; family Bovidae; genus Bos; species Bos indicus x Bos taurus. The sequence continues at coordinate 33,316,814 of NC_040084.1, forward strand.
ACAGGTTAGATTTAGTAAATAAACTAGTATGTGCCTCGGTGAGCTGAAGTTAAATAATTTGAAAACAAAATGTGAAAGAAAAATGTACAGTTCCATAGGTATTTGTGTTAAGTAGAACTGATTGAATCCTGCAGTTGTGTGTATCAATTCTGAATTTCATGAATAATTTGGTGGGAAATTTTATATAATTTTTAGATAAGTCCAATAGATAATATTAAAAACATTTGTACAGTGTTTGATATCTGCTATAAGGAAGCATTCCTTTGTCAGAAATTGCTGTCTTGATTAATCTAGGGCCCCATTATTTGCTTCATATTACTATTATTAGTAACAGTGGACTTTCCTTTGTTATTGCTCAACAAAAGTATGATTTTTTCTAATTAGGAAGTTTCTGCTTATTTTCTCTTTCAGGATTTAATAAGAAGGCAGTTACTGATGGACACGAAAATGGAGACCTAGGAGCTTCAAGTGAAACTCCTCTAGAAGACAATGCTTCTAAACTAGATGATCTACACAGTCTGTATCATAAAAAGTCTTATTAAATTGACTGTATCTTCAGACAAGATTGTTAATCAGACTATTCTGAATTTGGGGCACTAGGGAAGATGGTGACAAAGACTATACAAGATTTAAGGAGGCTGTTTATTGCCTAAATGAAAGGCGGGTACCTCAGGGCTTCATGTGAACAATTCTAAATGCATAAAACTCCCTGTTTTCTGTAGTATACCATAATTAGCTATTGCATGAAAAGCAATTTTGATTTTCTTCAAATTTATAAAGTACCAAAGCATGTGTTTTCCAAAAGGATAGTATTAGGCTCTGAAGTACCAAATGAAGCACTGCTGTTTTATTTGATTCCTTTTCCATTTAGTAGAAGGACAGTGCTAACTGGAATTTTTTTTTTTTTTTTTCAAGGAATAGCCTTTAAATAGAATAAATGAATTCATATCGTATGTTCCAGAATGTTAAGTGTGATGTTTCAAAGGACAGAACTTGACTCAGTGAATTGCAGAAATGTAGGCTTGACTTAAATTTGTTTTTTAACTGAATGGTTTTAGTGTTTTTTTGTAATTTAATGTGCTTCCTGATGTCTAAATCAGTTCTTAATGATCATTTATTATAATGAGTTTGCTTTTCAATGTTATTCACGCAGTACAGAATAGTTTTCTTTAAGCAATCCTGTATCAATCAATGCTGCACTAGAAATAGTTTCAGTTATTGTACTTTTCAGGTTTTTTAAAAGAAATGCAGATGAGTGTGAAATATCTGTTCTCAATTATGTTGATTTGTGTGCGCGGTATTGGAGCATTATGTTATTAATGTTTAGTCACAAATGCTTTTTTTCTGGAATCCACGAAAGGCAGTTTTATACATTTTGAGTTGTTCATAATGTTTGTATTGCGATAGTCCTAGCACTTAAAGGTATGTTTTTTTTCTGGCGGTTAAAGCTCAAATTTATTACTATGTCAATGAGATACATTTAATTCAAACAGCAGTTTTCTCTCAAAGTATTGATAACTAACTGGTTTGCCAATAATCTATAAATCTGAAGCACTGGTGGTGGGCAGGATAAAGTGAACACGTTTTGATATGATAACTTTTTGGTTGGCTTTTCAGTGTTAAGTTTGACTAAAGTGCTTTTCATATGCAAACTAGATTTGCTACTTCTCTTATCCCAGGAATAAGCTTGGAGTGCCTGCTCTCTTCTGTGCTGTTCCGCAGGCCACTGGACCCTGCAGGGAAAAGTGAGAAACGTTGCATTTGAAGAGATGATAGTTTTGCCAATATCATTGTTTTAAAGAATATACATTTGAAGGAATATAAATTGGGAGAAGGCTTTTAGAGTATTATCAGTATCTCATTTCTAATACTCAGATGTTATGTGATACAAAACACATTCTCTTGTCTTTCCTAGATGCACTATATATTTGTTCATAGGTAAATCTACAAAATGTATATACTTTATTTGGTGGTTTTGCTATTTATAAATTTTATGTTTCACCTGTTACTCATTTATGGTTTGTTTTGGTAGTTTTGTTCATCTGTATATCACCACGTTAATTTGTAATAGGAAATGCACTTCGTAGTATATGTGGTTACTGATATTAAAATACCTTTTAGCATAATATTGCCTCTGAGCAAAAACTAGTATTTAACTGTACAACTGAATGAGGAAGCCACATGTTATTGTTTGCTCCTGACAGGCTAGGACTCTTAAAAGAAAAATGTTTCCTCCTCATGCATTCCCCCTACTCTAGCACATGCCCCCATGCATGATATGAGATCTATAAACTGGATTTTAACCAGTGTATTCATTCAGTCAAAAAAAATTTCCATTGTCACATATCTGAAAGCTTTTTTGTTGTGACTTGAAACTATGTTATTCTTATCTTTTTAAAAGACTGTCTAGGATGGGATGGCCTTGGCAGTTTTTCAGAGAGTATCTTTTATCTACTAAGACTGAATCCTTAGGAAATATTAACCAAAGCCTTTTGATTTTCAAGAGCTAATATGTCTATAAAGAGTTTTTTTAAGAGCCTTGAGTTGGCATTTCTATGAGGACGCTGTGTAATGTAAAGGGTTGTATGAGATGGTTATGATAGAAACTCCCTTCTTGGGCTGATAAGCAAAATGAAAAATGTTCCAGTTAGCTTAAAATTACAGAGGTCAGTTCCCATTTCATTTCTGCTTCACCTTGGTTTGCAGCCTATGTGAGAGCACTGTTGCTCAGGGATTACTGTGAGATTCCCATCTGGTGTTTAGAAAGTACTTGGTTAAAAGTTCCTTTTAGAATATATGGTCTTTGGGAGATGAACTGAGAATTACAGACTCTTTCCAAAGGTGTAAATGAGAAACAGTTTTTATGTTTTCACATTTGTAGGAAAGAAACTTATTTCTAGGACAAAACCAGATAAGGAGAGAACTGTTGCAAAGCCATTACAGTTAAAAAAAAAAAAAAAAAGTATACAGATGCACACACAAACAGAAAGCTGAGAAAAAAAAATTTAAGAGTATGAGGGTTGTATGTATGTGTGTATATATTTACATTTAACTTCTACAGTTCTAAGTGTCTGTGACTTTGATGGCAAACAGCATTTGGGTTATGAGACTTTAACACAGATTGAAAAGACATGAAAAATTTGAGATCCTTGGTAATATAAACAAATGGTTTTGGCTGACTTAACAGTTGTCAGAAGTTAGCTCAGCGTTTCTTTGGTGCTGGTTCTACCCTCCCCTCCTCCCCACTGTAGACTTTGTTTTCATGTTTAGAAACAAAATATATTGATTCATGTGTAAGTTGCATATTTCTGATGTGCTTATTATGTAATGTGCTATCCCAGCTACCCAGTTTTCCATGTAGGGTTGGCCTCAAATCTATAGGATTTTTGACAAATGTACCATATGTAGTTGCATTGAGTTTTAGTATTTTTTTATTAGCCTGTAAATAAAGATGGCATCTCTCCTATATTAAAATGGTATTAATCTCATTTAAAAATAAACATTTTACAAGTCTTTCATGTTAAGGCTTTTCTTTATTTCCAGTAGCTTCTGTCATTTGTATCAGTGTCCATGGTTGAGACTTCCATGCTCCCAGTGCAGGGGACTCAGTTAGATCCGTGGCCTGGGATATAGGGTCCCTCATGCCATACAGTGCAGCAAAAAGAAAAAGAAAATTGATAGCCAATGTTGTCCTTGAGGATAACATTGATAAAAATTAGACAATGAGGGATTTCCCTCACGGTCCAGTTGTTAAGACTCCACACACTTACCATGCAGGGTATAAGGGTTCAATCCCTGCTCGGGGACCTAAGATCCCACATGCCATTCAGTGTGACCCAAAGAATAAAATAATAATAATAATAAAATTGTTTCTTATTAGATACTGTGTAAGAGGCTGTTCATCTATTTTATCATCTAAGCATATATAATTTAGAAGTTCTTAAATTGTGTCTAATAATTTTTAGACATATCTATAAACTTTGTTCAGTTTGCTCCTCACAAGGTTTATATGTGGTCATTTATAGTCAACCTAAGAACTAGGTGTAAAATATGTAGGAATGCTATTTCTTTGTCAAGGGTATTTGAGGTCAGTCAGGAGGAAAAACTCAAAATGGTATTTTATTCTTAAGTATTAATTAATGTAAAGCATATTTCAGAAATTTACTTGCATGATGAACATTTGGGGCTTCCCTGGTGGCTCAGACAGTAAAGAATCTGCCTGCAGTGTAGGAGACATGGCTTCGATTCCTGTGTTGGAAATATCCCCTAGAGAAGGGAATGGCTACCCACTCCAGTATTCTTGCCTGGAGAATTCCATGGACAGAGGAGCCTGGAGGGCTATAGTCCATGGTGTCTCAAAGAGTCGGACATGACTGAACAACTAACACTTTTACTTTATGAACATATAAGCATACTTATTTATTTTTTTGTCATTGAGTAACTTTGATTCAGTCCTAATACTGTATGCTATGTGTCAGCTCCCAGTTCACCAGTTTGGAAAAGTCTTTTCCCCAAAACTCATCTACATAGGATATTGTTCAGTTCATGAAATAAAAAAGATTATTTGTGTTTTCATTATTAATTAGTATTCTAGATTAGGGGATTTTATAATTAACTTTTTTTTTTTTAGCTGAGAAGTATTAATGCAAATTATTATGTGCTGTTGGTGCTAAATATTTGTCTGATAAATCTTTTTCAGGTGTATTTTGAGAGCTACAGACATGGTTGTAGCAGCCAGGTGAATGCACCTCTCATCTCTTTGGTGGGAGGGAACATAAGGGACCAAAGGCCCTGCAGCCGCTGCACTTGGTCATCCCCACCTTAACGCACAGTCTCTGCCTCTTGCCAGCCAGGGACTGAGCCTGGCAGGGAGATGACTCCTTCACTTTGGTTTTAAGACTACCTGACGGTCTTGCCATACTCCCTTAAGATTGTGTTACAGTCTCTAAGTCACTTTCACTCAACCTTCCTTCTTTTATTTACCTGCATCAGGGCCGGGTTGCCTCCCACCAACGCCAGCACCCCCACTGTTTTTCCTCACCAGTGTTGCCCCTGGTAAATCTGTTCCATAGCTGATCCCTTCTTAGTCTACGTGTCTGCTTCCTGGAAGATCCAGACTAACACAAGTAGCCCAGGAGTGAGATCCAAGAAAACCGGTTAATAGAATAGGAGCTGATTCATCTCTGTTCCAAAGAATGAAGAGGATGACAACCTGGCTGGTAAGTGGCGTCCATATAGGCCCAGGCACCAGGTTATGGTCAGTTACTAAGTATGTCACAGATGGTGTGCAGAAGAGTTGTCAAAGCAGGCCTGAATCTGTTAGCCTTAGAAAGGCCTGCTTGCAAGGTTCACATACGTCCAGCAGTTTGGATTTCATGGGTGTTCCCCCATTCTCTTAATTGATAAGGGTGGTTTACTCTGCGTGAAGTGTTTGTACAGACAATGGGATTTATGTTGAATGCCTGCTTTCCTTCTGAGAATCATGCATTTTGGTACATGTTAGGCAAAGAATGCCTGCTTAACTGGGCACAATAAAAACCCTGGACTCCTATGCCCAGGCTCAGGCCAATTTCCTTGGTGGACGCTATTTTATACATATTATACATCTTTCCTGGAGGAATTAAGTTCATGTGTGACTCCATGGCTTCCTCTAGACCTTGTTCATGTACCTTTTCCCTTTGCTGATTTTGCTCGGTGTTCTTTTTCTGTAATAAATCATAGTTGTGAGCACAGGTCTGTGCTTAGTCCTGTGGGTACTTCTAGCAAGTTGCTTAACCTGAGGATGTTCGTAGAGACCCCAGACATAGGTGGTTCAGTTCAGTTCATCTCAGTCGCTCAGTCATGTCCGACTCCTTGCGACCCCATGAATCGCAGCACGCCAGGCCTCCCTGTCCATCACCAACTCCCGGAGTTCACTCAGACTCACGTCCATCGAGTCCGTGATGCCATTCAGCCATCTCATCCTCTGTCATCCCCTTCTCCTCCTGCCCCCAATCCCTCCCAGCATCAGAGTCTTTGCCAATGAGTCAACTCTTCGCATGAGGTGGCCAAAGTACTGGAGTTTCTGCTTCAGCATCATTCCCTCCAAAGAAATCCCAGGGCTGATCTCCTTCAGAATGGACTGGTTGGATCTCCTTGCAGTCCAAGGGACTCTCCAGAGTCTTCTCCAAAACCACAGTTCAAAAGCATCAATTCTTCGGCGCTCAGCTTTCTTCACAGTCCAACTCTCACATCCATACATGACCACTGGAAAAACCATAGCCTTGACTAGCCAGACCTTTGTTGGCAAAGTAATATCTCTGCTTTTCAATATACTATCTAGGTTGTTCATAACTTTCCTTCCAAGGAGTAAGCATCTTTTAATTTCATGGCTGCAGTCACCATCTGCAGTGATTTTGGAGCCCCCCAAAATAAAGTCTGACACTGTTTCCACTGTTTCCCCATCTATTTCCCATGAAGTGATGGGACCAGATGCCATGATCTTCGTTTTCTGAATGTTGAGCTTTAAACCAACTTTTTCACTCTCCACTTTCACTTTCATCAAGAGGCTTTTGAGTTCCTCTTCACTTTCTGCCATAAGGGTGGTGTCATCTGCATATCTGAAGTTAATTCATATTTCTCCCGGCAATCTTGATTCCAGCTTGTGCTTCTTCCAGCCCAGCGTTTCTCATGATGTACTCTGCATAGAAGTTAAATAAGCAGGGCGACAATATACAGCCTTGACGTACTCCTTTTCCTATTTGGAACCAGTCTGTTGTTCCATGTCCAGTTCTAACTGTTGTTTCCTGACCTGCATATAGGTTTCTCAAGAGGCAGGTCAGGTGGTCTGGTATTCCCATCTCTTTCAGAATTTTCCACAGTTTATTGTGATCCACACAGTCAAAGGCTTTGGCATAGTCAATAAATAAGAAATGGATGTTTTTCTGGAACTCTCTTGCTTTTTCCATGATCCAGCGGATGTTGGCAATTTGATCTCTGGTTCCTCTGCCTTTTCTAAAGCCAGCTTGAACATCTGGAAGTTCACGGTTCACGTATTGCTGAAGCCTGGCTTGGAGAATTTTGAGCATTACTTTACTAGCATGTGAGATGAGTGTAATTGTGCGGTAGTTTGAGCATTCTTTGGCATTGCCTTTCTTTGGGATTGGAATGAAAACTGACCTTTTCCAGTCCTGTGGCCACTGCTGAGTTTTCCAAATTTGCTGGCATATTGAGTGCAGCACTTTCACAGCATCATCTTTCAGGATTTGAAATAGCTCAACTGCAATTCTGTCACCTCCACTAGCTTTGTTTGTAGTGATGCTTTCTAAGGCCCACTGGACTTCACATTCCAGGATGTCTGGCTCTAGGTGAGTGATCACACCATCGTGATTATCTTGGTCATGAAGATCTTTTTTGTACATTTCTTCTGTATATTCTTGCCACCTCTTCTTAATATCTTCTTCTTCTGTTAGGTCCATACCATTTCTGTCCTTTATCGAGTCCATCTTTGCATGAAATGTTTCCCTTGGTATCTCTAATTTTCTTGAGGAGATCTCTAGTCTTTCCCATTCTGTTGTTTTCCTCTATTTCTTTGCATTGATCGCTGAGAAAGGCTTTCTTATCTCTTCTTGCTATTCTTTGGAACTCTGCATTCAGATGCTTATATCTTTCCTTTTCTCCTTTGCTTTTTGCTTCTCTTCTTTTCACAGCTATTTGTAAGGCCTCCCCAGACAGCCATTTTGCTTTTTTGCATTTCTTTTCCATGGGGATGGTCTTGATCCCTGTCTCCTGTACAGTGTCACGAACTGCAGTCCATAGTTCATCAGGCACCCTGTCTATCATATCTAGTCCCTTAAATCTATTTCTCACTTCCACTGTATAATCATAAGGGATTTGATTTAGGTCATACCTGAATGGTCTAGTGGTTTTCCCTACTTTCTTCAATTGCAGTCTGAATTTGGCAATAAGGAGTTCATGATCTGACCCATAGTCAGCTCCCGGTCTTGTTTTTGTTGACTGTATAGAGCTTCTCCATCTTTAGCTGCAAAGAATAGAATAAATCTGATTTCTGTGTTGACCATCTGGTGATGTCCATGTATAGAGTCTTCTCTTGTGTTGTTGGAAGAGGGTGTTTGCTATGACCAGTGTGTTCTCTTGGCAAAACTCTATTAGTCTTTGCCCTGCTTCATTCCGTATTCCAAGGCCAAATTTGCTTGTTACTCCAGGTGTTTCTTGACTTCCTACTTTTGCATTCCAGTCCCCTATAATGAAAAGGACATCTTTTTTGGGTGTTAGTTCTGAAAGGTCTTGTAGGTCTCCATAGAACCATTCAACTTCAGCTTCTTCAGCATTACTGGTTGGGGCATAGACTTGGATTTCTGTGATATTGAATGGTTTGCCTTGGAAACGAACAGAGATCATTGTGTCATTTTTGAGATTTCATCCAAGTACTGCATTTCGGACTCTTTTGTTGACCATGATGGCTACTCCATTTCTTCTAAAGGTGGACTCTTTTGTTGACCATGATGGCTACTCCATTTCTTCTGAGGGATTCCTGCCCACAGTAGTAGATATAATGGTCATCTGAGTTCAATTCACCCATTCCAGTCCATTTTAGTTCTCTGATTCCTAGAAGGTCGACGTTCACTCTTGCCATCTCTTGTTTGACCACTTCCAATTTGCCTTGATTCATGGACCTGACATTCCAGGTTCCTATGCAGTATTGCTCTTTACAGCATTGGACCTTGCTTCTATCACCAGTCACATCCACAACTGGGTATTGTTTTTGCTTTGGCTCCATCCCTTCATTCTTTCTGGAGTTATTTCTCCACTGATCCCCAGTAGCATATTGGGCACCTACCGACCTGGGGAGTTCCTCTTTCAATATCCTATCATTTTGCCTTTTCATCCTGTTCATGGGGTTCTCAAGGCAAGAATATTGAAGTGGTTTGCCATTCCCTTCTCCAGTGAACCACATTCTGTCAGACCTCTCCACCATGCCCGCCCGTCTTGGGTGGCCCCACAAGGCATGGCTTAGTTTCATTGAGTTAGACAAGGCTGTGGTCCTAGTATGATTAGATTGACTAGTTTTCTGTGATTATGGTTTCAGTGTGTCTGCCCTCTGATGCCCTCTTGCAACACCTACTGTCTTACTTTGGTTTCTCTTACCTTGGACGTGGGGTATCTCTTCATGGCTGCTCCAGCAAAGCGCAGCCGCTGTTTCTTACCTTGGATGAGGGGTATCTCCTCACCGCCGCCCCTCCTGACCTTGAACGTGTAATAGCTCCTCTAGGCCCTCTGGCGCCCATGCAGCCACTGCTCCTTGGACATGGGGTTGCTCCTCCCAGCCGCCACCCCTGGCCTCGGGCGCGGGTAACTCCACTCGGCTGCTCCCGCGCTGTCGCAGCCTGGCACTCTCAGCCGCTGCCCCTGACCTCGGACACAGAGTAGCTCCTCGACATAGGTGGTAACTTAGGCAAATATCCCCATAGAGAAGAATTCTGTAGAAGTTCAATGAGGCATTTCATAAGTATGGAAAGAACAATGTCTACGAGAGCAGCAGAATTGGCTGGTTACTGCTAGGTTGTACTGATGACCTACTGAAGGATAATGAGAGACCCCAGACTGTTATCAAGCTATTAATACTGAAATGACAGCCAAAGGACCCCTGGGGAGCTCACAGTTCAGTTTAATTCAGTTCAGTCGCTCAGTCGTGTCCGATTCTTTGCGACCCCATGGACTACAGCACGCAAGGCTTCCCTGTCCATCACCAACTCTCAGTTTACTCAAACTCATGTCCATTCAGTCAGTGATGCCATCCAACCATCTTATCTCTTTTCCCGCCTTCAATCTTTGCCAGCATCAGGGTCTTTTCCAGTGAGTCAGTTCTTTGAATCAGGTGGTCAGAAAAAGCGACAGCATCAGTCCTTCCAATGAATATTCAGGACTGATTTCCTTTAGGATGAACTGGTTGGATCTCCTTGCTGTCCAAGGGACTCTCAAGAGTCTTCTCCAACACCACAGTTCAAAAGCATCAATTCTTTGGTGCTCAGCTTTCTTTATATTCCAACTTTCATATCCATACATGACTACTGGAGAAACCATAGCTTTGACTACATGGACCTTTGTTGGCAAAGTAATGTCTCTGCTTTTTAATAAGCTGTCTAAGTTGGTCATAACTTTTCTTGCAAGGAGCAAGCATCTTTTAATTTCATGGCTGCAGTCACCATCTGCAGTGATTTTGGAATGCAAAAAAGTCTGTCACCATTTCCACTGTTTCCCCATCTATTTGCCATGAAGTGATGGGAAGTTTTAAGCCAACTTTTTCACCCTCCTCTTTCACTTTCATCAAGAAGCTCTTTAGTTCGTCTCCACTTTCTGCCATAAGGGTGGTGTCATCTGCATATCTGAGGTTATTGATATTTCTCCCGGCAATCTTGATTGCAGCTTGTGCGTCATCCAGTCCAGCATTTCTCATGATGTACTGTGCAATAAGCCAGGTGACAATATACAGCCTTGATGGACTCCTTTCCCGATTTGGAACCAGTCTGTTGTTCAGTGTCCAGTTCTAACTGTTGCTTCTTGACCTGCATACAGATTTCTTAGGAGGCAGGTCAGGTGGTCTGGTATTCCCCTCACTTGAAGAATTTTCCACAGTTTGTTGTGATCCACACCATCAAAGGCTTTGGCATAGTCACAAAACAGAAGTAGATGTATTTCTGGAACTTTCTTGCTTTCTTGATGATCCAGAGGATTTTGGTAATTTGATCTCTGGTTCCTCTGCCTTTTCTAAATCCAGCTTGAACATCTGGAAGTTCACAGTTCATGTACTGTTGAACCCTGGCTTGGAAAATTTTGAGCATTTCTTTGCTTGCATGTGAGATGAGTGCAATTGTGCAGTAATTTGAACATTCTTTGGCATTGCCTTTCTTTGGGATTGGAATGAAAACTGACCTTTTCCAGTCCTGTGGCCACTGCTGAGTTTTCCAAATTTGCTGGTATATTGAGTGCAGCACTTTCACAGCATCATCTTTTAGGATTTGAAATATCTCAACTGGAATTCCATTACCTCCACTAACTTTTTCGTAGTGATATTTCCTAAGGCCCACTTGACTTTGCATTCCAGGATGTCTGGCTCTAGGTGAGTGATCACACAATCATGATTATCTGGGTCATGAAGATCTTTTTTATATAATTCTTTTGTGTAGTCTTGCCACCTCTTCTTAATATCTTCTGCTTCTGTCAGGTTCATGCCATTTCCGTCCTTTATTGAGCCCATCTTTACATGAAAAGTTCCTTTGGTATCTCTAATTTTCTTTAAGAGATCTTTAGTCTTTCCCATTCTATTGTTCTCCTCTGTTTCTTTGCATTGATCACTGAGGAAAGCTTTCTTATGTTTCCTTGTTATTCTTTGGAACTCTGCATTTAAATGGGTATATCTTTCCTTTTCTCCTTTGCCTTTCACTTCTCTTCTTTTCACAGCTATTTGTAAGGCCTCCTCAGACAGCCATTTTGCCTTTTTGCATTTCTTTTTCTTGGGGATGGTCTTGATCCCTGCCTCCTGTAAAATGTCACAAACCTTCGTCCATCGTTCTTCAGGCACTCTGTCTATCAGATCTAATCCCTTGACTCTATATGTCACTTCTACTGTGTAGTCATAAGGGATTTGATTTTGGTCATACCTGAATAGAATGGTCTAGTGGTTTTCCCTACCTGGTTCAATTTAAGTCTGAATTTGGCAATAAGCAGTCATGATCTGAGCCACAGTCAGCTTGCAGTCTTGTTTTTGCTGACTATATAGAGCTTTTCTCTCTTTGGATGCAAAGAATATAATCAGTCTGATTTCAGTGTTGACCATCTAGTGATGTTCATGTGTAGAGTCTTCTCTTGTTGTTGGAAGAGGGTGTTTGCTATGACCAGTGTGTTCTCTTGGCAAAACTCTATTAGTCTTTGCCCTGCTTCATTCTGTACTCCAAGGCCAAATTTGTCTGTTACTCCAGGTGTTTCTTGACTTCCTACTTTTGCATTCCAGTCCCCTATAATGAAAAGTTCATCTTTTTTGGGTGTTAGTTCTAGAAGGTCTTGTAGGTCTTCATGGAACCATTCAACTTCAGCTTCTTCAGCATTACTGGTTGAGGCATAGACTTGGATTACTGTGATAGTGAATGGTTTGCCTTCAAAATGAACAGAGGCCATTCTCACAAGGGGATAATCAAAAGGAGCTCACAAGGGGAACTCACAAGGAGGTCTTTTCTCCTACAATGGAAAGGTTGAAAAAGCCGAGATTCAGGTCAAACCTCTAATTGTTATAGTCACAGAGCTTCAGGGACTTGAATGTTCAGCCAAATTTTATTTTGTGAAAATTCAGGATGCTGGTAGGGAAAACCTAGAACCTTGAAACATGCCATGGGGACACCTGAATGGATTCCCCTGAGGATGCTGGCTCTGCACTCCCTACTGCATCCTGTAGTCTTGGGAAAGTAGCCCACCCTTCCTACCAAGTCACCTCAGCTTATGCTAGAAGATGCTGCGAGGCTGCTACCCGCCTTTCCTCCTCTTCCCACCCTCCTCCCCTCAGAGAGTAACTGCCTGTCTCCTCTCTTTGCTGCCAGGTCTATAACTAGGGTTAATTCCTGGCTGCAAATGTGCTGGGCTTGGTAAGGGGGAAAGAAGACTAGATATCAAAAATGTAAGAAGTAGCTAGCGTATCCTGGCAGAAAGCAAGAGAGTGCTACTGGGATTAGATTTTGAAAGTCCTTGATCAAGGACTAAAACTCTCCATTAAGAGAAAGAATTCAAATTAGAAAAACAACAAAAAGTTATAAGGAACACACCTAAGGATACAGAAAGTTTGAAAGTGAAAAGATAAAGATAAACTGGGTATATAGTCTCCAAAGGCAAGCTGAGATAGTTACATTCATCTTAGAGAGAATAGACTTAAAGGAACAAAAGCATTATCAGGCATGGAGAAACTATTTATATTCTTATTGTTTATAGTTGGTTTACAATATTGTTTTGGTTTCGGGTGTACAACAAAGTGATTCAGTTATATATATTTTTTCTTCAGGTAATTTTCTAAGTTACTACAAGATAGTGAGTGTAGTTCCCTCCGCTATAAAGTAAATCGTTATTATCTATTTTATATATAGTAATTTGTATTTGTTAATTCCATACTCTTAATTTATCCCTCCCCTTTCCCTCTCCTCTTTGGTAATAACCGTAAGTTTGTTTTCTGTGTCCTTGAGTCTGTTTCTATTTTGTGTATAGATTCGTTTGTATTATTTTTTAGATTTCACAATTAAATGATATAATATTTGTCTTTGTTTGACTTACTTCAGTTAGCGTGATATTCTCTAGTTTGATTCATGTTGCGGCAAAGAGCAATATTTCATTCTTTTTTATGGTGGAACAGTATTCCATTGTATACATATACCACATCTTCTTAAACCATTCAGTTGTTGATGGGCATTAGGGTTGTTTCCATGTCTTGGCTGTTATAAATAGTGCTGCTGTGAATATTGGGGTGCATGTATCTTTTCAAATTAGTTTTCCTAGTTTCTGGATATATGCCCAGGAGTGGGGTTGCTGGATCATATGGTAGCTCTATTTTTAGTTGTTTAAGAAACTTTCATACCATTTTGCATATTGGCTATACCAATTTACATTTCCACCAACAGTGTAGGAGGGTTTCCTTTTCTCCACATTCCCTTCAGTATTTATTACTTGTATACTTTTTGATGATGGCCATTCTGACTGGTGTGAAGTGATACCACATTATGGTTTTAATTTGCATATCTCTAATAATTAGCAAGGTTTAGCATCTTTTCATGTGCCTTTTGGCCATGCATATGTCTTTGGAGAATTGTCTATGTATCTTTTTTGGAGAAATGTCTATTTAGTGTTTCTGTGCATTTTTTAATTGGGTTTGATTTTTTTTGATATTGGGTTACTGTTTGTATCTATTTTGGATACTATTGTCAGTTGAATTGTTTGCAGATATTTTTTCCTATTCTGTATGTTGTCTTTTGTTAATGATTTCCTTTGCTATGCAAAAGCCTTTAATTTGTTTATTTTTGCTTTTATTTCTTTTGCCTTGGGAAACTGATCTAAGAAAATACTGCTACAATTTATGTCTGAGAATGTTTTGTTATCTCCTCGGAGTTTTATAGTGTCATGGCAAACCATTTTGAGTTTATTTTTGCATGTGGTGTGAGGAAGTGTTCTAATTTCCTTGATTTACCTGTGGCTGTCCAACTTTTCCAACAACCACTTGCTGAAGAGACTGTCTTTTACTCATTATATTTTCTTGTTTCCTTTGTTGTGGATTAATTGACCATAGGTGTGTGAGTTTATTTCTGGGCTGTTCTTTTCCATTGATCTATATGTCTGTTTTTGTACCAGTACCTGCTGTTTTGATTACTGTAGCTTTGTATTACTGTCTGAAGTCTGGAAAGATTATGCCTCCACCTTTGTTCTTTTTCCACACAATCGTTTTGACACTTTGGGGTTATTTGTGGTTCCATATAAGTTTTACTATTATTTATTCTAGTTCTGTGAGAAATGTCATGGGTGTTTTGATAGGGATCACATTAAATTTGTATAGTATAGCTGTTTTAACAATATTAATTCTTACAATCCAAGAGCATGGGATATCCTCCCATTTCTTTGAATCATCTTCAGTTTCCTTTATCACTGTTTTATAGTTTTCTGCTTTCAGGTCTTTTGACTCCTTGGTTAAGTTTATTCCTCTTTTTTGTGTCCTTCACATTCCAATGTTAAAGTAATTCTGATCTGTATATACCAATTTAAAATAGCCTCAAATTTTATAAAGTAAAAATAGAACCATAAAAAATAACAAAAATCTATCCCAATAGTGGAGATTGCAACAAAACTTTAAAAGAAATCAGGGGAGAAGGAAGATTTAAACAGCAAAAGGAACAAGATTGTTTTAAAGTTCAAGAGGGTATTTGGTTCTAAAAGAAAGACCTCTGGCCTTTAAGTAGGATGATAGATGAATAGACTGTAAGAAGGAAAATTAGATACACAATATGTGAAACAGACAACTAAAACTTAGATTCTGTGTGTTGGAAAGGTAAAATCTGAAGTTTGATAAAATGCCAGCAGGGGGCAGAAGATTCCAAATGGGATATTCTACTTCGACCTATTGTTAGAGCTGGAAGGCTTTATGAGGATTATCAAATAAAATACTCTTTATTATGAGAATGAACATACTGAGCACTAGGAAAGATATTACTTTCCAGAGTCATATGGATAGTATAAGTGTCAAAAGCAGGACTCAAATCCCTGTCTTGATTCATCTTTAATAGGCCATAAAAGGAAATACAGATGAAATTACCAATTTTTCAGTCTTGCTCTCCCGACAGTTATTTTTATTTTTCTTAAATGGTGCAAGGATTAATGGAACCTATGATTGATTCTACGTTGTTTTTTAACAATGATGGTTGGAAAAAAATGAGCTGGATTTGAGCTTCAATAGAAATACTTTTTTTGTATTTGAATGACTGTTGAATGCAGGAACCCCCTAAAGTTATAAGCAGATTTCTGAATCCTTAAGACTGTAGCATCCTCCCTCCCCTGACACACAGATAATCTCTGCGTGTGCGTATGGTCCCCATATGCTTTAGTAAGTAGTGTTTGTGACATCCAGGGAAGGAGTCATTGTCACTGGGTGCCTATCTGTTGTCATCCTCACCATAGTTAAGGGGATTTTGCCTTTGCTTACAGCTGCAAAAAATAGATTATCAGCTTCTGAAAGCAGAAAACAAGTAGAACAACAACAAAAAACAACCTGATTTTTCAGGGGCAAAAGACAATGTGCTGGCCATACTAACCACGGAAAAGAGAGTACTAAAGGCAAATGTTCAGTATAAGAAATAAAGGAGAAATAGCCATAAAAAGAGAGGGAACTAAAAGGAGAATGAAAGACTGTTCAATTCCATATGAATAACTTTGGCAGCTTTTCTAAAAGAATATAATTTACCAAAACTGAAGTTTTAAAATCTAAACAGATATCCATAGGAGTAGAAATAGAAAAAAATCATCAGATTGCTACCAACCCCAACAAATTACCCCCATACATGGTTTCATAGGGCAACACTATTAAACCTTTAAAGGGCAGATAATTCTAATGCCTAGCAAGAGAACAACCTAGAAAGAAAAGAAGACTTCTAAATTCTTTTTGTCTAGCTAAAAAACAAACAAACAAACAAACAAGAAAAAACAGGAGAAAGCTCTGACACAAAGAAAAATGAAAGGGCTATCTTGAAAAAAGTATTAATGCAAAAATTCTAAGTAAAATATTATCACTGTGATTTCAGCAGCACTTTGATAGACTCATACACCATGACCACATGTGTTAGGGCATCAAGTAAATCATTTGGCTGAGTCGAGAGAGGGATCCTCAGAGAAGGCAATGGCACCCCACTCCAGTACTTTTGCCTAGAAAATCCCATGGATGGAGGAGCCTGGTAGGCTGCAGTCCATGGGGTCACTAAGAGTCGGACACGACTGAGCGACTTCACTTTCACTTTTCACTTTCATGCATTGGAGAAGGAAATGGCAACCCACTCCAGTGTTCTTGCCTGGAGAATCCCAGGGACGGGGGAGCCTGGTGGGCTGCCATCTATGGGGTCGCACAGAGTCAGACACGACTGAAGCAACTTAGCAGCAGCAGCAACAGCAGCAGAGAGGGATCCTAGAGAGGATGCTGAAAAGGCATTGGTCAAAATTCAACACCCATTCTTGGTGAGGGGGAAAATGGAACATAGCATAATAACATACAGCCCAACATAACCTATGCCCCAAAGCCAGCATCATGCTTAGTAGGGAGATATTTCTTCTTGTTACTGTTATTATTTTAGTCGCTAAGTCATGTCCAACTCTTTTGTTACCCCATGGACTATAGCCCTTCAGGCTCCTCTGTCCATGGGATTTTCCGGTCAAGAATACTGGAGCAGGTTGCCATTTCCTTCTTCAGGGGATCTTCCTAACCCAGGGATCAGACCCATGTCTCCTACATTGGCAGGCGGATTCTTTACCACTGAGCCACCTGGGAAGGACTGTAAATAAAGGAGGTTGCACCAGCACTATCTGCATGCATTATGAACACATTTCCAAAAAACTAAGTCAACAAAAACTACTAGAAATAAGGAATTTAGTAAAGGAGCAGTATATAAACAAATCGATCTTGACAAAAAATTAATTCCATATTAAAATATATCTCTGTAACTGCTAATACCAGCATAGTGCTTGTCATGGGGCAAGGCACAGTTCTAAAGGTTTTACATGTATTAACTCTTACGATATTCACTACACTCCATGAGGTATACACTATTATGATCTCCATTTGGAAATAAGGAAATGGTATCAGAGAGATGTAGAATGATATTTTTTGGTCATATAACTAGAACAGAATTATGCTTTTCTCCACAAGGGCCTTATTGATTCTTGATATGTAAAAGGAGGGATGTGGGACCATTTACAGTAACAACAACAAAAAATACCTAAGCATAAATTAAACCAAAAATGTGAAGTACTTATATGAAAACTATTTAAAATGCCCTTACTTCAGTTCAGTTCAGTCGCTCAGTCATGCCTGACTCTGCGACCTCATGGACTTCAGCACTTCAGGCTTTCCTGTTCATCACCAACTTCTAGAGCTTGTTCAAACGCATGTCCATTGAGTCGGTGATGCCATCCAACTGTCTCATTCTCTGTCGTCCCCTTCTCCCGCCTTCAATCTTTCCTAGCATCAGGGTCTTTTCCAGTGAGTCAGTTCTTCAAATCAGGTGGCCAAAGGCAGCTAAAGCATCAGTCCTTCCAGTGAATATTCAGGACTGAATATTCAGGATTCTCTTTAGGATGAACTGGTTGGATCTCCTTGCTGTCCAAGGGACTCTCAAGAGTCTTCTCCAACACCACAGTTCAAAAGCATCAATTCTTTGGTGCTCAGCTTTCTTTATCGTCCAACTCTCACATCCATACATGACTACTGAAAAAACCATAGCTTTGACTAGATGGACCTTTGTTGGCAAAGTAATGTCTGCTTTTTAATATGCTGTCTGTGTTTAATAAGGTTGATCATAGCTTTTCTTGCAAGGAGCAAGCATCTTTTAATTTCATGGCTGCAGTCACCATCTGCAGTGATCTTGGAGCCCAAGAAAATAGTCTGCTACTATTTCCATTGTTTCCCCATCTATTTACCATGAAGTGATGGTATGGATGCTATGATCTTTGTTTTTTGAATGTTGAGTTTTAAGCCAGTGCTTTTCACTGTCCTCTTTCACCTTCATCAAGAGGCTCTTTAGTTCCTCTTCGCTTTCTGCCATAAGGGTGGTGTTATCTGCATATCTGAGGTGGTTGATATTTCTACTGGCAGTCTTGATTCCAGTTTGTGCTTCATCCAGCCTGGCATTTTTCATGATGTACTCTGCATATAAGTTAAGTAAGCGGGGTGACAATATACAGCCTTGATGTACTCCTTTCCCAATTTGGAAACAGTCTGTTGTTCCATGTCCAGTTCTAACTGTTGCTTCTTAACCTTCATACAGATTTCTCAGGAGGTACATAAGGTGGTCAGGTGAAGAATTTTCCAGTTTGTTGTGATCCACACAGTCAAAGGCTTTGGCATAATCAATAAATAAGAAATAGATGTTTTTCTGGAACTCTCTTGCTTTTTTAATGATCCATCCAGTGTTGGCAATTTGATCTCTGGTTCATCTGCCTTTTCTAAATCCAGCTTGAACATCTGGAAGTTCTTGGTTGAGGTACTGTTGAAGCCTTGCTTGGAGAATTTTGAGCATTACTTTGCTGGTGTGTGAGATGAGTGCAATTGTGCAGTAGTTTGAGCATTCTTTGGCATTGCCTTTCTTTGGAATTGGAATGAAAACTGACATTTTCCAGTCCTGTGCCCACTGCTGAGTTTCTCAGGTTTGCTGGCATATTGAGTGCAGCACTTTAATAGTATCATCTTTGAGGATTTGAAATAGCTCAACTGGAATTCCATCACCTCCGCTAGCTTTGTTCATAGAGATGCTTCCTAAGGCCCACTTGACTTTGCATTACAGGATGTCTGGCTCTAGGTGAGTGATCACACCATCATGGTTATCTGGGTCATTAAGATCTTTTTAAAATGCCCTTAAAGAATATAAAAGAAGACTTGAAACAGTGGAAAGGGCTATTATAGAAAATAAAAATTTCACTGGAAAAAAGAATGAATGGGAGATAAGGCACATGAAAATTCTAGGCTTAGGTCACTGTTTACTAGAAGGACTTGGGATATTAAGGGAGAATCCTTTTATACTTGTGAGAGATTTGAACACATTTATAGGTCAAGAGGAAGATATCAGTTCAGAAACAGAAATTAAAGATAAAGGAAATGGAAATAATTGAAGCAAAATCTGAAATGAGGGAGAAACTGGTGTGTGAAGGTTTCAAATATTTTTTCCATCGGCACAGGAGGAAAGGACTGGAGTAGATGCAGTTTTGCGGGGAGAGGATGGACAAGGAGTTGTCGGATCTGATTTTAATTTCTTGCCTAAATGAAAGATGTGGCAAGATCTCTAGAGGGAAGTTGTGCAGAGTGGCAAAAAAAGATGAGAAAAGAAGTGGATCCAAGACATGTAAAGGGGTAGGGAATAATGAGCCTGAGGTAACTGGGATTATCTTGAGAGGCTCCATTGAACAGTTATGCCTTGTTCTGCTGCTCTGATGGAGATGGGAAGATGGCATCCTGAAGGGGAGTTCTGTCGTTGGGGCCTTAAGGTTGTCAGTCCTGGAAAGACCATGGATGGAGTGAAGATGCTCAGACAAAATAGTTTAAGTGATAGATGGGGAAGAAAAGAAAACTGAAAAAGTTTAACAGCCAGAGGAAAGTGATGGTATCTAGGCATTAAATAAATTTTAAATCTCTTCTTTAGATCAGTGAATCCTAGGATGAAAGCTAAGGAATCAAGAGAACAGGAGGTTTTGAGCAGAGATAGAATTACTAAGATGTCAGAGCTGGAGTTCTTGCTGATAACAAGTGTGGACATATATGGAGGTGGTTTGAATGAACTACAGGTTTTGAGAGTAGATGTCAAAAAAATCATAAAAGTTACCATGTTGACACTGAACTTTTCCACATGATTATAGAGAAAGATTGGAGAAGAACTGAGCTAGCTGATGTCCCCAGTGAATGGGGGAAACAGCTTGGAAGACATTAGGTGACACATGGAGAAGAAAAGCTGGTAGAGCTAGCCAGCTGAGTCATAAAGGAAGAGAGCTTTGCATGGGGCTGAAGGAGAGAGTGGATGGGGAAGTGGGAATCAGGAGGAAGGTGTGTGTTGCACAGTTTTTGAAAAGTTAAATCCAAAAGTTAAAAACTGGTGCAAGGTGGCTGGTACTCCTGGTACTAGAGTTGCCAGATTTAACAAATCCATATTATAGGATGTGAATAACTTTTTAGTATAAATCTGTCCCATTGCACAGAACATACTTAAACTAAAAAATTACTTGTTTATCTGAAATTCAGACTTAACGAGGTATCCTTTATTTTATCTGGCAACCCTACCTGGTGTCCCTAACAGATACGAATTCAAAAACCCCTCAGAAAGACGTTATCACAAAGTTTTCACCAGGAAGAAAAAACCCTGCTGAGGGATGACTCACAGACAGCAGTCTGAAACCACACAAACTATCACAAACAAGAGTCCTCTGGTAGAAACGACAATCAGGACAGAGCCTCCGGAACTTCTTCAGTCACTGGGCCAATCCTCCTTGAAAACTGTCCTGAGTGCTGGGAATATACGTGGGGAACAAAAGAGACAAAAGTCATTTCCTTCATTGGATGTGATCTAGTGGGAGAGTCAGATAATAAGCAAGAAAATAAAACTGTGCTGGATTAGACAGTGACACACGTCAAGGAGAAAAGTGAAGCAGGAAAGGAGATAGAAAACGTGTTAGGGGAGCAATGTGCAGTTTTCTGACAAGGACAGGAAGATGATAAGGGGCTTTCGCTGGAGTACAGACTCGATGGGGCTGAGAGAACAAACTGTGCCGCGGTCCAGGGGAAGAGGTTTCCAGGGAGAGAACAGCAAGTGCAGAATACGTCCCTGGCATGGGTGGGCGACAGCCAGGGGCTCCACGTGGCTGGCCTGGGGTGAACAAGGTGGGGGATGACGTCAGACAGGTGACAGCCCGATGCGGGGTGTCCTGTCCAACAGTAGTCACATCTGGCTTCTACATTTAAATAAATGAAAAGTCAACAAGATTAAAAAGATTTTTCTTCATTCACTCCAGCCACATGTGACTCTGGTAGTTACCCTACTGAGCAGCTCAGAGAATATTTCCGTTCTTGCAAAAGTTTCATTGGGCAGTGTTGACGGAGCCTTATAAAATCACTACACAGACTTTGTGGGTCTTACTCTCAATGAGATGAAGATAACAAAATAAAAAAGAATGTAAGATGAATAGGTTTCACATGATTAAAAGAAGGAATCAAAGCCAAAGAAATTACCAAGACACTGTAGAAAAGGGAAGACTTGAAAAAGAATCAGTAGACCCTCCAGAAATTTTAATTGACATTAAAACCTCAATGATTAAATAGCAGATAGCAAAACTGGAAATTAGTAAACTGGAGTATAATATGTAATCTTATACAGTGCTTCATGTGGGTCAGGGAGAAGGCAATGGCACCCCACTCCAGTATTCTTGCCTGGAAAATCCCATGGATGGAGGAGCCTGGTAGGCTGCAGTCCATGGGGTCCCTGGAGTTGGACACGACTGAGCGACTTCCCTTTCCCTTTACACTTTCATGCATTGGAAAAGGAAATGGCAACCCACTCCAGTGTTCTTGCTTGGAGAATCCCAGACACAGGGGAGCCTGGTGGGCTGCCATCCATGGGGTCGCACAGAGTCAGACATGACTGAAGCGACTTAGCAGCAGCAGCAGCAGCATGTGGGTCAGACAGTGCTCTGAAAGCTTCATTTAATACAACAGCTATAGGTAGGGGAGAGTGTATTTTTTCCCCAGGTAACAAGCAAGGAAACAGGTGCAGAGAAGTTCTGGTTCCTTGCCCATCATGCACTCAACCACTATGCTATATTGTCTTTCAGGAATTTACCTGGAATGCAACAAGAACAATAAAGAGAAAATAAGAGGGAAGAAGAGACATGATGGAATGAGAAGGCCCAGTGAGCCTCCACAGGAATCCCAGGAGTGAATAAAGAAAACAGCAGAGGCAAGTAGTATTGGAAAAGGGAGGCTGAGACTTTTTCATAGTTCATATTGAATCCTGAGATTCTGGAAGCCCCAAGTGAATACAAATGAATTTATAGCAACCCCAAGTGGTAAAATTGCAGAATACCAAAAGCAGAGTGAAAACCTCTAGGGGAGTTTATTCCCAGAGCAAGGAGAGGCTGGGTGAGAGAACCATAGTTGGAAGTGAAAGATCAGTAGCGGGCCATGAACACAGCAGTGTGGCTTTGAGAAGGGCACTACTAGGTGACTGGATGGGCTGGGTTTGGGGGCAGAGACCGCTAGGAGGACTCATTCAACCCTAGCTTCTCATCAGTGGGACTCAGCTTCTCCCAGGTCCTGGTGAGAGCCCAAGCTTGTGCTTTCTCTCAAGGAAGTACAGGGTGAGTGTGGCTCTCAGAACCTTAATAAATAGTTGGTGCGTAAACAAATGCGAGAAGCATTTTGAGAATAATGAGGCCAAGCTGGTGGCTACACTTGGATTGCTAAATTGATGTATATATGAAAGGCCTTGTGATGATGTTTTTGTGAAAGGTTATTCATTGTGATAAATATGATTTCAGTTTCTGCTAAGAATCTAAAGCAGTGCAAAACAAACAAGAGAAATCTCTAGCATCCTTTCTAGATGTTTTCTAGGCTGATTATAAATATGAGTTAGTGCACGTGTAAATCATAGTAATAGAAGCCAGAGCAGCGTCAGCAACCTCTGTGGATGGCAGTCTTGTCTAAGCAGATATCTTTCTGCCACAATTGTAAGAAGTGACAGACTGCAATCTTTGCCTCCCAGTAGGATTTGATAACATAGAAAAAAAAACAGACAGTTGCCTTATCATAGGTGCTAATTTTGCAAAACGGAAAAGAAAAGCATAGTATTTTCCTGCCCTTATCCTGTAGTTTAGGCTTGGCTGTGCTGGGTGTATCAGACAGACTTTTCCACTGACCATCCTGGGCTACGCAGTGAGGCCATCCTGAGGAAGTGGTGTTCCAAAACAAAGTCCTGTCCTTGCTCTTTCTGTCATGATTGGATCATATATACGGGAAAGAAATGGGATAGATGGACACTGCCCCACCATAGAGAAGTGTGGGGTTTTTTGACTAGTATTTTAATGTTAAAAATACATGTAGCCCAAATGTCACAGTTCTTATCTGTGAGCCTTGGAGGAAGGCACACTCATATCGTTTTTATGCATGAGGAAACTGAGGCTCAGGGTTAGGCAATGACAAACTGGATATACAGATGGGTCATGGGCAGACCATAAATAAAACAGAACTCTGGCTGGCTGCCTACAGCAATAAGCATAGGAAACCAACTCATTATCCATAGTAGCCAGTAGAGAGGCCAGCCTGCTGTAAGTCAGGCTTGTAGGAAGTTGGACCACTACTTCTGGAAACAATGAAGGAAGCCAAATTAAAATGCCTGAAACTGACCCCAGAGCGCTAGGACTTTATTAATAACTGACAGCTTCCCTCATTTCTGTCCCTATTTCCAACTTAGGACCAACCAGAGGAAGCCACGTCTGCTCTTCCCATTGTACCGCTTGCCCTTGTCTGGAGGCTGAGCCTCCAGTGCCTTCAATAGGCCAGCAAGCAGGATACCAATGAGAGACGGGTCTGTACATTGGTTTGGCATAGTTTATTACAATTAGTATGCGTAGAAAACCATGTAAACTCACAAGGTAAATGGTTTGTCCTCCATAGTAACCACAGATAGTCTGCTGTGACCTTCCAGCACCTCAGAATCACAGAAAGTGTCATACAACTAGTATTATACATTTTTAGGGAAAGAATTTTTTGGTCCACATTTTCCATTAAAACAAAAACATACACTTTCCTCTTTGACAAAAGAGGTTAAATTCGCACCCTGCCCCCGTCCCCCGCCCACAGTGAACTTACAAAGCAAACTCAGATAAAACCACCGGACAACGAGGTACAGCTGAAGTCAGGGCCAATCTGGAATTATAGAACCTACTTAAGGGAAAATTTTTTCTTACAAAATTAGCGCTTTCCAGCCATCTCAGTAGAAAAAGCCCTATGTAGATTTGCCTTCAGTCACTTTAACAAGAACACACTTCAAATAACTTTTTTGTGTTTCAAATAGTACAATGTGCTGTTTCCGAGAGTCATGAAAAGTGTGGGCGTCTGACCTCAGCAATATTTTTCATCTGAGGTACAAAAGCATCTGACACAGTAATTTAGAGCGTAATTGCTGTGCCACCTTCACTCTGTCTGTTGAGAGAGCAGTTTTGGTTGCTCTAAGTCTGGGCATTTGGCTTTGCAGACAGTTTGAAAAGGCAGATTTGCATGTGAAAGCGAGTTATCTGCCAGGCCCGAGGTGAACAAGAAGCTACGTGTCAGGAAGGCCAGCTGCTCAGAGGGCCAAGTCCTGCAGGCTGAGGGAAGGGAGGTCCCCTGCAGGCCACAGAGACCTGGTCCTTGCACCCCTTGACAGGCCACTGCGCATGCCCACCTGAAGTGGGGCCTAAGGAATCGGCAGCTGCCGAGGTGCCTGTATTTTGTTTGTTCTTTTTAACCTACTGATAGTAATTGCAAACAACCACCCTGGTGTGCTTTTCTTGTTTCAAGTAATTTCATTCCTTCCAGGAGAAGAATGTTAACAATGCTTTCAGTTTTCCATATCAAAGGAAAGGAAATGAGCCATAATAACAACAAGATTAAGTTTAAACAGACCTGCTGCTAACACGGTATCAGATAAAATATATTTAAAAAGTGAACATAACTATTATATGTTTTTGCAACAGCTGCATTCTCCCACTTAACCTCCCTGCAGAACGAAAATCTGCTAAAGCAAACTTAAGTTACTTTAATTCTTGTTAAATACAACTCTGTACAGATTGCACATTTTTACATCGAAGCAGCTCAGTATCACAGTTAGAGAAATGAAAACGCCATCCGAAAATGTTCATTTTTCGAGCCCACAAAACCCAACAGACACTGGCCCTCAGGGTCAAAACAAAACCAGCTGCACAATTCTGTAAACAGTGTGGAGGGGGCGCTCCCCGCAGGATCCTGGTCCACTGCGCACACACGCACGCGCACACACCACACTCACACGCACACTCTCCCGAGCGCATCGGCTTCCAGGGCGGCGCGCAGCCTGGCGCTCAGTACCGCAGCAGCAGTTTGGTTCACAGTGTGTGTGTTCACAGAAGAGCGGTCATGGCCGTCGGGTTGAGGGGTCTGAGGCAGTCTCGGGGGGCCAAGTAGGCAGCACTGCTCGCGGGGCTGACCTGGGGCTTCGGATGGTCGGGAGGGGCGCACCCTGCGGCTAAGCCGCCGCCCTTGGGCTGGTCGTAGCCCGGCTCCGCCGGCGCGGGGCTCGGCGGCCGCTGGTAGCCGGCAGCTGGGGAGAAGGCACCAGAGGAGAGGGAGTGCTTGTGCGCCGGCCGGGGCCCCGGGACGCGGTAGCCGCTCCGCGCCGAGAAGGTGTGCGCGCGGGCCAGGTGCCGCTCCACGATGGGCGTGGCGTACTCGGGCTCGGGATTGGTCAAGGGCAGCGCATACTCGTGGCGGCCGGCCGGCAGGGGGCAGTCGTAGTGGCCGCCGGCCTCGGTACCCGGCCCCGCCGCGTCCGCCTCGGTGTCCATCGGCCGGAAGGTGGAGCCCTTCCTGGTGACCGTCTCGGTGCCAATCATGAGAGGCTGCTGGTAATCTGAAACCCAAAGAGTAGACTTTTGGTACTCTAGCCACACCCCGGCTGTCCGCAGAGGGAGTGCTCTGCCCGGTGCCTGACGTGTACCCGGCGGAAGAAAAAGACAGGGATGTAAGCAGCACAGATACCACACTTCGAGAGGCGGAGATTACCTCTAACCACACCTAGGGGTATGAGGGAACATCTTCATGGAGCGCTTAAACTGGCTCTTGAAAGGCTAAATTTTGGAATTGAAAATAATACTGTCAGGAAAGGGAAAAGTGATTGAACAACCTATTAAACAACCATGAACAAAGAGTGTGGTGTGACCAGAGTATAGGAGATGTGGAGAAATTTAATAGAAAGCAAAGACCAGAGTGATAAGTTGGGAGTTAATGACAACTGGTAATGGTGATCATGGGCTTCCCAGGTGGCGCTCGTGGTAAAAAACCTGCCTGCCAATGCAGGAGACGTAAGAGACGCGGGTTCGATCCCTGGGTCAGGAAGATCCCCTGGAGAAGGGAATGGCTACACACTCCAGTAATGCCTGGAGAATCCCACGGACAGAGGAGCCTGGCCACAGTCCATGAGGTGAGAAAGAGCACACAACTGAGCGACTAAACAACAACAATGATAATCATAGAGCTCACGTTTACTGAGTCCTTTCTTGGCGCCAGGCACTATTCTATAACATTAATATATCAATTAGTTAAATCCTCTGGAAAAAAATGGCAACCCACTCCAGTAGTCTTGCCTGGAGAATCCCATGGACGGAGGAGCTTGGTGGGCTACACTCCACGGGTCGCAAAGAGTCGGACACAACTGAGTGACTTCACTTTCCTCATAGTACTTTTACAAACGGAAAACTGAAGCAGAGAGAAATTTAAGTAATTTTTCCAGGATCACACAGGTAGCAGCTAGTGGGGCAAGAATGCAAACACATGCCCCAGGTGCGAGTTGTTACCTATGCCCTAGATCGTGGTGGGCAGTGAGTGCCCTGCCAGGGAGTTTGGCTTAATTGTGTAGAAACCTATGGAGATTCTAAATAAGTGACTGGCAACGAGAGGTAACCCTGGAAGGAGACAGAAGAGGGAAAGATAAAAGTAAAAAGAGAAATGAAACCCAAAAAGTCATCAATTAGGGGACTAGCAGCAGCTTTGGAAGGACCACACTTTGGGGACAGGTATCAGAAGAATATGGCCTCCTTCATAGCTCAGTTGGTAAAGAATCTGCCTGCAATGCAGGAGAGCTGGGTTCGATTCCTGGGTCAGGAAGATCCCCTGGAGAAAGAACTGGCAACCCACTCCTATATTCTCACCTGGAGAATCCCATGGACAGAGGAGCCTGACAGGCTACAGTCCATGGGATCACAAGAGTCGGACATGACTTAGCGACTAAACCACCACCATCAGAAGAATTGGTCACCAACAATGTAAGTAGGGTAAGAGGAAAGAGGATGCTTCCCAGCTGTTAAGCCCTGAAAAATGGGATGCACAGATGGAAGCCACTTAGAAAAGGAGTTCCTGGAGCATATGGGTTAGTAAATGATTGTTGTGGGACTTTCCTGGTGACCTAGTGATTAAGACTCTGCATTTCCAATGCAGGGGTTCAATCCCTGGTAAGGGAAAGAAGATCCCATGTGCCATAGGGCATGGCCAAAAAGTTTTTTAAAAATTAAAACAATTTTTTCAATTTCTTTTTAAAATTTCACTTACTATTTATACTGTATTTTATAAAACTATTGGTCCTTGATGGATTAGACATTTTGAAAAACCAAACAATAGATCCTTCTTCATAAATCCAGTGACTCCACAATGGCTTGTCAAAACCCTGAGGCCATTCTAACAGATTGCCTCATCTTCTTCCTCTTTCTTCAGGGCAGGAGCTCTGCTGAATTCATCTTTCTAGTCCCTCTTTCCTAGTGCCTTAATCAAAACCTTAGTAACAAAAATAGATTAAGTAAGGGCATCCAAATTTCAGTGGTACTTCAGGACCATCGCTCTGGGTGTCAGAGGCCCTGCAGGTGTAAGAGTCTAGGCTAAATGGGGCTTCGGGGAAATATTTCAGTGTTAGTTTGTGACTCTTTATAGAGCACAGAGAGAAAATGTCATACGTTACTGATTTACCAGATCCTGTCTAAACAAAAGATTTTAGTTGTGCTTCTCTTCCTGGCCTCCCCTCTCCCATAAGCAGCACCTTATAGCAGGGTCACAGAGACTTGGTACCTACCTGCTATATCACTGGTGATGAGATCCAACTTTTGTGTCATCTCCTTTTCATTATTGTAGCTGATGGTAAACTCAGCTGACTGATGCCTGGCAAAGGGATACTTGATCTGCTTCCAACAGTCTGGAATAAAGATAACACGAAACAAATATCTCAGGATTATAACACGGTTACTCCACAATAGGTTCCTCCTAAAGTCAGAGGTCAGGATGCCTTTTGCCAGCTGACTGTGGCACATGCACAACCACACTCTCCAGGTGTGTGGTAGAAACAGCATGCTGAGGTCACTACAACAGCAGCACACACCACCCAAACCACACTTTCCACCGTGCCTGTAAAATGCACTGTGTACCCATCAGCCCCCAGATTATCCCCAGTTTAGACCACCCGGGCATGAACTTTCCTAATCTGAGCTGACAGGGCACTTGTGACCTTGAAGAGTCCACACAGCTTGCGGTTCAGAGCCTTTGAAGGTGGCACCCTAAGGTGGCCTTGAGATTCTCAGGGGTCCTGTCTGCTGCCCTCTCTCTGGACCACAGCTGATTCACTGCAGGGCATCCCGTGTCCTAAGGAGTCTCTGAAACCTTCGAGACCCAATCCTTCCCCCGATTTCCCAGAATGAGAAACGCAAGGCCTGGAGGTACTGGGGGTGCTGTCTTCTCCTTGATGACAGGCAGTGTGGTGACTCAAACTCCAGTTGCCAAAAAAAAATTTTTGACAAATGATGGGATACAAAGGTAAAAGTAAACTGGCTATGAAGATTCTGAATTAAGAGATAGGATACAATATATTCTTTCCTGTTAGATTTGCTAACTTAAAGCTATTAAACCTTATTTCTTTAACCATGTGTGTGGGTTTTCATGTCCTCAAAGACAGAATAAAACTGTAATAGTTTTTTCAACCAACCTGTTTTCTGAGTCTTAGATGATCCATAAGGATTTCCTTTCTTCTTCTTCCTATTAAAACAAAAAAATCCCACTGAAAATATTTCTAAATGATAGGTACTACTCATGAAATAATACTTGATACTTTCTCCCTCTCTCCAACTTGTTTTAAAAGTATAAATTAACATTTTATCTTGGAAGAAGTGATGCTGCTTTCTACACATGAACATATGAGGAGCAGTAAACTTTTGTAATTGTTGACATAATTAGAATAAAAATTTTAAATGTGAAGTCACATACTTTCTAAGGACTGCAAAGATTGCCACTCCAGCAGCCAGCACGAAGAAGAGCACCAGTAGAATAACAATAGTTGTGATGTTTAATCCTGAAAAGGGGGAGAGCCACCACATTACAACAGAAATGAAGAGCGACCAAATCCCGTGATCTAAAACTGAACACTGATTTGAAAAGTCCTCACTGGTTTAACATGTGGGGAAAAAGAATACACGCTAGACATGTACTGATACTGGAAACCAAAAAGAGAGGACTCAAAACCCCAGCTGAAGTTTAGGAAAATAAAATTGATCTTTTTTCCCTCCCGCAAAGGCACTTTCCAGTGTTTCTTGGGATTAACATTTACTCTGAGTTTGTTGCCTGGATCAAATTAGACTAAAAATCAAAATGGTTGGGGAGGTTTACAGCTGGCCTTATTCAGGTAGGTAGATGATGTAAGCACAGTGCAGAACTCTCAGCGTGGCTCAGGTAAGCATTTCCCAGAGATGGGGGCAGGTAAGCATTTCCCCAAGACGGGGGCAGGTTTGGACCTGTAGGGTAACAGAAGCCCAGGGAAGCAGACCTTTGGAACTGTGGGCTGAAGGGAAATGCAGCCCAACATCAGACCATGTCTTCCCACAACTGTCTGTTCTAAGGAAGAAGGTCACTTAACAGCCACTGAAGACCCCCAGCTTGTAGAAACTATGAGAACTAAAGGAGAAATATTTCTTCTTAACCCTTCTTTTTTCTGTGTTCGCTGGGAAGAAAATAAAGGAATGATCAGGAGTGGAAATGTGTAGTTCATGAAACGGAGGACAGGGAACTTAGAAGGGAACAATATTTATGTAAATTACAGTGTTGTTATTTATAGGAGTGGGAATTTGGGAAAAATCTAACAGTTCAAACATCCAGTAACAGGGGAATGGTTAACTATGTTAACTAAATATGTTAATTAAATATGTCCATATGAAGAAACACTATAAAGATATTAATAACTGTTTTTCAACTATTTAATAGCATTGGAAAATGCTCAAAATACAATGTCAAATGAAAAATATATGCTACAGAACAAAATATGTGCTATGCTGCCATTTTGTTTTGAAGTTACAAAAATATTATTGGATACACAGTGGAATATAGTGACCATGGATGCTGATTTATGGATGATTTTTATTTTCTTATATATATATCTCTCTCAAATCTACCAAATTGTATAAAATGTGCAAATTATTTTACATTCTGAAAAAAATAAATGTATTTTTAATGTTTATTATTTTAAGTTGTGTGTCTCAGAGAACTTTCTCTAATGTACTTTTTAATGGTTATTAGAGTGTTCCATGGCATGAATATGCTATTGGTATTTTTTTCCTACAAAAGATTTACATAGTGTTTGAAGGGCACATACTTTTGTTTCCAGTCTGTTTCTACTTTCAGCATCGCAATGAAAAATGTGGATACATATTATCTTATGCATATGCAGATACCTCTGAACCATCTGCCTCCAGACACTTACATGACAGAGGTAAAAAGAATGTTGTTGAAGCTCCTGTATTATTGGCTGGAATACCAGTTATGTTCCTTAAGAAACCACAGAACTATCCCTGCCATACCTTTGGGCATTTCTTCAGAGGGGATGGGTTTTGAGATTGTCTTATCTTCTCCTTTCGTTGAACCAACAGTATTCACACTTGTTTTGTGCCACACCAGTGAGTCATTACCTGAGTGAGAAGAGATGTTGGAGAAACCACACTGGTAACAGCAGTTTGTGAAAGGAGGGGGCCAGAATTCAGTAACTCCATCACTCACCTTGCGTCCTGCTTGGTGCAACCTGGCAACCAAGGAGCTCCACTTTCAAGGCTATCCGCTGGTGCCATGTCTGCGGGATGACGCGCACGTATCTGGCCACAATGGGAGGGATGAAATTGTTCCGCACAGGGTCCCGAAAATTAGAGTTGCCCTGAAACACCTGTAGGAACAAGTAACTTTTACCTAAAGATTCTATTAGTTTCTAGGTCTTGATCAACCCACTCATACCTGGTGATACGAAATCATTGCATTTGTATAGACATGCCTGATAGTGAAGATACAAGGCTTTGCACCCAAAGGCTAAGTAATTGCCTGTGGTGCTTTGCATCTGTTTTCTGGAAACACACTAATGAAAATATCCAGAGGCCCGCTCTCCGGCTCAGTTCCTCCCTCCAGAGTGTCTCTTACCTTTTCTTCATTATTCACAATTCCTTTATAGGTCTTCCACTTGGAGTTGTTGTTTCTGAAGTTCATTACAAAACTCTTTACATAGAAGTCGAAATCTGACTGTGTGGATCCTGTGGTCCTAATTCCTTGTTAAGAAAATATTATTTATGGGTTAGTTTTAAAAATATGTTATACATAACTTGCTTTCTTATTTTCAGGTTTCTTTTCCTTTCCTCCCCTCCCCCATCTGAAATTTCAAATCATTTTTCAGGCCTGCTTTTCTTATCTGCATCTAGAAACGTGATGACAGATGAGTTTTCACACTGACAACATGCCCTAAAAAGGTTTCCACAAAGAGATACCAGCTCTCTTATCCACACACTGTATACCCTCCACACGGGTTCTTCTCACAGAGACAAGGTGAAGATTTGTTACTTTTAAACAAAACATGATATTTTGAGATGGGGACACCCATGCAAATTCAGAACAATTTCAATGGCAAGTCATCTTGTTTCATGAAATTGCAGTTGTGTCCGTACCTGTTATTTTCTTTTTCTCTCCCAAATCTATTCTCAGCCACTCTCTCTGTTTGTGATTCTTGCTCCTGTCCCCTGAAGCCCACGACGGGCCTTGGTCCTGAAGTCGGGCTTGGCCAGGAGACCAGCGGACCTGATCTCCAGTCTCATTGATCCACTCCCAAGAAGAAGAAGCTCTGATTTGCCTGTCAGGTTCCAAACTCAAGGATCCACTGCAGCCTAGGATAAAGGGCAGGAAAAGATTTCAGATATGGACACAAAATGAAAGCAAAAAAAAAAAAAAAAAAACCACCCCACTTCACCTAGAATGATTCAGTTGATTTACTTCCGTTCTGATACTGAATCAACTGTTTAATTACTAGTTGTTAATGATCCAGAGTTCCATTTGACTTGTTGGTCCTGTGGCGTCTTGAAATTGTTGCTGTTTTTTTTTTTTACAGAATTTATATCCCCTAAAAGTGATCTCTCTCTGTCCCCACTGTAGATTTTCCTCTCTATCCTCCTAAATTCACCCTAATTTCAATGAAGTGCAAGGTGTCTTAAAAGCTTAATGCTGAGGTTCTTTTCAGTTGATTAGAAGGGGGACTTCCTGCTCTGTACCCTTGAAGAGCAGGTACTGCAGGTGCTCAAAGATCAGTTCACCATACCCAACATCACCCCTAGGCGCTTAACTACAGCAATGCCCAAGACAATGCGGAGGTAGCAGATGCAAGGCCAGCCCTCTTCCTGGGCAGAGAGGACAAGTTTACAGTGTTCTCCCCAAGTATCTTATATGAGGGAGACTATTTCCCCAGGATAAGTTCCGTGATAGAGGGGCTAAAAAAAGCCTTTATACTATATATTCATTTTCAATAACTTGATCACAAATACAAGTTGTACTTACTCAAAAGCTTTTTCTGTTAAAAACTGACAAAGGAATTTATCTTAAATGTCATTTTAAATTTTCATTCTTTTTGGCAAAAGTTTGAGAGATTATAAAGAAAAATATTTTCTTCCTAGTGCTAGTAGGGTTTATTCTCTGATGTATTTTTAAGTCACAGCATATTGGTGCTACATAGCCTGAGGGGAAACAAAAATAATCCTTTAAACTATCTCATCTGAGGGGTATGGAAGAATAAACTACCCCTGAAGATTTTTAAATTATCAAATTCTTAAGGAAAGCACGATCCTTACCATTGGAGGTAAACAGAAATCGCTTGTCTGACAGGGAACCACTGAAATAATAAACACAAAGATGAGGAGGTGAGTTGCTTAACTGGATCTTAATGACTGGCACAGCGCTACAGCATGGGGCTCAGAGCCTTCCCACACCACACGTGGTCCTCAGAGCACCTGGCAAGGCCACTCTTTCTCCATCACTGGTATTTATTTCATAGACCAAGAAACTCAGGCCCTTTGAAGGTAAGCAACTTCCCTAAATTCATACAGGTGGCAAGTGGCCAGGACTCTTGAGGCACTGCTTGTGAATAAAAATTCCGTGCTGTTTCCATCACGCCACACTGTACTGGGAAGGAAATGTACACATATATGGTCTCTAGAACACCCTGAAATCCCAGGTAATGAGTTTGTGGTGACAGAGGCAGAAAGGACGCCTGCCCTAGACATGCCCTTTGCTTCAGCAGGCACCCGCACAGCGCCCCACTATCAACCGTCAAGGAACACTGAGACATGAAGACGCCTGCTCACTTTTAGAAGAATGAGCATGTTATCTGCTGCCTTTGCTACAGACTTCACTCCTTCCCTGAGTGGCCCTTCTCAGCCTGAGGGACCTCCTCAGCCTGGTCTCTCCAGTCACACTCCGACCTCCTGCAGCAAAGACACCAGGCCATGAAGCAGTTCCTGCCTCTGGATAACAAGGTATAGCTGGAGAAAACTCAGAGCGCCTCACTGACAGGTCCTGCACCTGGCCCCCTCTGCTGCTGGACAGTCCTGCACAGCTGGCGTCGACCCTCGGGGCTCTGGGCCCCCCAGTTCTATGACTTGTATTACTCTCCTGGCGAACTTATCAAATCAGCCTTGCTCTGCAGTTGTCTCCTGCAGAGAAGAGGTTCCTAAGGCCTACCATCACATTTTTCTTTTTGTAAATCCCTCAACCCAATGCTGTGACAGTACAGAGAATGAATAGAAACTTGAAATTCTCAAGATTCATCTTATATGCATCATACTTTATGTATTAGATACTAGAGGTAAACAAAAAAGGTAGATATCACTGTCATGTTCAATTAGTCTACAATCTGAGTACTGCTTACAATTTTAAATGTTTTGACTCAATTACTATGGCAATAAAGGACAAAGAGTACTGAAATGTGAAATCCACAGAGAATCCAAAAATAGTCTGGACAAGAGTATTAGCACATTCACATCAAAGGTTTTGATTTTTGTTTTTTTTCTTAAGTAACAGGTTTTTCTTTCATATTCTTTGTCCACTCTCAGGAAGAGACTCTGTAAGCCTTGGTTTTCCACATTCAGGTTCTATTATGATCCATGCCGAGTATAATGCAGGGACCAACCATTTCATACATGAGAAAATGCAGGCCCACGTGGATCATCGGACCTCCTTCAGTTCATAGTTAGTGGCTGAGTGGGGGTGAGGACCCAGGTTTCCTAACCTTTAAAGAAAGGTTCACACTGTTGCAGTTCACATTTTTCCGATTCATATTTAAATTAGTTAAGATGTATTTAGAACCACTTCTTAATTTTTCCATTTCCTCTAACATTTCTCCACTATTACACTTGAAGTTTGGCCGGATAAGCCCAAATAATACTGCCTCTTCCCTGATCGCCTGGATGTGCTCTCACTGCCATGAATCATTAAAAGATTTATTCTGTGACTGAAAAAGAGAAGTTAAGGCAAGAAGGTTAGCTTTGGAGTTAACCCTGAGAAGATGATGATGCTAGGGAAGGCTGTGCTTCTCAGACCTCTCTGCCTGGCTTTCCTCTATTATCAGCTGGAATATGTTTTTCCATTTCACCCAATTAAACTAATTAAATACAACCACCTAGAGAATTCTGTAGGTAAATAAGCTGCTGCTTTTAAAAATAAAAACCCCCTAGGGAGGATGGGATTCTGAGGCATTTGCACACTAGGGTGAATGAATCAGATTCCAGGAATTGCCAGCCTTCCCAGAGGGCTGTAGAAGCCATCATGAATTGTCTGATGTAAACACAAAGCCCTCCCTGCAGATGGTCTGAGCCATCGTCCTCTGTGAGGTCAGTGGCTCTTCCTGATTCCATTCTGGTCTCCTCAGATCAGGGAAGTGACCTGACCCGGGATGAATCCCAGAAGAACCCTAGATATTTACTTTAGGGACCCCTTCTTCCTCAGTGGCAATGCTTCCTTCTGTGTGTCTTCCTGAACACCAGACAATCATGCGTGGGAACAGAAGTTCAGTGACCGCATGTACAGTGCTTCCCCAACAGCAAAACAGCACCAATCAAAACAGCGGCTCCCTGAAGGCCTGGGAATGGACATCAGTGGAAGGGATGGTGTGAGCACACAGTTCACTCTTTTCTGCTGGCACAAAAAGAAGAACCACAGAGCCAGAAGGGAGAAGGGACCTTGATATAGTTCTAGACTTTCTATCTAGGCACACCAAAGCAAAAATCATTCAGTTAGTTCAAATAACTATATGGACTGTGGAGCAAAACGTTGCTAATTCATTCATGATTTAGATTTCTGGACTCTTATTTTTGCCCTAAAGTTTAATATCAAATTATATAAAGTGACTTCTAATGTAGTAAGTCCAGTTGATGTAGGAGAAGTAATTGAGGACATTATGCCTACTTTTATTCAATAGCTTAAATAACTTTTCTTCAAAAGTAAAATCCAAGTAATACAAGTTTAACTTTTTCCTATCCTGTTTTTCTAAAAAAGAAGCATGCAAATGTATTCAAGCATAGGCAAGAGATCCAAAAACAACAGACTTAAGGCCAAAGGCCAGTTCTTTGCTCCTATTTGGAGAAGTAGCACCACAACAGATCTAGGTCACAGTTGGATACCTTCCTGATAAATAGTACCATAGTATCAATAGAGTGAACCATAAAACACATAAATAGATCTTCAAAAGTCAAAGTTGAGCAGACACTTAAAGCTTACTGTGCAGAAGCAACACACTATGCTATAAATACTATAAATCATGTCTGACTCTTTGCCACCCCATGGACTATAGCTCACCAGGCTCCTCTGTCCATGGGATTCTTCTGTTCTCCTGGCAAGAATATTGGAGTGGGTTGCTGTGCCCTCCTCCAGGTGATTTTCCTGACCCAGGGATTGAACCCACGTCTCTTATGTCTCCTGCATTAGCAGGCAGGTTCTTTTCCACTAGTGCCACCTGGGAAGCTGCCCATAAAAAAGGGCATAAATTTATAAATCAGGATATAAATTTTAATGTCCCAAAGAGTTTGAGGTAAATATGTAAGTGAAAAAAAAATGTATATACTTATGTGTGTGCATATATATGAGCATATATAATACATGTGTACATAAAATGTTATTTATGTTTATAGTACATATGTATGAGCACATACATGTGTATATACAGTCAGCCATATCTGCAGATTCTGCATCCCCAGATTCAACCAACCAGAGGAAAAATATTCAGGAAAAATACTCCAAAAAGCAAAATTTGAATTTGCCACATGCAGCTCTTCACACAACATTTACAGTAGTATTTATAACTATTTGCATAGCATTTACATTGTATTAGGTATTATAGGAGAAGGCAATGGCGCCCCACTCCAGTACTCTTGCCTGGAAAATCCCATGGACAGTGGAGCCTGGTGGGCTGCAGTCCATGGGGTCGCTAAGAGTCGGACACGACTGAGCAACTTCACTTTCACTTTTCACTTTCATGCATTGGAGAAGGAGATGACAACCCACTCCAGTGTTCTCGCCTGGAGAATCCCAGGGACGGGGGAGCCTGGTGGGCTGCCGTCTATGGGGTCGCACAGAGTTGGACACGAATGAAGTGACTTAGCAGCAGCAGCAGAGATGATTTAAAGTCCATGGCAGGATGTGCATAGTTACATGTAAATGTTATGCCATTTTATATAAGGGACTTGAGCATCCCAGGGTATCCACAGGAGTCCTGGAACCAATCCCTGAGGACACTAACTGTATAGTGGCCCAAGGAGCACTGTTCCCTCACTAGGCGGCCACCCAATCCAAAGGGAGTGTCCCTCTGGACCAGTCTTAGCTGCCTGTTTATACGGATGGACATCTGGATCACAAGGCTAGCCTATTTTAGTTATAACAGTTCTAGTTTTCCTCTCTAGAAGCTGAGGAAACCTGAAAGCAAGAAAAGCTGAGGTTGAAGTGTTTAAAGCAACTGACATACTTTTTTAGTAAAAGGCTAAAAGATCAGAGGACAACACAAACAGAAGTTAACAATGTTAACAAAAGCCATCTTTTTTTTCACTTCTCAACTATTATTCATCCTTAGGAGATGGTCTCTAGGGATCCTCTAGAGATTTCTGTGGTTCTGCCTGGGTTTATTTCAGTCCTGTGTCTCCTTCAATGTCTTTGATAATATTGGCGATAATCAGTAATTTACATAAACAGGAGAAACTAGAGGGGAATAAGCCTTTATTCCCTCCCACTGAAGCACCTAAGAGTAGAAAGTTCTGCTGCCCTGGGACTTTAGAAATGTGCCATTTTAACTAACTTGTCAGCATAAACAGTGAACTATTTTATTGCTACAAGATAAGTCACTTCAATTGTGTCAGACTCTTTACAACCCTATGGACCATAGCCCATCAGGCTTCTCTGTCCATGGGATTCTCCAAGCAAGAATACTGGAATGGGTTGCCACGCCCTCCTCCAGGGCATCTTCTTGACCCAGGGACAGAACCTGCATCTCGTAAGTCGGCTGCACTGGCAGGTGGGTTCTTTACCATTAGTGCCACCTGGGAAGCCCAAATGGGCAGTATAAATACTACTCCAAGCATTCAAACATATTTTTCCCAGTTGACAGGCCCTTGGTATCACATGCCGGCTGTCTTTAAAAAATTGTGAGCTGATTACATATGCCTGCAGGGTTACCTTGCATTCAGAACAAAAAGCTAAGTACTTACTCCCTTGAGAGAACACCATTGGCCAGGATTCCTTCATATCGACTTAGCCCTTTGCGCAGAAACACGCTGATCTGACCACCCACTTCATCTGCGATCACTCCTGCATGGATGGCGGCTTTGCACAATAAAGAGGTCTGAAACACAGCAACATCATCACTTATAAGTGACTCAACAGTGCATTTCACATATGATGGGAGTTTTCCATTTTGTTGCAACTTGTGGTCAGGATGCCTACATGACCCATGATATGGCTAAAATTCATTTAAAGTAGAAAGGAATGGAAAAAAGTATTAGATAACCATCTCAGAATGACATCAGAGTCATATATTTATGCTGACTAACTTGAGAACCTTTCCACTAGGTAGGAAGGAAGGGAGGTGATTTACAGTACCCGTGGCTCTCTAGTGGATAATGCCTCCTGGTGGCCATGCCCATGTGTGGTCACCTCCCACACTGAATCTGAACTGGGCCATATCACTTGTTCTGTTCTGCTGCAGGTAACATGGCCCTGCGAACAGTCAGTAAGGCCTCCTGAGATTCCCACCCCAGATGATCTATCACACAAATGCAGCTGCAGTTCTAGGCAAAGGGAGCTTAAGAACCAACCAACCCACACTGTTGACCCACAAACTGGTCAGCAAAGAAAATGGCTATCATTTTAAAACATCATTTTAAGTTCTGGGGTGACTTATTCAGCAAGAATAGATAGCTGCTCAGCTTCTTACAAATCCTAAAAGATCATGCAGTTAAAGTGCTGCACTCAATATGCCAGCAAATTTGGAAAACTTAGCATTGGCCACAGGACTGAAAAAGGTCAGTTTTCATTCCAATCCTAAAAAAGGGCAATGCCAAAGAATGTTCAAACTACCACACAATTGCATTCATTTCACATGCTAGCTAAGTAATGCTCAAAATTCTCCCAGCCAGGCTTCAGCAGTACGTTAACTGAGAACTCCCAGATGTTCAGCTAGATTTAGAAAAGGCAGATGAACCAGAGATCAAATTGCCAACATCTGTTGGATGATCGAAAAAGCAAGAGAATTCCAGAAGAAATATTTACTTCTGCTTCATTAACTATGCTAAAGCCTTTGACTGTGTGGATCACAACAAACTATGAAAATTCTTCAAGAGATGGGAATATCTGACCACCTTACCTGCCTCCTGCGAAACCTGTATGCAGGTCAAGAAGCAACAGTTAGAACCGGACATGGAACAACGAACTGGTTCCAAATTGGGAAAGGAGTATGTCAAAGCTGTATATTGTCACCTTGCTTATTTAACTTATATGCAGAGTACATCATGCAAAATGCTAGGCTGGATGAAGCACAAACTGGAATCAAGATTGCTGGGAGAAATATCAATAACCTCAGATATGCAGATGACACCACCCTTATGGGAGAAAGTGAAGACGAACTAGAATCTCTTGATGAAAGTGAAAGAGGAGAGTGAAAGGCTGGCTTAAAACAACATTCAAAAAACTAAGATCATGGCATCCAGTCCCATCACTTCATGACAAATAGATGGGGAAACAATGGAAACAGTGAAAGACTTTATTTTCTTGGGCTCCAAAATCACTGCAGTTGGTGACTGCAGCCATG
Organism: Bos indicus x Bos taurus; assembly: GCF_003369695.1. Taxonomy (NCBI): domain Eukaryota; kingdom Metazoa; phylum Chordata; class Mammalia; order Artiodactyla; family Bovidae; genus Bos; species Bos indicus x Bos taurus. Next base: position 33,356,479 of record NC_040084.1, read on the forward strand.
AAATTAAAAGACGCTTGCTCCTTGGAAGAAAAGTTATGACAAACCTGCTGCTGCTGCTAAGTCGCTTCAGTCGTGTCCGACTCTGTGCGACCCCATAGACGGCAGCCCACCAGGCTCCCCCGTCCCTGGGATTCTCCAGGCAAGAACACTGGAGTGGGTTGCCATTTCCTCCTCCAATGCATGAAAGTGAAAAGTGAAAGTGAAGTCGCTCAGTCGTGTCCGACTCTTAGCAACCCCATGGACTGCAGCCTACCAGGCTCCTCTGTGCATGGGATTTTCCGGGCAAGAGTACTGGAGTGGGGTGCCATTGACAAACCTGGAGCATGTTAAAAATCAGAGACATTACTTTGTCGATAAACGTCCATCTAGTCAAAGCTATGGTTTTTCCAATAGTCATGTATGGATGTGAGAGTTGGATCATAAAGAAGGCTGAGCACCAAAGAATTGATGCTTTTGAACTGCGGTGTTGGAGAAGACTCTGGAGAATCCCTTGAACTGCAAGGAGATCAAACCAGTCAATCCTAAAGGAAATCAACCTTGAATATTCATTGGAAGGATTGATGCTGAAGCTCCAATATTTTGGCCACCTGATGTGAAGAGCCAACTCATTTGAAAAGACCCAACTCATTTGAAAAGACCCTGATGCTGGGAAAGATTAAGGGCAGGAGGAGAAGGGGATGACAGAGGATGAGATGGTTGGATGACATCACCAACTCAATGGATATGACTTTGAGCAAGCTCTGGGAAATGGTGAAGGACAGGGAAGCCTGGGGTGCTATAGTCCATGGGGTCACAAAGAGTCAGATACAACTGAGCGATTGTACCACAACAACAGTTTCTTACTTATTTTTACTAAATGCACATTTTGAGGATCATTTGAGAAGGTGAAACTTCCATACCACAGTTTCATTTTAAAATTAGACATTTAACAAGGCATCAAAACCAAAACTCCTTTCTCTGGGGGATCTTCCCAACCCAGAGATTCCTGGAGAATTCCACAGACTGTATAGTCCATGGGGCCTCAAAGAATCGGACATGACTCAGAGATTTTCACTTTCAAAACCAAAATGGTAGTATCAGCCACCAAACACTCAATGGACAAGAAAATGGGATGAAGGTCTCAGAGCAAATGAAGAGCAACCCAGGACCAACAGCCCCCTTCTCATTTCCTGAATCTCCTCTGAGTGGGTCTAACAGCTGGCTCAGCCCTCCATGGCTGCTGGCTGGGGTGATGAACCTGGAGCAGGTACCTGGCTGCCCCTGATTAGCAGGTGGCCCTGTGATTGGAAGTGGGGCTGGGGAGAAGGAAAGGGAACTTTTTCACAGGGCGCCCAGGCCCAGTGGCCCCCACAAGCCCAGACCAGTGTGGGAGGGTGATCTGGCTATTAGCCCAGGACTGAGCAGTCCAGAAGGATCTTTTCCTAAATAATTTTAGCAATGCCTCACTTCTCTGTGATGGCTAGTGCCAAAAAGCAGCTCATTAAAATGTGTTTCATAACCGAATTTGGGAGTTTCTCTTTGTGTTAATGCCAACACTGTTTACCTTACTGCAGTGGACAGTTTTTCTTAGGTTTAGGTTATAATACTAGGAGGACCAATGAGACCAACCATATTTTTGTGACTAATGTGAAGCCTCTTGATGAGGGTGAAAGAAAAGAGTGAAAAACCTGGCTTAGAACTCAACATTAAAAAAACGAAGATCATGGCATCTGGTCCCATCACATCATAGTAAATAGAAGAGGAAAAAGTGGAAACAGTGACAGATTTTATTTTCTTGGGCTCCAGAATCACTGCAGATGGTGACTGCAGCCATAAAATTAATAGACGCTCCGTGAAAGGAAAGCTATGACCAACCTAGACAGCACATTAAAAAGCAGAGACATCACTTTGCCAACAAATGTCCATATAATCAAAGCTATGGTTTTTCCAGTAGTCATGTAAGGATGTGAGAGTTGGACCATAAAGAAGGCTGAACACTGGAGAACTGGTGCTTTTGAATTGTGCAGAAGACTCTTGAGAGTCCTTGGACTGCAAAGAGATCAACCAGTCAATTCTAAAGGAAAGCAACCATGAATATTCATTGGAAAGATTAATACTAAAGCTGAAGCTCTAATACTTTAGCCACCTAATGAGAAGAGCCGACTCATTGGAAAAGACCCTGATGCTGGGAAAGACTGAAGGCAGGAGGAGAAAGGGGTAACAGAAGATGAGATGGTTGGATGGCATCACCGACTCGGTGGACATGAGTTTGAGCAAACTCCAGGAGGTAGTGAAGGCAGGGAAGCCTGGCGTGTTGCAGTCCATGGGATCAGAGAGTCGGACAGGACTTAGTGACTGAACAGCAGCAACAATGCGGTTGCAATAAAATTGAGAACTTTTGTGATCTTTAATTTAGAGAGCTCATATTTCCTGAACTAGATTAGATTTGGCAAAGTGAGTCAGTTTTCCAATGGCTACTATCATAGTGAAAAAAGGGGAGGATTTCATGACAGAGAAGAAGTAAGAGAAGAGAATGCTGAAACAGAGGCAGATACTACCCCCTTCTTGATTTGGAGGGAAAAAAAGAATTAGAAGATAGTAATCTTTAAAAAGGCAGCTTGCCTTTTCATCTTTTACGAATTTTTTTTAAGGTGTCTTATTATGGTTTTAGTCTCTTAGGGCACAAAATAGAGGAGCTAGCTATAATGGAGACATCCTGAATGTAAATTCAGCAATTTAGCGCATCACCCTGTCTCTGCCTCCAACTCTACCAGATGTGAAGTCATCTCACTGCTCTGGACCCAGCTTCCCAGTTCTCCTGGGCAATGAAAAGGTTGGACTGGGTGATGTCCAGAATCGCTTTGTGATTCTAAAGGGCACCCTGTGTACTATTACAGGGTCGATGCAGGGCTGTTTCCCTTTCTCCGCCCTAAATGAAAGGCAGATTGATCCAGGTGTCAGCTGGGCAGCTATTCCCACTGTCTCTGGGATCACCTGGCTTCCTCTGAATTCAGCCTGGGGATGAGATGGTCTTCACCCCAGGATCCCTGCCCTGTATAGAGCTCTCAGTGGACTTGGCATGTCCAAGGGCCTCCTTGGGAACAAGAGGACAGGTTTATGGGCCAACAAGCAATGGGACCTATTGTTATCATTGACAACAAATATTCTCATTTCTCACAGTCCCTAGCATTGATGTACCCAGTGGTATGTGCCCCTTTTATGGAATTTATTTCATTACATTATTGCATATTAAATTACATGTATTTGTTTAATATTTTTTCATTATATTAAAGGCAGGACATAAGCTACATCCCCAAGAGAATAACCACCAGATCTGGCTACCATAGTATCATGATAAAAATGTAAGCCCTTTCCTGGGTTATTTCCAGGAAGGAAGGTTGTTTCCTTAAAAAAAAAAAAAAAAAATCACTCTACGAACTTAAAGAAAATTGATGTTTTCTAAAGCTGAGGCTTTTTCATCTTGTTGTTTAGTCGCTAAGTCATGTTCGACTCTGTGACCCCATGGACTGCAGCATGCTAGGCTCTCCTGTCTTTCACTGTCTCCTGGAATTTGCGCAGATTCATGTCCACTGAGTTGGTTATGCTCTCTAACTATCTCATCCTTTGCTGCTCCCTTCTCCTTCTGCCTTGAGTATTTCCCAGCATCAAGTTCTTTTCCAATGAGTTGGCTCTATGCAGCAGGTGGCCAAAGTATTGGAACTTCAACTTCAGCATCAAACTTTCCAATGAATATGCAGGGTTGATTTCCTTTAAGATTGACTGGTTTGATCTCCTTGCTGTCCAAGGGACTCTCTAGAGTGTTCTTTAGCACCACGATTGGAAAGCATCAATTTTTCAACACTCAGCCTTCTTTATGGTTGAACTCTCACACCTGAACCTGACTACTGGAAAAGCCATAGCTTTGACTATATGGACTTTTGCTGGCAAAGTGATGTCTCTTCTTTTTAATATGCTGTCTAGGTTTGTCACAGCTTTCCCTCCAAGGAGCAAGTGTCTTCTAATTTCAAGGCTATAGTCACCATCCATAGTGATTTGGAGCCCAAGAAAATAAAATCTGTCACTGTTGCCATTTTTTCTATTGGCCATGAAGGGATAGGACCAGATGCCATGATCTTAGTTTTTTTAATGTTGAGCTTTAAGTCAGCTTTTTCACTTTCCTCTTTCACCCTTATCAAGAGGCTGTTTAATTCCTTTCACTTTCTGCCATTAGAGTGGTATCATCTGCATATCTGAGGTTGTTGACATTTTTCCAGGCAGTCTTGATTCCAGCTTCTGATTCATCCAGCCCAGCGTTTCCCATAATGTACTCTGCATATCAGGCTTTCCCAGTGGCTCAGCGGTAAATAATCTGCCTACAGTGCAGGAGCTGCAGGACATGCAGGTTTGACCCCTGAGTTGGAAAGATGCTCTGGAGAAGGAAATGGCAACCCAATCCAGTATTTTTGCCTGGAAAATTCCATGGACAGAGGAGCCATGGGGTCACAAAGAGTTGGACACAACTGAAGCAACTTAGCATGCATGCATGCACTCTGCATATAAGTTAAATAAGCTGTTAAATGAACAGCCTTGTCCTACTCCTTTCCCAATTTTGAACCGGTCCATTGTCCCATGTCCAGTTCTAACTGTTGCTTCTTGATCTTTAAAAATTCATACTCACTGAACTGGGATTTTTAAAAATTTTCCTTTTGAACAATAGATTTATACTTTGTTTTCTAGCTATTTGGGGATCTACACTTCACTGAAATGTAAATACAGGAAAGCCTATATTAATCAGTGATTGCCTTAAACAAAAAAATTTAAACATATTTCTTCAGGAAAGGGAATGCAATGGACAGCTGAGGAGAACACCTGCAAGGCTCAGGAACTTGTAAGTTGGTGCAATTAAACATCTCTCAAGTTCTCTGAGCCACAAAAGATGACCAAGCAGATCAGCATGAGAAGACTCAAATAAATTATCAAATCATCCCAGAACTGGAGCATTTTCTTAAGTCTTCCTTTAGGAAAAAACAACTTGTATTAAAAAGCATTGACAAAGTATTAAAAGTTAATGTGAGTACATGTTTTAGATTCACTTTAACATAATATGGAGATGGCTTCCCTGGTGGCTCAGTGATAAAGAATCCACCTGCCAATGTAGGAGCCCCAGGTTCGATCCCTGGTCCAGGAAGATCCCACATGCCATGTGGCAACTAAGTCCGTGGGCCACAACTCCTGAGCCTGTGCTCTAGAGCCCACGTGCCATAACTCCTGAAGCCCGTGACCTAGAGCCCCATGCTCTGCAACAAAGAAGCCACTGCAATGAGAAGCCCATGCACTGCAACTAGAGAGAATAGCCCCGCTCACTGCTACTAGAGAAAGCCCTGCCACTTCAACAAAGACCCAACAGAGCCAAAAAAAAAAAAGAAAGAAAGCAAGCACATGTTCAAAATTATAAAAATGTATTCCTCAGTCTATTCAATGAATTGTTTTAATGTCGCTACAATCTTCATAATTACCATGATAACATTTTCCTTAGAAAAGTAATATACATTTTAGAAAATATGAAAAAATAAAATCACTATATTGTCATCAGTCAGAGATAAGCACTCACCTACATGGTGTATTTATTTGCCTCTGGCTTTTTCCGGGTGTATGCACCTGGGTTCTCCCTTTCGCTGCTACATCAGGAACACACTTTTTGCACTGTGTCCCTGTAACTTACAGTACTTCTTGGATATTTGGGGGGAATGGAGAATTACTGAAACATGTTAGTTAAGGGATGTGTTCCACTTAAAAGCAAATGGTACAGTCAGCAGGCTTGGGAGAAGGTGCCAAGAGAAAAACTGTTCTGAGCACTTTTTATTTCTGGTTTCCAGGTGAGGCAGAGCTTAAAGTCTGTATTTCTTAACTGGCATGTTGAGCCAACACTGCACGATGCCTTAATTCACCAGCCAAGGAGACAGAATTAAGAATCTTCAGAATTGTAAATGATCTTGAAAGTTTTCTGTGACACCTCCTAACAGTCTGGCCCTTGCTCCACCCCACAGCAGCTTCCCACACACACCCAGGCCACCATGATGAAGGCTGTAATCTGCACACTTGACATTTTCAGTGATTAGGGCCCTGCTGTTTCTGGAGACACCCTATCTCATTTTGCATTGTTCAGTTATTCTTTACATGCTATGGAAACTGGCCTCCCAGATCTTCGTTCTGCCTTTTGAAACAACACAGAATGAACCAATTCTTTTTTTTTTTTTTTTAACTTTTATTGGAGTCCGTTGCTTTACAATATTGTATTAGTTTCTATTATGTACACCAAAGTGAATCAGCTGTACGTACCCCTCCCTCTTTTTTGGATTTCCTTTCCATTTGGGTCATGACAGAGCACTGAGTAGAGTTCCCTGTGCTGTATACAGTAGGTTTCCATTAGTTACCTGTTTTATGTGCTGTGTTGTGTCAGTCACTCAGTCACGTCCAACTCTTTGCGACCCCATGGACTATTAGCCCACCAGACTCCTCTGTCCATGGCATTCTCCAGGCTAGAACACTGGAGTGGGTTACCATTTCTTTCTCCAAGGGATCTTCCCAACCCAGGGATCGAACCCAGGTCTCCTGCACAGCAGGCAGATTCTTTACCATCTGAGCCACCAGGGAGCCATATTTTATACATAGTACCAATAGTGTATATGTCAATCCTAGTTTCCCAGTTCCTCCCATCACCACCACTTCCCCCTTGGTGTCCATATGTTTGTTCTCTATGTCTGTGTCTCTATTTAGGCTTTATATAAAAGACTGTCTATACCAATTTTTTTTCATATGAATGGACCTAGAGACTGTCATACTGAATGAAGTATGTCTGAGCCACCAGGGAAGCCCATATAATTATATATTAACTATACATCAATAAAATTAAAAAATAAATAAAGATGGTACACAGGAGATGGAAAGAAAATTATCAGGAGGGGGAAAAAAAGCAAGTAGCCAGGTTGAAACAGTCCACATGGTAAGAAGCTGAGGATAGCTTCCAACCAAGAAGAAATTGAGGTCCTCTATCCAACAGTCCATCAGTAATTGAATGCTACCAATGACTGAGCGACTTCACTTTCACTTTTCACTTTCATGCATTAGAGAAGGAAATGGCAACCCACTCCAGTGTTCTTGCCTGGAGAATCCCAGGGACGGGGGAGCCTGGTGGGCTGCCGTCTGTGGGGTCGCACAGAGTCGGACACAACTGACTTGACTTAGCAGCAGCAGCACCACCACCACCATGTGAGCTTAGAAGCAAATATTTGCCTAGTGGAGCCTCAGATGAAACTGCAGCCCCAGTGACGCCGTTGCGTCACCTTGGATACAACCTGGTGAGTGAGTGTCCCTGAAGCAGAGAACTCCGCAGTGCGTGCTCAAACTCCTGACCACAGAACATGAGAGGTAATACATGTGCTTCAAGCTTCCACGTTTTGGTAGTAGTTATGTGGCAATAGATATCTAATATACCCACAATATCAACATATACAAAAAAGAGACACTAGTCTGACTTCTTTGAAGAGATGTGTTTTCAAAATACAAATTTTCCTTCCAGATAAAATCATACTGAGAGCAAATGGTACAAAACCAGCTAGTGCGTCAAATGGGAAACCTGTTAGTCAGCATTTCCAGGTCACGTACCACCCAGGAAACCATTTACCTGTTACTCTGAAAAGGAGAGCTCTGTCCAGAGGAGGAAGGGTAAACAGCTAAAGTAAGAAAGAAACAACGCTATTTCTCTTGCTGCATGGAATTCTTAAGTTTCTCACACAGGACAGGAAAAAAATAAATTAAAACTATACATTGCTAGGAGGTGAAAACTATACCTTAACTTTTTTATGTCTTGTGGTTTACTTCCTAAAGTCATTTAGTACTTCAGCCTATGCCAAGTAATTTTCGAACTGAGGTAGTATAAATCATTCTAAGATTCAGTTTCTAGGCCAAGTAAACATTCTGTGTCAATCTTGTAAATAAAGAAAACACACGAAAAAGGAAACAATGAGCAAAATCACAGACCTGCTGCTTCCAGAATCAGGAGGTACTGAAAGCAAAATTAAAGCCACTTTTCCCTCCTCCTGTAGGAGGTAAACAATCAAGCTCCTAGAGCATGTACGTCTTCCCTGTGCATAAGAACATGTCAACAAATCTTAGGAAATCTCCATCACTGTACAGATTTTCGTATTTCTAATAACTCAAGCCCCTTCCCATGAGCTATAAACCCAACTATTTGAAATAGTAATGTAAATTTAAAAAAATCAGGTATCAGATTTCCAGGACAGAAATCTGTGAATAGTAAGAAATGAAGAATTGTGAATCTGAATGTAAGACACATACTTAAGAAAAAGGATTTCTGGTGAGTTTATTTTTTTCTGGAAACAATGTATATCACCCAGTTTCAATAGGCCTAAGAAATTGGGGTGCAAGGAGGGAGGGGAATAATATAAAAGAGCAGGGCAAATGGCTTCATTGGTCCCAGATACAACGTTACTATTCTGTGCTGTAAAATGTTCATGTCCTTGGCTGTATTTACCTGAAGCAATTGGAGTAGTAAAATCAATAAATAAATTATAACAAAAGGATGATCTCTTATGAAAATTGGATGGAATTATACTCTTAAGTTATAATAAAGGGTTTTGTTTACCATTTCATTTACAGTATGCTTAATTGGAAATGCTAAAAATAGGAATGAATGCATGAAAAACCTTGATTTTTATACTTATTATTTCATTTATTCTCAGAAAAGAGAACTGTGCATCTATCTACAAAGTTTTACATCTTATTTGACTTTACTTTGTAAAGAATTTAGGCAGAGCAACAAGCACTAACTTTTTAATGTCTTCCCTGCCATAAAATTACCCTCAATTACTTACATCTCTATAGCCATCCACCACATTCCCAGAAATATCTCCTGGTACGTCTCTACAACCAGCTGGGCAGAACTTGCTGAAAAAAAAAATAAGAGTATATATTTTATTAAGGTTTACTTAAAAAGTATTAAATTATACTTAAAAGTATTTTCTCTCCATGCAACATGCAGGAACATCTTCCTCTAATGACAAATCAGAAACTTGATTTGTGAAAACACAGATTAATCTAAGGGCTTCCCTGGTGAGTCCGATGGTAAAGAACGTGCCTGCAATGCAGGAGACATGGGTTCAATCCCTGGGTCAGGATGATCCCCTGGAGAAGAAAATGACAACCCACTCCAGTATTCTTGCCAGGATAATCCCATGAACAGAGGAACCTGGTGGGCTACAGGACATAGAGTTTCAAAGAGTCAGACACAACTGAGCGACTAACACACACACACACACAGATTAATCTAAGACGTTAATCTGAGGGCAAGTTTTACACAGCAACTATTTGCTTTATATCAGAATTCATTATAAACTCTATTACACATGAGTTTCCCTAAAGCATCTTAATTGATTTGAAAATGTCCAAGAAAAAATGTTTTTAAGAAAAAAGATAAAGTGTATAAACACTATATATATAGTATAATCTTGTTTTTATAAAAAGAAATGTTTAAATAACAACTTTGATTAATTAAAAAAAAAACAACTTTGTTTATGGATAAAAAGAAAACAAGAAAGAAAGAAAACATGGATAAAAAGAAAACAAGAAAGAAAGAAAAAAAGAAAAAGAAATATCTCTGGGTTCCCTTCACTTTCAGTATCGGTAACTCTGTAAATTTGGATTCACTCTACTAGCACTATCCAGTTACAACAGAATGGAGGCCATACATGTAAATTTAAATATTCTAGTAGCCACATTAAAAAAGTCTAAAGAGCCAAACACATTAATACTATTAATACATTCTATTTAATCCAATATATTCAAAATTTATCATTCCCACATGTAATGAACAGAAAAATTATCAAGATATTTCTAGTCTTTTGAAAAAATAAATCTTCAACATCTGCACCATATTTTCTATTTATAGCACAACTCATTTTGAATTAGTCAAGTTTAAATGCCTAGAGAGTATAGTAATGGTCTACATTAATTACAAATTATTTTTGCAATCAGAAAAAAGGTGTATTTTTTTTCAACTTTATTGGGATATAGTTGACAAATAAAATTGTAAAATATTTAAAGTGTACATCATGATGATTTGATATTTATATACATTGTGAAAGAACTGTTCCCATCTAATAAAACACAGCCATCATCTTGTACACACACACACACACACACACACACACACACACACACACGTACATATATATTTTTGTGGTGGGAACATTTAAGTCTGGGAAATGGCAACCCACTCCAGTGTTCTAGCCTGGAGAATCCCATGGACAGAGAAGCCTGGCAGGACTCTGGCCAGGGGGTCACAAGAGTTGGACACAACTTAGTGACTAAACCACCACCACCACGCTTGCTGCTGCTGCTAAGTCACTCTCATATCCGCCTCTTTGCCATCCCATGGGCTGTAGCCTGCCAGGCTCCTCTGTCCATGGGATTTCCCAGGCAAGAATACTGGAGTGGGTTGCCACTTCCTTCTTCAGGGGATCTTCCCAACTCAGGGATCAAACCCGTGTCTCCTGTAGTGGCAGGCAGATTCTTCACCCCTGAGCCACTAGGAAAGTCCCTCTACTCTCTCAGCAAATTTCAATTATACAATGTGGTGTTATCAGCTATAGTCACCATGTTACACATTAGATCCTCAGACCTTATTCATCTTTATAGCTGGAAGTTTATATACCCTTTTATTAGCCTTTCCCTATTTCCCCTAATCCCAGCCCCTGGCAACTACTTTCTGTTTCTATGAGTATGACTAAAATAGGTACATTTACAATTAGGATTCCACTTACTTAAGAGTCATTTTTCAAGAAACTTTCCAGAAACATGTCATGGCATATGGTCTGGTTGAAGGGGCTTAGGCTGTGGTGACCTGGGCTCTGTTACTACCTAACTAGCTGTGTGACCCCGAATATTGCATATAATCCCCTTTAAATTCAGTTTCCTCTTCTGTAGTTCCTTCCAGCATCAACATATCAATAGGCTATGAAAGACAATTATTCATCTAAAAAACACGCAGAAGGAAACTCAGAACATTACGTGAACATTGACAGCTTTGAAGATGAATGCCATAAGCCCTTGTTTCTATATATACCATATTACAATAATGTTTGTTTGGTTTGCTCAAGAAGAATGTACCAGCCCAAACAGATTCCAAAATAGCAGCTGCTTTTATTTCATTTCCTCTCAATTTCCTCCTGCAGACTTAGCAAGTTAGATGTGTGACAACACCTAATTATCAAAACTACCCAAGTACCTGGTTTATAATTCTTCCCCATTGACCTAATGGAATCCAGCACTGCAGCAATAATCAAGGAATTAAGAAACAGAAATAATGGAAATCCTATTACAGGCTTATAGTTCCTTATCCTAGCCCTTAGAGCCAGATATATTTCAGAATTCAGAGTTTGAAGGATTTTGGAAAAGCAAAACAGTGCTAACAGTGTATATGATATAAAACCCTCCTGAGGTCTGCAAATATTAATCAGAACTTCCACATCTCTACCAAATACATGGATAGTTGTATTGGGCCAAAAGGATAAAGATAAAACAGCCTCATGTTTAATTTAGTCCAATTTTGCTGTCAGATGAATCTACGGTCACATTAATCAGGTGCTGCCACCAAATGAATCACAAAAATTATTTGACTTTTCCAACTTTCTACATTTTCTACATTTCATGATAGATGAAGGATTATGGCTCTGTCCTAGTCATCATACCTCATCTTTAACTAAACAGTACAAATCGGCTGGCCCACAGCTTAGATGATCTGGCACCATAATATCACACTGTGGGGCTGAGCATATTCCTTTCTCTAACCCGAAGGCCTCGACACCACCGGGACCATACACAGATGGAAAGAAAATGCTGGTGAATGTCCACACTGGATGAACAGCAACTTTAAGGGCAACATTGAATTATTGGTCATTTTTGTTTTGTCTTTTCTGAACTAGACTTCATATTAGTAAACAGTAGGGTTGATTATGCATATAAAAGAATCTCATTTATTAGAATGTTAGATGGACAGGACCATGGACCCTTGAGCTTGACTTTTGGAGTATACTTATTTATTGTGTAGCTATTGATATACAAAATCCAGGGAACTGTACTTGGCACTAAGAAAACACTCTAAGGAGTTAAGAGCTGTCGTTAGTGTTTTTGTTGATAATGACTTCTAGACCAGTGGTTCTCAGCTAGGGGTGATTTCTGCCCACCCAGAAACACCTGGAAATGTCTGGAGATGTTTATCACAACTGGCACACACAGGCTAGGGATGCTGTTATTATCCACAACGCACAGAACACCTCTTCACGAGAACAAATCGTCCAAAATACCAGTAGTGCCAAGGTTGAGAAATCCCCTCTAGGCTCTTGTTTTAGAAATGAGAAAATGTACATCAAAGAGATCAAGTAATTTTTCCAGTTAAAGTAACGCTGGAGTGAAACTTTTCATCTCCTATTCTCAGTAGGTCTACTTCCTGTGGGAAAGAGAAAATGAACCCCCTCCAGAATCACAAAAGTCACTCCCAAATGCTGGCCGGGTATAAATGCACTCTAGACTCCATATTGGCACACTGGTACTGGAGTAGAACTCAGGGGTCAGCAAACTATGACCCACTGGCCAAATCCAACCTGCACTTTTTTTTTTTAATAGTTGTATCAGAATACAGCCATGCTCATTCGTTCACACACATACTGTCTATGGCTGCTTTTGCATGAACTGCACGAACAGATAAAAAAAAGACTGCATGGCCTGAAAAACCTAAAATATTTACTACCTGGCCTTTGACAGAAAGTTTGCTGATCTCTGCTGTATAAGAAACCGTTTCAAATATTCCTGACTCATTACAACAGAGATGATTTTTTAAATCGACACAAATAAAGGTACTTTATCTGGCTTAATGTCAAGGAAAACAAAATATTCAGCAACAAATGACTGCAGCACAAGTAGAACACTGTATTTACCTGTATTCTGTCTTCAAATAATGGTTAGCTCGATCCAAACACGTTATTAAATCTGTCATAAATAAAGACAACTGCAGTTAGCAGACTGAATAGAAGTTAGGACACTCATGTTCTAAAGATTTCTTTTAAAATGAAACAGTTTCTGAAAAGTATTTATTTATTCTCTAGTTATCTGAACTTTTCTGTTTAAAAATAAACAAAAACTGATACACTATCCCCAGGATTTCATTAGTTCCCCTTCATCTTTCTTTTCTACCATCCATGATGGTTCTTCACCGTTTATCCAGTGGATGGTAACAGAATCTTTTTCCAACCAAAAAACAACATTGGTTTGTTACTATTAACTACACACCTACAAAGATCACGTACCTTCTACTGGCAGGTAGAAAACAATTTCAAGAGCCCATGTGGTTTACAGAGAAAGTTCAGGAACATTTTAATTTGACAGTTTATCTAGTGGCATTTAGCTGGAACACAAAGTACCTATCAGCTTTGATCAATGAGGTCCAAACACTTAAAAGAAAGGTGCTCTCTGAAGCAACTTATAGAACTGAACTTACACTAAGAGTGGAAACGCGAAGATGCTGTGGATTTGTGTGCTTTCAGATGGCACCTAGGATCGTTTCCAAAATATACTTGCTGCAGGAGTTCTTTCCTTAATCTTTTCAGTGGTTCTTAGGAAGCAACCTATGCTAATCACTGGCCATGCTGGGGCCTGCTAGGATTGCTCAGATCTGGTTGGCTGAGCAGGAAATAAATGGAGTACCCTGTTCTCAGAGTTCTTTCAGGGAACTGAGCAGAAACTCTGGGCTCCTCTGAGGCCCTGGAGAGGCCCTGGGCTGCACGGAAGTGACTGGAGTTGGAGACCTGGAACAGAGGCCGTGTTTTCCTTCCCCATCCGTGTTCATGCTCCTCTTCGCTCCTGCTGATGTGCCAGCTTGATGAATGGGGCACTCGGTGACAGCGACTTCATCCTTCTCGCCTTGCATGCTCCCAGGCTGGTGCGCTGGCGTGTATGAGGGCTGGGGCAGGGGATATCACTGCTTAAAAGGCTTGTTTCCTGGACTAATAAGGGGGTTGGGGGAGAGTCCCAGAGAACAGCCAGACCTCAGGAGGGTCAGGTGCATATCCCTAAAGATACACAATCCAAGGTTTCTTGGAAAATTAAGTCAACCCTCTCCCATGTAAGTCAGTGATTAATCTAACACGTGTTATGAAAGGATTCAGTTCAGACCTAACTAAATACCTATGAAGACACTGTGTTCCTCTCTTCCCTCACATCTCAATTCTGATTCTGAGGTCACAGTTCTGTCCAGAGATGATGACTAGCAAGAGAAATTCTAAGACAGATAAAGATTTACAGATTCATACTGGTTATTCCGCCATACCTGGATGGTCACTGCTGGCATAGGTTAGCAAAAAACCTCGCCCAGAAGTGTGGGATCCACTCTCAAAGCGCACAGTTACTTCATTGGTGTTCAGCAAAAGCTCTTTGGGCATAGTCATGCTTCCACAATACGGACCTGAAAACAAAGCATGCTGGCGGCTCATTTCAAAATCTGGATCAGTACAAAGATTTTGTTTATGCATTTTTCTTCCTTAAAGGTCAAATTCACCAAACAACACACACATAGGATTATCATCTTTTACCAACTGAAATTTTGCTTTGTACTGAGACTGAGAGGTAGAGACGGATGGTAAACTTAATTACACAGACAAACCAAGGCAGGGACAGTGGCCAACTCTAGATAGGCAACAGGCTGGAACTAGTTAATTTAATTATGAACAACCCAAGACATAGGTTTTTATTTTTGTAAGAACACTACTAACAAAAATCAAATATATTAGGGGACTTCCCTGGCAGTCCAGTGCTTAAGACTCTGTCCTTCCAGTGCAGGGGGCATGAGTTCAATCCCTCATGAGGGAACTAAGATCACCCATGCTGTGCAGTATGGCCAAAATTATATAAATAAATAAATAAATTGTTTAATAAAATCAAATATATTGGAGGCTTTCCAGGTGGTGCTAGTAGTTAAAAAAAAAAAAAAATCCACCCCAATGCAGGAGACGCAAGAAATGCAGGTTTGATCCCTAGGTTGGGAAGATTCCCTGGAGAAGTAAATGGCAACACACTCCAGTATTCTTGCCTGGAAAACTACATGGACAGAGGAGCTTGGCAACTCCAGTCCATGGGGTCACAAAGAGCCAGACAAGACTTAGCATGAGTGCACGCACACACAGAGATATGTTAGATGGTAAAGAAGATGTTATTACTAAGTGATATTCTAGGAACCTCCTAGATTTGCTTTAAAGAAAAAAAAAAAGTGAAATGAAAGTGTTAGTCACTCAGTTGTACCCGAATCTTTGCAACCCCATGGACTGTAGCCCACCAGACTCATGTCCTCTGTCCACGGAATTTTCCAGGCAACAATACTGGGGTGAGTTACCGTTCCCTTCTCCACGGGAATCTTCTTGACTCAGAGATCAAACCCAGGTCTCCTGCAGTGTAGACAGATTCTTTACCATGTGAGCCACCAGGGAAGCCCAAATTTGCCTAAAGTATGGTCTAAATAGTTGTATCCCAATCAAATTCATATAATGAAATCCTAATGCCTGATGTGATAGTATTAGGAGGTGAGGTCTTGGGGAGGTGCTTAGTTTAACAAGGGCAGAGCCCTCATGAATGGGATTAGAGCCTTCATAAAGAAGGCCCCAGTGAGTTGGCTTGCCCCTTCCAGCAGGTGAAGACAGCAAGATGGCTATGAACCAGGAACTGGGTTCTCACCAGCCACTACACTGTATCCATTAGCACTGTGATCTTGAACTTCCCAGCCTCCAGACTGTGAGAAATGAATGTCTGTTGTGCATAAGCTACCTGGTCTATGATATTTTGTTATAGCAGCCTGGAGAGACTCAGAGAGATAGCAAAGAAAATGTTATCACAAAATATATTCTAGGGGCCTCCGAGGGCTTCCCTGGTGGCTCAGCTGGTAAAGAATTCTCCTGTAATGTGGGAGACCTGGGTTTTATCTCTGAGCTGGGAAGATCACCTGGAGGAGGGCATGGCAACCCACTCCATATTTTTCCCTGGGGAATCCCCATGGACAGAGGAGCCTGGCAGGCTACTAGTCCATGGGGTTGCAAAGAGGCAGATACAACTGAGTGACTAAGCACAGGGGCCTCCTAAATTTGTTCAAAGAAACTCACAAATTCCTTTTTTCCAAGAAAGATCCACCACTGTACAGCACAGGGAACTATATTCAATATTTTGTATTCACTATAAGGGAAAAGCATCTGAATACAAAATACGTGTGTGCATAACTAAATCACTTTGCTGTACATTTGAAACTAACACAACATTGTAAATCAACTATACTACAATTTAAAAAAAAAATGTACATAAAAGAAAGTTCCACAATTTAAAGACTGTCCCATACATGGTAAAAATCTATGTTCATGCATTTTACTCATTTCTTTCTCTTCTCTACCACTCTTAACAGTAACTTCTGATTAACATATACAATTTACTTTGATTTGTAAAATGAAGTTTATAAGAAAGCAGAGTAATTTCTAAAGGCTTTTGAAATTCCACAGTATATATTATACAATTAAGAGTATAACATATTGTTTCTAGACTATGTTGCTTGAAAAGCAATAAGAAGTTCTATGAAATTTTAAGAGACAAAATTAGATTTGGAGCTTATAAAAAAAAGAAAAAAAGACCTTCCTAAGACTACTCAAGTATAAGTTTAGTTTGTAAATTGTCATCTTGAGAGTCAAGTATGCAAGACATGATAATTTCTTTGAAAACAGGGATGAGCAAACAAATTTTGAAGGCAGGTACTCTTCATCAACTTCTCCCAAAATAGAATAGCATAGAATTGGAGAAGGCAATGGCACCCCACTCCAGTACTCTTGCCTGGAAAACCCCATGGATGGAGGAGGCTGGTGGGCTGTAGTCCATGAGGTCGCTAAGAGTTGGACACGACTGAGCGACTTCCTTTTCACTTTTCACTTTCATGCATTGGAGAAGGAAATGGCAACCCACTCCAGTATTCTTGCCTGGAGAATCCCAGAGGCAGGGGAGCCTGGTGGGCTTCCGTCTATGGGGTCACACAGAGTCAGACATGACTGTAGTGACTTAGCAGCAGCAGAAACGGGTAATTGCAACAACAAAGACTACATCAGGTTAAGGGAAGAAGACCACGCCAAGTCAGCATGAGTACAACTGGTCACACCAGCCAAAGCCAATATAGGGACCAAATGGCTTAAATAGGCAGAAGAAGATTGTGAACCCAACCCAGCCTTCCTCTCCTGATATAAGGGATCAGATTTCTCTTTGTCCAGTCCAGATGTCATATTCTGAAAACGTGACGAAATAAGAGAGATGCTGTATGTTTACATGCTACACATCTCTGTTGTTCCCTATTATTAAATGATAATGAAATTCAAATAAAAAAGATTCTCTCTTTACAAATACTTGTATATAATTACTTATATGAGTTAATACTTGCAAATTATTCAGAATGGAACCTAGGATATAAAGAGTTACTCATGCATTAAATACCTGTTAAATGAATATACAAAAACAAACAAATAATGCCTGTCTTCCTTTCAGACTATATTCCGTGGGGTTAGGGACTTTCCTATCCATCACTTTCTCTCAGAAAACTTGTACATGTGGCAGCTTTCCAAATATTGTCTGAATCTAAATGAAGTTAAATGTTTTTCTACTTGTAACAGTTGGTTTTTAAAAACAAAACATGATTATAAAGATACATAAAATATTTAGTCTTGTCATTACAGAATATCATGAAGAAGTAAGCAAGAAAATTATAGAAAAGAAAGGAAAGAAAATCATTAGTGTGGTAGCTATATGGATTTGTTGATCTTTAAGAGTGCTCATAAGCACAGAAGATATGCAATTAATACTAAATCCATTTTTGCATAATAAAGTAGAATGAGAAGCTTTTTTCAAAAGTAAAGTGAGTCATTACTGTGCTTGACTTTTGCAACTGATTCTCAGTTTTAAATACATTTCAAATTCATTTGTTCTTTGCACAGGTTAAGTGAGATACTTGCTTTGCAAACCTAACAACAAAGATGAAATAACTAGTTACTTGTTGCTATTAATAAGTCAGAATATTTTCCTAACCCATATTTACTTTTTCCAAGAAGAAAGAACAACATGAAGACTTCTCCAAACAGTGATGGTGACACCATACCAATCTCTCCTTAAACTTCTATTACATTCCAACGAGTTCTAACAAAAACAGTGAGGAAAAGCAAGTCTAAATTGATTATCAGTGGGAACTTGACATTTTTCTAGTTGAAATATATTTGATATATAACACTAATTTAAGGTAGACAACACGTTAGTTTGATATCTTTATGTATTTTAATATGAGTCATCGTAGGAATAATTGGCATGTGTGATGTTGTTTTGGTTGTTCAGTTGTGTCCGACTCTTTGTGACCCCATGGGGGTCCTCTGTAGCCCGCCAGGGTCCTCTGTCCAAGGAGTTCTCTAAGCAAGAATACTGGGGTGGGTTGCCATTTCCTTCTCCAAATTAGCATATCTATCATATTACTTATCATTTCTTCTGAGTGGTTGTGATAATTAAGTAGTAGTCTCAGCAAGTTGATGATTACAATAAAGTATTGTTGTCTGTATTCACTAAACTGTGCATTAAATCTCTAGGGTTTATTTGTTACTCACTGCAAGTTTTACCCTTAAACAACATCAATCCTGTTTTTCCACCCTCCATCCCCTGGTAGCTACCATTTTGCTTTCTGTTTTTATGAACTGGTCTTTTTTTAGACTCCATATGTAAATGGAGATCCACCCCACTCCAGTACTCTTGCCTGGAAAATCCCATGGCCAAAGGAGCCTGGTAGGCTGCAGTCCATGGGGTCGCTGAGGGTGGGACACGACTGAGCGACTTCACTTTCACTTTTCACTTTCATGCATTGCAGAAGGAAATGGCAACCCACTCCAGTGTTCTTGCCTGGAGAATCCCAGGGACGGGGGAGCCTGGTGGGCTGCTGTCTATGGGGTCGCACAGAGTCCGACACGACTGAAGTGACTTAACAGCAGCATGTAAATGGAGATCACACACTATTTGTCTTTTTCTATCTGACTCATCTCACGTAGCAATATGTGCTCAAGGTCCATCTATGTTGTTGCAACCATTATTCTCGAGGTTGAATAACTGGAGGGTTTGTTTTTTTTTTTTTTTAGATTTTTATGGAACAATTGAAAAGTAAGGCTGCAAAATTATAAATACTGTACATGAATAGGTAAGAGTGCATGTCATCATGCTAACTTGCTGTGCAATACATATAATTTCCTAAATCAAAAACACATAGTAAAACTCTAATTTGGCTGCATCCCCCCAAAGTCCCAGTAAACATTTCTGGAAGAAGTTCAAAGAAAGAAAATGTAAACACACACATCCTTTAATCACCCTTAACCCACAGAT
This sequence comes from Bos indicus x Bos taurus, assembly GCF_003369695.1. Taxonomy (NCBI): domain Eukaryota; kingdom Metazoa; phylum Chordata; class Mammalia; order Artiodactyla; family Bovidae; genus Bos; species Bos indicus x Bos taurus. Next base: position 33,375,952 of record NC_040084.1, read on the forward strand.
ACCATCCTTCCCACATTCTCATTGATATGCTGCAAAAACATAACTAAACCTTAGCAGGGATAGGATATACCCTGCCTATACAAATGCCATCATTAAAAGTTAATTGATAGGTTCATCAAGGCACAGCCACCACACAGCAGGAGGCAGCTCTAGTCCAGAGCAGGGAATTGAAGCTGGGGACTGGCTGCTCTACTGCCTTTGGCAAAACATTCAAATTATTGCCTGTCTGAAGGTCTCACAGATAAAGATTTCACTTCACAGACTTAAAAGTTAATAACTGCATTCCTGGAGTTAAAAGGGAAAAGCAATGAAAACAGAAAAGTGTGACTGGCAGTGAGAAGGAAAAATAATTAATTAGAAACCACAGAAGGACCCGCCTATCCTAAGTTCTCTCTTTGTTTTTTTTTAAACTAATTATTAATTTATTTTAATTAATTAACTTTTGGGCTGCATTGGGTCTTTGCTGCTGCATGTGGGCTCCTTCCAGTTGCAGAGACTGGGGGCTACTCGCTACCTGCGGTGCACGAGCTTCTCACTGTGCTGGGTCTCATTGCAGAGCACAAGCTCTAGACTCGTGGACTTCATGAGCTGTGGCTCGTGGGCCCTTGAGTGTGGGCTTCAGCTGCTGTGGCACACGGGCTTAGCTGTTTGGCGTATGGCATCTTCTCGAACCAGGGATCGAACCCAGGTCCCCTGCACTGGCAAGTGAATTCTTGACAACCGAGCCACCAGGAAAGTCCTACGTTCTCCGTTTTCAGCCAGACTCCCTTGAGGATGGTATCTTTTTCTATGAAAGACTTTCTCCACCCACATCTGTCCAAAAGATGTATTTACTCTTAGGTACTCCCTGTCTCAATTTTTAAAAAGGATCTACACCTGTTATTTGAACAGTACACAATGCCAGTGTCATTGGAAATTCACTAAGAGTTCAGAGGTGACTTCTAGCTTTGACCGTGGTTATATTCTCTTCCTGCACAGTGTTCCTAGATTGGTAAAACTGCCTCAATTCACAGTTAAGGCTGAACCCTAACCCTTTTCAGTGGTTCTTAAGAACTCTAGCAGACCCAAAAGCAAGCCTCACAATCTGCATGGATGTTTGCTTTACAACTGGAAGTGCTGTGTGTTTCACAGAACTTGACTTGCTGTCTAACTCTGACCTCCTCCCTACCTCTATCCTTGTCTGGGAAGCAGGTTCCATCTTTGTAGTCACAAATTCCCATCCGACTGGGAGACAGCAGAAAGGCAGTTCATCAAGTAGTAAGAAAATCACGAGAAATAAATCCTTCTATCTTTTGTGGTTTGTAGTGAGTCACCCTGGATTGTGGGAAAAGCCATCAGTGATACCAAATGGAGTAGCATTGTGGCGTTTGGCACCAGACATGAGACCAGGAGCGGCAGACAATGGACTGACTCCTTGGACAAAAGGAATAAGGGCCAGGAACCCTAGGAGCTGCCTGCTTTGAGCACAGTGGGCCAGTTCCTCTCAGCACATCCCCTGTTCCATAAGCAGCTGAGAGGGGAAACCCTTTATCTTCCCATGTGTGAATAAAAGCAAACTGTCCTACCAGGAAGAATGAACTGTCTGCCTGGAGCCAGTCCTCTGGAATCTCTGGCAATCTGACAATCCATGCAGCAATTCATCCTCACGCTCCATTCTCCATGGCCTGTCTGCCTACGTTTCCGGATACAAGGCAGTATTTTGTTTAATAACTGTTCAAAGTCATTTCAGATGGGTTTATGCTTTTGATCTTGAAACTCATGGCACTAAATTAGTGTTTCACCTGTGAAAAGATGTGTTTAAAAGATGCTATGCATGCTGTTAAAAGAAACCAAAGAGGAGATCTCTCCCTCTCCAGATCCAGTGGTGAAAACAGAGACCAAATGAAAAACTAACTCACCAGAGATTTGTCATAAATCAACTTGAACGACGACCATCAAAAACTCCTAAAAGCCTCCATTAGCCTTATGAGCACCATCTTACTCACACATTTAATTTTTCATGGCAGATAAGAACATGCCGATGAGATGAAGTGATGCTCCCTGGGCAAGCCACTGGCAGAGCCAGCCACACGGTGTGCCATCGGCCAGCTGCCACAAAAGTGGTTCCTGATGTGGCCCAGATCTGGGTGTAGAGGCACAGTGATAAAACAATCTCCAGAAAAGCTGCAAATGCCACTGGACTTCTGTCCACTTTCCATTTGTTGTTTTCCTGTGCAGTCAAATGGCAGAGTTCGTCCTTGCTAGCTAATTGCAGTAGGCCACTGTACAAAATTACAGAATTTTCAGGGCCACTTTCTTTGAAAAGGAGGGAAATTTGCATAAAAAAGGGATATTCCTGGACTGTGCCATTAAAACCATAGTCACGTAAGAATGTAAGTGGTATCCCTGGAGAGTTTTGGTCTCTGGTTCCCAGACAAAAATCAGTGACAGATGACAAATGAACCAGGCAGATTCCTAGACAAAGGTGCAGCTTTCCTTGGGGCTACAGGACTCGGGTCAAGAAGAGCCAGAACCTACCTAGGCGATCACTTTTCGCCCAACAAAAGATGGCAATTTGCTGAAATGAATCACAGTTTATCTCTGGGGAAGTGCTTGAGGAAAAGGAGAAGGAAGAAGCCAATATCTTTTCTCCTTGAGGCTTATGGTTATGTTAATGAGACATCTAGCATGGAATATTCTGGCTGATACAACTTTTTTAAGAGATACGTTTTATTTGTATTTTAAAAAAATTTTTGTCCGTGCCAGTAGCACATGGGAATCTTAGGTCCCCAGCCACGGATGGAACCAGCACCCCCTGCAGCAGTGGACTGCCAGGGAAGTCCCCTAACTTTTTCAAATGCTTAAATTCTTTCTGAATTCTATCTTGGTATAAAAGGCAAAACAAAGCAAAAGAAAAAGCAGTCTTTCTTAAGCATTTCCACCAAAACCACCCCAGTGAGAGAGGAGAATGCATTTCTGGGGTGTGGGAAGCCCCAAAATAATTTTCCAAAAGCTTCTTCATAGGCTTTTGTTTTATCTTCAGAAGTCATAAGAATTTTGCATTCTCTGTAATATGGCTTTGAGACATAAACCATGTATAAAATAGAGGCTGCCAATCTTGCGTTTTTCTCTATTTGGAATTTTCTTAAATCAACAGAGAAGTCATAATGATTAGATCTTATTACAATATGCCAGATATGTATCATTCTAAACTATTATCACAGAAATCTTGTTGTAGTTATGAGTCAAAACACTCAGTATTATTTCCGACTTTTCCCATTTCTCTCGTTCCTGGTGTAACATAAATATTAATGGCTGACTTCACATCGTTGTATTTCTAACTCACTGACAATGGTTAAAAAAATACTGGGGGTGGAGGTGGGAGTACAGGAAATGTAAGAGAACAATTCTGGAACTTCCTGGGTTTTCCATAGTCCAAGTCATTTAGCAACACAGCTAATTTGACTGACTATAATTAGGTTCACCGACCATGATGTCTCCCTTAATTTCTTGACTAAGAAGTACTTTTTTAAGCCTTAAATTTATACTAGCACTCTGCATGTAAGTGATTTCTCAGAATTCCATTTGGTTCTCAGGATACCCACCCCTAGGGGAAGGCCTGCAGAGGTCTCCATTTCTTCCAGCAAATAATGAACAAGAACCACAGTTCACTACTGCACAAACCATGAGATCAGATGGCTTTTGTCACCCTGAATGGGAATGGCGCGGTGCTTAAGAATGGGGTCCCTAGAGCCAAACATCCAGACTTGAATCCCAGATCTAGTTAAGTGATTATAAGCAAGTGACTTGACCTCTTTGAGCTTCAGTTTCCTTATGTGTGGATGCTAATAATAGGCCCCCTCTTACAGGGCTATTATGAGGGTTAAGTGAGTAACTCTAGAGCCCCAAAGCCCAGTGTACAGCACAGCTGAACGCTCTATTGCAGGCACCTTCTATACAGTTTCATGGTCTTTTGAATATAAAAGTAGAGTCCTAAAATTGTAGGTAAATCAAGTCTTCCTTTAAATGCAGAGCAGGTATTTATTGATAGAGGACTCTTACTATAAATCTTCCTACAGTGTGAGTAAAGATACTCAAATTTATAAGATTATAGACTTTTAAATGTATATTTGCCAAAATCAAGCTGCATGCAATTTGATTCATTAAATGTTGATTGAGAGTCTGCAAGTATAAGATTATGACAAGCAACAGGGGATGTTCAAGGATGAATCAAATGCAGTTCCTTCCTCAGGAAACCCCATATCAGTTGAGAGGCTAAAATAATGATCTCCACCTGAGATTGGTGCTCCACTGAAGGTTTAGAAAAACAACGTGAGCCCAAGAGGAGTATCTGGAGCTGCTGAACATCAGAGGAGGTTCTAGGTAACTAGCATTGGATTTGCTTTGTCTTCACACTGTGTGTGTGTGTATGTGTGTGGGTGTGGGTGTGTTTTTTTTTTTTTTTTTAATTTTATTTTATTTTAAAACTTTACAATATTGTATTGGTTTTGCCAAACATCGAAATGAATCCGCCACAGGTATACATGTGTTCCCCATCCTGAACCCTCCTCACACCTCCCTCCCCATACCATCCCTCTGGGTCGTCCCAGTGCACCAGCCCCAAGCATCCAGTATCGTGCATCGAACCTGGACTGGCAACTCGTTCCATATATGATATTATACGTATTTCAATGCCATTCTCCCAAATCATCCCACCCTCTCCCTCTCCCACAGAGTCCAAAAGACTGTTCTATATATCAGTGTCTCTTTTGCTGTCTCGTACACAGGGTTATTGTTACCATCTTTTTAAATTCCATATATATGCGTTAGTATACTGTATTGGTGTTTTTCTTTCTGGCTTACTTCACTCTGTATAATAGGCTCCAGTTTCATCCACCTCATTAGAACTGATTCAAATGTATTCTTTTTAATGGCTGAGTAATACTCCATTGTGTATATGTACCACTGCTTTCTTATCCATTCATCTGCTGATGGACATCTAGGTTGCTTCCATGTCCTGGCTATTATAAACAGTGCTGCGATGAACATTGGGGTACACGTGTCTCTTTCCCTTCTGGTTTCCTCAGTGTGTATGCCCAGCAGTGGGATTGCTGGATCATAAGGCAGTTCTATTTCCAGTTTTTTAAGGAATCTCCACACTGTTCTCCATAGTGGCTGTACTAGTTTGCATTCCCACCAACAGTGTATGAGGGTTCCCTTTTCTCCACACCCTCTCCAGCATTTATTGCTTGTAGACTTTTGGATCGCAGCCATTCTGACTGGCGTGAAATGGTACCTCATAGTGGTTTTGATTTGCATTTCTCTGATAATGAGTGATGTTGAGCATCTTTTCATGTGTTTGTTAGCCATCTGTATGTCTTCTTTGGAGAAATGTCTATTTAGTTCTTTGGCCTATTTTTTGATTGGGTCATTTATTTTTCTGGAATTGAGCTGTAGAAGTTGCTTATATATTTTTGAGATTAGTTGTTTGTCAGTTGCTTCATTTGCTATTATTTTCTCCCATTCTGAAGGCTGTCTTTTCACCTTGCTTATAGTTTCCTTTGTTGTGCAGAAGCTTTTAAGTTTAATTAGGTCCCATTTGTTTATTTTTGCTTTTATTTCCAATATTCTGGGTGGTGGGTCATAGAGGATCCTGCTGTGATGTATGTCAGAGAGTGTTATGTGTGTGTGTGTTTGTGTTTTAGAAGGGGCAGAAAAGTAGGGGGAACAGGAGAGGGACACGTGGAAGAAATGACATGATCAAATGTACTGAACATGAAACTGTGTGATGTGTTTATTTGGAAAGGGCATAGAGATACAGAGACTCAGAGATGTGGCTGGAAATGTGGGTGGGGAAGACAGTGAGTGAGCCCACCTTGAACACCAAGCTAGCAATTGTCTGTAGACAGTGGGGCACAATTAACCATTTTTGAAATAAAGAAAGAAATTATCACAACAATATTTAACAAGATAATCTTAGATGGCCTGGAGGGAATGGAGACTGGTGAAAGAAAAAAGGAAAAAATTAGGAAGTTTTTTCTATATGAAATAGACACAAAGATGTGAACTGGTGGTGTCAGTGGAAAAAAAAAAAAAAAACAAAATAAGCCAAACTGAATGAACTATGGGCTTAAGGAACATGGGTTCTCTGTTCATCTCATGAAGCTGGATGGAGAAAATCTGTCCCTGAAGTTACTTCTGACTCAGGGAACCCATGCCACAGGCTGGGACTGATTTGGATAAACATGGGTCACCAGGGATGCACAGGAGGGGTAGATGGCATGCCCTGCTGCAGCTTAGCCTCTTCTGGGTGAAAGGAGAGCATGTGGAGTAGAAAGAAGGACCGACATGTTAGATAAACAATAGACTGTGTTCTAGCCCACTGAGGAGGAGGAGCAGGTGGAAAGGGAAGGGAGAGGCAGGAAGAAAAGGGGAAGGAGGGAAGGAATGATGATGGTAGCTAATGTTGACTGAGTGCTTATTATGGGCCGTACATTGTACTTTAAAGTTATATATACAAGTGCTTCAATCACCCAAATGTGGCAGATATTGTTATTTTGCCCATTTTGAAGAAGGGAATATGGAGACATGGAAAATTAAGGCATTTGCTCAAGGTCAAAGTAATTTAAAAATAATCAGTAAAGCAGGAATTTGGAGTTAGGCAGTCTAATTCCAGAGTCTGCACTCTTAAGCCCAAGTGAAAACTCTACACAGAAACAGAAGTGTTCATCTCAGTCCATGCTGAAGGCCTGGTTTTATTGATCCACAGTGACCTGGGTGTGGAAGTCTATGAAATTCCATCAGAACAAGGTCCTTTGAGATCCCAAGGGACCAATATTCCCACCAAGATTCTTCCAGCAGGTCCTTCAGGGAGTTGAGGAACAGCCCTAAACTCTACCCACTGGGGAAAGATCAACTTTCATGGAAAACTGGGATCTAGTAAATCTTGAAATATCAGGAAACAGAAATAACAATTTCTCTGGGATCCCCACAAACAGTGGTAGCAGAAACAAACCTCTGGGTGACTTCTTTGTGGTAAGCAAGACTGGAATTGGAACTTAACATTAAGTTCCATTACATTAACTTAACATTAACTTAACCTTAACTCAAGGTTACAGAGTGCCTAAGAAGTTTTAAAGTTGAGAATAATGATCGTTAGTATGAATCCACAGTCTTCCCTCTTCAGTGTCATGAATAAAACAACATGAGACATTTCATATTTTAAATGTAGGTATATTGGTATGACACAATGCCTGAAGCAGCACCTACTCTCCCCACAAGTTCAAGATATTTAAATATTTTATACAACTAACTTCTTATTATTTTACATCACACATATAAGAGGGAGGAGATTGAGTCTCAGCAGCAATCTGAACTGAACTATACAACTAAATGCTTCATGATCCTGACTGAATTCTAGACCAGGAAAGGGACATTGCTGTTTCTTTTGAAAGAAGTCTCTGTTACTTTGGCTTCAAACTGAAATGCAAAATGCCCTTAGTAACAGTGAAAAAAAATCTCCAAGAAAAGTATGATACTTAAATTTTTTTTTTTGGCCAGATATTAGTACACACGATCTTAAAAGTCAGTATATATGTTTTATATCCAAAAATGTTTATTAGTTTAAAAGTTTATGTTTAAAAATATCTTGAAATCATACTCTCATGTACGGATGTGAGAGTTGGACTATAAAGAGAGCTGAGTGCCAAAGAATTGATGCTTTTGAACTGTGGTGTTGGAGAAGACTCTTGAGAGTCCTTTGGACTGCCAGAAGATCCAACCAGTCAATCCTAAAGGAAATCAACGTTGAATATTCATTGGAAGGACTGATGCTGAAGCTGAAACTCCAATATTTTGGCCACCTGATGTGAAGAACTGACTCATCAGAAAAGACCCTGTTGTTGGGAAAGATTGAGGGCAGGAAGAGAAGGGGACAACAGAGGATGAGATGGCTGGAAGGCATCACCAACTCGAGGGACATGGGTTTGAGTAAGCTCCGGGAGATGGTGATGGACAGGGAATCCTGGCGTGCTGCAGCCCATGGGGTTGCAAAGACTCAGACACAGCTGAGCAGCTGAACTGAACTGAAGAATCATACCTCGTTCTTAACATATGTTCTAAAGTAAGGCTGATAAAGTTGTTGATTCCTGGTTGTTTAAAGAGTATTTTAAGAAGGAGAATCAGTGTCTTAACTCAGCCATAGGTATATAAGTACACTCTTCTAATTGATGTTGGATCTGAAATATCAGCCATAATTATAATACAGGACAAACAGAAAAATCATTCCACCTTGTTTGTATCGGGTCTCTTAACAACCAGTGAGCTCAGGTGTACATTTTGCTTGATCACTGTGAAAGCTGATGTGGGTCACACCTGTTTACAGTATATTTTGCTACCAGGAATGAAAGCAATCAAAGTATATGCACCAAACCTTTAAAACAGAATCCGTGTGGGGTGGGCAGGGAGAACCATTACAAATTAAATGCACAATGATTAAAAACTACAACCTCAGCTTATTCACAGCGGTTAATGAATCACATTCCAACTATGTCCACTCTTGGCAGAGCTTCCAAACACGAATGCCAGAAGACATAATTCTTTTTCAAAACATTAACTCCACATTTAAAAGTCTGACAGTGTCGAGTCTTAAAATCTCTTGGCAATGGGTTTTAGCAATTAATTGAAAAAAAACTGAGCTGGATAAACCAAAACTATTTAGCTGTTTCAGCCACACATGAAACTGTTAGAGCCCAGTATACTGGAATTGCAGGCGGTATTCCAGAGCACGTGTTTCTACCCCACCTCCCCCACAGTGCGCACTCCCCTCCAGGTGCTGTGGGTCCCTGGGACCCTCCCTCCACAGTCTTGGGGCCACACCGGCTGCAGAGGGGCCTCACCTCCTCCAGGGAGCAGGACACAAGCCCCACAGGAAAGCCCACTCCCTCAGCTCGCCCAGGCAAACAAAGCACTCCAGCCTCCTCTTCCTTCTTGGCAGATGCCAGGAAGTTCAAACTGACTAGGGGACTAAATTAAAATATAGGTCTAAAGTCAGTGATCTTAGTCAAAGAAAATCTACTTGTTTTTATTAAGAAACAAATGTTTATTAAAGAAAACAAGAGTCAAGGGAAGAAAAAACAATACACCAAGTTGATCCTTCGAAAATCCTCCTCCTAACAATTTGCTGCAGTTATGTTCTCACTCTGTTTAGAGGGTTTTTTTCTATTATTATAACATTACTATGTATTCATATTTTACCTAACACTATATCAGGGCTCAGCGATAAAGGATCTACCTGCCAATGCCAGAGAGTTGGATTAAATCCCTGGATCAGGAAGATCCCCTGGAGAAGAAAATGGCAACCCACTCCAGTATTTTCTCTTGGGAAATCCCATGGATAAAGGAGCCTGGTGGGCTACAGTATGTGCTGTCGCAAAAGAGTTGGACACAACTTAGTGACTCAACAACAACAATATTATCATAAGCAGCTTTCCATGTTAACTGTCTTTTTGACAGATAGCTGTTTAATATTGCAAGTAAGTATTACATGCTTTGCTTAACTGGTTCCTCACCACTGAACTTGCCAATTCACATTTTAAACCATTTGTTCATAGAGTATCTACTATATTCAAATCACTGGATGAAATATTTTAAGTACAAATATATGAATAAGCAGCTTCTCCAAGAATGCTCTTCAGAATCATTATACAAAGACACAAATATATAGATGCAACATATATGTATATGCATGTGTATACCCGCTCTATGTGGCTCTGAGCCATTTAATTCTTCAAAATATGCTTATAGGATTGAAATATTCTAATTTCCTTTCTGTGTATTCCTTTTATTGCTCATTTCTATTATTCTTGTCTACCAGATTTGCCTTAATGTGACTGATCAAGAACTCTTTAAAGCAGTCTCAAAATAAACTAATTCTAAGCATCAATAAGTATTTAAGAACATCCCCAACCCAAAATATTAACTACACTTGTGTTTTAGGCAAAATTGCTGTCTGATGCAGTACTGGGCGGAGCACCTGGGGACGGCAGTAGAGCATGAAGCTTTCTTTGGGTGTTGGGACTTGGGGAGAAAGAGACATCTGGAAACAGATGTCTTGAAACCACAGAGACATAGACATAAATTTTTATTTCATCCCTTAACTAGCTGTGTGATCTTCAGCATGTTAGTTGAAAAAAAAAAAAAAATCTTGGGACCTCCCTGACAGTCCAGTGGTTAGTTAGGACACAGTGATTTCACCGCCAGGACCCAGGTTCAGTCTCTGGCTGGGGAACTAAGATTCCCCAAGCTACACAGTGCAGCAAAAAAAAAAAGAAAGAAAGAAACAACAAAACTCACCATGCCTCAATTTCTCTGTTTGCAAAAAGAAGTTAATAGTAACAACCTTGCAGGGGGGAATTTGAGGATTCCAGAAAATCTACCTAAGGCCAAACCTATGCCTGGCATATAATGAATATGCTTACCTCTATAATGAGCATATATTTTGTTTTTAAAAAACAAACACAACTATGTCGGAAAAAAATCTGAAGAGAAAAATGAATTTACTGGGCTTTATTGAAATGAATGGCAATTCATTACTCACTTCCAAGTGAAGCGTCTAACTCTTGAAAATTCAAGAAGCTAGAAACGTGCACTGGAGTGCCCTGATGCGGACCATGAGCACCTTGGAACCCAGCTCCTAAAATGCAGTTAAATGCTAGTCACTCAGTCATGTCCGACTCTTTGAGACCCAAGGACTATAGCCTGCCAGGCTCCTCTGTCCGTGGGATTCTCCAGGCAAGAATACTGGAGTGAATTGCCATTCCCTTCTCCAGGGGATCTTTCCGTCCCAGGGATCAAACCCGGGTCTCCTGCATTTCAGGCAGATTCTTTATCATCTGAGCCACCAGGGAAGTTCTCAAAATACAGTTAAATCCCAGGCTTTTCCTCTTTTCTGTTTGTGAACACACATCAAAAATGCATGGGAAAGCCACATCCATTCTCCAATCATGCTTCAGGACAATCTGCCCCCCTTTCTAGTTCTCACCTCAGCCCTTGAGCTGAGACCTAAAGCAACAGAGATGATCAGACTGCTGCTCCATCAGTTGGTGGAATTAACTGTTCATCTTCAGGGAAAGGAGATGCTTCCCCAGAGAGACGAGCTGTGAGAATGCTGTCCTGGCCCTGCAGCCCCTTCCCTCGCATTCTGCATGGGAGCTCTGACACTCAGGTGCCCCCTTCTGAATCTGGAGGCAATGCCCTGGCTAGTGAGGGATTCCCTGAAGAGTGCCTCCGTAAATTAATACACCTGCCATGACCAGAGCTACCGAACAGTAAGTGATCCCAGCACCCCTGGGATTTGCATTTTTCCCCTTTGAGTCAAACTGGAATTAAAAACTTGCAACTTGTTAATTGCAATTTAATTTTATGAAAGTCTTTTCACACTGTTCATGGGGTTCTCAAGGCAAGAATACTGAAGTGGTTTGCCATTCCCTTCTCCACCAACTGTGGTGCTGGAGAAGACTCTTGAGAGTCCCTTGGACAGCAAGGAGATCAAACCAGTCAATCCTAAAGGAAATCAACCCTGAATATTCACTGGAAGGGCTGATGCTGAAGCTGAAGGTCAAATACTTTGGCCACCTGATGTGAAGAGCCCACTCATAGGAAATCTTTCCCTGATGCTCGGAAAGACTGAAGGCAGGAGGAGAAGGAGGTGACAGAGGATGAGATGATTGGATGGCACCACCAACTCAATGGACATGAGTTTGAGCAAACTCAGAGAGATTGTGACGGACAGGGCAGCCTGGTCTGCTGCAGTTCATGGCATAGCAAAGAGTCCGACACGACTTAGTGACTGAACAACAACAAATTTTATGAAATTAACCATCTTTACTGGCAGAGTAACTGAACCATCATTACAATGGATAATATTCCCAGGAATTAAAAAAAAAAAAAAACAGGTTTTTTTCCCTCCATGCTACTGCTGCTGCTAAGTTGCTTCAGTCATGTCCGACTCTGTGCAACCCCATAGACAGCAGCCCACCAGGCTCCCCTGTCCCTGGGATTCTTCAGGCAAGAACACTGGAGTGGGTTGCCATTTCCTTCTCCAATGCATGAAAGTGAAAAGTGAAAGTGAAGTCGCTCAGTCATGTCCGACTCTTAGCAACCCCATGGACTGCAGCCCACCAGGCTCCTCCGTTCATGGGATTCTCCAGGCAAGAACACTGGAGTGGGGTGCCTTTGCCTTCTCCATTTCCTCCATGAGGGCTAGGTAAGTTTAGATCTCTGAACAGTCTCTCGTCTGGTCTGGGTTTTCATGCTGGGAGGAGGTACCACACTGGGAGGAGTGCAGAATCTCTGGGTGCAAAGGTAAAGACAGCCCAGAAAGCTGTGCGCTTGAGAGAAATTACCTATGAAAGTAGCAGGTGGACAGAGTTTTGCTTAAAACCTGTATCATTTTCAGAGTTGTATGCACAGTGAATTTCAGAAAAACTCTAACCTCGGAAGAACCTGTATATAAGACTGTTTTTGTTTTCTAGTCATCTAAATCCAAGTTGTTTCCTTGGGCTAAGGACTGTAGGGTCACTGTTAGTGTGAGTTCAGACACCAATGTGCTAACAGCATATTGAAACGACAAAGAGCTTAATTTCAAAAGGTTACTCTGAAAACTGTCCTTTGCACTTGCCATTCCCCTACCCAGAAAACTGACCATAGACACAGGTGTACTGTGCCTTCATTCAGTCCACTTGGGTCTCTGCTCAAATGCCCTCTTGTTGGAGAAGGCTTCTTGACCATCCCATTGAACACAAACACACTCAGAACCAGACTCGATATCATCTTAGGATGACTTACTTTTCTTATTCCTTATTTTTCTTCCTCACTACCTCTCATATTATAGATGCATTTTTTTGGTTGTTTTCCACTTGTCCCTCCACCAGTGCAAGCACCACGAAAAGAGGAACTCTGTCTTTTCACTGCTATATCCCACCTAGTCCTTCACAGAGTACTTGAACACATGACCACTATTCAGTATTTGTCACATCAATGAATGAACTGTAGGTATTTTAGCCAAATGCTACACATCTCCAGTTCTCTTCCCAGCAAGACGTAAACTCAAACTAAGCTCCTGACACCCACACAAAATGCTGAAACTTCCTCAGTTGTCTTTGTTGTGGCTTATGAAGCAAGTGTATCCATGTGAACCATCCTGAGAGTCTACGAAGGGCAAGTTTTTCTTCTGATCTCCCCAGGCTGTGACACTAATGAACACACCACTTGCCTCCTCTCCACATCTCAAATTTTCCCACACTCGCAGAAGGCGAGAGCTCTTTGCTTACCATATTGATCAGAAGAGCTAGTGAAGAGAAGGTAGTCAGAGGCACAGGTCTGGGATTCAATATCCAAATCTCCCAACCTCAGAATCAACCTCTTCCCCTTCGGTACTGTGATTGTCTTTTCACAAACAGTGTGATTGGGGTATGTCCATGGATAATTCTTAGATGTCATGGTGCCACTGTCCTTATAGGTCACTATGTGCCCACAGCCGTCACCTGGAAAAGAAAAAAAGGATACAAGAAGTAAGTGAAATGAATTCTTACCGAGAGCTGAGAAAGTTCACTCTAATCTTCACCTTATGTATTTTATTCCTTCTATGAAGAGAGACAGAAAAGCTAAAAATAAAAATTGTTTTAGTTATTACACGGTATCTGTTATTCCAGGTTATTTCATCTCTTGTTTCTCAGCTTAATCTTCTGAACATTGTTGATCAAAATGTTTCATGTATTAGCATGGTAAGCCCTTTGCAAACACATCATTTAATCAAATTACTTTTTCTAATCATCTATTCATCTACCCATCCACACTTGCACAGTGGGCCCTTGGCATTCACAGATTTGCCATTAGTGGTTTTGTCTATTAGCAAGCCAATGGTATGAAACAATTTGCAACTGAGGGAAAAAAAATACCACTCATTTTGGGGGTAATTGTCCTGATTAAATGGGGTCAGGTATGCAAAATGCTTCTGGAGAATCTGAGACTCATGCTGAGTCGACTATCTTTAAGAGCCTGTCATTCAGCTGGGGATTAACAATCATCCCACATTCATATCTCAGTTAATAACAGCCACAGATTTGGAGACTTGGAGGCTTCCCAGGTGACTCAGTGGTAAAGAATCTGACTGCCAATGCAGGAGATACAGATACAACCCCTGGGTTGGGAAGATTCCCTGGAGGAGAAAATGGCAACCCACTTCAGTATTCTTGCCTGGAGAATCCCTATGGATAGAGGAGCCTGGTGGGCTACAGTCCATAGGGTCGCAAAGAGTTGGATACAACTGAGCACGCACACACAATAGACTCAGGACGTATCATGAGTTGCGTGCTTGCCACCTGCCAGACATGGCGTTGTTGGAGACACATACAAGTAGCAATGGCTGTTCACCACTCAAAGTGAAATGGGAGACAGTCACATGCCCAGATAACTGTAATTCTAGGTGCCCCTGCCATTGCAGGAGCTTAAACAAAGTGCCAAAGAGGGCAAGAGAGAATCTATTTCAGTGAATTCTCACTACTTCACTAAAATAAGAAATTCTCTCAAGGTTTTCTGAATAGGGAAGTTTAATCAATTGACCAACAAGTTGCTCCAGTAAATTAAAGCAACCAAGTTATCTGACAGCATGTAAAACTTGGTGGGCTGCAAGATTAAGGAGCATACATTGAATTCAAAGCACAAAATGCCTATAATTAATACACTTTCAGAGAAACAAAGCCAGAATTTTTGCCCTTAGCCAGAGGGAGAGAAAGCAGAAGTCTGTTGGAGAAGAAACTCTCTGTGGTGGTAACAGAAGGCAGACCAAAGCCTCCTACAGCAGAAGACCCAGCTAGGGCATCATGGGAATCTGAAGCCCTCGGCAGCCTTCTTCCTTCTCCAGCCTAGCCGCTGCTACAGGATTCATCTGGGGTCTTCTTTTATCCCACTTCCTTCTTGCCTTGAGGCTTGCAGCCCAAACAGTGATGGTTGCTGTTTAGTAGCTCAATCATGTCCAACTCTGCGACACCATTGACTATAGCCCACCAGGCTCCTCTGTCCATGAGATTCTCCAGGCAAGAATACTGGAGTAGAAGCGGAATGCCATTTCCTTCTCCAGGGGATCTTCCTGACCCAGGGAAAGAACTCAGGTCTCCTGCATTGGCAGGTGGATTCTTTTACCACTGAGCCACCAGGGAAGCCCAAAATGGTATTGGAGGCCTCATTAAAATAAAGGGTGGGAGAATCTGTGCCAAACCAGCAGTCAAGGTCGAGGGACAGCCCTGCCCAAGCAAAGAAGAACTAATGAGCCTCTTGAAAGTAAAAGAGGAAAGTGAAAAAGTTGGCTTAAAACTCAACATTCAGAAAACAAAGATCATGGCATCTGGTCCCACCACTTCATGGCAAATAGATGGGGAAACAATGCAAATAATAACAGACTATTTTGGGGGGCTCCAAAATCACTGCAGATGGTGACTGCAGCCATGAAATTAAAAGGAGCAAGCGACTGAACTGAACTGAATTCTCAAGATTCCAAGCTGGGAGGCTGGACTGGGGGGAAAGTGTAAATGTTAGTTACTCAGTCATGTCCGACTCTTTGCGACGCCATGGACTGAAACCCACCAGGCTCCTCCGTCCATGGGATTCTCCAGGCAGGAATACTGGAGTGGGTTGCCATTTCCTCCTTTAGGGGATCTTCCCCATCCAGGGATTTAACCCAGGTCTCCTGAATTGCAGGAAGATTCCTTACCATTTTAGCCACCAAGGAAGCCTTGGATTAGAGGAGAGTTGACCTAAAGAAGCAGGAAGTTAGTTCCAAGGGGAAATGGAGATAGACAGCTAAGATAAAACTACTCTGAAACCTGGAGGTCTAGGCAGAAGTTGTGGAATTTATATGACTATGTAATAGAGGCCCACAGAGGATTTTGAGAAGTGAGATAATGAAAGAGGTATTTGAAAAAGACTCAAGATAGGAACTAGAATGCAGGAGAATGTGCATCATAGAGCAGGAGGAGGGTTTAAAATGCCTTAGCTGGGATGGAAAGGGAATGAAAAACAGGAGGAAGTTCACAAGAAAAAAATCAATGGACTTGGGTTTCAACCTATTATAATGGGAAAGACAGGAGGAGAAAATAACAACATTGAGATTTTGAGTCCAGAGATGATTGGAACAGTGAGGCTGATAAAACGAAAAGAGAAGGCCAGAGGGCAAGCAGGTTTGAGGACAAAGGCTATAAGTTTGGTTCTTAAAGCTTGAGGTGATAGCTGTAAAATATATTTCTGGATGCGGGTTCAATCCCTGCTTTGGGGAGATCTCCTGGAGAAGGGAATGGCAACCCACTCAAGTCTTCTTGCTAGGAAATCCCGAGGACAGAGGAGCCTGGCAGGCTACTGTCCAAAGGGTTATAAAGAATTGGACATGACTTAGGAACTAAACAAAAACATATTTCTGGAGCTCTCTGGCAGTAAGTACAAAATTGTTGAGAATTAAACGAAAATTATACTAGAGTAATGCATATGCTGCAGAAGCACATAGGGAACAAAGTTTTGATTTAAAACTTGAATTATTTACCTGCTCTTAAAGGCTTTAGTTAAAAAAAAAACCAACTAATGCATAATTTCTCTTGGAAACCAGAAGATATGGCAATCACACCAGCAGGCATTCTAGCTGTGCTTTTAATAGAGATAGATGCCCTCACTCCCCACCAGGTCCCGGTCACTCATTTCTACGGCTCACCTCGCCTTTGAAGGCACTGATTTTGAGCACTCTGGTAAAACAACACTAAGGTAACTAGTGTTGTTGTTAGTTGCTCCATCGTGTCCCGCTCTTTTGTGACCCTAGGGACTGTAGCCCACCAGGTTCCTCTGTCCAAGGAATTTCCCAGGCAAGAAGACTGGAGTGGGCTGCCAGTTCCTTCTCCAGGAGATCTTTCAAACCCAGGGATTGAACCTGAGTCCAGAAATATGGCTATCACCTCACATGTAAGAACAAAACTTACAGCCTCTGTGCCCAAATCTTCTTGCCCCCTGGGCTTCCCTTTCTGTCATATCAGCCTCAGTCTTCAATCATTTCTGGACTCAAACCCCAGTGTTGTTTTTTCTCTTCCTCCTGTCTTTCCCATTATGATCAGTCAAAATTAGAGTCTGATTTTTTTTCTTGTGAACTAGTTAGTGTACAATTCTACATATAAATGTACATATAAATAACGCTGTCTAAGCCACCAAGATATCACTGGTCAAACATTTAAATGTCCCTTTTCTTAGTATTATGAAACTCTGCTCTTATAAGAAAAAAGAGAGAATTTCCTGGCAGTCTAATGGTTGGGGCTCCACGCTTCCACTGCAGGAGGCTCAAGCTGGATCCCTGGTCAGGGAAATAAGATCGTGCATGCTGCGTGGCATAGCCATAAAATAAATAAGAAAAAAGAAAGTGAAAACTTCCTAGACAACATAGCTACATATAAAATGAGGATCAATGACAGGTGAATCAGCCTGTACATGATTATTGTATTCTAAGTTTTAAGTGACATGTCATGACAAAGGAAAATCCCAGGGGGTCACTTTTATTCAAGGCTGTAATTATGCTTCTTTTCAATGCCTTCTACTCTAAACTGCATGAGGAAACTCCTTTCACCCATTGACACTGGCAGAATAGAAGCAAGTTTAAGTTTTCAGCACTCCCATCATTACTTTACATGGGAGATTTGTGCCTTCTTGGGAAAGTTTTCCCTTTTCACAATCTAGCAGAATGAAACTAAGTCTTTGTTCTCCCAAAAAAACCTGAAAAGAACTGCGAAGTCCTAATTCATTAGAAAAGCAAACAACTGTCTTCAGAAGCTGCAATTTCACTCTTACCTATGGAAGACTATTTATGGAGTTTTCTGGGGCAAGCGCTAATATAATAAATGTATTTCATGGATATTGATGACATCGGGAATTTTCAACCGACCATCTTTCCATAGTTTTGATTACTTCAAAGGACTAGATAGAGTTAACAGTACTATAGTATATAACTGGAAGTTGCTAAGAGAGTAGATCTTAGATGTTCTCACCACAAAAAGGAAATAGTAATTATGTGAGGTGACAGCAGTTGTTAATGAATGCCATGGTGTTAAATAACTTTGAAATATATAAATATATAAAACCAGCTCATTGTAGACTTGAACTTGCACAACGTCATATGTCAATTATATCTCGATAAAGTTGAGTGGAAAAAAGAACTAGAAATACATCAAAGAGGGACTAGGAAGTGCCTAGGGAGATAAAATGCCTATGGTATCATATATTGAATAAAGTAGAGCATAAATAAAGCATATGGTATCATATATTGAATAAAGCAAATGAAAACAACAGATAAACACTATTCCCACGACCTCATCCTAACACTCTGTCACTTAACTCAGAACTCAGCTCTAATTAAGAATCACAAACAAGGAAGATGTCAAGAGTCATTTAAAAGTCTACCAATTCATGTTCCGTATATAACGTATTCACTTCAATACTGTGGTCATGATATTATATTACAGTGTTGCAAGATACTATCACAGGGAAAGTAGGCAAAGGCACACAACATCTCTTGTATTATTTCTTAACTGCAAGAGGTCTGTGATCATCTCAGAATAAAAATTTCAATTAAAAAATTGGAAAAAAAAAACCTATCAGCCTGGTTAAATTTGACTGGCAGTGGGTGAAAACAAAGGTGCTTTTATTTCCTATTTTATACTTTTTTATACTATTTAGATTTTGTGATCCTGTATGCTCTTCTACTTATCTTTAATTAAAGAATTTATAGAAGCTTGCATTAAAAAGATCACTACAGAATGATAACCAATAAAGGAGAATTTTTGTTCTAAAATCTTTTTGTACTAAATCCACTAACCAAGTTCTCATATTTTTTCTAAGCAGCACGGAGTGTTGAGTTTGAGAGGGTCATAATGTATGACCCAGTTCACAGATAACAACACAAGACGTATATGGAATTGCCTTAAAGCTATTTAACCAATGGTGGATGCCAGATGACAATTCCAAGGTGATCCAATTCTAGAATTTTGAAAACACTTTTGTCTCACCTCTTTATTTTGTAACATAAGTGTATTTGTGTTTAATTTTGGGAAACTATCTGCACTGCTATCTTATCAGAGCCCTCTTTAGAGTCTTTCACAACATCTGTCTATTAAAATGAACAACTTGCTGATAAGAATATCTGGCAATGGTAACAAATAGATGGAACAAATAGATGGGTAGAAGGTGGAGGAAGAACTTCAAAATGAAAGAATCAGGCAGGGCACCATCTAAAGCCACGGATGGATCTCAGCATGGCCACATGAGACCATGAGATGTTACAAGTCTCCTGACACATCTAAACCCACCGATGGATCTCAGCATGACCACATGAGACCATGAGATGTTACAAGTCTCCTGACAGGATCAAACATGCTCTACACACCTTCACGTGCACTCTCACCAAAAAGCAAAACATGCGAATCAATAGCTGAATCTCATCAAGACTTTACATCTAATTTCCGTCCACAGGAAACACAGAGGGTAGAAACACAAGCGTACCGACACCATAAGGAAGTCATTAGCTGAATCCAGGCTGCAATATTCTAGGCGCAACTGACCCAGTTTCTTCAACAACGAGTTGTACAAAGAGATATTTTAAAAAGTGTTTTAGATTAAAGGAAACTTAAGCACCACAACAACCATGTGAATCTTATTTGGACCATTATTTGAAAAAACCAATCTTACCAAACCATTTTTAAATGATAACTGGGGGCAATCTATAGATTCAATGCAATTCCTATCAAATTACCAATGGCATTTTTCATAGAACTGGAGCCAAAAACACTTTTTTTGTTGTTTAATTTGTATGGAAACACAAAAGACTCTGAATAGCCAAAATGATCTTGAGAAAGAAAAACAGAACTGGAAGAATCACGCTGTCTGACTTGACTGTACTATAAAGCTATAGTAATCAGAACATACGGTACTGGCACAAAAACAGGCACATGGATTAACAGAACAGGATAGAAAGCCCAGAAATAAACCCACACACTACGGTCAGATAATCTCTGACAAAATAGGCGTGAATATACAATGGAGAAAAGACAGTCTCTGCAATAAGTGGTGCTGGGAAAACTGGACAGCAACACATGAAAGTGTGAAATTAGAACATTTTCTAACACCATATACAAAAACAAACTCAAAATGGATTAAAGACCTAAATGTAAGACTACTCCTAGAGGAAAACACGGGCAGGACATTCTTTGACATAAATCATGCAATATTTCTTTTGATCCATCTCCTAGTGTAATGGGAACAACAGCAAAAATAAAGGGTACTTAATTAAACTTAAAAGCTTTTGCACAGCAAAGGAGACCATCAACAAAATGAAAAAACAACCTACGGAATGGGAGAAAATATTTGCAAATAATGCAACCCCAGAGGTTTAATTTCCAAAATATACAAATAGCTTATATAGCTCAATATAAAGAAACGTGACCCAAACAAAAAATGGGCAGAAGACCTAAATAGACATTGCTCCAAAGAAGACATATGGATATCCAACAAGTACATGAAAAGATGCTCAACATCACTAATTCCTAGAGAAATGCAAATCAAAACTACAATGAGGTGCCACTTCATACTGTTTAGAATGGCCATCATTAAAAAGACTACAAATAATCAATTCTGGAGAGAGTGTGGAGAAAAGGGAAGCTTTCTACACTGTTGGTGGAAATGTAAATTGGTACAGCCACTGTGGAGAAAAGTATAGAGGTTCCTTAAAAAAACAAAGTTATCACATGATCCAGTAATCCCAGTTATGGGCATATTAACCTGAAAAGATAAAAATGCTGAATCAAAAAGATAAATGCATCCCAATGTTCATAGCAGCATGATTTACGATAACCAAGACATGGAAGCAACCTAAATGCCCATCAACAGATGAACGGATAAAGACATGGTGTGTGTATGTGTGTATGCGTGTGTTTGTGTGTGTGTGTGTGTGTGTGTATATATATATATATATGAATATCACTAGTTATAACAAAATAAGGAAATAATGCCCTTTGCAACAACATGGATGAAACTAGATATTACCATACTAAGTGAAGTAAATCAAAGACAAATACCACATGATATCACTTGTATGTGGAAACAAAATGATACAAATAAACCTATTTACAAAACAGAAGTAAACTCACAAACATAGAAAACAAATTTAAGGTTACCAAAGGGGAAGTGGTGTTGGGGGATTAAATTAGGGATTTGAGATTAACAGATACAGACTGCTGCTGCTACTGCTAAGTCACTTCAGTCCTGTCCGACTCTGTGCAACCCCATAGACAGCAGCCTACCAGACTCCCCCTCCCTGGGATTCTCCAGGCAAGAACACTGGAGTGGGTTGCCATTTCCTTCTACAAGGCATGAAAGTGAAAAGTAAAAGTGAAGTCGCTCAGTCATGTCTGACTCTTCGAGACCCCATGGACTTCAGCCTACCAGGCTCCTCCGCCCATGGGATTTTTCCAGGCAAGAGCACTGAAGTGGGATGCCATTGCCTTCTCCAAACAGATACATATTACTATATATAAAATAACAAGGACCTACTGTATAGCATAGGGAATTATATTCAACATCTTATAATAACCTATAATGGAAAAGAATCTGAAAAAGTATATATGTAGTTGATTTACAATGTTTCAGGTGTACAGCAAAGGGTGGTTCCATTCCTGGGTCGGGAAGATCCACTGGAGAAGGGATAGGCTACCCACTCCAGTATTCTTGAGCTTCCCTGGTGGCTCAGATGGTAAAGAATCCACCTGCAGTGCCTGGGTTCGATCCCCGGGTTGGGAAGATCCCCTGCAGAAGGGAATGGCTACCTCCTGCAGTATTCTGGCCTGGAGAATTCCATGCACTGCATAGTCCGTGGGGTCACAGAGGACACACTTGGCTCTGGAAGGCTGAGCGACTTTCACTTTCCAAGTCTTCCTTAAGAGAGGCAAGAGTCGTTCCTCACCACCTGCTCCTAATCTTTGACTGAGATGAGAAGAGGACCGACCGTGAAATACTTCTTTTCATTCTGATCCCAGAGAGCTACTCTAGAAACTGAAACTCGGCCTCATGTTAGGGGCCTGGGTTCTAATCCTGACACTCACACATAACATGCACTTTGCTATACACCTGAAACACTATAAATCAACTACAAGTTTAAAAAGTTAGACTTTCAAATGCAATGTATTTCTATTAATAAATGTGTGCTTTCGTGCTCAGTCATCACCTCAGTTGTGTTCAATTCTTTGCGACCCTATGGACTGTACCCCAACAGGCTCCTCTATTCATGGGATTCTCCAGGCAAGAATAATGGAGTGGGCTGCCATGCCCTCCTCCAGGGGATCCTCCCCACCCAGGGATCGAACCTGCATCTCCTACATTGCAGGCGGATTCTTCACTGCTGACTCACAGGGGAAGCCCATTAATAAATGTTGCTGTTGTTCAATTGCTCAAGTGTGTCCAACTCTTTGTGACCCCATGGATTGCAGCACTCCAGGCTTTCCTGTGCTTCAGCATCTCCCAGAGTTTGCTCAAACTCCTGTCCACTGAGTCAATGATGGCATCCAACCATCTCATCCTTCTTAATACTGATGCTAATTTTAAAAAAGACATTGGGATATTACATACTATCAGGGGAGTACTATTCACTGTTTTGGGTGTGAAAATGGTATTGAAGTTACGTGAGAAAATGCCTTTCTTTTTAGGGATGCCTACCGACATATGTAAGGCTGAAATGATATGATGACATGAAGTATGGGATTTGCCATACAGCACTTCAGCAAAAAAAGGGAGGGAGGAGAGAAAAATAAATGAAAAAGATGGGGGAAATGTTGATGGTTACTATAGCTGGGTGATGAGGTATTCATAGGTGTTTTGGTCTTTTTTTTTTTTTTTAATTAAAATGAAGAAAAATAAAGGTCAATCTTGAAGGGAAAAAAAATACAATCAGGTTTAGGATGAAGCTACACATGGTGTTGGGAGGACTCCGGGAGAGTGAGCCGCAGTGATGCATTGGTGGCAGGGGACAGGGACACTGACCTACCACCTACCCACCATCAAGGGGAGAACAGGGCAAGAAGGGGGTAAGGAGGAAGTTTGGCCACAGGAAGTTTGTCTACTTTTCAAAGTTCTACCACACAGGGCTTTTCTTCTTCTTTTGAACTGTAATTTAATTGCCAAAGCACATGATGACTAAACTTTGCATCATTTCCTCCTCTCTTTCGGCTGAAAACTTCTCCCTTCTGAAGAATATGTGAAGGGTTCATGAGGGACCTAAATCCTGGGGTTTGCCTGGAGCCACCAACCCTCTACCTCCTCAAGACAACTTACAGAAATAAAATTGGATGTCTGAAGCTTCGATTTTGGAGAAAGCTGCAAGTACTCATCAATGCTTTATAAATCCCCAAGCAATCTCGACCCCAACGCTAAACATTTTAACTCTAAGCATTTGGAAACAATCTAAATAAGAAGAGTCAAACTATGATGTCTTCAAGCAAATTGATATTAAGGAAAAGTTAAGACCATGTTTTAGAAAACTAATTTTAAAACAATATTGACCACATACATAAGTATGAAGGAAAAAAAAAAGGTTTAAAGTGTTTATTTTTATGGTGTGGGATTAGAATTGATTTCCATTATCTTCTAAACTATGAGTACATTATATATAAACCAGAAAAATAACATAATTAAAACTACCAAATCCACCTAATGTTCTTTGAAACATTAAAGGCTGTGTTCAGCATTAGTCTTAAGTTTCTGTAAACCAACATACCTAAACTGGCATTAAAAACTTACTCAACAAACAGCTCAGAACTTAATATAATGTGGTTCTCACTTGAAGGAGCTCACAGTCAGAGGGGGAGAGAGGTGAGTTAACAATAATTCCTGAGAGTCAAGTGACAGATCCAATGGACCCAATATCTGCTCTCCAAATACCTGAAATGAACGGATATGCCTCTTTCAGACTTTAACATTGGCTACTTAGGAAGTACGGCTATACAAGCTATTCTCTAAATAAGCTTAAGACAAATCCCAGATGCTTGTCTACACGAATCCACCATTTATTTAGTCTACTGTAATTCCAGCCACTAAGAAAGGAAAACAATAACTTCCTTAAAAGACTATTTCCCTTTGATAAGAAGTCACGTTCCACTAACAGCAAAGTGAAATTAAGACATATCTGATATGGACTAAGTTCTGCAATACTACAAAGAATGATTCAGGCTTTAAAAACATTTTTTTAAACTGAATTGCACTTGTTGGAAAATTATCTGGATGAAGCTAAACAACTAGTACAAAAATACCTTTAAGATTAATTACTAACTCAACCACAGAACAAGACAGCAGTCTTCACACTTGTTTTATTATGACCCATAGTTAGAATCAAGATTTTTTTTTCGTCACAACCTAAGCAAGCGCACATCCATACACCTGCATAAATAACAAGAGCCTAATGTTATAGTCCCTTGGACCGCAAGGAGATCCAACCAGTCCATTCTGAAGGAGATCAGCCCTGGGATTTCTTTGGAAGGAATGATGCTAAAGCTGAAACTCCAGTACTTTGGCCACCTCATGCGAAGAGTTGACTCATTGGCAAAGACTCTGATGCTGGGAGGGATTGGGGGCAGGAGGAGAAGGGGACGACAGAGGATGAGATGGCTGGATGGCATCACCGACTCGATGGACGTGAGTCTGAGTGAACTCCGGGAGTTGGTGATGGACAGGGAGGCCTGGTGTGCTGCAGTTCATGGGGTCGCAAAGCGTAGGACACGACTGAGTGACTGAACTGAACTGAACTGAATATTATAGTACTTTTTATTATATGTAATGAACTATGATATTTCCTACTCTATTCCATTTCTTTCTTTTTTAAAATTAAAAGCATACTGGTTGTGCCAAGTGAACTAAATGTACCACCTACAGATGGGTCCCAAGTTGCAATTTGGGAAAGAATGCTCTAAAATATCACAAGTGAAACCATTTCTAGAAACATGATTTCATTACAGTTGTATCTTTGCTCTTTGTAATATTCAAGTTACAACAGGTCTCAATGCATACACCATCACCCCTGTGTGGGTGTGAGAAAATTTCTTCCTATGTCTGAGATCAAGTGAACTCTTGATGACTACAATCTTTTCAACCACAAAAGGGAGTTTGCAATTATTACAGAGCTCTTTGTCTGATGGTAAAGCGAACAGCTTTCCCAAGCTATTACTAATTTCACTGTCAGCCATCCTCTCTTGTAAACTTTGTTACCCTCCAATTGTGCTTAACTTTTTTACTTTATGTATTGCCTGGAAAAGAATAGAAAAGCAAGTGGAGAAGAGTCTTTTTATTCTTTTTTTTGAGTCTTTTTATTCTTTGTGAGAATAAATAAACAGAAGTTACAATGGTAAAACTTCAATTATTCTAAATCTTTAGTTTTCCTGAAAAAATAATGGATGATAGTTGTAGCCATAGACACATGACTGACTCTGCAAAACAATTCTGCAAACTTAAACTTTAAGAACCTCCTTAAACTTTATTCTTACTATGTATAAAATAGGTGCTAAAGGTATAACTATTAATGTAATGAAGATGACACTTTTGTCTCAGCAGATGAAAGGCATATGAAAGTAAAAAAAAGGGGAGGAACAGAAGGGACTTGTCAAGTCTCTCTATGTGAACTCTCAACACAATGCTTCCTATCAGCTAAAGAAAAAAATCACTTAAATCAATAATATGCATGAAAATTAAATCATTTCAAGAGGTCCTATCCAACAGTCCCTACATAATGGGAGATGTTTTCATCAGTGTGCAAAGACATCAATAATTTTAATATTAACATATTAAAAAGCATCATTTGTGCCCAATGGAAATAAAAATCTCAAAACCTAGTTTAATGCTATTCTTTGCTCCTGCTGCTAAGTCGCTTCAGTCGTGTCCGACTCTGTACGAACCCAGAGATGGCAGCCCACCAGGCTCCCCTGTCCCTGGGATTCTCCAGGCAAGAACACTGGAGTGGGTTGCCATTTCCTTCTCCAATGCATGAAAGTGAAAAGTGAAAGTGAAGTCACTCAGTCATGTCCGACTCTTAGCGACCCCATGGACTGCAGCCTACCAGGCTCCTCTGTCCATGGGATTTTCCAGGCAAGAGTACTGGAGTGGGGTGCCATCGCCTTCTCCGAATGCTATGCTATTCTTTAATGGGGTATAAATAAAATCAGTGACAATTCCATAGTTCTTTGGTCACCCTCCAGTCTTGTGACTCCTACGAAAAGGAAAAAAGATCACTGTAAGGGCTGAGGATGTGAGGGGAAGACACATATTGTTTTTCTAATTTCATAAACTATTTCCATATACTTGGGAAGTGGCAATGCACTAGGTTCCTCTGTCCTTGGAAGCTGTGTGGCCTTGAGTGAGTCCCTTTGCCTCTCCAGGAGTCAATTCACCATCTGCAACACAGAGACAATGACAGTGCCCAACTAGGGTCATCATGAGGATCAGATGATACAATGCTAGTAAAGCACTGGGCAGAGAGGCGAGCATACAGCGAGAATTCAGTGTTATAATTACTATATTTTTCTCTTAAAATACTATACACAAAGTATCAAGAATATTGTTTTGAATTAGATGGCTTCTTCCAAATTGTAACACTCATTGGCTCTATGATTCTAAGAAGTTTGTATCAATCTTCCTTCAAAATGACCAACCAAAACTGGGCATGGTAAAGATGAATAAGGCTGTGTGTGTTAAGTGTTTGAAATTACTGGAAAGTCTAACTGGAATGCATTCCTCAAGATGTACGTAGGGCTACTAACTGGCAGCTCAGCATCTGTCCGAGTAGGCACTGTGGATCCCCTGGCCCTAGAAGGTTTACAGAGAGCAAGCCCATGTCACCAAAAAAGAGTTACAAGGCAAATAAGCTCCCAGAATCCTTTTCTTTACCTCAGGACAATCTCAAAGCCCCTGCTCTAACAGAGGACGCAGGCTGTAATACTCCCAAGGAACTCCTTGCTCATTGGATATCTCCTGGGAGTGGTGTTCTGTGGGACATATGGGCCAACTCCTAGGCACACAGAGACCCCAAAACAGTGCTTCTGGGATCAAAGATCAGTTGTGGAGAGATGGACCTGAGACTTTAGAGGTCTACAACCAGAGGCTGAAATTGTAATATCTGACTGATATTCTAAAGTCAGACTTCCCAAAGTTGTTATTAAGTTACAAGTGCTTAACTTACAAGAGAAATTGGTAACAAATTGGACACATTGTATGAGAAAAGTGTCTCAGTTTCACAGATGCAAATATAAAAATAAAACAAAACCCTTGTTTGTAAAGCAAAATAAACCTAAGATGACTGCTTTATCCCTGTTGAATAGATGCTCAGGATAAGGAAGTCAGAGAAAAATGGCTGCTGACCTTTACTAATAATGTCAGGATGTTGATGTCATGGCCACGCTGCAGTTGCTCAAGCTGAGGATAAATAAGAGCAATCCTTTCCATCTCAATGTGCTATGTTTTCCGAATTTGGTTCCATGTTAAATATGCATACTACTGATATTCACATAAATTGTAACCAGACACTGACTTTTCTCTCCATGTCCAAAAATTCCAATATTACTAAGTACAAAGTTCACCTGGGTTTTAGAAGTTAAAACTGTGGATAAACAAGGTCCTACTGTATAGCACAGGGAACTATATTTAATAACCTGTGATAAACCATAATGGAAAAGAAAATGAAAAAGAATGTGTATATATACACACACACATATATATAAAACTGAGTCAGTTTGCTGTACAGCAGAAATTAACACAACATTATAAATCATCTGTACATCAATAAATTTTTTTAAATATAAAATGGTAAATGTTTCTCTCTTGCTCCCTCATACACACAGGTATTTTCACTTTGACAGATTTTTTTTTAATTATTAAGAACCAAAAAGTTACTAGAACAGGAAAAAAAAAACATAAAATTAATTGTGAAAGGCTCTTACTAATAGGTAGCATTTATCAACCATCTATTGTAAAAAGTGACATACTGAGTGTTCTAAGGGCCTTTATATTAATTTTATTTAATCTTTAGGATCATCATATTTGGTTAATATATTATTAATTCCCATTTTAAAAATTATAAAACATTTCATACACATAGGCATACATATAAATAGCTATGTATAAATAGTAAAATCTCAAACATCCAAGTACATACCCCATATCTTTTGAGACAGGGCAATTCCAGCACAACCCAAGAAAGCACACAGCATCCTTTCTTCATCACATGTCCTTCCTATTATCCCTGTTATATGTGTGAAGAAGTGGAGGCTCTGAGAAGCTGAATTGTCAGCCCCATGGAGGAGCTGGCGTGTGAACCTCACCTGTCTGACTCTAGAGACCATGAAACTCAAGCATTTAGGCTGCAATTGCTAAAGCTGCACATTTTGGGAGTGAGGAAACAGAGATTTAAGACATGCCCAGGATCACACTACTACTGCTAAGCAGCACAACTGGCATTAAAACCCACATTACAATTATTTATTTATAGTCCTTCTCTTTTCGTCTCAAAATTAACATGAGGAAGAGAGCCATATTTAAGTCAGGGTTTCTCATAAAACTTACAAGAAATTCCACCACTCTCTCTTTTAAATTATTTAAGTAAGTGCTTTTTACTAGACTATTAAAGGAATAGTCTGACAGGCGACTATTTCACTTTCAGCAGAGGTTGTTCTACTTGATTGCATCAGTGTAGCTTCCAAAAGCTGCTCTGTAAATGAAGGTTTCAGTAGATTAAAGTGCTGCTTCTCAAACTTCAGTGGGCACAGCAACCACCTGGAAATCTTACTAATACACAGGGCCTGAAATTTCTGCATGTCCAAAAATCTCTTGATAATGACTATTCTGCTGGTCCTTTTAAGATGTACTCTGAGTAGCAAGAGACTTGGGAAGGAAGTGAAGTGTTAGTTGCTCAGTCATGTCTGACTCTTTGCAACCCCATGAACACCAGGTCCCTCTGTCTATGGAATTCTCCAGGTAAGAATACTGGAGTGGGTTCCCATTCCCTTCTCCAGTGGGTCTTCCTGACCCAGGGATTGAACCTGGGTCTCCTGAATTACCGGCAGATTCTTTACCATCTGAGCCATGAGGGAAGCCTAAGAGACTTAAACAGCCTTCATTATTAACAGGGATCTTGCCGTGAATTTTTTTAAAAATGAAAAATCCTTAACATGTAAGCTTTGTATGGTTTTACTTTAGTATCTATTTCTAAAATTGGAACACATCTATTTCTGACATAGATTTACTCTAGATTTCACTTATACACCTAGGACAGAAAATAATAAATTTCAGGATCTATATTTAAGCCAGAGTGATATTTCTGACACATGGACAAGAGCATCAATTTAGAAATTATTTGAACATACAATGGAAAATATACAAAGAAATAGGATGAGAAGGTTTGTGGGAACACACATGTATGCACCACATACAAGGAAAAAGCAATCAATGTGTACCCACCAAAGAACAGCAAATCTCCATTGGGAAAGAGATGGCATTTTATCATACATCTAATGAGGTATGAAACGTAAGACTTGTGAGAAAAAAAGTAAACCTTATAAAATTCATGTCATATTGCATGGTTGTAAAAATTGTACAGCCATTGCACATTCTGTATTCTGCACTGCTGAATGTATCACAGTGGATAAGATCCATGGTTAGCTACTAACTGGAAGTTTTTGGTGGTTCAGATGGCAAAGAATCTGCCTGCAATGCAGGAGACCTGGCTTTGATCCCTGGGTGGGGAAGATCCTCCGGAGAAGGGAATGGCAACTCACTCCAGTATTCTTGCCTGGAAAATTCCACGGACAGAGGAGCCTGGCGGGGCTACAGTTCATGGGGTTGCAAAGAGTTGAACACAACAGAGTGACTGACACTTTCCACTTAAAGGTCTTAATATTTCTGTGGCAAATATAATCACCTCTAAGAGAAAGCCAAAGGCTACTAATTTAAAACTTTATTGCATAAAAACCCCCTGAAACTGCATTCTTCCAAGGCTTCCTTTCTTGAACTTGATCTCATCTGGAAGAACATCTCAAGAAGATGAGAGTCAGGAGACCATCCTAAGGCACTTAAAACTGTAGGACTTGCTCCCCGAGTCCACTTTAGGCACAGAAAGTGAATGTGTCTGGGGTAAATGATCCAGTCTCTCTGAATCTCAGTTCTTTCAACAGCTCTCAGACTTGTCAGGACTAAATTAAGTTAGAGGCAAAAAAAAAAATTGACTAAAAAAAATACAAAGGTAAGGTTTTAAAATGTTGTTTACATCAAAAAAATCTGATTGGGTAACAATCATCAACAGACACTTAAACCACTAACTGAAATATTGATGGGGATGAGTCCTGTGAGTGAGCAAGAAATTACTATCCTGCAGACTACTTCCAGGTCATATGGGAAAAGGCAACTTTATAACGGAGGGATCAAGCTGTAATTTCTGGAAGTCACTGATCATTCTTGGCATCATTCAAACACGGGGCAATAAAATAACAGTAGTAATAAATGCATCTTGTTGTGATACAATTAGTAGTACATGGCACTCTGAGGTACCTTTATCAAAACATTTAGCCTGAGTCTAATCACAGTTGTAGGTCTAATTCAGCTTTATACTTTAGGCGCTGGTGCAAGTAACAGACACACCACTCAGAAGCAGTAAGTCAACTTAAAATGTGAGCCATGTCACCAGATGACTGAATCTGACTTCCTTTCAGGAAAATAAAATGTATGCGGCTGGGGATCAGCCATAGACTAAAAGTGACTTAACAGATGTAGTAACTAACGGCAAAGTGTGAACCTTGTTTAGATCCTTGTTTGAACAAACCAATAGCCCAAAGACATGTTTAGGTCAACAGGGGAAATATGACTTGAGTATTAGATGATATTAAGATATTACCATTAGTATTTTTAGGTGTGCTCAAGCCATTGTGGCCATGTAAGAAAATGTTAATAGATGTGAATTAAATCTTTAGGGGAGAAATGCCTTGAAGTCTTTAATATACTTGAATACCTCAGGGGAAAAGCAGTGTGTTTGTTAAGATCTTAATAATATAGCACAGTAACTATAGCAAAGAGGATGAAAAAGGAAAAGAAGAAAGACGGGTTGGGGGGAAGAAAAAGGAATTTCTTACCCAAAAGGCAAGAGGGTCTCAAAGATTTTTCGACCCTTCTGAGCTAGCACTGACAGCAGGTACAGGGCCATTTCTTTGTTGAGTTGAGTTACCTTCTATTCTAGACTCTTGGCAAAGCAGTGGCTTTCTAGGGGCAAGTGGAAGAAAAGGCAAATCGTGGTCCATGTGATTCTCACAGTGAGCAGCCTCCATTCTAAACTCAGAGCAGGAGCAATCTAATAAACAGATCTCACGTTCCAGTGGGCCCATGAGCTATTATGTCTCAACAGTTTCCTCCTTGGGACTGAAATCAACCACACTTCAATCTGAAGTGAACCTGCTTTCGTGAAAAGCAATAAGAAAGCTGCATTAACCTACTCAGCCACTTAGAATTTAAGTGAGACCCACAGAAATGTTTAATGTTTTCCCTGTAGGAAATTTTATATACTGGCACTCGAAACTGAACTGGACTTCATAACTCATAACCTTTAACATTCACTGGTCTTGATGTTCATCAGAAATAAAAGTGTTGTTTTTTCCTTTTTTCAAGAATAGAGTGCTCCATAAAAATCATTTACACACAACCTCTAGGTATATTCATGAAACACTCTCAGTTATGAAATGGAGCCATATAAAATTAAAACGACCATATACAAGTGTATATAAGACAAAGACATTTCTGCAAATATGGGGAATTACGTCTTCCCTGGAGATCATGAAAACTAGATAAGTAGATTAAACAGAAGTGGCATTGAATAGTCAAGGCATATAGGACTCTATAGCTTGACACAGTGCCAATGTCACAAATACCTAAACTGTCCCCAAATGATCTTCAAGGTAAAGCAGGGCCCTGCTGTCCTCAAGGTATAAGCACCTGCAGATCTCAGGGGACCACTGACTCACCTCGCCCAAACCGGTATACCACCCGCTCCCCTGCTCTCAAGATTGCCAGCACCTAACCTGGCAGCTTTCCCAGTGTTGTTTGGAAAGGGGTCTCAGATTCCCAGCCCTTTTCAGGGTTGAATTCAGTTATTTTCTTGAACACATGTAAGGTATCTCTAAAGACATCACAACAGTCATGTGTGCAATATCCTCTAAAAACACTTAAGTGACTATTACCCTTCACCTCATTCTCTCAGACTTCAGCCACAGTGTGCATGCACTGACTCAGGAAACAGTTATCTGGAAATAGTTATCAGCCAGGCACTGTACTTGGTGCTGGTGCTGAATAAAAAGGCTCTGTTTCATTCCTGCTTTCATGAATCTCAGACTTTCCTCCTCTTTTTCTCCCATCCCCACCCCCATCCCAAGATTAGAACTCAGTTTGAATTTATTTCCACAGTGGGTTAAAAATCACCATGTGGTTTTTTTCCCCCTCATCAATTAAGTCTCTTCCATTCCTGAACCCCCTAAGGTGAAAAACTTTTTTTTTTTAATTTTATATACAAAGCAGAGAATTAACATCTGGAAGATGATATCAATGTGATTACATCTGGAAGATGATATCAGTGCTGCAAAAAGGCAAAATTACTCCTTAGTCTTTCTTACTCCAGACCTGAAAGTCTGGCAATAGTTTTCGTTTCATCTTCAATGCTTTGGAATATACCAGAAGTTCAGTTCAGTCCAGTCACTGAGTCGTGTCCAACTCTTTGCAACCCGATGGACTGCAGCACACAGGCTTCCCTGTCCATCACCAACTCCCGCAGCTTACTCAAACTCATGTCCATTGAGTCAATGATGCCATCTCCTCCTCTGCCGTCCCCTTCTCCTCCTGCCTTCAATCTTTCCCAGGATCAGGATCTTTTCCAATGAATCAGTTCTTCTCATTGGGTGGCCAAAGTATTGGAGTTTCAGCCTCAGCATCAGTCCTTCCAATAAATAATCAGGACTGATTTCCTTTAGGATGGATTGGTTGGATCTCCTTGCAGTCCAAGGGACTCTCAAGAGTCTTCTCCAACACCACAGTTCAAAAGCATCTCTTTTTTCGGCATTCAGCTTTCTTTATACTCCAACTCTCACATCTATACATGACTACTGGAAAAAGCATAGCTTTGACTAGATGGACCTTTGCTAGCAAAGTAATGTCTCTGCTTTTTAATATCCTGTCTAGGTTGGTCATAGCTTTTCTTCCAAGGAGCAAGTGTCTTTTAATTTCAAGGCTGCAGTCACCATCTGCATTGATTTTGGAGCCCCAAAAAATAAAGTCTGTCACTTTATTATAAAGTCCATTGTTTCCCCATCTATTTGCCATGAAGTGATGGCACCGGATGCCATGATCTTTGTTTTCTGAATGTTGAGTTTTAAGCCAACTTTTTCACTCTCCTCTTTCATCATCAAGAGGCTCTTCAGTTCTTCTTCCCTTTCTGCCATAAGGGTGGTGTCATCTGCATATCTGAAGTTGTTGATATTTCTCCCAGCAATCTTGATTCCAGTTTGTGCTTCATCCAGCCTGGCATTTCGCATGATATACTCTGCATATAGGTTAAATAAGCAGGGTAACAATAGACAGCCTTGACATACTCCTTTCCCAATTTGGAACAGTCTGTTGTTCCATGTCTAATTCTAACTGTTCCTTCTTGGCCTGCTTACAGATTTCTCAGGAGGCAGGTCAGGTGGTCTGGCATTCCCATTTCTTGAAAAATTTTCATAGTTTGTTGTTATCCACATAGTCAAAGGCTTTGGCGTAGTCAATAAAGCAGAAGTAGATGTTTTTCTGGAACACTCTAGCTTTTTCGATGATCCAACGGATATTGGCAATTTGATCTCTGGTTCCTCTGCCTAATCCAGCTTGAACATCTGGCAGTTCATGGTTCACGTACTGTTGAAGCCGGGCTTGGAGAATATTGAGCATTACTTTACTAGCATGTGAGATGAGTGCAATTGTGCGGTAGTTTGAGCATTCTTTGGCATTGCCTTTCTTTGGGATTGGAATGAAAACTGACCTTTTCCAGTCCTGTGGCCACTGCTGAGTTTTCCAAACTTGCTGGCATATTGAGTGCAGCTCTTTCACAGCATCATCTTTTAGGATTTGAATAGCTCCACTGGAATTCCATCACCTCCACTAGCTTTGTTCGTAGTGATGCTTCCTAAGGCCCACTTGACTTCACATTCCAGGATGTCTGGCTCTAGGTGAGTTATCATACTGCCGTGGTTATCTGGGTCATGAAGATCTTTTTTGTACAGTTCTTCTGTGTATTCTTGCCACCTCTTCTTAACATCTTCTGCTTCTGTGTGAGTTCCTCTATTTTAAACCCATATTTTCAGACTTTCTGTTTACAAATAGCAGTTGGACTAGACATACAAGTTCAGTACTTTGTCTTGTTCAGGTTGATTCTCAGCTAGGGTCAGCTCGGAGTCTTCAACCGCAGGGCAGGAACTGGTTCCTCACTGCCTTCTCACCCTATTCTCACTGAGCACCCATCTCCTACCAAGCACCCAGCAAGCACTAGTCACAGCACCAGGCTTCTCATGGACCTTGCATTCTCATGGCAGGGAGATAGACAAGAAAGAAAGCTATAGATCACTCTGTTAGAAGATATGAAGTGCTCTGGAGAAAACTGCAAGCAAGGAGCAGAGCATGTGGAGTTTTGGGGAAGACAAGAGGGCTCCAGGTGGTTAGGGCTGGTCTCCTTCCAGCCCTTTCTTGGGCAAGATCCCAAGAAAGACTAACGGGGAAGGAAGTTGTGTGGACATTTGGGGACAAGCCTGTTCCAGGCAGAGGGAGTAGCACATGCAAAGGCTCTGAGCTAGCAGGGAGCCTGATACCACCAAGAAATAGTGAGAAAATCAGTATGGCTGGGAACATGGAGTGTGGTAGAGAATGAGATCCAGGAGGCAGTGGGGGAGGCAGAACAAAGGGTCCCTGTATGTGTCAATAGTAATAAACAGTAATAATTAATAAGGTAGCTGCCATTTATTGAGTTCTCTGTGCTAAGAGCAAGTCCAAATAGGTATTGTGTATTATCTCCTTACCTGGAGGAGGGCATGGCAACCCACTCCAGTATTCTTGCCTGGAAAATCCCACGGACAGAGGAGCCTGGAGGGCTACAGTCCATGGGGTTGCAAAGAGTTGGACATGACTAAGCACAGGACATTATCTCCTTAAAATTTTAAAACAACCGGTTGCTCTAATATGCAGAGATTTGACTTCATAATTCAGGACTATCATAGCAGTAAGTCCAAAACTCTCTAGGAAATATCTCCCTTGTCCCTCTTCCCTGTCCCGTACCCCACTGCCTTAACATGACTAAAATCTTTGCTACATGCTGCAGTTAATTTCCCCTTGCACCTGAAAAATAAAAATCTAGTTTCTTATAAATGTCAAATGTCTTGCTTATTTCCAAGTTGTGATCTTTAATATGATTTTCTAGTCTGTTGCAGTACCCTAAGGTAAAAGGGTTCAACTTATGAAAAGTGTGTAAGTACAGTTTGAGACACTTCAGAGTTCAAATCCTGTTTTAATTACATCCTTTGATGTGTTTAATTAATCCTTCAGCACAACTTTTTCTCCCCTGAAATATATGGTATAACTTCATGTTTCAGGGTGCCAGTTACAGATTGCACAAACTAGTGCCAAAAGACATATTGTTCTGGTGGCCACCCTCCCTTCCTTCTGCTGCACTTGCATTTAAAGGCATCCTGACGTATAGAAATAAGCACGCCAAGAGAGCTGGGCTTGCGAAACAGAGCTAATTAGTGGAAGCATCAGATGTGCCTTCATAAGAACTTTGATTAAACCCTTTATTACCTAGTTTCCTCTAAGGAGGACAATTTGAAAATATCTCCTAAATAAAAAGACACTGTTCAGTTCAACTCGAGAAACATTTATTGGTCAGGTGCTATGAAGATAAGGACAGTCCCAGTCACTGCCCTCCAGAACTTAGAGTTTATCACGTTGACCAAATGGCAGACCTTCAAGATGAAGGAAAATCTGGGATAACTGCACGCACTGATGCAGAAGGTGCCAGAAGAAAGTGGGGACTACTTTTTAAAAAGCCAGTCACCCAAAGCATCAGACATCACCTGTCCCCTGTTGAACCAAATGTAAAGGACAGATGGCTTAAAAGCAGAACTTCTGAAAGTAAAAAGTTAGAGTTGGGCAGAATCTTATAATCAAATTTTCTGTATCTAATTGTATGCTTACAAGTTTCCACAGATATTAACTGCTTATTTTTATTCTTCTAATACTTAAATCACAAGAAGGAAATCTTTAATATCCATTTCCAAATATTTTAGTGAAGAAAGAATCAGAGATTTTTAGTTAGCACCAATTCCTCACATGAATAAAAGGTATTTTATTTCACAAAACTGATAATCAAGGTAATAAGACCTAAGCCCAAGCCTATGGATTTATACAAACTGAAACAATGCTAATGATCAACATACATGTGATATTACTGTCGTCGTTTTAGTCACTAAGTCATGTCCAATTCTTTTGCCAGGCTCCTCTGTCTTTGGGATTTCCCAGGCAAGAATACTGGAGTGGGTTGTCATTTCCTTCTTCATGGGATCTTCCCAACCCAGGGATGGAACCCACATCTCCTGCACTGCACCGAGATTCTTTACCGCTAAGCCACCTGCGAAGCCCCAAATGTGATATTATGTAAAGTCAAAATCATGTGAAACAATCTGTGGAAATACTTAACATTAGTTAAGTGGGTCCAGAGGAACAGGGCATAAGAAGGAGCAAAAATCAGCCCATATTCTGCTTATCAAGCCCTAATGCCTGGGGCCTGCCTGGCAGTGAATATAGAAGAATGGACTTTAAAAAAAAAAAAGAAAAAAAAATATATAGCAAAAACAGCACATAGGCAAGCAGCAGTCTTACAAGGAACCAGTATAGCTTCAGGGGTCACCAGACTCTGACTTTTTTAAAAAAATGAATAAATTCATTGACTAGGCTTATAAATATTCAGATTATCACATTTATTTCCTGAAACAACACAATGAATAGAAGTCTAATATTAAATGGTCTGTGACACAGATGGTAGTAGCACTTTATCATATTATCATCACACAGTATTATATGATATATGTTATAATAATATACGATATATATAATTAACATTGTACAATATCAGATGTTTCCAGCATCTCAAAGCTGATTTGAATCAGAATTACCTGTGGGAACTTTTTAGAATCGCATCTTCCCAGGCCCCACCCATTGGATGTTCTGATTCACAGTATGGGTTTGGGGCTTTACAAAGCTTCTGGAGACAGGGGTGATCAGGCAGGTGGGGGAGCCAAGAAGCACCAGACTAAGCTACCTTCAAAAACAATGATGGTAAAATGCAATAAATAGAGTCTTCTCAACAAAACCAGATTCATGCTAAGGCACGAGTCTTACTTTTTAAACATTAAGAGTACTAATATCACTGAAGATCACCATACAACTATATACCCAGTAGCATATTTCAAAACCTAAAACGGGTTTGCATACTTAAATTTACGAAAACTTGAAAAACAGGTGATCAAGGGCTAATCTGAAATACCACAGATGTGAGAGATATTCAAAAATCATTGATTTTGCCTCTTCACTCAAGAGATATCAGAACTCAAGTTCCTAGATTTTTTTTCAGTAAATGTGCCAAATCTAAGTTTTACTTCTTTTGTGTTTGAATACCTATGCCTTTATTGGTTCTTTTAACATCCTAAATATACAGGATTCTTCATGGAAACACGACATCTTCTTCCAACAATTTTGTGCAATAAATATCAAATGTGAAGCTCTAGGAATCTAAGCAATCACACTACTTCCCAGAGACTGCTCTATAAAGCACCCAGTTAACAGTCTGGATGCCATATAACATCTAAAAAAACTGCATTTGGAAAGATGGTGACAGCTGTGGCCAGACTAGTATAGGAACACATCGCTGGATCTATTCATAGATGTACAGTACTGAAGGTGCATCTTCAAACAATGACCTGAGAAACATTTTCTAAGGGCTTAAGACACCCACGATCAAAATCCTACATATTTAATAAAAGCACACACATTTATCAATATTTTACAACATTCCTAGCATTCTGCTATTTTAGGGGTTTATTTTTTTCTTTCTTTCCTAACAAATAGCTATGTAAGCTAATTTAGGAACCAAAATCAACATCTTGAGTATCAAAGTTTCAGACTGAGAATAGAGGGTTCAGTGACCAAAACGCCTGCCTTTGGTTTAGCTTTGATTCTTGTCCCATTAGAAAACACGGGGTGGGGAGCCGTCAAAATATTCTGGATAGATGCACTGCCATTAAATCATCTGAGTTGATGAGGGGCAAAAGTAAGCTAGGAGGGAAACCACTGGAAAACTCCGCAGAAAGCTGTCCCTCGCGATCAATAAAGAACTAAATTTCAAGGATTTGCCTACAGCTGGTAAAACGGCTTACTGCTTTCAGCTGCTGGATAAGCAGCAGTAAACTCGCCGGTGGGCTAATTAGGTCCAACTTGAAGGCAAGGACCAGGTCCAGAGAACGATCAGCCAGGTCGGGAGACTCGCTTAGACACCCAAGAAGGAGCCGAACCACACGGTTCCAAGTCGGGGCGCAGCAGCACACTCTAGAGGGGCGTCCTGTTTGGGGCTGCCGGCTTCCCAGGGCGGACCTCGGGAAATCGTTTCCCAACCATCCGTGCCAGCCAG
Organism: Bos indicus x Bos taurus; assembly: GCF_003369695.1. Taxonomy (NCBI): domain Eukaryota; kingdom Metazoa; phylum Chordata; class Mammalia; order Artiodactyla; family Bovidae; genus Bos; species Bos indicus x Bos taurus. Next base: position 33,414,767 of record NC_040084.1, read on the forward strand.
AAGCTCACACGCCGCGCAGGGACGAGAGGCGGCCGACTGTGGGCAGCTCTGTCAAAAGGTTTGAGAGGCGCCTCCCCCGCTCACACCCTCCCGGTAAGGCTGGGGTCTTCAGCTCGCGAACCCCGGGCCATGTCACTTCTCACGGGGCCCGCGGAGTCAGGAAGTCTGGAAACCAACTGAGGGGGAGAGAGAAAGTAGGGAGGCGCGAAGTGTCTGCGGGCAAAGGAAGGAGTTTGGTGGGGAGCGACTGGAATGCAGTAACTTATTTTTGACCCGAGCCGCCATCGGCTGGAGAGAGCGGGACTCCAGGCGCAGGCTGCGACTCCGACTTTCCCCCGCGCGCTGTCCCTCCAGGCCCAGCCCGCCGCCCACCGGACGCGCTCCACTCACCCAGCTCCTCCGCCTGCAGCCAGAGCGGCGCGAAGACCGCGAGCAGCAGGGCCAGGAGGCCGCGCCGGACAGCCCCCGCCTGCGCGCAGCCGCCGCGGGCGCCGGCCACCATGGCCCCGCCGGGCGCCAGCTTGGCAGGCTCAGCTTCCCCTTGGCGCGCGCAGCGCCGCCGCCGCCCCGGCCGGCCGCCTCCTTCGCGGCCGAGCGCAGCGCCTGGACTGGGCGCAGCCGCGGCCGGGCACCGAATCTCATTGGGGCGGCCCGGGGCCCAGCCCGGCGGGGGCGTCTCCTGCCCCGCCCCGCACGCCGGCCCCCAAGGAGGAAGTGGCTCCCGGGTGGCGGCGGGCCGCCGGAGTGGAGGCGCACCGGGAGCTCCGTTTTCCTCCGAGAGCATACGCTCTCGTTTTCCTCCGCCCCTCCTCTCCAGTGCACGTGAACCTGGGAGCCCGGAGGACTCCTGTCGGTGAGACCTGCCCCGAGCAGCAGTGTGCCCGGGGAGTCCCCAGAGTGCCGGAGCCAGGGGTGGGCGCGCCGCCTACTCTCTGCTAAGCCCACGGGGCTGAGCATGCCATTGACAGTAGCAATGGAGGGACTCGAAATATTGTCACGGTAGGATGATGGTGGTGACAACATCCAGTTCAAGTTCCCTCATTCATTCATTCATTCATTGAAAAGTTACTAGGTTTCAGAAGGGTGCCTTCCAGGCACGGCTCTAAAACCTTGTGACACTTGGCAGACATTAAAAATAATCAGGCAAGTATGCAAAGCAAATTGCAGTCGTAGACGAAGAGTGCCAGTGGAGTACACCCAGGAAGGTCTAATTAGATGGCAGGAGTCGAGACTGCAGGTAGGAATTAGACACGAAAGGCTTCACTTAAAAAGTGGCATCTGAGCTGAGGCTCGGAGAGTGAATGGGACTCGGGAAAACTGAAGGCGGGGGCAAGAGAACTTACCTGCTGCGCAGAAGAGCTGAGGGAGGAAAGGGCCTGCGTGGGGGGAGCGAGGCGAACAGGTGAGTTCATGGCCGGGAGTGGGAAGCCAGAGTACTGAGCAGGGGCCGAACGCGGAGGGCCTGGAAGGGTGTTTAAACTTCATCCCCGGCGCAAAGAGCAGCCACGGAGGGTTCAGACGGGAGGAACGACATGATCTGGCGGGTGAAGGAGGGTTTGGGGGAGGACAGTTTGGAAGAGGGGAGGATTACAAGGCTATTAGCGAATAGCTGGGTGAGAAAGAGGTAGTGAAAGTGAACGAGGACAGATTGAATACACATTTTAAAGACTGACGTCTCCAGATCGCTAGACCTCAGCTCTCTACCGTAACCTTCTCGCTACCGCTCCGCGCGCTGCGGTTTTCCTGGGTAACACCTGCGGAAGCAGAGAGGCGGAAGTACTGGGGCGGGGGTGGGGAGTACCAGTAGCCTCTCTAAGGTCCAGTTCGGTCCATCACGCGCTTTTTGGATACCCCCGATACAGTCTGTGCACACATGCATTCCTTTTTTCCTCTATTTTTTGACTGACTAAAGTTAGTCGAAACTTCCAATGAGATTATCTTTGGGGCTTTGCTTTCTGGAAGGCAGCAGAACTTAGAGGAAAGAATTCAGGCTTAGAAATGAGGTTGATTCAAGTCTGGATCTCGGATCAGCCATTGACTGGGACTGATTCTCTCTGGGCTTCTCTTCACTGGGGAGTATAATACCTAACTTTCCTGGTTGTCACAAAGACTAGATAAAATATGTATAAGAAGTTCTAGCATACTTCCCTGGTGGTCCAGTGGTTAAGAATCCACCTGCCAATGCAGGGGACATGAGTTGGATCCCTGGTCCAGGAAGATTCCATATGCCATGGGGGAACTAAGCCCAGGGGCCACAACTACAGAAGCCCTTGTGATGTGCTGTGCTTAGTTACTCAGTCGTGTCCAACTCTTTGCGACCCCGTGGACTGTGGCCCACCAGGCTCCTCTGTCCACTGGGATTCTCCAGGCAAGAATACTGGAGTGGGTTGCCATGCTCTCCTCCAGGGGATCTTCCCAACTCAGGGATTAAACCCAGGTCTTCCGCACTGAAGGAGGATTCTTTACCATCTGAGCCACCAGGGAAGCCCAGGAGTACTTGAGTGGGTAGCCTACCCCTTCTCCAGGGGATCTTGCGGGACCCAGGAATCGAACTGCGGTCTCCTGCATTTCAGGCAGGTTCTTTACCAGCTGAGCTACCAGAGAAGCCCCACAGAAGCCCTTGCTGTTGCTGCTGCTAAGTCGCTTCAGTCTATGCTGACTCTGTGCGACCCCATAGACGGCAGCCCACCAGGCTCCACCGTCCCTGGGATTCTCCAGGCAAGAACACTGGAGTGGGTTGCCGTTTCTTTCTCCAATGATGAAAGTGAAAAGTGAAAGTGAAGTCGCTCCCTCATGTCCGACTCTTATCGACCCCATGGACTGCAGCCTACCAGACTCTCCGTCCATGGGATTTTCCAGGCAAGAGTACTGGAGTGGGGTGCCATTGAAGCCCTTGGGCAGCCACAAATAAAGAACTAAAAAGGGATTTGGTTTGTTTTTTTTTTTTTTTAAGTTCTAGCTTGTGAGTAATCAGTAAATAATCGGTTTAGCATATTTGTATTGAAAGCAAATTCACACCCCTGAAAATATTATATATTCTTACACACAACAAAAAGATACTTTGATATGCTGAATCATTTCCTAACTCCATTTTTTCCTTTTTTTTTTTCCCTTTCATTCTTTCTAAGAAGGTGGGTATGGGCAGCTTCAGGCTTCTACCAGGTGTGGCTCTGAGAGTAATGAATGAAGATAAACAATGGGAGCATTGTTCACCCTGAGGAATTCATAGGGTGGGGCAGGTGGGCTCCCTTGGGGATCTTTTCTGTCTAAGACGGTACCTTGATGGGACTCCAGTAGTTTATTTTACACCAGCATCCTGAGCCAGATCGGGAATTTTGGGATCAGGTAATGAGAAAACTAAAAGGCCAGGTGGATCCTAGTACTTGCACATGCCATTCTTTCCTTAAAAAATAAAGTCTCTAGTCAAAAAAAAAAAAAAAAAAAGCATAGTGAAAGAAAAACATGAAAATGCAACAGGTTATCAATTATACTTTTGTATATAATACAATGTCTTCCCTGGTGGCTCAGATGGTAAAGCGTTTGTCTACAATGTGGGAGACCCGGGTTCGATCCCTGGGTTGGGAAGATCCCCTGGAGAAGGAAATGGCAATCCACTCCAGGACTAATAAGCCTCATTGAATTGATATACTTCAGCCACACAGACTTTTATGTTAGGCATGTGCGCCTGTTTTATTCTTGAGTTCGTACCATTTTGATTTTTCTTTTATAATGCATCTCTGAAGTTCATGTAAAGTTCCAAGATGCTATTAAAGATTATAATTGTTAGAATCCATCTACAACATCTCACAAACTAAGATCTAAAAATTACTTATCATGTGAAACATTTTTCAGAAGGGTCTCTCACAGGCTATCTAACCCCTACTCCTACTTACTATCTAATCTTTCTGTATTTTGCATATCTAACTATAATTTTTGCTTATATTTGCTAGCCCTTCTGTGGAAATTGAGAACAACTGGTCAGGGCTCCTTTGTTTTATGTATAAAAAATGCATTCTGTATTGCTTGGATAAGACAGAATTTAAACAGAACCACAAGCCTAGTTTTATTCTAAAGTAGTTACAGTTCTTCAGATTGTCAATTTGATGACCTAGTCAATTTTGTCCTTGATATTTAGTAACCCTGATTGTGACTCTCTGGAATAGACCAAATGAGGTATCAGTTTGAAACCTTTACAGGCTACTCCTTCCTTAACTCTCTTCCTTTTCTGATTCAACTCAATAAATATATTTTGAATATTTTCTATATGTGAAACAATGTGACAGAGATTCAATTAAAACAAATACAGGTACCTCTCTCCCTCATTCATGATCTATTGATAGAAATTTGAGACAAGTAATTATATAGGTTGATAAGTACAATGAATGGAAGAGATCAGAGAGGAGAGAAAGGTTCGTAACTTGGGAGGACACGAGAGGGGTAAAGATGGGAAATAGGAGAAATAATGTTTGTCAGATGAGAAGAACTTGTGAGAAAGCAGAAAAGTCGACTTGACAGGTGCTTACAGGAATGGAGTCTGATTCATGGGGGCTGGAAGAGTGAGCCTGAGACAGGAGTGGGTGCCTGAAGGTGAGGAAGGAGACAGCAGCAGGCTCTGAGGCTCTGAGGGTTATGAGAAGCAGAAAAACTGGCAGGACTTGTTTAGATTTGCATTTTTGAAAGACCACACTGGCTGCAGCATGGGGAATGGATTGGAAAAAGAGGCAGGGAGACCAGTGAGGAGTTTATACCAATACTCTAGACTAAAGACGATGACACCTCACCTCTTATACTCTAAGTGCCCCAAACCAACAGCATCTGCAACACTTGGGAGCTTTCCAGAAACACAGACTCCTGTCTCCACCCCGCCAGGACCTCTGAACCAGATTCTGCATTATAATTATATTTCCAAGTCAGGATAGAGCCATGGGCAAATCTGAGCGATAAAGGGTGACAATACAAATGTATATTGAGTCTTAGAATGTAAACAGTGTGAAAAAAAAAAGATTAAAATTTGAATGGAACGGCCAAAATAATTTGTATTATCCACATTATTTCCTCATCTCTAACTGCCTATTGACTTTTCAAAAACTGGTTGCTGATGTTCACTAGTAGCTCCGTCATCTAAGCTCCAGCAGTAGCTCACCGTGGCCAGGTCTCACCTTCTGGGCCTCTCTTTTGTGGGCCCAGAAACTTGTTTTCTGTCATTGTGTTTGCCGTGGGTATACTGCTCCATGATTAAGTTAGTCACAGAAGTATACAAACCAGCACCAATGCCAGTATATTAAATATTAGTGAGAACTGTAAGATGGTGAGGTACAGTCTCTTCAGCAGAAAACAACTTTGGGAGCTAAACTCCATCAGAGGTTGTTAGGTAAACATAAAGAACAGCAAAGTTGACTGAGGGATTCTAATGTTAGCAGCAACAAAGTAAGGATGCTTGTCTTTCCCACCTCTCAATCCTATTAAAGTACAATCTTGTTCTGACTCTTATTAAAACTGTAAGGAAGACTTTGTTCAGGACTATTGCAATAGGGGTCAAGACTATGGCAATAGTGGAGAGAGATCAAGGTTCACCTCTGAATATGGCAAAGACAGCCGGGGATTTCCAGGCAAGGAGCAGAGTGACAAGGAGTCGATGGGACAATACTAGGAGGAGACATCAATGCAAGGGGGATTCTTGTTGAACCCACTTAACAGGATTCCTGCTGAGGGCAGGTCAAGGATTTATACATCAAAGGTGGAGAATGAGGAATTCGATCAGATATCAGGGATAATCAGATATTAAGGATGGGGGATTCTCTCTAAACTGACTTAGCAGAAATCTTGCTAAAACTGGACTAAGCAGGCCAGAGAGGACTCAAGGGTGAGGTTTAATCAGAAAGGGGGCTTGGAGGAGTCTGATGTTAGTTTGATCAAGGAGAGAGTCTTTGTCATCACCATCTGTGTAGTTCTGCTACCAGCGCTGAGTGAGTGAGTAAAAGTCACTCAGTTGTGTCTGACTCTTTGTGACCCCATGGACTATACAGTTCACAGAATTCTCCAGGCCAGAATACTGAAGTGGGTAGCCTTTTCCTCCTCCAGGAGATCTTCCCAACCCAGGGATTGAACTCAGGGCTCCCACATTGCAGGCGGATTGTTTATCAGCTGAGCCACAAGGGAAGTCACCAGTGATACACAGCTAGAATAAGCTGACCAAATCCTCTCCCAGCACAGGACTTAACAGAGCACTGTCTAGCTTGCCTCCTAAGCTGGCCTTTCTCTAATTTCCATTTCTTCTTTGGATGTTAATGAGAGAGTCGGTTTCTCCTGATGAGACTTTTCCCCATGTTCCCTTCATTATCTGTTGATTTACAGTGTTAACTTTCAAGGAATATCCCTGCTTTCAAGTTCTGCTGCTGCTGCTGCTAAGTCGCTTCAGTCGTATCCCACTCTGTGCGACCCCATGGACTGCAGCCTACCAGGCTTCTCCATCCATGGGATTCTCCAGGCAAGAACACTGGAGTGGGTTGCCATTTCCTTCTCCAATGCATGAAAGTGGAAAGTGAAAGTGAAAGTGAAGTCGCTCAGTCATGTCCGGCTCTTAGCGACCCCATGGACTGCAGCCTACCAGGCTCCTCCATCCATGGGATTTTCCAGGCAAGAGTACTGGAGTGGGGTGCCATTGCCTTCTCCCACTTTCAAGTTCTAGCTGCCTGCAATACATTTGTGTAGTTTAAAACAATAGTTCTGGAAGAACATTCGTATACTTGATCTGAATGGGTTCTTAGTTTACCTAATGGGTTCTTAGTTTACCTACACTCAGAGAGCCCCTGAGGCTGGAAAAGTTGTGAAGCCAAGAAAATGATTTATGGAAACTACTGTTTCCCACATGGATTTGAAATTTCATTTCTGTTTCCTGCGGTGTGTTGGGTGAGATTTAGGGTAACTTCATAGTTTCTATTTTGTTTTTTTCCCAAACACCTTCAGAAGAGGCACAGCGGGGCAGCTTCCCCCTCCAGGCTTAAAAGAGACCGTGACTAAAGTGGCCTGCTTCCACTCTCTTGTGGGAGACTGAGATGGAGGGGAAGATCAGTGTGGGTTTCTGGAGGAGAGTTCTAGGTTCTGCTGTCATCACAGTTGCTACCTGCAGTCCAAAGACCAGAGCTGTTTGCCTGGCTGAGAGGCAGGGAGGGGAATTTTGAGGCTGGATCACTTCTGCAAACAGACTAAGCCAGGGTCCTCTTACTTCTCCTGGAACTACATGTTTTTAACAGCTGTCATGCAGACACCCCACTCATAACAGACACAAACCCTTAACTTGAATGTTGAAATTTGTCCTGGGCACTGAGTGTCAGGCTTAGCTTATGGGGCCAAGATCATTAGGGCTCTACCCTCATGACCAGAGAAGGTAATGGCAACCCACTCCAGTACTCTTGCCTGGAAAACCCCATAGACAGAGGAGCTGCAGTCCATGGGGTCGCCATGGATACAAGTACAAATATTTTGGGTTTTTTGCATCACCAATAAAAAAGCACACATTTAAATATAAAAAATAAAAAATATTGTAATTTCAAAAGTGAAATCATAGAAGGTAAGATGTAACCCAATGGAGAGATAAGAGCGTTCTCATAGAATGGGGGCCAAAATCTGGCAAGAGTTAGTGTGGTCAGCAGACTAGTGCTAGTAACATATGCTCTAGTAGCATGCATCTGAGCCGCACCCATCCTGGCCCCTCACTAATCCTGACACCAATGTGATATGGGCAGTTATGTTGTAGAGCTTACCTGGTGGCTCAGCCAGTAAAGAATCTGCCTGCAATGTGGGAGACTGCCTGAAATGCACGGGACCTGGGTTCAATCCCTGGGTCAGGAAGATCCCCTGGAGCAGGAAATGGTAACTCACAGCAGTATTCTTGCCTGGGAAATCCCTTGTACAGAAGGAGCCTGGCAGTCTTGGGTTCACAAGAGTTGGACATGACTTAGCAACTAAACCACTTTATGTTTTAGAATTCTGAAATGGCCCGGTGTCAAATCAACTCATGCTGATTATCATGTGTCCCTGCCGCTAACTGGCTGTATGACTTTGACTAAGGCACTTAACCTCTCTGGTACTATTTCCTCTTTCAAAACTGAGAACATTGGAATGGATAATTGTGCATTCTTTTCTAGAGCTAACACTCTAGGGTTTCAAAGTGTACTTTCAAAATTTCCAAGGGCTCTCGGGATGACTGAGATCCCCAGAAGGATGACCAGGACAAGACCATCCATGGTCAGCCATGGTCTGCAGAGCCACCATCCCATACACTAATTCTTCCTGCCCACTTCCATCTTCTCAGCCCACGTTCCACACCTCTTCTCTCCTCTGTCCATCCTTCCTCTCTCCCAGTCCTCCCCACACCCCTCACTGGAATCAATCAGAAAAAAATTTTAGATATGTATTTTTCTTAACTCACAAACATTGACTGATTACTTAGAACAGAATATCACTAGCCATTAACAGTGTTTGTGAAAACTAAGAAAAAGCCTCTATGCCCCTGAAAATGTGTTTGTGCTTCATTGAGGCACCTTATATATGACTTACCTTAGAATGGTATAACAGTTTGGAGTCCCAAAGGTTCTTATGTATAGTATCATATTCTTGATGAGCTTCAAATGTAGGTTTTATTATCTCTCTGTTATAGATGAGGAATCCAGCAGAGAAAAATAAAACTATTTGAACAAGAGCTCACAGTTAGTAAATGACAGATCCAGACCTCCTAAATCAAGATCTTCTAGGGTGGGGCTTTGAAAGTATACATTTTTACCTCTAATTTTAGTTTCTTAGAAAATCCCCTTAAGATACATATAAATCAATATTATGATTTTTAAAAAAGAAACACTACCCAAAAAAAATCCACTTCAAGAATTATATCCAGAGCATTGTTGTTTAGCCTCTGGGGATACCTTTGATGTTTTATGGGATTTTTTTGTTTGCTTTTTTATTCTCCCAGTGCCACCTCCAGATAAGGTGTTCTGCAAAGTACTTTTTGAGAAGATAGATGGATAAAAAGAAAGATAGATGCATAGATGGCTTGATATATTAACCAAACAACAAATGAGTGAATGAATTTATGAATGGAGTCAGACTATTTAGCTTTTCAATTATTGATGAGAAAATATGGCCACATCTTTGTTAAAGCCGTGTATTTAACCATTAATTTAAAAGCACATTTATCTACTTATTTAGTAAGCATTTGTCACTTTAATTAAACATTATTAATTGGAAACATAAGATTGAGAATTGCTCTCCTACTTTTATTCATCCATTTAATGTGCCAAGAATTTCTGTTGCAAATCAACAGAGATCAACTATCTACCTCTTTAACGGACTGTAAAGTGTAAAATGACAAATTGCTAAGCTTTTTATCTATCTAGGATACAAAGAGGGCTTCCCTGGTGACTCAGACTATAAAGAATCCACCTGCAATGCGGGAGACCTGGGTCCAGTCCCTGGGTTGGGAAGACCCCCTGGAGGAGGGCATGGCAACCCACTCCAGTATTCTTGCCTGGAGAATCCCATGGACAGAGGACTTGGCGGGCTAGAGTCCATAGGGTTGTAAAGAGTCAGACACGACTGAGCGACTAAGCACAGCACAGCACAGGGTACAAAGAACTTGGTATTGTCCCAAAAGCTTTTCTTGGCTTTGGCAGAGGCTTTCATTAGAGTTTAAGCTGCTAGTACTTACACCAGCTGACTTTTTTCCTACAAAGAAAAGAAGCAAAAAAAGTAATTTATCCAAGAACTATTAAAAGTAAAAATATATCAATAACGTGAAAGCAAGTTTTACTGGGTGTGTAACAGTTTGAGGTAAAGTTGGATTGGGTCACGAAAAGACTGTGGGAACCAAGAGAAACAGGCCTAACCAGCTCTTCTTGTTCCAAAGAATGGAATCTAAAATGAGTCAGTCTAACACTGGGAAGTGATTCCTTAAAGTCCCTATGATAACTTTACAGATAGTGAACCAAATTTCATCTGCTTTTAAAAAGTTAATCTATGTGATGGGCAATATAATCACAAAATATCAGTTACACGTAAATAGTGATGTTCTTGAGGCAAAATCAAAACTCAATTTTGCAAATTCTTGAGGAATTCCCACAAAAACCTGACAGTGTTTTTCTAGTGTGGGTGAGGAAAAGGAATGAAGAAGAAAAAATCCTAATTCTGTCCTATACTTCTGGAATGTTTTACCTTTTTACAACAATCACATACTGTATTTTAAGCAGAAAAATAATTTAAAACTATATGTTCAGCTTCTGAAGTTTGCATGATCAATAAATAATTCCCAGCAAATTTCTACTCTGCGTTATAAAGATGTTTTCTCATTTATATTGATTGCTTCTAATTCAGTGCACACAGAAATTTAAGCATCTGAGTGAATACGAGGGCTGCAAAAATCAAAGTACAGACACTGCAAAATGTGTGTTTCTAGTCCTATTAGAGGGGCTTCCCAGGTGGCACAGTGGTAAAGAATCTGCCTACGGATGCAGGAGACATTAGTTTGATTCCTGGTCAGGGAGATTCCCCTGGAGTAGCAAATGGCAACCCAACTCCAGTATTCCTGCCTGGAAAATTCCATGGACAAAGAAGCCAGATGGGCTACAGTCCATGGGGTTGCAAAGAATTGGACATGACTAAGTGATTGAACTCATATACACAGTCCTACTAGAAACATTACTGCCCGCCCAGGTTTTCAAACATGGTGTTTCCTCAAACTTGAACTGAAGAAATTAAAAGTTATTATCATTCTAAGTTGGACAGAAAATTTGCAAACCTAGCTACATATGTAATATAAATGTATTACAGGTTACTATTTAACTGTGGGTTTCTGATCAAAGTGTACAATTACATAACGCAAAATATATACGTTGCAAATTCACAACATTCCCTAAAGCAAAAGAAAACTTGAAATAAATAATGACAAACTACAGATACCTCTTTTGTTTAAAACTCTTACACATTTATTGGCTTTAGGAAAGGACTTGGAACTCCTAATAATGACTTGGATTTATTACTTTGACAACTGTGGAAAAGAATAAGACATACATTTTTAGAAAAGTACCAAGAGTAGACTCTGTAAATATAATAATTATTTTTAAATAGTACTATCAAGTCATAAGTCTTTATCAAACGAGATTGGGAAATTAGGTGTGGTACATGAGCAGTTTTTAAGATAGCTGAAGTTAGCTATATTAAATAGCCTCTTAGTTTTAATGGCAATCTACTAAAGCTGTAACAGACATTTTCTTGCCTAACTGAACAGAATATGTGGAGGAACACTTCACCTTTGTGCTAAGGTTCAGGGACATCAGGGACTGTGCTGCGGGAGGCACGCCACGATGACTAAGGGTTTTACACGCTGTCTGGCTCCCTTGTTACCTCCTTCGCTGCCTGTTTTTCCCAGCACGCCACGGCCCCCATCTCATGTTTCCTCCTTGTATGCCACACCCTAAGAACACAGTAATAATTGAAAGTAGCCAGCAAAAAGACTGATAAGCAAGCTCATGTAATTTTACTCACAAACCTGAGTCAACAAGCTCTGATATTGAGGTGGGAGATATCCAGGCCCCAGTCTGAGCAGCTGCACCTGGTCTCCTGGCAACGCTTTGAGATGGCTTACCAGCAGCGGACCCTGACTGGGTGCATTCCTGTGGATTTCCTTGACACACGCACAGAGAAGGCCCTCAGTCCGGGGGAAGGACAAAAGGAGGGAGAAGCTGGAATCCATCGGGACTGAGAGATCCATGCCCCGTTGCCTGCCTGCCAAGTCACTTCAGTTGTGCAGCCCCATGGACTGTAGCCTGCCAGGCTCCTCTGTCCATGGAGATTCTCCAGGCTGGAGTGGGTTGCCGTGCCCTTCTCCAGGGGATCTTCCCAACCCAGGGATCGAACCCACGTCTCATGTCTCCTGAATTGGCAAGTGGGCTCTTTACTACTAGCACCACCTGGGAAGCCCCTCCATGCTTACACCAGGACCAAATATAGAGGTGACTGGCCAGAGACAACCCAGAAAACTGCTCCTATAGAGGCAACCTAAGCCTCCCTTTTTGTGGGCAACTCACTCTGAGCTCATCTGCATGCTCTTCCACGCCCTTTGCTTCTTCCAGACATAGTTTGCTTCTAGTAAGTGCTTTCTCTTTTTCACAGTCTTGGCCAAATTCTTTCTTCAAAGAAGACAAGAACTGAGGTCCATCTTTCAGCGCTTCACCACTGGAATCAATGTCAGGCTCTGTTAATGGCTTCATTCCTCTCCAGTCGTGAGATCATGACCTTTGTGACTCAACTCAGTACTCCACAGCTTTTTGCCAAGTCCATGCTGTATCTTGATCCAGGTTGGTAAGATGGTAGAAAAAATTAGTTGCCAAATAATAAAAGCAATGCAGTTCAGGTTAGTGAGTGCCTGTGACAGTCATAGTCTCTGGGTCAGCTCCCAATAAATAGTAGCCCTCCCCCCTGTCCCATTTTAAACAATTTAAGTAATAGAGTAAAAATGGAAGCCATTACCAATAGTCCTTGGTTGCAAATGTGAGATCCAACTAGGCCTGCTGACTAAACTACAAAATTAGGAGAATTTTCCCACCCAATCCTAGACAGCCCAGGACGGAAGCAGGCTTACATGATGAGGCCTCCCTCCCAAAAAAACAGGAAGCAGCTGACCTGTGTATGCCTAATGTGACTGTCTGGTTTATCAACTCCACTTAGATGATGTTACATGAAATCATCTTAGCTTTCACTCTTCTATACAACCAGCCTTCCATTACTCCTTCATCTTCTTCGTTACTTACCTTAGATTCAGAGGATTGAGCCAAGATACTCATTGCAAGTCACAGTGTCATCAACATCAAGAGTCTATACCAAGCCCCTTTATGCTTAGTTATTTATACACCACCCCTGTTTTCTTCCCCACTACAGGCAACAAAACTAATGTAGTTTATGTTTTCTTGAATTCACATGCAACTTTATAAAAAGCATTGTTGTTTGAGTGTGTGTTTTAAAACTTTATACAAATTTGCACATACAAAGTCCTATTCTGGGTCTTTTCTGTTTTTAATAGCTGTCTATGTTGTTATATGCATACCCAGTTTATTTATTCTAAATGTTGCATGGTGCTCCAAGGTGTACAAACACCACATTTCACTTTGCTCAATCCCTCAAGTGACAGATGTCTTGATTCCTCTACATCCTCATGCGTGTCCCATTATGTTCCCAGCTGGGTCACAGAGCTGTGGGTACCTGATTGAGCACTGCCAAATTACTGTCCAGAATGGTTGCACCTGTCTACACTCCTTCCAGCAGTGCAGGAGGGTCCCTATTATCCAATGTCCCCACCAAATTTTATATTATCTTACTTTCTATTTTTGCCATTCTCACAGAGTATAAGCTGGTGTTTCACAGCATTTAAAATTCATTATTGAGGCAGATGTATAGAACAGACTCATGGACGCAGGGAAATGGGATAGATAGGAGAGGGTGAGACTACTGGAGACACTAGCGTGGAAACATATACACTGCTGCTGCTGCTGCTAAGTCGCTTCAGTCATGTCTGACTCTGTGAGACCCCATAAACAGCAGCCCATTAGGCTCCTCTGTCCCTGGGATTCTCCAGGCAAGAACACTGGAGTGGGTTGCCATTTCCTTCTCCAATGCATGAAAGTAAAAAATGAAAGTGAAGTCGCTCAGTCGTGTCCGACTCTTAGCGACCCCATGGACTGCAGCCCACCAGTCTCCTCCGTCCATGGATTTTCCAGGCAAGAGTACTGGAGTGGGGTGCCATTGTCTTCTCTGAACATATACACTAATATATGCAAAATAGATAGCCAGTGGGAATTTTCTGTATGATTCAAGGAACTCCAGCTGGGGGTCTGTGGACCTAAGGTAAGTAAGGGGTGGAACGGGGTGGGAGGTGGGAGGGAGGCTTCAGAGGGAGGGAATATATGTATACCTATCACTGATTCATGTTGGTGTATGGCTGAAACCAGTACAATATTGTAAAACAAATATCTTGCAATAAAAACTTTTAAAAAATTCATTTTAAAGTTTGGACAGCTGTGGATACACATGTTAGGCAGTTAGGTTTTTGTAAATGATATGTCATACAATTTGCCTGTTTTCTGAAACAAGTCCTAGATTTTTCAGGGTGATTTATGTATATATATGAATGTATTCCAAATGTTGGTTCCTTGTCTGTGTAGGAGTCACAAATATCTTCCCCCAGTTTTTCATCTACCAGTATGTCTAGTATGTCCATATACCAGATTTTGTCCAGTGTGTCCTTTGCAAAACAGACATCCTTATTTTTGCTTCAAACTCCTAAATTATTTTTGCTTTATGGCTGTGCTTTAGTTCTTTCTGAAACCTAAATGAGTCCATATTTCTTCTTATGACAGTTTAGTCTAGGCTACCTATATGTGCTGTTCCCTATACAATCAAGGTGAAAAGATTTATATGATCTGTTTTAGCTATATAAAAATAGTAGCTTTTTGCTTTCAATAAAAAAGCTGTTTTGTTTTAGTATTGGGGTAGTGTGGGCAGACAGACTTGATAAATACAGAATATGAGTTGAATGAAATATCCCCCGAATCCTACAGTGAATACAGACCGAATTACTCCCGCCAGTAGATTAATAAGTGGGAAGAGAGAGAAAGAACTGTCTGGACCTGTCCCAAAACTTACAAACCAAGCCATTCCTTGCTTAATTCACCTTTATGTTCTAGGAAGTTCTGGTAGATTCCCGGGGTCTTCCCTATGTGGACAATCATGTTTTCAACAAACCACTACAATATCGTAAAGTAATTAGGCTCCAATTAAAATTAATTAATTAATTTTAAAAAGTTTTATTTTCTTTTTTTCTGATCTTATGCCCTTTCTTTTCTTTTCTTTTTTTTTTTGGTCTTACTGAACTGACTAGAGCTTCTAATGGTGAGAGCAGACATCCTTACCTTGTTCCCAATCTTAGTGGGAAGGCATAAGACTTTCACATTAAATATGACGTTAGCTGTAGGGGTTCTGATAGATTTTCTTTATGAAGTTGAGGGATTTCCTTTCTATTTCTATTTTTCTGAGTTTTTTGGTGAGTGAGTGAATACTGAATTACTGAATATTTTCCCAGCTTCAATTGATATGAGCATGTACATTTTCTTTTTTAGCTTTCTAATATGGTGATGACAGTGATTTATTTTCAAATATTAAATCAGCCTTTTAAATCTGGCATAAGCCCCACTTGGTTATGGAATCTAATTCTTTTTATACATTGCTAATTATATATTGTTAGGGATTTAGAATATGTACTGTTGAGGAATATTGGTCTGTATGTTTCTGCGATGTTTTTTCTTTGTTTGTTTGCTGTCCATTTCAGAGTCAGGGTAAAATTAGCTTTATAAAATGAACTGAAATTATTCTCTCCTTTTCTGTTTTCTGGGAAGTTTGTATATAATTATTATTTTTTTAATGTTTGGTAGATTTCTCCAGTGAAAGCATCTGGGCCTGCACATTTGTTTTTTGGAGGATTTTTACTCATGAAATGAATTTCCTTAATAGTTACAGGGATCTACAAAGTATTTCATATGGAGTGAATTATAGTAGTCCATATCTTTCAAAAAAAAGAGGTTTATTTCATCTAAGTTGTCAAATATATGTGTGTAGAGTTGTTTGTATTGTAAATGTTCCCTTGTGATTCTTTTGATGTCTGCACAATCTGTGGTGCTATCTCTATTTTCATTCCTAATATTGGTAATTTGTACCTTCTCTCTGTTTCATCAGTTTTGCTAGAGATTTGTCAAACTTTGTTTTTCCCCCCAAAGACCCAACTCTCTATTTTATTGATTTTCTGTAATTAAAAAAATTTTGCTATCATTGATTTCTGTTTTCACCTTTATTATTTCCTTGCTTCTTCTTGCTATGGCTTTAGTTTGTATTTACCTGTATTTTTGATTTCTGTGTTCTTCCTTCCCTCCTTATATTCCAGGGTTTCTTCCATTAAAATTCCCTTTCTGTTTAAGGAATTTCTTCAGCCATTCTTTAAGTACATCTACTGGAGATAAAACTTCCTGATGTTCAAGCTGGTTTTAGAAAAAGCAGAGGAACCAGAGATCAAATTGCCAACATCTGCTGGATCATGGAAAAAGCAAGAGAGTTCCAGAAAAACATCTATTTCTGCTTTATTGACTATGCCAAAGCCTTTGACTGAATGGATCACAATAAACTGTGGAAAATTCTGAAAGAGATGGGAATACCAGATCACCTGACCTGCCTCTTGAGAAATCTGTATGCAGGTCAGGAAGCAACAGTTAGAACTGGACATGGAACAACAGACTGGTTCCAAATAGGAAAAGGAGTATGTCAAGGCTGTATATTGTCACCCTGCTTATTTAACTTATATGCAGAGTACATCATGAGAAACGCTGGACTGGAAGAAACACAAGCTAGAATCAAGATTGCTGGGAGAAATATCAATAACCTCAGATATGCAGATGACACCACCCTTATGGCAGAAAGTGAAGAGGAACTCAAAAGCCTCTTGATGAAAGTGAAAGTGGAGACTGAAAAAGTTGGCTTAAAGCTCAACATTCAGAAAACGAAGATCATGGCATCCGGTCCCATCACTTCATGGGAAATAGATGGGGAAACAGTGGAAACAGTGGCAGA
Organism: Bos indicus x Bos taurus; assembly: GCF_003369695.1. Lineage (NCBI taxonomy): Eukaryota > Metazoa > Chordata > Mammalia > Artiodactyla > Bovidae > Bos > Bos indicus x Bos taurus. The sequence goes on from NC_040084.1 coordinate 33,431,426, forward strand.
CTTTATTTTGGGGGGCTCCAAAATCACTGCAGATGGTGACTGCAGCCATGAAATTAAAAGACACTTACTCCTTGGAAGGAAAGTTATGACCAACCTAGATAGCATACTGAAAAGCAGAGACATTACTTTGCCAACAAAGGTCTGTCTAGTCAAGGTTGTGGTTTTTCCTGTGGTCATGTATGGATGTGAGAGTTGGACTGTGAAGAAGGCTGAGCACTGAAGAATTGATGCTTTTGAACTGTGGTGTTGGAGAAGACTCTTGAGAGTCCCTTGGACTGCAAGAAGATCCAACCAGTCCATTCTGAAGGAGATCAGCCCTGGGATTTCTTTGGAAGAAATGATGCTAAAGCTGAAACTCCAGTACTTTGGCCACCTCATGGGAAGAGTTGACTCATTGGAAAAGACTCTGATGCTGGGAGGGATTAGGGGCAGGAGGAGAAGGGGACGCCAGAGGATGAGATGGCTGGATGGCATCACTGACTCGATGGATGTGAGTCTGAGTGAACTCCGGGAGTTGGTGATAACAGGGAGGCCTGGCATGCTGCGATTCATGGGGTCGCAAAGAGTCGGACACGACTGAGCGACTGAACTGAACTGAAGTGGAGATAAGTTCTTATTTTTCCTTCCTTTGAGAATGTGTTGATTTTGTTTTCATTCTTAAAAGACATTTTCTCTGGATGCAAGATTCTGGTTGACTTCTTTCAGTACTTGAAAATAGTGTTCAACTTCCTTCCAGTTGCCATGATTTCTGATGAGAAATCTGCTGTCATTCTGATATTTCCCCCACCATAGTAAGGTATTATTTTCTAAATTTTTTTTATTTGTCTTTAGTTTTTAGAAGTTTAAGTATGACATGCCATTCTGTAGATTTCTTTGGATTTATAGTTTTGAGATCCATTCACCTGCTTGAATCCTTTTTTTTTTTTTTTTTTTTAAGATTTATTTATTTATTTTATGGCTGCTCTGGGTCTTCATTGCTGTGCACGGGCTTTCTCCAGTTGTGGAGAGTGGGGGCTACTCTCCAGCTGCAGTGAATGGGAGCCTCTCGTTGCAGTGATCTCCATTGTTTCAGAGCATGGGCTCCAGGGTGCCTGGGCTTCAGTAGTTGCAATTCCTGGGCCCACCTGTCCTGTGGCATGTGGAATCTTTACAGACCAGGGATCGAACCTGCTTCTTTTCAAATAACACATTTTGGTGACACAGCACACAGTACATTGTAGAGCAGATTTTCTGCAGAGTAAATTAAGAGGCTTATAGAGTTTCTATAATATCTGAACATGCAGAAAAACAGGAAGAAATAAGCCTTACTGTCATCAAAGCCAGGCAGGTAGAAAAGAGACAGTCTTCTCCAGGGTAATAATCTGATCAAGCTTGTACACTAACAGAAGTGAGCCACTGACCCAGGATACTGTGCAGAAGTAAGCAGCTGAGACCTCAACAAAGGCTTCAGTTCCTCAGCTTGTCATTTCCACTGTTGTACTTCTATTCTTTGAGCATCAAAGCTGTTTTTCACACCTCAGTCAGATGGGCATGAACAGCATGATGAGAACTTGCTATCCTTCATCAGTAGACCTTGTCCTCAAATCAGGTTGGTTTATTGACTTGCCTCTGAGACCCTCATCCTAATAGTACTTCTGGCTTGTAGTCTTGACTTTTTACTTGGTCTCAGTGATCCTAACATTGCTGTCTTTTGTCTTTGATACTTCCCTGTCATGTCTCCAGCTGGAAATCAGGTGTATTTTCTCCCTTCCAATGAAAAGTAAGAGCAACCTCACTTCCCATGGAAAATTTGGTGACTGCAAGCTGGTGCATTGAATCTCAAATACATTCAACAGAGGAGAAGACTTAAAAATATGGGTGTAAAGATGTGATCGGTCACCAGTCCCTAAATTTGATAAATAGTACATAATATCAAGTCCCACTGTTGACTATGTCCTAGTCCTCAAGACATGCCTTAGGAATAAACCCAACTGGATTCACCTTCAAGTAGGGCCAGAAAACATTGGCCCAGGAAGTTGAATTTAATACCGTTGTTTACAGTAGCTCCTATGCTATAGACTGAATTGCTGTGTCTTCCCCAGAATTCATTTGTTGAAGCTCTAATCCCCAGTGTGATTGTATTCAAAGATGGAGCCTTTAGGAGGTAATCAGGTTGTGAGGGTGCTGCTGCTGCTGCTAAGTCACTTCAGTCGTGTCCAACTCTGTGCGACCCCATAGATGACAGCCCACCAGGCTCCCCCATCCCTGGGATTCTCCAGGCAAGAATGCTGGAGTGGGTTGCCATTTCCTTCTCCAATGCAGGAAAGTGAAAAGTGAAAGTGAAGTCGCTCAGCTGTGTAATATTTACATAGAGGGCTATAGTGAGTACTGAAGGAGAAAAATGTATGGGAAATAGTCTGTCATAAATAATAGGTCCTCAGTGCAGACCACTTTCTTCATGGAATTTTATCATTTTATCACTTTGTCTCAGCAAATGGTCTTTAATTTTATGAGATAAGGTTCTAGTACATTTGAATTCTACCTTTCTAAGCAACTTGATTACAGATTTATGTAGAAGTGTAAGTTGGCAGGAGAGCACAATGTTTATTTTTATTTACTTTAAATTAATAAATATATTTGTCTGCATAACAAAGGAAATGGATTTTCACTTGACAGTCTAGGACATGCCTTAGCTAATGATAGTTTTTCTAACAATGTTAATCTTACTTGAGTGGGTACAGAGAAGACAGGTGATGATGGAGAGGTATTTGGATCATAGCATGATCTTTTAGCCTCAGCTCCACACTGTTCAGAAAAATCTACAATTCAATTTTATCATTTCTCTCAGTACTCAGTTGCCAGGAGCCAGCATGAGGAACTCTGCCCATGGCAAAGGTTGTGAGGAAGGAGGCTCAACATACGCAAAGGCGGGATCAAGCCTCAGGAGTCCCCCTGGGAATTCTTGAGCATCTACCCCCAAAACCAGAGTCTGCCTACTTTACTGCTTTGTGCTCTCACCTACACCTCTGACTTTACGGGGGGCTGTCCCCCACCACCATCTCTCTCTCCGAGAAAGAGTTAACTTACAGCTCCAGTTAATAAAGTTCCTGGGTGTGACAAGAGTGTTTTAGTTCACAAACCCCTCAGATGGCTCTCTAACTTGCCTGACAGGTTTACCCGGACTCCTACAGCTATGCATACGATTGTTTACAGTCTCCCAGCCGCGAGAAGCTTAAGATATTCAAATAGTATAGAGCCTCATCGGAGAGTTAGAAATTGTCAGAATAGAACTAGTAGACGATTTCATTGTTGAGCCAATGCTTGCTGCCAAGTTTCCACATCCCCTGTATTGTATCCTTGGAAGTGTATTAATTAATATAGTTGGTATGTAGGAAAAATAACTAGTGGCCTTGGTGTTAACAACTTTAGACCCTTAAGATAATAAATTCTTTCCTCTGTTGTAAACCCACTGCACTTTTGCCCTATAGGAATGCAACTTTATCTAACACCTTCGGAGGATGGCGCCAAACTTTAAAATAATTACTCTTAGAGAAAGTAAGTCTTATGGTTGACAAACTTTTATCAGAGTCATAAAATGTTAACAGGCCATCTGGCCAGAAGATGATGTAAATCACCTAAACCATTTGTATACGATAAGTTTGCAGAAAAGAAACCCTGGTTTTGATAAGGATCAAAGACTGCTGACTTTGCATGATTTCACACCCGCTATTATCCTCTATGTGCAACTTAGGGTATAAAAGCCCCTGTTGAAAATAAAGCTAGGGGCCTTGCTCACTGAAGCTTGGTCTCCCCGTGTCGTTCTTTCTTGTTTCCTTTTCCTCCTTTTCTCTTCTGTTCTTCCTTCATGCCAAAATAATTTGGAGTGTGGGGGTCCTCTGCGACCACTTATTTGCCTGGGCTTCTAAGACCCACTCGAGAAGGTGCCTAAGGTGGGGCACCTTCCGCTATTAGAGAGGGCACCTGCGACCTCCGTGGTCAGAGCAAGTTTGGTGTCACGAACTTTATTGATTTCCCACGTAAACCAGTTATTATTGAGCATCTAATAAATCTCTCAGCCTTTGCTATCCCTTAATGGCCAACGCCATCATCCTGAGGGAATCCCTGGATCCAACCGGGGCTGGACCCTGGCACTCAGTAACACATATACTATACTCAAAGTTATCAAATGCCTACATAATGTTGGTTTTGGCCAACCTTTCTGCAACAGATTTTTAAAAAATGTATCTTCAGTGCCTTAAAGATTATAGAAGTAACAGATGTTTAAAAAATTCAGACAAACAGATAAATAAAGCGGAAAGAACCTTGAAATGGGTCAAGGTTAGGGAAAGATAAGAGTCAGAGACATACATAATAAAAAATAACGTTGCCACTATTAAAAAAAAAAACAGCAGATAACAAGTTTTGGTGAGGATGTGGAAAAATTGGAACCCTTTTGCATTGTTATTAGGAATGCAAAATGGTGCAGCTGCTATGAAAAGCAGTATAGAGTTTCTTCAAAAAATAAAAGAAAACCCAGAATTACCATATGTTCTGGCAATCCCACTTCTGGGTATATATCCAAAAGTGCTGAAAATAGGATCTTGAAGAGATATTTGCACATCCATGTTCATTACAGCATTATTTACACTAGCCAAGACACAGAAGCAACCTGTGTCCATCCACCGATAAATAAACTGTGGCATGATGCAGGTGTTAATGCTACAGCGAAAACCAAACATATAAATGTATCAATCAAACCAACACGTTGTATACCTTAAACTCACACAATGGTATATGTCAATTAGATCTCTTTTAAAAAAGGGGAAATGTGGTCTATACATATAACAAAGCATTATTTAGCCCTTAAAAAGGAGGAGATTCTGTCATGCTACAAAAATGGATGAAACTTGAGTACATTGTGCTTAGTAGAGGAAGCCAGTCTCAAAAAGACAAATACGGCATGATTTCACTCACATGAGGGATCTAAAATAGTCAGACTCTGAGACGCACAAAGTAGAAGGCTTCTTGAAGGGGTTGAGGGGAAGCAAAAAAGGAGAGTTGTTGTTTTATGTTGTTTGAGTTTTGTAAGATGAAAAAATTGTGAGCTCTGTTGCACAGCAATGTGCATATAGTTAGCATTAAGAAATGGTTAGGGAAATGGCAACCCATTCCAGTGTTCTTGCCTGGAGAATCCCGGGGATGGCGGAGCCTGGTGGGCTGCTGTCTCTGGGGTCGCACGAAGTCAGACACGACTGAAGCAACTTAGCAGCAGCAGCAGTAGCAAGAAATGGTTAAGATGGTAAATTTTATGTTATGTGTTGTTTTTTTAAAGCACAATAAAAAAATAGAACCCCTTCAAACAAACCCCAGTGATTGTATTTTGATGGAGGGCAAATGTTCTGTCTTAGTAGTTCTGGGGCTGGAGCTAGAGTTCTCCAGCTTTCTAATTTGTAAGATGGAAACTGTGTCCCTCTAGAGATACAGATGTTTCCCAGGGAAGCCCCATCATCCGTGGGAAAGGAGCCCCTGGACAGTAGAGTGCTGCTGGAGAATCAGCTCCAGCTTCAGAGTACTCTGTACTGAGTACATCTGAGTACTCTCTGCACTGAGTATGTCTCTGCATTTCTCAGCCTCAATTTCCTGATCTGTACCTATGGATAATATCTACTTTGCTCTGTTGTGAGGATTAGACCTTGAGCCTTCCCAAGTGGCTCAGTGGAAAAGAGCCTGCCTGCCAGTGCAGGAGATGAGGGTTTGATCCCTGGGTCTAGAAGATACCCCTGGAGGAAGAAATGGCAACCCACGCCACTATTCTTGTCTGGGAAATCCCATGGACAGAGGAGCTTGGTGGGCTACAGTCTGTGGGCTCGCAAGATTTGGACAGGACTTAGTGACTAAACAACAACAACTTGTTAGCAACGCTTTGTAGCTATTTTGATTGCTACCCCCAGGCTGTTCAGGGACCCTCTGTCAGCAAATTACATTCTCAGTGACCCAAGCAGACAATTCCAGGGGAAGCTCTTGGGGACAAACCTTAATGAGCTCGAAAGAGGGGCATTGCTTTCCAGACCAACCAACAATAGGCAAGTTATCTGAATGGCTCTTTGAAATCTGTTATAAAGGTGAGCAACCATCCCTAAAAGAAACATCAAAGACACAGCTCTCAAAAGCATCATTCATAGCAAAACTGTGCGTATACTGTCTGTTTTATCAAACAGGAAGTTGTTATGTAAACTTCAGGATCTATTGAGAAACTGTAAGTGGGAAGGGCCTGGCTTCCTGTGGAAGAGAGTGATGGAATTAACTAGTTAGTGACTGAGCCCCCTACAGGGATCAGGCTATGCGATCTAGAGAAAGTATTAACTCAAACAATATATTCCATTTTTGAGGAAAGTAGCTCTCACGGCCTAGATATGTACTTTAGGCCTCAAAGATCCTCTGCCACAGTGGATTGCCATCCTGGAGGGCACTTATTAACAATAAAAACAAGATTGAAAACAAAAAAATGACTATTCAATCTAATTATAGCTATTCAGCATCCATTACAAGAGTTATAAAAGTGGGCATTTAGAATTTCCAAACAGAAGTTCATAGACAGAGTAGGAATTTAAACATATGCTACCTTCTCTCTTAGAGAATTTGATAGAATTAGAGAAAATTAGATAGTCACTGTCTACCTGTTCAGATTTCAGCAATGTCATGATAGATATCTGAGTCAAACATGGGAAAACAAGAGCCAAGTACAGTTAGGACTGAAGACTCCTGGAAGAAAACAGGTTGCATCACGAGGCACCCTTGGAGATCAGATTGCTTTTTATGCCATGAACACTGGGACCTGACATTCAAAAGTGAGAGAGAATATGTCTCTAGATTCATGTTTAGTCTGTGTGGTTTTTTTTCTCCTTTGGTTTTACTCAGTTGTTGAATCTGTTAGTGCTGCTTTATTAACAAGAGGTGAACGCTGGCCTGCTGTGTGACTTGGAAACTATAACAGGGAAATGGTTTTTCTCAGTAATTTCAGTGTTGTCTTTTTGTCTTGCAAAAGAGAGCCCATACCTTCCTTTACCCCTACCTTTAAGGATGTGAACAAAGTTTCCAAACTCCAAGTCTGCTGTCGTTTGCAGTAAAATGTGCACATTTCTTTCTAGACTCCTTTTTAAAAGTAAATATAAAAATTTGTAAATATCATGTCTGCACCATTGGATTTATGCTAATAGAGCCAATTCAGACTAAAGGTAATTGTTTTTGTGCTCTTTTCCCAGATAACTTTGAGAATGTTCAAGTAAGGGGTTCAGGAATGTACAAGAAAGGTTGGGACTAGAATTTTGCTTTCTCAGTTTAAGAATTTTAACATACCCATGTGTCGAGATTTGGTGTTAAGCATGTAAAAGAAATTTATTTCTATGAAGCAAGTATTGAAGCTAGTGAATGAATAAATTAAAAACTAGACAAGATTCAAGATTACCCTTATATCCCTGTCATTTACCTGAATTTCAAAATTCTTCCTTAAATTGAGGGAAAGGTGTGAAGTTATAATTCATGAAATGTCAGGGGCATGTGTAGTGTCTGGAAACCTATTATACAGTGTGTTTTGTGGGGGTTTTTTTGTGGAAAAAAGGCAGAAAACACTGAATTTTGTGATTTTTAAGGCCCTAAGATTCTAAGCAGAGAAGGCGATGGCACCCCACTCCAGTACCCTTGCCTGGAAAATCCCATGGATGGAGGAGCCTGGTAGGCTGCAGTCCATGGGGTCGCAAAGAGTTGGGACACGACTGAGCGACTTTACTTTCACTTTTCACTTTCATGCATTGGAGGAGGAAATGGCAACCCACTCCAGTGTTCTTGCCTGGAGAATCCCAGGGACGGGGGAGCCTAGTGGGCTGCCATCTATGGGGTCGCACAGAGGCGGACACGACTGAAGTCACTTAGCAGCAGAAGCCCAAGATTCTAAGATTTTGTCAAAAGAAATTTTTAAGAAAGCTTTAACAAGGGCATACAATGTTAGCCTTTGAACTGTTTGATCAAGTTTGTATTTCTTCTGCCATATGACCCAACAATCCCACTGCTGGGCATACACACCGAGGAAACCAGAATTGAAAGAGACATGTGTACCCCAGTGTTCATCGCAGCACTGTTTACAATAGCCAAGACATGGAAGCAACCTAGATGTCTATCGGCAGACAAATGGATAAGAAAGCTGTGGTACATATACACAATGGAATATTACTCAGCTATTAAAAAAATGCATTTGAATCAGTTCTAATGAGGTGGATGAAACTGGAACCTATTATACAGAATGAAGTAAGCCAGAAAGAAAAACACCAATACAGTATACTAACGCATATATATGGAATTTAGAAAGATGGTAACAATGACCCTGTATGCAAGACAGCAAAAGAGACACAGATGTAAAGAACAGACTTTTGGACTCTGTGGGAAAAGATGAGGGTGGGATGATTTGAGAAAACAGCATTGAAACATGTATATTACCATATGTGAAATAGATCGCCAGTCCAGGTTTAATGCATGAGACAGGGTGCTCAGGGCCAGTGCACTGGGATGACCCTGAGGAATGGGATGGGGAGGGAGGTGGGAGGGGGGTTCAGGATGGGGAACACATGTACACCCATGGCTGATTCATGTGAATGTATGGCAAAAAGCACCACAATATTGTAAAGTAATTAGCCTCCAATTAAAATAAAATTAAAAAAAGTTTGTATTTCTTGTTAGGGCTCCATGGTGGTTTGGAAACATCAGTCATTAACCATCTGGGTCCATTTACCAGCCACAGAAAAAAGCCACTGATCTCAGGAGGAGTTGATTGGCCTTTGCTATTTCCCTATAAACATTAGGTTTTATTAACACAGGTGTTACTTGAATTCCATTTGGGTTCATGGAGTGTTACACTGCCACCCTGTGGACATGAGGCTTTTCAGCTTTTGGGGTAGTGGTGTTCAGTCATGTCTGACTCTCAGTGACCCTTTGGATTGTAACTGGCCAGGCTCCTCTGTCTGTAGCATTTTCCAGGCAAGAATACTGGAACGGGTTGCCATTTCTTACTCCAGGGGATCTTCTCCACTTAGGGATTGAACTCATGTCTCTTTGCATCTCATGGATTGGCAGGCGGCAGATTCTTTACCACTGTGTCTCCTGGGAAGCCTGTTTCAGCTTTTAGGGAGGTCTTTTAATTACTAACTAGTACCCTGCCTAAAAATATTCAGGGCAAGCAATTGTAACAAACATACCACTTTACTGGGAGACTTTGATTATGGAGGAGGCAATGTATGTGTAGGAGCCGGGGGGATATAGGAAATCACTATACCTTCCACTTTATTTTACTGTGAACCTGCTCCCAAAGATAAAGTCTTAAAAAATGTCAAACAAGGAAAATAAAAATGCAGGGCAAATAGTATCTGTCTACCCACCAGATAAATAGATAAGTAGGTAAATATGCGTAACTTTAAAATAGTATATGTGAAATTGTGAAATTTTGGGGCATTGTTCACCATGCAGAAATTAAAAGAATAATGGTTTTCTACTCCAGTGAAACTATGTAAAAAAATAGTTACTCCATAAGCCAGTTTAAAAAATATAACATCAGCAGAAATATGTAAAATGATCGGTACCGCAAAAGCCAGTTTAAAAAAATTAACTATACCACCACCAGAAACCACATAACTCATTCTGGAAAAGTGGGTTTCTTTTTTGAGTTAAGTCCCAGTTGAGATTGGCCAATCATCCTGGTTTGTCCGGAATGAAAAGTCTTCCTAGGATGCAGGAATTTCCATGTTAAAACTGGAGAAGTTCTGGGCAAACCAGACTTCCCTGGTAATGCAGACAGTAAAGAATCTGCCTGCAATGCAGGAGACCTGGGTTCGATCCCTGGGTCTGGAAGATCCCCTGGAGAAGGGAATGGCAACCCACTTTAGTATTCTTGCCTGGAGAAGTCCAGGGTAGACCATGGAGTTGCAAAGAGCTGGACACGACTGAGTGACTAACGCTTTCACTTCATTTTCTGGACAAACCAGGAAGACTTGATCACCCCGAGTGTGACCCAAATATTGCTATCTTGCCCAGGGATTTTAGCCTTCTTTCTTTCTAGTAATTTGTCACAGACATAGGGGAGCTCATTGTAATCACTATAGAGTAAAAGGGGAGTATGGTGAGCTGAAAGCAAATGGAGCTAGTGTCATAAACAGCGTTATTCATAATCATTCCCAAATGGAAGCAGTCCAAAAGTTTGTCATCTGTTTGAATGGACAAATAAAATGTGGTATATTCATACAATGGAATATTATTGAGCAGTAAAAATGAATTAAATACTGATACAGGCTACAACCCTGGATAACTCTTGAAGACACCACGCTAAGTAAAAGCAGTGGACCTAAAAGGCCACAATTATGATTCCATTTATATGAAATGTCCAGAGTAGGCAAATCCATAGAGACAGAAAGTAAATTAGTGGTTGCCAGGGGCTGAAGGGAGCGGGAATGAGGAATGTTAATGGGTATGCGTTTCTTTTTTGGATGATGAAATGTTCTTAGATTAGATAGTGGTAGTGATTTCACAACTCTGTAAATAGACTAAAAGCCATGGAATATCATACTTTAAATGGGCAATTGTCTGGTATGTGAATTATATTTCAATAAAGTTGTTTACAAAAGAGAATAGATCCTCAGTGTCATGCTTCCACTGTAGCAGACTGTCAGGAAACAGAATGATGAATAATATGGAAAAACATGAAAAAAAAAAGTATGTGTAAAAGTTTCCATGATTAACCCCTTTCACGTCTATAAGCTATGGAATCAATTAACTTGCAAATGAGTTGAGAGAGTAAGGAAGCCATCAATTTCAGAGGCAACTTTGCCTGAAAGATTCAGAGATATATCTATCTGGGTTTGATGCCTCACTGCTCAAGCCTCAGTTTCCTCACCTGTAAAATGGGTTTGATAACATGTTCACTGAGTTGAGTTGCTGTAAGGACTGAAGGCAGGTGGGTCTTGAGCAATCTGGTTGGCCTCCCGAGGCACAATTGTCGTGACTGTTGTTCATGCACATCCTATTTTCCTGGTGTTGTCACCCCAGATACTGACCAAGTGCTGGGTTGGGTGAACTGTCATTCTAGGTAAACGATTCCGTATATTCAGTGTAAAAGTTAGGGGAGTTTTCGCAAGGCATCCCTGGAGAGGAGCTCCTGACTGAGAGAACCAGTCATGGCTTTAAACAATTAAATTCAATTCAGGAAGGGAAAGTGAAGAAAGGCGTCTGAAGCAGGTGTGTGGCAGTGCAAAATCTAGATCCGGTCCTGGTTCCTCCTTCCACAGGTAGGAGGGTAATCCTGTGGAAGTCACCTGTAGGGGCTCCCCGGAGCTCCAGGTATGACTATTTCGGTTAAATCTACAGAAGAATGAAGAAAACTCACGTGAACAGAAAACTGGCCTAAGATCAAAGCAGTAGAGGGAAACTACTGCTGTATTTCAAGTAGGACCCTTTCTTTAGAGTTCATTATTGTATTTAACTTTGAAAAAAATTTGTGTGAAACCCAATTAAATTTTTAAAATTAGCAGAATTTGAGATTTTTAAAATAACATTTAACACTTTGAATAACAGTTAAAATTAGCATAATTTGAGATTCTTTTAATAACTGCTAACAATTGCTGAACACACATACACCCAGAAATCCTAAAACCACAGTGAATGTTTTTTAATGTGTTTGCTTAATAAGTATTTGTTGAACAGGTGTTAGGTTGAATCATGAGAAACTGATGTTCAGATATCAGCCCATTTCACATGCTTGAGCCTATTGGCTAAATTTTAGTTCAAGGAGTCAGCAGTGAGAACACTGCAACTCTCAAGTGATTGATAATCTAGTAAGGAATACAGCCTTAATACGAATAACTGAAGAGTAACTAATCAGCAAATAATTACAGGTGTGCCAACTATGAGCAGAAAGAGGGATTCAGGGGACCATGGAATGAGGGAATCACCTAGTCTTGGGAGGGCAACTGGGAACGTGGTGGGAGGGATGGGCAAGAGGAGTCAGATGGAGAGATGGGTGGGTCTTCCAGGTGGTGGAGACTGACGAGGGAAGGCCCGCTGGGGAAGAAAAGAACCAGAAAGCGCTCTGGCCAGTTGGAGGCTGATGTAAGGAGGAGATCAGAGGGAGAGGAGCCGAGCAGGTAGGCTGAGGGGGCCCTCGTAAACCATATTCATTTTAGGGACTTTTAGATGTTGAACTGTTAAAGGGTAAACTGCGGCACATTAGTAATTTTAAGAGTTTATGTGAGCAAATATAGATTCTAATGGGGCAGCACCAAATCAGAATTCGTTAGGCGGGAAGTGGGTAGAAGTGCTCTGTGGACAGGAGCTAGGGGAGAGACTCACACAGCTAAATGAAGAGGCAAAGCAAGGAAATTATTTATCTATTTTATTTGGCCATGCCGCTTGATATGTGTGATCTTATTTCCCCGACCAGGGATGGAACCCTGAGCAGGGCCCTGTGCATTGGCAGCCAGGGAAGTCCCAAGGAAATTATTTGATTGAGCAGTTGCCTCATTTGGGAAAAGCCCAGTTGGCTGTTTGCGATGGATTGTTCTCAGGTTTCAATTTCTCAGCCTCGAGGCATTTATAGGCAGGCTTAAGTTTTGGTTTGCTTACCTCAACCACCAGAGCATTAGAACCAACTCAGACTAATGGCCTCCCTGTTTAATTAATTAAACAGTCTAAAGGGAAATGGGAAGCCGCCAAGTGTTTTAGGTAGCGGAGCGGTTGATTTTTATTAATACGTTGTGTATTGGTATAGAATTAGTCTCAGAGACCGTCTATTTGGCATTTCCAAGTCTGAACAGAATGAAGCATCCAAAGTGTGAATTGCTGTCCAGTCTTAGAAGTGCATCTGTGCCTCTAGAAGGAGTGTCCATTCGTGATGAGGGCAGCACTTATCCTGGCGGGTAGGGAGGCAGTGATCACACCACAGCCCTCACAGCTGGGTCCCTTGAGATTCATTTACAGGCTCTCTTGTTCCTCTGAGAAACTGTGACTATTCAGTTTCCAGTGGAACAGATGGAAGTTGAGACTCAGAAAGGAGGTGGCATATGGAAGACATCATACTTCTCTTTTACACTTGAAATAAATGGCTTGGGGTGGATTAGCTGCTGAGGAGTCCCTTCAAAACAACTGAACCAGGGTTTTAAAGTGGCTATTTCAGTGAAAATTCAAGGTAGGTATAAAAGCAACTGAAAGAATACAATATTGATTACAGTAGTTGATCTGCTTTATATAATCACACTACACATAATATTGAAACACACAGCCATGTTGACTGTAGATAGCGTACCGAGTTTGGTTGTTGTCATTCAGTCACTAAGTCATGTCCGGCTCTTTGTAACCCCGTGGGCTGTAGCATGCCAAGCTTCCTTGTCCTTCACTGTCTTCCAGAATTTGCTCAAACTCATGTCCATTGAATCAATGATGCCATCCAATCATCTCATCCTCTGTCACCCTCTTCTCCTCCTGCCTTCAATCTTTCCCAGTATCAGGGTGTTTTCCAAAGAGTCAACTTCTTCACATCAGGTGGCCAAAGTATTGGAGTTTCAGCTTCAGCATCAGTCCTTCCAATGAATATTCAGGATTAATTTCTTTTAGGATGGACTAGTTTAATCTCCTTGCAGTAAACCAAGGGACTCTTGAATCTTCTCCAGCACCACAATTCAGAAGATCAATTCTTTGGTGCTCAGTCATCTTTATGGTCCAACTCTCATATCTGTACATGAAATGTTAGAAAAACTGTATGCTGGAAAAACATACCTTTGACTATAGGGACCTTTGTCAGCAAAGTAATGTCTCTGCTTTTTAATATGATGTGTGGGTTTGTCATGGCTTTTCTTCCAATTTTCTTTTAATTTCGTGGCTGTAAGACTGTTTAATACCTGGAACAAACCTTACTAGTAAATAACAACTCTGTGCTCCTGAAGCTTAATTAGGATCCATTCTTTCCATGTAAATAGGATAAGTTACCAGAAAAAGAAAAATAGAGTTATTGTGAATTTTTGACAGTAAATCTTTTCATGTTTGATACCAATATTATCACCCACAAACATTTTTGTATGACCTGCAAGATGTTAGGCTTCATTTTTATCTGTTATCATTTCATATTCTTTTTGTTTTTATTATAGTGTATCACTTTCGGAGAAGGCAATGGCAACCCACTCCAGTACTCTTGCCTGGAAAATCCCATGGACAGAGGAGCCCTGTAGGCTGCAGTCCATGGGGTTGCTAAGAGTCGGACATGACTGAGCAACTTCACTTTCACTTTTCACTTTTATGCACTGAAAGAAATGGCAACCCACTCTAGTGTTCTTGCCTGGAGAATCCCAGGGACGGAGGAGCCTGGTGGGCTGCTGTCTATGGGGTCGCACAGAGTCAGACACAACTGAAATGACTTAGCAGCAGCATAGTGTATCACTTTAGAAACTCTTGACTAAGAATCACAGTAACAAATTGAAAATATCTTAAACCACACAAACATGATCTCATTTAAAGAAGTCTGAAAGTAGGTGGGCCCAGTGTTAATTCAATAACCTGCTAAATTTATATGAATTTTAAAGTCAAAACTAGAGATAGAAAGAAAATTTGAGCTCGTGAATGGCTTAAAGCCCAAAACACAAACCCAAGTGCGGAGATGGCCATCATCCCCACTTAACTCATAAATTTTCCTTTGCTGTCAGAGTTCTCCCAGGGAGAGGAATCAAAAGCACAGAACACTGTGATCTTGTGAACACAGTGGTGTTGGTGATTAGAACAGGCCAATGAAGTTTAGTTATCTCACACATGTCAGAGGGATTTAGTTGGATCAAATTTTCACAGTTCTAGAGATCAGGGAACAATCTGATTGACCTAATGACATATTCATAAGGACATTTTTAGTTCTCAGTAAGCTAAAATTTTGGCTTCTGTGGTGGCTCAGGCAGTAAAGAATCTGCCTGCAATGTAGGAGACCTGGGTTTGATCCCTGGGTTGGGAAGATCCCTTTGAGAAGGCTATGGCTACCCTCTCGAGTATTCTTGCCTGGAGAATTCCATGGACAGAGGAGGCTCGTGAACTGTTACAGTTCATGGGGTCACAAAGAGTTGAACACGACTGAGCGACTAACACTTACTTAAGCCAAAGTTTAGTCTCTTGTCCAAACCCTATTTGGTCTTAGATCTTTGTCTTGGTAACTCCTTTGAGAAATATGTAGTATATTTCATATATTCTAAGAAATATCTAGCATAATGTAAGTCTTATATAAAGAATGTTACTATTACAAATGATAATAATATACTTTAAATGTTGCCATTCTTCCAAGAGCTTTGTTCAAATCTAAAACTTGAGAAATGATTAGTTATAGCAACAATCAGAATGTAATACATTATAATTCAGGGATTGCTTTTCTCCTGTTATTATTATTATCATTGTTTTAAATTTGGGGGTGAAGGTGGGAAGTGGGAACTACTCTAAACTTTAAATTGATAGTGCTAAATAAAATGCATTTCTACCTTAAAAGGAGCAGGACCATTCTACAAATTAGATAGTCCACTTCAGAAAGATGAAAAGATTGCTGATGAGCCAGTGAAAACATTACCTGGCTAAAGACAGTTTAATGTCAAGGTTAATGTTAAGATTAAGGTTATGGACTTTAGGGTTAGATAAATATGGGTCTCATTCCCAAATCTGCTACCTTTCATCTGTCTGAACCTAAGAAACTTTTTTAACCTTTCAGGCCTCAGTTTTCTCAACTGCCAAGTGGATATGCTAATAGTTATTTTTTCGAATCTTAGACTATAACAAGATAACCCACGTAAACCATTTCTTAGTGTATAGTACACAGACATTGCTCATTTTGTGTGAATTAATCACGACAGCTATATTTGTGTGTTGATACAAAACTCAGGATAGAAGAAAACCACAAGAACCATCCTGAATTATGTATGTATATCCAAACATGTAATTAAACTCTGACACATAAACAAAAACATTCGAATAGCATATTTTCAAAATTCCAATTGCAGACTTTTTTCCTTAGTGATTGCCTTTTAAATGGGAACCCTGATTGAGGCCTGCAAAGCAATTTACCGTGCTCTTGCCAGGCAGAAAACAGACACTCGTGCCTCCTTGATGATATGGCAGCTTGGCACTGATCGCCATATTAGGCTGTTGGCTATTAATGTCCAGATGCCTGTGGTTTGAATTAACCTCCTTCTCCGAGCCCAGTCTTTGAAATAAAAAAGTAAATATTATAGTATTTTAAGTTACATTGTTAAATATATTTTTAGTAATATTAAACTACATTGTTTAATGATATTTAATCATATTTTATTATAGCTAATAGTATATCATATTATTACTTATATTTAAAATATTTGATTAAATTTTAAAATTTAAAATATTTAATGGTATAAATCTGTTAATAAGACTAAAATAATACAATAAATACTAATTATTTAAAATACAAAATTATATTATTATAAACTATTTTGGAGGAGCTTTGCAATCATTTTGTGTTGCAAAATTTCTTTCTAGCGAAAGATTCAGTTGGAATGTTTGTCTGAGGTATATGTTGCAATATTTGCAAATGCAGATCTGGTGATTAAACAAACAACCTTGCTAAGTCTGAAGTCACGGTTTCCTAGTTCATCATCTCTGAGTTTAAACATTGTGTCTGTCGTCCACAATAGCAATAAGAGCTTTTGAAATAAAGCACTTTGCTCTTGGCTCTAATCTTTGCTTGTAAGTGGTCAAAGTATTCTTGTTGAAAAATATATGAGAGGGATGGAGATGTCTTTTTACTAAACACAAATAGCTAAAGAAAATAATGTTTGTGCAAATGTTTTTAATTTGTGAGCAGATAACCTTGTTATATGGAATTAGTTCATATAATGGAACTAGTTCACTGTTTCAGTTAAAATCACAATCTTATATATCTTAAATAATAAACAAAATTATATAGAATTTCAGTTCAGTTCAGTTCAGTTGCTCAGTCGTGTCCGACCCTTTGTGACCCCTTGAATCGAAGCACGCCAGGCCTCCCTGTCCATCACCAGCTCCTGGAGTTTACCCAAACTCATGTCCATCGAGTCAGTGATGCCATCCAGCCATCCCATCCTCTGTTGTCCCTTTCTCGTCCTGCCCCCAATCCCTCCCAGCATCAGGGTCAGTGCTTACTCAGCGCTTACATCAGAGTTTTGCTATAATATCTAATATAGCAACCTACAAATTCAGCCCTCTATCCCCTTAAATCTGTTCTTTTTCCTCTTTAGAACTCATTAGCATATAATAACTTAGTATGAGTTTTACCTGTTTATGTCTACTGTGTCTTCTGGTCCCTACCCAAGTGATGACAGGGGTTTTGATCTTCTTGGCCCACTGGTGTCTTCATAGTTCTTTGCATGGTCTTTGGCGCATAGTGCCAAATAACTGTTCAAAGAGTCAATTCAGTAACTGTCAAAGTGTCAATGAACAAGTCATTAGAACTAATTTAACTTCAACTGGAACAACTTTTGTACCTAGAGTAACAAAATTCTTAAACGTGAAGAAATTGACCAAGATCATACCAAGTGGCAGGTACTAATACACTGTGATTGAATCTGTAATAATCTCCACCTACATATGAGGAAGTCAACTCAGACAGAACTGAAGTAACTCCAAAGCTCATAGGCGGAGCCAGGATCGGACACAGGCTAATATAGGAGTCCGTGCTCTAACTACTGTACTATTTCCAGAAGACCGGAAATGTGAGGGCTCTGACGTCAGAGACATGTTGGAGGTGGGGGACATAAGAGAAATAATGTGCTTTGAAATCTAATACCATGTCTACCATGATGGTAGTAATTGATCTTTCCATACCCGCTAAGGATGAAGAACTGTTTTCTGACATACCAAGAGCCTCTCTTTACCACTGCAGTAATTTCTGAAGCAAAGAAAAACCTGGAAGATTCCTTTTCTTCTCTTTCCTAGGTGACCTTTGGTGTATTCTTGGAAAGACATTGGTATTTAAAGCGAATTGGTTTTGTGCTCAGACTAAGTTGTAAATGGCAAACAACAATAAATGATGTAATAGAAACAGGAAGGAAGGGGGCAGGGCTCAACCATTAAAAGAATGACACAGCTATTTAGGACATAAGGAAAACTGGTTAGAATCTACTAGGCGCAAGACGCTGGAAGTTTGGACTTGCAGTAGACCCTGAGCCTCTCTGTACAGTCACTGCAGTACATCAGCAGGCTGAATGACACACGCACAGGCACCATGGCAGTTCTGAGGCTGAGCAGAAGAGGCCAAACAATGGGCAGTGCCCCTGTTCCTGGAAATCTCTACCCATTCTCAGAGATAGTTAGAATATTCCTCCTGCTCAGTAGCCTATGAAATTACCCAGCCCGTAAAAACTATTAACTACCACTACTGCACCCTGGGGCTGCTCTCACTTTCTGAGATGGACCTTATTGTGACTTGGGAATGTGTATCTCTCTAAATAAACTTGCTTCCATTTTACTATGGATCGCTCTTGAATTCTTTCCTGTGTGAAGCCAGGGACCCTCACTTTGTGGCCTGTCCCAGGAACTCGCTTAAGACCTGGGACAGGACCATGCTCTTGATCCCCATTTTCCTGCAACATAATTAGTTATTGGGTAAGTTTTCCTGTGTTCCCCCCTGTTTTATTTGTTTCTCAATATCTGTATTAAGGATGATGTTGAAGTTTTTCCCACATCACTCACAGCTTAATAATTACAGCTATAATCCCACATTTCTTAGGGTGTGCAACTTCATTACAAGATAAAAGTCCTGGGACTTGGTTCTCATGGGTCAGAGTCGCTGCCTCCCTCACCTGCTCCCATGTCCCATTGAGGTTCCCTGGCTCAGTGAGCTGCATCGGTGCTTTCCTGTCCTGTGACCACCTTCTGTCCTTTAGCAGTTGCTCTCTTTGTTCTGCTCATGTATTTCATGCCTGGAGTAGGGTTTGAAACAGCAGCGGTTGTTCCAGTGGGGTGCTGGTGCTGTGCATGGCGGTCTGCAAGGTGGTGCTGTGCGATACTGCGGGGTTCCTGGGCCCCAGTGCCACACTTAGAGATGCTTCATTAAGAACAAAGGTTGGGACTTCCCTGGCAGTCCAGTCCAGTCTTAACGACACCGCACCTCCACTGCAGAGAGCACAGGTTCTATCCCTGGTAGGGGAACTGGGATCCTGCATGCTGTGGGGTGTGGTCAAAAAGCAGAAAAAAAGGAAGCAAAAGTTGGGGGCACTTTTGTCAGAGGGGAACCATGAGAACCCTGCTGTAGATTCTGACTCCTCTGATCTGGAGGCTGGGAGAAGAGGGCCTGATTTGGCTTTTGAAAACCTCTCAACTTTATTACAAAAGCAGTTTTCACTTCAGGGCTGGCTGTAGGTAAAATGTTAAGTGGTCATCCAGTGTCTGGATTCAATCTCTGAAAGGATTTTCCATGAAAACGCAAGGCTTTTTAGTCTCAATTAGATTTAAAAGGCTCAAAAAGTGCAAATACTTTCAAAATAAAACCGAAAAAAAAATTGGTAGAAATATATCAGAATATTTTTTCTCTGAGTGGTGAAGAAAGAAAGGAGAAAGGTGTGAGGGAGGGTAGGAAAGATGGGCGAGGAAGGCAGAGAGGGAGCTAGTTTTACTTTACATACTTGAGACCAGTCTCAGAATACATACATAATTTTATACATTCCTTTCTACCTAATATTACAGCATTAATTTATTCAAGCCATTAAAAAACTCCTCCTGAGGCAGATTTTTAAGAACCATTAAGTACCTCATACAAAGAGCAACCACTTAAAAACCAGCCTCCTAGAACTTGATGAATCTGAGAAAGCTCCAAACTTGGAAGCAGCAGGTAAACAGGCTCTGAACAACAACAACAATAAAATCCCCTGAGCACTCAGAGGTAAATAAATGTATGAGAAGAGCTGGAAAAAAAAATGATGTCTTTCTATTGTGATTTTTATCTTTTGTTGTTCTGTGCAAAAGGGGTGGCGTAATTGATCCTATTTCCACCTTCAAGTCTCAGGGAAGGAGTGTGGAGGACACAAGTGTCTAATAACTCCTCACTTGTGCATTTCAGCCACTGAGGTCCCAGGCTAAAATACAACTTAAATTTGATAATAATGTAGCAAATCCAAATTGCAGAGCAGAAACTGAAATGTGTGTCTCTGGCCTCTGTTCCTCCTGGCGAGGACGTTGGCTGTTGAACCTGAAAAGCTAATAATTTAATACTTTCCTCCTTGGCATGCTGTAGCATCACCCCTTCCTTGAGGCATGGAGAGGAGATGCACTGGCTCTGATGAATGTCAGTGGGGGACCACACCCCCTCGATTGATACCCACCATAGGAATAATTATTGTCTTGGTGATGGCTAGTGTATCTGTCTTTTTAGCCAATTTCAAGGTTCAGCACATGTGCCATGGCAGACCGTGATCAGGCTTCTAGTGGGTCTGATAAAGTAGTAACGCAGGATGGCAAGGCCATGTGCTGGAGTAAGAATTTGCTTGCATGGCAAATTGTTAGGCCATGAATGTTGACATGGCCCTTCTCAAGCCTGGTAGTATGAAAGGTCCTTCTCTGGGGCTCCTTTAGAGGATTGTAAAATTTTATTTCCCTGTAAAATTTCATTCCCCATGTGGTACTGATAGACTGCAACTGAATTAGAGGATGTAGATTGTATATTTTCAGCATATATAATTTCAAAACTCAGATGTATTTGATCACATCAAATCTGTTGTTAACCATCTGTAAAGCTTATTCTAACGAAATAGGATTAGAATAAAGTAAAGTGAAAGTGAAGTTGCTCAGTTGTGTCTGACTCTTTGTGACCCCATGGACAGTAGCCTGCACCAGGCTCCTCTGTCCATGGGATTTTTCTAGGCAAGAGTACTAAAGTGGGTTGCCATTTCCTCCTCCAGGGAATCTTTCTGACCCAGGGATCGAACTCAGGTCTCCCATTTTAGACAGACGCTTTACCATCTGAGCCACCAGGGATTATAAAGGAACATTTTAACAATTTCTCCTCTCATAGTGCCACCTCACTGATTCAACTATGAACCAGGCCATTGTTTCAGAATGTGATCTGTTCATTGCAGAATTGATCCCATGGGAAAGTCAATTTATTCTAAGGGATTTGCGGGAGTTTTAAGTCTTATTTGTTAGGATAACATTTTTAATGCATGTACAAAAATTTTGTTCAAAGCCATCTTGGAGAAACTTGTTTGGTGTGAACTCTAGTCATGTGTTTCAAGTATCCTATTCTAACTTGAGATGAATTTGGAGCTTGCAATCGATGCTTTCAAATTCTCATTCAGAATATGTTAAAAAGTTATTAATTTTTTGAAGCTGTAGTGTGTACACATGGTACAAAACTCAGACATTACAAATAAATATTAACCTCTTGTCAGATATGTGATTTGCAAATATTTTCTCTCATTCTGTAGGTTGCTTTTTCATTTTGTTGATGAGTTCCTTAGCTATGCAGAAACTGCTTAGTTTGCTATAGTTCTTTTTGTTTATTTTTGCTTTTGTTGCCTTTGTTTTTGGTATCAAATCCTCCATTTACATTTGATTCAAATATCACTTCCAGTTTTATCAGTTCTTATTTCTCTGCTGCAATTTTATCTTTGTCGGCCAATTCCTTTTTTCAATTATCCATTTTTCTAAACATCATTTTGCAAAATGTCATGTGGGTTTATCACCGGGAGACAAGGAGGCAACATGCCGCCTTGCTTTGCTGTCTGTGTAAGAGCGGAATAACAGATATGCAGTGAGTGGCCAATCACTGATAAACTTTGAAAGAGGTGACGTGACTGATATCTGATCTTAATGTGCATCTGTTATATACATCTGATTTGTGGACTGCAGAGATAGCAGAGAAGTTTGTATTTAATGCACAATACTCACAGGTAATATATTGTGCTAACTGAAGTTTGAACTGTATTGTTAGTTAACTAAACTGTGGTAACTGAAACTTCTACATTCCAGTCATGACTGCCTACACGGTGGCAGATTTTATTCCAAAGATGATGCAATAGTCTCTCCCATCCTACATGTTCTTCTAGGACTTTGCTATTCCCATCCCAAAAGGTAGGGTCTAACTCCCCTTTCCTTGAATCAGGGCAGTTTTGTGCCTTTCTGGTAACCAATAAAATGGGGAAAATAGCCTCATTTAAAAAAAATAGCTGAATGATTTCTAAAGATGAATCATGAAAGTCAATACACTTAACCCCAGCACACTTTTATCAAAGCTCTAAGTCACCATGCAAGCTACCCAATTGCTTGGTGACTATTGTGCTGTGAAGAAGTCCAAAGAAGTCTATTTGGAGAAATCACCTGGACAAGTTGTGTGAATTAATGGTTGATCCACTATTAGATTATAGATATTTTAGGTTAAGTCTTTTGCTAATATGATTAATTTTATAACAAACATCTTGGAACATACTTTATTTTTCACAAGTGCGAATCTATGTGCCAGTTAAATTTCTCAAATCAGAATAAGCACAAATCTTGATATTGAAAGGATATACCAAAAATTAGATTAAGTAAGAGTAAAGATTATATTTAGGTTTTCAAGGAAGTACTTAGTAGTCCACTTAGTGAAGTAACAGTTACAAATATTACTTGTGCTAATAAGACAGAAAGGGCTAGTGGCACCAGGAAAAGATACTTTTCTTTGGGAAGAGAAAATTCCATAGGCAATAAAGTTTATTCTCTAATTTAAACATGCTTTTGTAGAAAAATGGCTATATCCTCTGACCAAGTAATTGGAGAGTTGCATATTCTGTGATCTATGTTCTTTCAAATGCAGACAATGAACAAAAAATAGGCAGAGGGTGGGGAATTTTTTCAAGAGACCAGGTTTTAGGGGTCAATCTAGAGTCAGTTCATTCTTCTTCATGTTGGTCATCAGTTTGGTTAGCATTTACTAAAGGATGCTCAGCTCGAAACAAACCCTCAGGTGGGTGTTCCTCACAATGAGAACTTCATGTCATTAACACAAGGGTAAGTTACAACAGTATAATTTATTTAAGAAGACAAGGAAGTTGATTTGAAACTATAGATTGTCATGAGAAAAAATACCAACATGACAATATCTGGCCTTAAAGAGTTAACCCCTGGCGATCTAAAAAGTAGCTATCCAGAATGACTCACTTCTGTACGTTGCAAATATTTAAAATTCT
This sequence comes from Bos indicus x Bos taurus, assembly GCF_003369695.1. NCBI lineage: Eukaryota > Metazoa > Chordata > Mammalia > Artiodactyla > Bovidae > Bos > Bos indicus x Bos taurus. The sequence continues at coordinate 33,454,624 of NC_040084.1, forward strand.
TTGTTTTGGGCTTGAACTTTATCTCCATGCTGAGCAGATTGAAATTTGTACAATATTTCCTTTTCAAGACAATTACCCTCAGACATATCTTAAGTTTCTGTGGTGGCTAGTTCCAGTTCTCTGTCTCAATAGTCTTGATAAGGCAGTGTTTAGTTAATATGTAGTGAAGTTCTGAAAGTGCCTAACAAACTTCCTTGTCTTTAGCTGACCCTCAGAGTATCTGTCTATTAATTTCAGGCTTGTTTGCTTTTTTATTTTAAAGTATGTATGTTTGATTTCAAAGGGTTATGTTTTTCCTCTCTGCTGCATCATTTGATTTGGGTGCTTTGATTTTTTTTTTTTTTCTGATAATTCTTTATTAGAATAGTGTTACTGTTTGCTAAACATGCTTAAAATCCAGTTTCCTGCATAGCTGAACAAACCTCAAAGAAGTGAAGTGGTGGAGGGTCCACTGAGTCTGATCCGTCTCAGACTGTGCACGTGTCACATGCTTGCTGAAATGTAATTTGCCTTCTCCGCTTTGTTTACTTTCCTTGTGAAGCGCTCTCCTAAGACCTAACCTTTACTCTGTGGGTGACTTTCTTTATGAGAGTAAAAGGAAGCCTCGTTTTGAAATAGCTGTTATGGGAATGATACAAACTATCTAGTATTCAAAGTTCTGAACATTATTGAAAAGGCAAAGATATCCCAACACATCAAAACAAGACCAAAAAGTCCGCCAGCCACTCTTTCAACTCAAGTGATGAAACCCAAAGAATTCAGATAGCGAGATGGAGAAAATGAGAAGAAAGTTCATCTGAAAATCCGCCATCAGTGAAGTGATGAAGAACGTGTACTGGCTTAGTCTGAAACTTGTCAATTTTGCAACTCTTGGCTGCGTATGGATTTCTGTGGTCCAGTGTACAGTTTTAAACAGCTGTTTAAAGTCATGTGTAACTAACCTGGTAAGTTTTCCTGGTCTAATATTTGTCTTTATAGGAAGCAGAAGAGATAGAATTCAGCTTATTATATTGGTTGAATTATTTTCTCTTTATGAGAAGTTTTCTCATGAGAAATGATGGCAAGGCAAGAGTCCTTTTTCCAAAATAAGTTAGGAAAGTTAGTGATTATAGTAAGTAGGGCAGAGCTACTTTATTTCTTTCAAGTTGTCTGTTCATAGATTATTATTATTATTTTTGCAACAGGGGGCATGGGATTCGGGCAAAGGATGCGTAAATGAAATCAATTTGCACACCTTAAAAAATATCAGTTAAACTCATTTGTTACAAAATCATTTATATTTGTCTTGAAGCATGAAATAGGTTTGGCCACAGGGCAATACCTTGTCATTGCAGGCAAAAGTACTATTTATATTGTGGATAGACAATTGTATCGGGAGGGGGATGATGAGGGAAGCAGATGCGGATGCCATGTAGAACACTTTTTCTTATTATTAATCATTATGTATTTACATGTTATTTTATGTATTATATACTTATAAGATTATCATTATTAAATGATAGAATTGTTTGTAAATTCCTGTCTGTGCATTTATAATATTTTTGCTGAGTTTTTCTGGACGTTTATGATTTTCTCCTCATTTCTGGGTGTCATTCCTCCTAAATAGTGTTTCACATCTTTACAGTTATTGAGACTTATTTGTGCTTAAAACAGTCACTGAATCAACTTTAAAAGCCAAATACATTCTAGTCAGGGAAAGATACGCTCTTCTTATCTAAAGACCATGTGATAAGACTTATAGTCATATTTTTAAAATAAAAAAATACCAAATACGATTCATTATTAGGCTAAAGTATTAGAGATAGAAGTCTGTGGTAGAGTGAAAAAGGAAAGGTATTTGTGTTATACTCTTGGTTTAATTTAAACTATCATTTTAAACACTGCTTAAGCTTACTATTGTTTCAGCACTTTTTAAAAACATGGTTGAAAAAAAATAATAAAAATATGGTTGGTATTTTATAGAATTCTCTGCTGAAGACGTCACTACACGAATGTAGAAATATGTGCTTTAGGGTTTTATAAACCTAAATATCCAAATTTAAAAATGGAAAACTGGGACTATTAAATATTTTCTTTTTTATTACATTTTTTTCTCTGATTATAAGAACAATACATATTCACTGTAAAATGTTTATGATAGAGAAGAATAAAAGAAAAAATCCTGTACTTCCACAACTATTGACCTATAATTGTATTTTCTTTCAGTGACTTTTTTCCTCAAGTATGTATATAATTTTTCACACACTGTGCACCCAGCTCTTTCATTGAACATTACTTTGTGGATTTTCCTGTACACAGGAAAACAGTTTATTGCACTGTTTGAATGCTTGATGTTTTTATGGCAGTACAGTCCTTAATATATTGTAAATATTCCATCACATGAATGTGCCACTATACTTTATTTATTAATTTCCCGACTATCAAAACTGATGCTGGCTGTTTCTATTATTGGAGTCTCCATTTTGTGTTTTAGCTAAACTTAGTTTTATCTTATTTTTGTGTGTGGGCTCCTTGATTTCAGGGTTTGGCAGAAGGAGCAGACAGTCTGTTCCTTTGCTGAGTTGCCTTCCGTTCACCTCCTACAGAGAAAGGCACAGCTGATAGGGTGGCAACTGCAGAAGACACGGTCTGCCAGTTTGACTAGTGATTGTAATCATGTTCTCCATCTGTTCCTCCCACATCAGGGCAGGGGAGACAAAAGCTAGGTGAAGGAACAATGAATAGAGCCACGGATCAGAGGAACGACATGAAAAGTGCTGGAGTTTATTGCACTGTTTGAATTTTTTTTTTTTTCTATGCTATCATTTTTAGCTTGGACTTTGCTATGCAGGTCATCTTTGATGTCATTGGGTGGTTCTTTTTGTTAATTAATTTTTTGTTATCATGCTTGGTAAATAACGTACAACATACTCACTGTAACTGCCAATTCATGTATCTCAACATTTTTAGAAAATTATTAGTCATTATTTCTCAAAAGGTTGCCTCTACTATATCCTTTTCTTGCCTACTGATACTCTGTGCATGTTCAGTCACTCAGTCATATCTGTTTCTTTGGGCCCATGGATTGTAACCTGCCAGGCTCCTCTGGAATTTCCCAGGCAAGGTACGGGAGTGGGTTGCCATCTCCTCCAGCAATCTTCCCTACCCAGGGATCAAAACTGCGTCCCCTGCGTCTCTTACATTGGCGGGCAGATTCTTTACCACTGAACCACCTGGGAAGCCCTGAGACTCAGATTAGATGTATATTATATTATCATTCTCACTGGGTGATTCTTGATATTGAGGCATCTTTGCCTTTTAAAAAGAAACAAAAGTGTCTTGTAGAAAGGAATGTTAAAACTGCTGTCCCAAAATGCACAAATCATAGTTCTATGTTTGAGCGTGGGTTTTACACTAATGGAGGAATCTGTATGTATTAGTTGAATGTATTAACTGACCTGATATTTTAAGATTGTATGTGCCATGTGCTGCAGAGAACAAAAAAATAATTACTATTTTTCAGAACACTAGCATTGTGAGATCCTTTATGGAAAAAAAAAAGAGATTTATGGCCAAATAATCTATGGAAATGCTTTTTGCCCATACCCTCGTTTTGTACATTCAACAGGATACAACCTCATCTTGATGGCTTTGTTGAATCACAATTTTGTGATCTTCTTTGGCAATAAAACTTTTTTTTTTTTTTCGAGTAACAAATCCCAATAGTTGAGGACCTAGTGCTCAGAAGTGCTCTTTTAGAAGCCTCAAGTCAATTCAATATGATTGTCAGAAATAATGAGATTCAGAAGGTTGTCCTGTTTAAAAAAGTATATATATATGTATATATATAATACCTTTCTTATATATCAATATACAACTTTATAACATGTGGGCTAAGTTGCTTCAGTCGTGTCCAACTCTTTGTGACCCTATGGACTGTAGACCTCCAGGCTCCTCTGTCCATGGGGATTCTCCAGGCAAGAATAATGGGGTGGTTTGCCATGTCCTCCTCCGGGGACCTTCCCAACCCAGGGATCCAACCTGCGTCTCTTATGTCTCCTGCATTGACAAGTGGGTTCTTTACCACTAGTGCCACCAAACCGTAATTCCAAAATTCTATAAAATATCCAGAAATTAGTACAATATGTACCAATACAGGAATAGGCAAGCCAGTAAAACAGAATATGCTCCAGAAATTCTACTGTGTACATAAGGGAGTGTGGAATATGATAAAGATGATAATTGAAACCAAAGTGAAGCTATCCATTTAGAATGAAAAATAACTCCTTCCCTCAGTAGGTGAAAGAATAAGCAAACTGACAGTTCAGGTAAGGAAATATTATTCAAAGCTATTATAAAAAGAAATGAGCTATCAAGCCATGAAAGACATGGAGGAAACCTAAATGCCTAACTAAGTGAATGAAGCCAATCTGAAAAGGCTGTATGGCTCCAACTGTATGATGTTCTGGAGAGGGCAAAGCTACAGAGATACTGGAAAGATCCATGGTTGAGAGCGATGGCACTGGGCTGTGGGGAGATGAATGGGCAGAACACAGAGGATTGCCAGAGCAGTGAAAGTACTCTGTATGGTATTATATTATTATACTTTTGTCCAAATACCAAGACTGAACCCTAAGGTAAATTATGGACTTTGGGTGATTGTGATTATTCCACTGTAGGCTCATGCTTACTAAAAATGTGCTATTCTGGTGAATGGTGTTGATAATGGGAGAAGCTATGCATGTGTGGGAGCAGGGAGTTGATGGGAAATCTCTGTACCTTAAACTCAGTTCTGTCATACACCTTAAGCTAATCTAAACAAAATAAAGTAAAAAATAAAGTACTCCTTTCTTTGAAAAGAAAAGTGAAAAAAAAAAGATTCAAAAAGTTTCAACTCCTATTAACATATTACTACCAGATTAAAATAAATTCCATGAGGTATTTTAAAAAGATATAATTTAAATACAAACAGACAACAAAAACAGAACAAGACCTCATCCTATAAAATATTTTGATAAGTTAGGGAAGACTGTTTGTATAATCTTGGAGTGGGAAAGAAGTCTGTTTCAAAAACCTAGATTCACTAAAAGAAATTATTAATAAATTCAACTGCTTAGAAATTAACTATATGACAATAAACAGAAGACAATAAAAACAAAGTCAAAGAATGGAAAAAAGTTTTACATATGATAAACACAATTTTACCAACTCTTGTAAAGGAGAGTATTTAAATATTGTTCAGAACAAGGCGGCCTGCTTTTTAAAGAAAAGAAACATTAATGGCTAAAAAACACTAATGACTAAAAAATGTGATTGATGTTCAACCTCACAGCAACATAAAATTGCATAGGAAAAATGAATTATCAATTTTTATTCTATCAGATTTGCAGAGATAAAGACATCTTAAAAATTGGCCAAGTTTGGATAAGCTGGAACTTCCATGTGCTTTTCGTTAGGATGTAAGTTGATAGCATTCTAGAAAATAGTGGGTAAATAAATACCAAAATTAAAAGAGAAAGCTTACCTTTAACCCTGAACATCAAGAAATTTATCTGAAGAGATTATTGCATCACTAATGATATGTCTGCAAAAGGCTGTTTATAGCAAATTTGCACATAATATTAATAATAAATTTCTAAGTGCCTGGAACTGTACTATAATAATGAATGTATAATTTAATTTAATCCTCACAGAACTTTAAGCACTAATTATTATCCTACTGATGTTTCAGATGAAAATACCAAGTTTAAACAACGCAGCTAACTTTTAAAATGATCACATCAGGAGCAAATATATGTGGGATTAAAATGCAGATCATTCTGCTCTGTTTCATTAATAAGGTAGGAAGTGAAGAGTGAAGTTAGTTCTGCCTGAGGTGGGCAATATAAGGACACTTGTGCCAAGAAGTAGGAGTTGGGTTGAGGATTTAAGATCTGGGACTGGGACAGTGTCTTTCAAGCAGGTAATTGGAAGAGGTGAGCTCAGGTAAATGACGAGAACTCTCACTCCAAAGTGAGGAATTTGGTACAGATTAGAGGTGGCATCTGTGCTTTGGTTAAGGGCACAGGCTTTGGAGGCAACTAGGAGAAGGCGATGGCACCCCACTCCAGTACTCTTGCCTGGAAAATCCCATGGACGGAGGAGCCTGGTGGGCTGCAGTCCATGGGGTCGCGAAGAGTCAGACACGGAGCGACTTCACTTTCACTTTTCACTTTCATGCATTGGAGAAGGAAATGGCAACCCACTCCAGTGTTCTTGCCTGGAGAATCCCAGGGACGGGGGAGCCTGGTGGGCTGCTGTCTATGGGGTCACACAGAGTCGGACACGACTGAAGCGACTTAGCAGCAGCAGCAGCAGCAGTGCCCCATTAAAATCCTAACTCTTGGACAACTTACTAGACCTCCCTGTCTCTCAGCTGCAAAATGAAGTTAATAAAAGTATCTCCCAAATAGGGTTGTTGGGACGTTGAATGAGATTCAGTGTAGAACGCCAAGAAGAGTGCCTGGAACTTGAGACTCACTCACTAATGTTAGCTATGATTATGGGGAGGAGGGGGATGGAGAGGCAGTTGGAAATTAGGGAAGAGTGTTGACAAAATCATCTTCATCTGAACCCCCTAGACCTGACTCATGAAGCTACCTTGCCCAAGACCATTTGATGGGCACGCCATTAGGTTTATTAAACTTAATTTTGAGAACTGCCAACAGAAGGACTCAATACTATTACAGTGTGACTTAAAGGTCACCAAGAAACGTCTCTGCTGTTTCATTGTTTAAAAACTACCCAGGTATTCACCCTTTTGCTTTTATGAGCTAACACCAATTTTTGAAGGGATAGGAAAAAATTCAATTGCAGATTCACTCTCTTACATGTCATTGTATTTGGCTGTGTTTCAATCACATAAGGGGGAATCAAAAGCTTCATTTTGAACAAAATTATGAACACAAAGAACTAGGAAGCATTTGGTTGCACAATTAACCTAAAAGATACAGTTCTAACTCTCTATGTACTTAATTATCTAAAAACAAAAAATATTAAGCTTTCTTCTCCTTTCTCTACAAATATAAATGGTTAGGGAATGGAGATCAGAGGAATCTTTATTCACACACCAAATGAGAGGAAAAAAAGTCAACATTTGTCCTTTGGTTCCTATGTCTGATTACGTCTCAAGAAATGAGAGTAATCCCTCATGATCCTAGGCCACTGGGTGATGCTTCCAAGGTACTTCTGGACCTTTCCTGAATAGTAGGCCATCTTGAATTCTTGGATTTATTCCTTCAGCATATAGTTATGGAACACCATTATCTTTTTGGCATTGTTCTAGAGGTTGGAGAGAATGAGCAGCAAAGTGGATGGTGCTTACATGGAATGGAAAGAGAGGGCTCCATGAGCTCAGTGATGGTCTTCTTTTTGCTACCTTCTGAAAAGCACAGGATGTTCCAAAGGCCACAACAGATGCTTAAGCCACCTTCCAAGCCCTTTTAGATTTTCTGTTGTTTCTTGAAATGTATCTTGCTCGTAGTGCTGGGTCACACCAGGACAGATGGTGTGCTCCTTGCTAAACTAATCACCTCTCCAATTCAAAGGCTCAAATTCAGCAACTTTTAAGGAGAGGTTCTGGTCAGTACTGGACCTTCTAAGTGACTCAGTGGGAAAAGAATTTGCCTGCCAAGGCAGGAGTCACAGGAGGCACTGGTTCCATTCCTGGGTCAGGAAGATACCCTAGATGAAGAAATGGCTATCCACTCCAGTATTCTTGACTGGAAAGCCCATGGACAGAGGAGTCTGGCGGGCTACCATCCATAGCGTCCTAAAGAGTTGAACACAGCTGAGCGTAGGCTGGTGCTGGTTAGTGCCAGTTAGAGTTACTAAAAATATTCACTTAGTTTTCCTCTGCTTATAATTCTAAGTCAATGAGTAGGGCTGGTTGACAACAATATCATACTTATGTAAGGTCATTTGGGTGCATACCAGGTTATCATAGACTCAGCATTGCCATCTTTCATAAGCCTTTCTGCTCATGAAGGACTCCACTCAAAAATGACCAGAGAGAGGATAAACAATTTATAGACTCTTCCTTCTTAGTTTCCACTTATTTTCCTTCAGCAAAAAAAAAGTTCTTAAAATTTGTGAAAATGTGAGAAATAAACAGAGGAATCTCTTGTTTCACTATATGCAATATTCTGAATTGGTATATTTCCCTTTGCTCTTAATAAGACTGCTTAAAAAAAAAATGCCATGTGCCATGAGATAGGGTTAGAAGATCTGACCCCTAATTTGTCACATGGCAGCTGTTGCACTTGCTTGCACACATGTATGCAGACACACTGCCTCTGTGTAAAGTCTCAAATGTGTTTGAAAACTAGGCTTTAAGAATGAATATCAATCTCATATCTATCTATGAGAAAAATGAGACTTTAGTTTTTGTTTTTTTTTTAAGAAAAGAACCCTGGGCTTCAATGAACCATCAGCAAAAAATGTTGAGGCCATGACTATATGAATGAAAATAGGATGGTCTTCAATCAAAATGCTGTTAAACCTGCACCAAGCTTGACCTATTGTACTACTTGTGAACAATTTAGAAATTTCTGGGTTGTGATTGTATGCTAACTTGGTGATTCATGGGAAATCCAGATGGGAATCTAATAATTCTTTTTGCCCGGCATGTGGGATCTTAGTTCCCACAGCAGGGATTGAACCCATGCCCCCTACAGCAGAAGGGCGGAGTCCCAGGGGAGTCTGGTGGGAATCTAGTAACTCTTGACGACAATGGGTGGTATTCTGTTTCATTTTACAGTAACAGGCTCTAGTAGTCACGTACAAGTTGTTTTGTCTGTGAGATTTAAGCAATGTGAAGGAAGATGGATACAGATACTCAAAAGCTTAAATACTAAACAAGGTTGATGGCCCTTATATTTATGAGAAGCTGAGAAAGATGGAAAAAATGTTTATTTTTTTTTTAAGATTGGCATCCAAGTTATAGAGATATGAGTAGAGAAATCTTTTAAATAGGAGCACAATTTTAGACTCTGTGCCTTAAGTCTTCATGCAACTAGTTGAAAATGTAGCACTGCTCTTCATTTAACCATGGATAGTTGACATTTTAAAGGACTGGGTGGCAGAAAATTATGTTTATATAAAAATTGCTTCATCAAATGTGAACACTTTGCTAAGTGGCTTATCATGAAATTTGCCAAATCTCTGAAAAAGCAACAGTTCAAAATGAGGTTGAGAGTGTAATTTGAAACAGGATGTCCTGTTTTTTTGGTTTGGCCACTTTGATTAAAACCTTCTGTGAGGCAACTTTCATGATGGGCTGAGATGCAAGTTAACATGACAACAACATGTTGATCTAGAAAACAAAAAGCACAATGGCTCTGTAATCATGAACAGATACAGTTACTTCACTAATTAGTGAAAAGAGCACACCCTACCCCTTAAAAACCAGTTTCAGCAGTGGCTTCTTTTGGACATATATAAATCCCTTCATGGAAAAGTTACGAAACCCCAGGAAATCCCACTTGTGAATCATTGTAGATTTTGACCCAGAGGTTAGTTCCTATAATGCTCATTTCATGAAAAACTTCCCCCAACCCCCATTTTCAGTGGTTAGTTTGTATAAAAAAAGCTTAAGACTATAAACCTGAAAAACCATAATTTTCCCAAACAGGATTTTTAGCACTTAACAGGTTAAGCTCATTATTCAGACAAAGTCAAAGTCTCTGAGTATGATTGTATGTGTGTCTGTGCCTGCTTAGTCCCTTAGTCTTGTCTGACTCTTTGTGACCCCATGCACTCTAGCCAGCCAGGCTCCTCTGTCCGTGGAATTTTCCAGGCAAATATAATGGAGAGAGTTGCCAGGTCCTGCTACAGAGGATCTTCCTGACCCAGGGATCGAATCCATGTCTCTTGTGTCTCCTGCATTGGCAGGCAGCTTCTTTACCACTGAGCCACCTGGGAAGCCCCATGATGGTATAAGCCACAGATTAATGACTATGCTAATCACTATGCTAATCATGCATGTGATTATATATTGTTGTTGTTTAGTTGCTCAGTCGTGTCTCATTCTTTGCAACCCCATGGACTGTAGCACTCCAGGCATCCCTGTCCTCTGCCAACTCCAGGAGGTTGCTCAAACTCAAGTCCATTGAGTCAGTGATGCCATCCAACCATCTCATCCTCTGTCATCACCCCCCTCTCCTCCTGCCTTCAATCTTTCCCAGCATCAGGGTCTCTTCAAATGAGTCAGTTCTTCACATCAGGTGGCCAAAGTATTAGAGTTTCAGTTTCAACATCAGTCCTTCCAGTGAATATTCAGGACTGATTTCCTTTAGGATTGACTGAATTGATTTCTTTGCAGTCCAAGGGACTCTCAAAAGTCTTCTCCAACACAACAGTTCAAAAGCATCAATTCTTCAGCGTTCAGCTTTCTTTAGGGTCCAACTCTCACATCCATACGTGACTACTAGAAAAACCGTAACTTTGACTATATGGATCTTTGTTGGCAAAGTAATGTTTCTGCTTTTTAACATGCTGTCTAGGTTGGTCATAGCTTTTCTTCCAAGGAGCAAGTGTGTTTTAATTTCACAGCTGCAGTCACCATCAGCACTGATTTTGGAGCCCAAGAAAATAAAGTTTGTCACTGTTTCCATTGTTTCCCTATCTATTTGCCATGAAGTAGTGGATGCCATGATCTTCATTTTTTTGAATGTTGAGTTTTAAGCCAGCTTTTTCACTCTCCTCTTTCACCTTCATCAAGAGAATCTTTAGTTCCTCTTCATTTTCTGCCTTAAGGGTGGTATCATCTGCATATCTGAGGTTATTGATATTTCTCCCAGCAATCTTGATTCTAGCTTGTGCTTCATCCAGCCTGGCATTTTGCATGATATACTCTGCATATAAGTTAAATAAGCGGGGTGACAATATACAGCCTTGATGTACTCCTTTCCCAATTTAGAACTATGATTATATGTGTCATGTGGAAAAAATCATTCAAAGGACCCCCAAGGTGATGATGGAATAGGCCACCGAAACCTTGGGGTACTTTGAGTTTTTGCATGACACATATAATTGTATGTCTGATTAGCCTAGTCATTAATCTATTTCTGGTATGCATATTCTACATTTATGTTTCCCAATACCACCTTTGTCTCTGTTTGAGACAGTTTAAGTGACTTGTGTTATAAGGGCGTTGTGGCATTCTCCAAATCATGTGCTTGGCAATTTACTCAAGTAAAATTGAATACAATGTTTTTTCATTATTCCTCTTCTGGGGGGCTTCCAGGGCTTCCCAGGTGGCACTAGTGATAAAGAACCCACCTGCCAATACAGGAGACTTAAGAGATGTGGGTTCAATCAGGAAGATTCCTTGGAGAAGGAAATGGTCACCCACTCCAGTATTTTTGCCTGGAAAATCCCATGGACAGAGCAGCTTGACAGGATATGGTCCATAGGGTCGCAAACAGCCCAGCATGACTGAAGTGACTTTGCACACAGACACTAATTTTTACACCATAGCTTTATACAAAACTGTTTAATCTGTCTTCTGGTTGTATAGTATTTACAACAGAAATGTTGTATGTTAAATGGTGTACTTTTCAAGCAACCCAAACACCTGGTTAGCATAAATCTTTTAGTGGTAATGCCATTCCATTAGCTCCTTTGTTTCCAGAACTTCTGAAAATCCCTTTGCTAAAGAGTTGGAGAGTGACTGGTCATATAAACCTCAAATATTGCATAGCCCAATGACTCAGCTGGTAAAGCACTTGCCTGCTAATGCAGGAGATGCAAAAGACGTGGATCTGATCCCTGGGTTCAGAAGATGCCCTGGAGAAGGAAATGGCAACCCACTCCAGTATTCTTGCCTGGAGAATCCCATGGACAGAGTAGCCCAGCAGGCTACAGTCTGTGGGGTCGCAAAGAGTCAGACATGACTGAGCATGCATGCACACACACACACATTGCCTAGCCATGAGAATTAAGAAACACTGTTCATATTAGTACATGAGACTTTATGAAGAACAAAATCAAGTGTTTCTGGGCTTCAGGTTATTAACCTCATGGTCAAATAGTCTGTTTAGCTTATGATTTTATTTTTCCATTTCTTAATTCTGGATGCAAGGGCACTAATGATATTTATATAGGAAGTACTTTCTTGGATGGAGGAAAATAGCTTTTCACATTATAAAAAAAAAATCCAAGATAATAAGCACAGAAACACGAGGAAGAAATACACCTTAAAAAAACCTTGCCTAGGGCAGCTGTTATTCACACTTTGACCTTGTGTGTCGTGAACAAAAATGTATACAGATTTAGGTTAGAATATGAATGCATTTTTTGTATGGTTTGTTATATAATGTTAATTAAATGCAGTCCATTGTTGTTTTAGTCTCTTAAAAAAAAGAAAAATGCAAATGTAGTTCATCTCTAATCCAGGAGTCCTTGATTGACTAATGTCACAGGCTTATTTAATACTGTGTCTCCTCATTGGTCTTAACTACTTCTTTCGGCTACATGCTAACTCCCACTTTTATCATTTCTGCAGAATCTATAGGCATTGCATCTTATCCAGGCACACTTTGTTTTATTGCACTCTGCATATATTGTGGTTTTTTACAAATTGAAGATTTGTGATGACCTTGTGTTGTTTCATGATGGTTAGCATTTGTTAGCAATAAAACTTAAATTAAAGCATGTACTTTTTTAATAGTACATAATAGATTTTTTAATAGATCATAGTATAGTGTGAACGTACTTGTACACCCACTGGGAAGCCCCCAAATTTGTTGATTTCCTTTGTTTCAGTAGCCTGGAACCAAACTCATGGGATCTCCAAGGTATTCCTGTTAACTTGCAGAGGCATCTTGTCTGGTTTTATGACTGATTTAATGACTTTAAAACATTTGGCTCCTTAATTGACAGTTAGAAAACACTGGAGAGGCAAAAAAGGAAGCTCTTTTTTTCTTTTTTTAATGTTGTGGTGGTTACACCGTCCCTCCTTCTTCATTTCAGGGCAGACAGCTTGACGTCGGCACACCTCACAACCTGAGTGAACCGGTGAGTAATTGCTTCTACTGCCCGGGACTTTACAGTGTTTGCATTGATAAAAAAGGGACAAAAGTCAGGTTTGATTACTGTAATAATTCCTAAGTAAAAGCTCATTTAATTGTGCCCGATGGAGGAAGCTGGATGGAAAATAGAGAGAAGTCTGCATCACAGATTATTCAAACATGAGTTCAGGGACAGTGTGTTGAAGTGGAAAGAACATAGGACTAAGCCAAGACCATGATTTTGATTATACCTAGCTGTGTTCAGTTCAGGTCAGTTGCTCAGTCCTGTCTGACTCTCTGAGACCCCATGGACTGCAGAATGCCAGGCTTCCCTGTCCATCACCAACTCCCAGAGCTTGCTCAAACTCATGTCCATCGAATCAGTGATGTCATCCAACCATCTCATCCTCTGTTGTCCCCTTCTCCTGCCTTCAATCTTTCCCAACATCAGGGTCTTTTCTAATGAGTCAGTTCTTCGCATGAAGTGGCCAAAATATTGGAGCTTCAGCTTTAGCATCAGTCCTTCCAATGAATGTGGCTTTGGCCAAATTACTTAAAATTTCTGAGATGTAGTTAAAACTACTAAAATATGGGTATTCTAAGAGGGTTGGATTAGACAGTGTCTGCTCTTTTCTCTATCAGTTACATTTATAGTCTTCTTTCCTGAACCTGTATCCATTTACGCAATACGTGTTTGGTGACTCCAAGTATAGGTAAAAACCAGGCACTGTGCTGGGTAGTAGAGACTTAAGAATGAGTAAAATAGGGTCTCTGTTTCAAAGGACTCACAGTCTTGTAGGAGAGACAGACATGTACATAAAATCATAGCCAGACAGCATTGTGAGAGTCAGAACAGCGGTGGGTGGGAGGAGAAAGAATACACAGGAGGAAAAGCAGCTTGCTTGCCTGCAGGTCTTGCATGGCTAAAACTAGAAAGATGAAATGTTTTCTAGAAGGACTAGAGGGGAAAGGTACACTAATCAGAGGGAGCCCTTTGTATCCGGACCCAAAAGTTTGAGACAGCTGAGTTGTGCAGAAAAGGAGGGGTACTTCAGCTTGCTTGGAGTAAGCAAGTAAGGAGTGTGCGTGTGCAGAGACAGGAAGTAGAAGACTGGGCTGACAAGCTAGTTGGGCTAGATGGTGGAGAGCTCGGTATACCATGTTGGGAATATTTGGTTTCAATGACACATGGGGTTTTAGACAGGATAAGTATATGATTAGGTTTTGTTGTCCCCTATGAAGCTGTTAGCAAGCAGTGGTGGGCCCAGAAAAACAAGGACAGTGAGTGAGCAAGGAACCAAGACAGAGTCCAGGCAACAAAGAAGTGAATCCATAGAACTTGGTGATGGATTGTCTGTGAGGATGGCGTGGGAAGGCAGTGAAAGGAGGAGAAGCTGCCCTGACTCCTGGCTCAGGCAGCTCAGAAGACTGAAGCATGTTAATAGAAAACATAGGAGACAGCAAATTTGAGGGTACAAAGGGAGGAATTTGATGTTTCATCTGCTAAATTTGGGGCTTCCCAGGTGGCCCTAGTGGTGAAGAACCTGCTTGCCAATGCAGGAGTTGTAAGAGACACGAGTTCGATCCCTGGGTAGAGAAGATCCCCTGGAAGAGGAAATGGCAACTCACTCCAGTATCTGAGGTGTTTGTCAGGACTCAAATGGAACTGTTTAACAAACAATTGAAATCTGGGTCTGGAGCTCAGGAAGGGGTCTCCGCTGAAGTTCAGATTCGGATGGTTGATACTGAGAAGGGAGACGAACTCAGTCTTGGAGAACCTGAAGAGTGAAAAGAGAAAAAGTTGAGGATAGGACATAGACATGAAAGGAAAAAGGAGGAAAAAAAAATAGAGATGGCAGAGCAGAAGGAACTGAGGGAAGGGGAAGGCAATTGAGGTGTTATTGCAGCCTGGTCCACGCAATCACTGGCGCAGACAAACCAGGCAAGGAGGCACAAACTGCATCTGTCCAGTGGGAGGTCAGGGCAGCCGACTTCCCAGACTATCCACCTACCCCGGTTTTGATGTGCTGCTTCTGCTTGAGTCTCCAGCTTTAGGTTTTGCCTGTTGCGTGACACACCCCAAGGACCTATATAATGTGCTCGACACCACGCTGTCCTGGACTTCCCCTGCACCAGGTGCCCAGTGGACAGTGTGTTCCCAGACATTCTGTTGCTCCCTGGGATCTAGGCCTGCCCGCCCCAGGCTAGACTCCATTCAGCAACCCTGAGCCACTCCAAGCCCTCCTCTGTCTGTGAATACGACAGCTCTGCTTACAATCTCAAAAGTCCTGCTTGCTGCCAAGGCCACAGATTCCTTGGTAGATAGATTTCTACTTCGGGAACACTTTGTTACTATTTGCATTTTCAGGTGACTAGAAAAATCACACTTCTTCAGTCATCACTGTCTCTTACTCTCTCTTACAGTGCATCCAAGGATGTCATTTCTGGAATTCGGCAGATCAGGAAAACTGTGCCTTAAAGTGTGTAAGTATTAATTATGTTTCTGTTTTGATATTAATGTTTCCCTCAAGAGAGACATTCTCCACGAGGATTCCCATGTGAGTTTCCATTGGCTTTTAATTAGCTTGCTTGACTCTAAAGCAAAAGTATGAGAAATACATAATGGAAATGGAGTAATGGAGAAAATGAGATCACTTTTGTTTTTTTAATGAATTTGGCTTTGTGGGGTCTTAGTTGTGGCACATGGAGTCTTTGTTTGCATCATGGGAGATCTTTCATTGTGGTGCATAGACTCTTTGGTTGTGGAGTGAGCTCAGTAGTTGCAGTGTGAGGGCTTAGTTGCTCTGTGGCATGCGAGACTTTAATTTCCCAACCAGGGATTGAACATGCATCCTCTGCATTGCCAAGTGGACTCTTAACCCCTGGACCATCAGGGAAGTCCCAAAATCAACTTATTAATGCAACTGGTGAACTGGCAACCAAAAGAAGTTAATGCAAACCATGGAAGCCAGAATGACCAATTGCTCCAAACTATAGTGACCTTTTAGTAGAATGTTAAGTATTTGTTAAATGTCCTAGTCCTATACTTCTCAAATTTTAATATGCAAATATCTGGGATCTTGCTAAAATGCAGATTCTGATTCACTAGGTTTTGTGTGGGGACTAGAAATTCTGTGCTTATAACATGCGCCTAGGTGATGCAATGCTGGGTGTTTCCAGACCACACTTTGAAAGGACTTAGATCACATTCAAGGTTTCTCTGTGGGGAACATGGAAACAGTCTAACCCAGAGGGCACACACACCTAGGTTTACTTCACTTCGTGTAGGAAATACATTCCCTAATACTTTTTCATTTATCCTGGCTTTGCCAATTAGTGTGTGACTTCGTTAAGGTACTTGGTACTTTACTTTCCTAATAGGTAAATTAAGATAATAAGCAAATCCGTGCTAAGGATAGTGGTTGTTACACTATAATTAATTACTTCAATCTCATGGATAAGAGTTTTGTAATTTAAAAATGGGTTGCTTTATTCAGTTCAGAGATTAAATTAGGATCATGATAACTTAAGGTAATATCATTTTCTTGAACTTCCTTGGTGTCTGAGATGGTAAAGAATCCACTTGCAATACGGGAGACCTGGGTTCAGTCCCTGACTTGTGAAGATCCCCTGGAGGGGTGCATGGCAACCCACTCCAGTATTTTTGCCTGGAGAATCCCCACGGAGAGAGGAGCTTGATGGGGTAGAGTCCATGCAGTCGCAAAAGAGTTGGACACGACTGAGCTACTAAGCACACAGAATATCATTTTCTATTAAAGACTCAAATTACAGCATTGAGATTTAAATAAGGATATTAACGTCTTCTTGTGTATAGTCAGTCCTCACAGCTTTTCTTGTACAGGTGTCCTCACAGATCTCAGCTCCAGGAGTCACTAACACCCACTCTCCTGCTTGTGATGGTGTGCTTCATAGACTGGAAGTTACCAAAGGTTGGAGCAGGTGCTGTTTGGACTTGTGAACAATCACACACTCTACATACACTTTTCCAGGGACTTCCTGGGTGGCCTGGTGGCTGAGACTCCACACTCCCAGTGCAGAGGGCTGTAGTTTGATCCCTGGTTGGGAAACTAGATCCCACACGCTGCAACTAAGACCCAGTGCAGTCAAGCAAATACACAAGCGAAAAAATAAAAACACTGTTCCGTGTCCTTGGTAGCACATTGTCCAGATGGTAGTTTGAATCATTATTTGCCTAGTCATGTGTTTAATATCCTTTGCCGACATGTAGGGCCATCAGGGCAGGACGCTTTCTGTCTTGTTCACACTGTCCCCTGCATCAAACACAGTGAGGGGCACGTAGCTAGTGCTCAGACTGCACTGAACAAGTGAAGGAATGAGAAGTACCATTTGTTGGGGGAATCAGTCCAGCAAGCAGAGTGGATGCTGGAGTGGCCAGTTTGGGCAGAAGAATCTGCTGGCCTTTCCTAACCAGACCTATTGGTGGCTTTTCATTTCCGATTCTGTCGCCCTGGGCACCTACCAACATCCCTTCATTCTCTAACCTGGTCCATCGCCGATTACTGCTTATTTTGAAATTTTCTAGTAGACATCGTGTGTCCTTTTTTTTTCCCCAGTGATGCAAAGAGCATACTTTTTATAGCAGTTTGTACAGTGGCCTTCCTGCACAGAAGGCCCAGCTCTGGAATCTTTTGCTTTGGATTATTCTTTATTGATTATTTTGTCATGTGCTCATGCCCCATTGCTCAGCCTTATCCAACTCTTTGTGACCCTTTGGACCATAGCCCACCAGACTCCTTTGTCCAAGGGGTTTTTCAGGCAAGAATATTGGAATGGGTTGCCATATCCTCCTCCAGGTGGTCTTCCTAACCCAGGGATTGAAGCTGAGTCTCCTGTGTCTCCTGCATTGAAGGTGGATTCTTTTACCCACTGAACCACAGGGGAAGCATTTTGTCAATGGTGGGGCATAAATTAATTTGGTAGAAATGCCTAGCTAAGTGTCATTAAAATTATTTACAACTCTAAAGGTTTTAAGTAATTTTTCTTTCCTTTTTCCTCCATGCAGAATGAAACCTATGCTGCAGTTTGTGAGGTGAGTGCCAGTCACTTGCGAAAAAGATGTCATTAAACCCCACGTCCTTCTCTCTTATCCTTAAAACACGATTAAAATAAGGATGAAGAAGGCTGAGTCATCCTTGGTGCACAGAAATGTTCTTCCTAGGAGTGCTCTAACTCTGGGTGTAAAAATGACTGTGTTTCTATCTTTGATTCAGGTATTTGCTGTGCTCCACATATCTATGTGCATATATAAAATGCATATATGAACGTACATAGATGTGTGTATGCACTCATACACATTCACACGTGTACATATATATTACTCTAATCTGGTTTGAAAGGTTCTTCTGATTCCTGAAGCCTGGGTGGTGGGAAGAGAGGAAAAGGCACAGTGGGGATACCCTCATATCTGCTGATTTCACCTCTTCCCCCTAAAGCCTGTAGGTTATCATTAAATACAGTGCATTCGAAGATAACCTTTTATTTATTTGTTTATTTATTTTCTCTTTTGGCCACATTCCACAGCAGGGATTGAACCCATGCTATCTGCATAGGAAGTGCAGGAGCTTAACCACTTGACTACCAGGAAAGTCGCAGAAGAGTACTCTTGGGTTGCAATCTTCTTCCTTATTCAGCAAACTCCTTTGGCAACACAGCTTTTTAAAATTTAAATTTCAGTTAATTTACTTCTTGCTATGATAATAAGGGACCTCATACTGACTCTGGCTGCCCAGGTATCTTCCAATTACTCTCTCCTCTAGCCCCACGGGAGGTGTCTCCCCTGCACTTGACCTTCTTTTCCTTCAGTCTTCTTCAATTAAAATTTCCTGTCCAGGATTCTATACCCTGCAAAATTTATTTTAGTTTATTTGACAATAGGTACTTATGATGAAACTGCATTATTTCTCAGTTTCACATCTATGCTGTATTCTATTTAAAATGTCCTTGAAACCGGAAAACAGAACTATCCTATCATGCCTGAGGAAGAGATACAGATGAGCATTCATTAGTAAAATAGAAAAAATTCCTTCAAATAGAAAATAAAAGCCAAAAATTAAATTGGGATATTCTCTCAATAGTCTGTGGTGACCCTGTATCTGAGTGATTTTTCCTTGGGAGTGAATGGTGGTTGAGTTAGCTAAGAAGAAATAAAACAAAGAGGAAAAATTGCTCCTTATGTAAATAGACAATTAAAGCTCATTCCTGGATGAGATTTAAAAAAAACAAAAACAAAAAGACAAGCCTGAGAACTCTTTTATGTGACCAAAACAAAAGCAGCAGCCAAAATAACAGTCCCGTAGAGGATTGCGTTAGAAGCCAGAGAGAGCGAATGTGCCTGAAGCATCCAAGCAGTTCAGGACTGGGTTTCATTCTCTTTTTTTAAACTTTGTTAATGTAAAGCCTTTTTTTTTTTTCAGTTGGAGGATAATTGCTTTACACTGTTGTGTTAATTTCTGCTGTACAACAACGTGAATCTGCAGAATGTATACATATATCCCCTCCCTCTAAAGCCTCCCTCCCACTCCCTGCATTGCGCCCGTCTAGGTCATCACAGCGCACAGAGCTGAGCTCCCTGCGTTATACAGCAGCTTCCCACTAGCTATTTATGTTACATACGGCAGTGTATACTCATCAATGCTGTTTTCTCAATTCGCCCCACCCGGCTCCCGCCCTGTGTCCACACGTTCATTCTCTGCATTGGCATCTCTGTTCCTCGAGAACTCGGTCTCTAGTGTGATAGTTCACTGTTCATCACTATGCTGCCCCGTCCTGCTTATGTAATGTGTACCCTTGCTCTCTATCGTAACATGTAATCATTCTATTCTTTCCTATTATATTTTGATACTTTATACATTAAATAATGTAGACCTGAACAGTCATACATGCTCGATAGAGGTGGAGGTAAAGAGAGATACAGAGAGAGATATTTTTAACTCAGCTGCTCACACCTTTAGGAAATTTGAACTCCTTGACCATCTCAACGCTTCCACCTAGAAAGCTTGGGATTTGACCACACGTTTCTTGGAGGGAATAGTTTTAGAAGTGGTAGCTTGCAAGGTGTAATTCAGAAACTGATGTGAGCAAGTGAGATGGCTTATCCCTGATAATTTAGAACACAAATTAGATTATCCTGATCTAGAAGTTTCCAAAAACCTTTCTCATTGCCATTTAAGAAAAAGTACAAACTACCAGTGTTTGCTGGCTCATCCACCTCATCTTGCCTCCTGTTCCTTGTTCTCTGCACCAGCCATACTGGCTTTTCCCTCATCTCCGAGTCTATGTGGCATATTCCTCCCTCAAGGCATTTGCCCTTGTCCAGATTTTTTCAAGGCCAGCTCCTTCTAATCACTCAGGTCTTGTCTTTAAGGTCACCTCTGCGTGGTTCTTTCTGACCACCCTAACTAAAGTTAGCCCCCTTCCTGTCTGGTCATGCCTTATGTCTTTGACTTTTATATTCCTCATGGGTGCATGCTAAGTCTCCTCATTCATGTCCAGCTCTTTGTGACCTTTGGACCATAGCCCACCAGGCTCCTCTGTCCATGGGATTCCCCAGGCAAGAATACATTATCCAAGTGTACTTTATTTTTTAAGTTAGTTACTTTGTTATTGTGTATTTTCTTCTAAGAGAACATAAATTCCATGAAGTCAGGGAACTTACTGATCTTATACATTGCCGTAGCCTTAAAATCTAAAACAGTGCTTGGCATGTAAAAGGTATCAGTAAATATTTTTTGAATGAATGACTTTTTAGGAGATGAAGCCACAGTTCATATGGAGACTCTGCAATAGAGGCATCCAGGGAGGGTGGCGGGGCCTATCCTTGAGCTGCAGGAATAACAAAAGACAGCAGATGTGACAGTCAGGGAAACATAGGAGTGGAGCCAGAGGGATGATGATAAAAGTGATCTTACTGCCAGGAGAACAAAGACAGCAGATGGGTGTAGCCCCTGGGAAGGATGAACTTGGCTTTCACAGTGGGAATGGCAGCTCAGTAGCCTGGAATATGCTGTATAAATGCCCCATCCAGGGCTTTCGGCTCAGATTCTGTGGACTTCTTAAACCCAAATTCCTTTAAGTTCTCTCCAGGACAACTTGAGTTTGAGAAACACTGGATAACTTCATTTGAAGTCTAATGTTAGATTAGAGAGAGAGAGAGAGAGAGAAAGCGAGATAGAGGGAGGAACAAAAGAAGGAAATCCTATTCAATAGCTTTGCCTCCACTCGAGATAACATTTAAACTCTTTGGAGTACAAACTTCTAGTTATAAGATTAACAAGTTCTGGGAATCTAACGTACAACATGGTGATTACAGCTAATAACACTGTATTATGTTCTTGAATGCTGCTAAAGAGTTGATTTTAAGTATTCTCATCACAAAGCAGAAATGGTAATTATATGATGGAATGAAGGTGTCAGCTTATGGTGGTAATCATTTATCTTAATAAAGCTGGGAAAAAAAGGCAAGCTTCATTGAAGTAAACAAAACATTTAAGCTCCTGGATAGGTCAGAACTAGCTGTGTTACCACATACTCATTATTCCATTTCCTTCCTTCTTCCTCAGTTTTCTTTCTTGAAAAGAAAATCCCAGGTTAATGATAATTTTGCTGCCACTTGGTACATTTATTCTCTGCAGTTAATGAATGTGTTGAGTGTATTTTACTGCAACCTCAAAGAAGATGTGAAAAGTATACTAGACCCTTAAGTTAAATAATCCTGAGCCCAGACTGAAGTATTTAATCCTTAACTAAGCAAACCTGGGCTTATCAGGCTCCACTTCCTTGGAGAGCACAGATCAAATATGGGATAGTTGAATATTTGCAAATTAAACAGCCCTTCTCTACCTGGACATGCAGAGTAAATGCATTGAGTCATGGTTTCCCCTATTATCATGAGAAACAATAGAATGTTGTCCTAGGTATTATAAATATAAACTGAAAGAGAGAGAGAAGATTGATCATGATTGTGTTGTAGTTTTATGCTGTGCACCTCTTCTCCTTGTTTTTTCTCCTCCTAACTATTGTTAATGTTAAAAGTCGCAGGAAATTTGTGTCTCAGCCACCAAAATGTTTACTCTTTTTCAGTTAATGAGATGAGATGTTAATCACCATTAGGTTTTTGTAGATCTTAAAATTTAACTTTGGCCCTAAGTCATTCATTGAAATGTTCAGTTGCTCTAAAGTTTATAGTCCACTTTTAATTTTTCAAGGAAGGCATGGATACATAAAATAAATAGGCTTCATTTTAGGCTAGAGTTTTAAGTAACTCACTAAACCTTTGACTAAGATAGTAAACATATAATTGCATTGTTGAGCTCAGTATTTTGTCACCTTGTGGGGTGTCACCCGTTAGAAGGTTATGAAATTAACTTATTGAATAAAGAGTCACAATAAATAAAATGACATAGAATAGAACATATAAGATTGCATCATAGCTCAGGATTCCTTTTGGAGATAAAAATGTTCTAAATTCAGATTGTAATGATGACTTTACAATTCTTTGAATATTCTAAAAACCATTGAATTATGTGCTTTAAATGGTAGATTTTATGGTATGTAAAATATACTTCAATAAAACTGTTTAAAAAAGGGGAAAAACTACCATTTCAGCAATCTTTTTTCCCCAACTTGTATGTGTGTAAAAAGTTGTTTTGTTAAATGTATTTTGGAATTTGGGACATGGTCAAAAAAGATTGAAAGGTGTTGTTCTAATCCCACTAGCAAATGGGAACTTGAGTATTACAGTTCACATTCTTGATATACAGGTATAGTTATATATCAGGCATTCATATTTCAAAATTTGGTTGAAGCTTGTGAGCAAAAGCAGTACAAAGGCTGCGCTGACTGACACGTTATCTGTCTTCCATAGAGAGAATCCTGTGAAGTCGGCTGCAGCAGTGGGGAAGGCGCATATGAAGAGGAAGTGCTAGGTAAGCAGACTCACACAACTATTATTGAAAATAATCTACACCACTCCAGGGACCTGTCCTAATGTAGGGGCAATGAGCAAACTCTTAAAATATCTAGACTTCTATGTCTCAATATGATATATATATATATATATATATATATATATATATACACATATATATATATATACATATATATAGAATCGAATATATATATTTTTAATTAACTTCAAATGTGTAATCCATATTTAGAGACTCAGCAAAAGTCTTCTTTCAGAGAAAAATAGGGGAAACAGCATATGCCGTGTTTAGAATTTGAGATTTTGCCCTCAGTTCAGTGGATGCAATCACTTTTCTCTTAATATGAGGGACAAATGTGAATCCTGAGCAACTTGATTATCAGGAAATGCCACTGTTTTAATGAACTGAAAGTGTAGAAATATTTTATTTAATGTGAATTTCATCACTCAGCTAACTGTTATTCAATTGAGTGCCTTCTATAGTTATGGCTCCTTATAACATAGTGGGAAATTTGCAGAATGTATAGAAGTTATGCTTCCCAGTGTTAGATTTGGAGTAAGGAACTTGACTGTATATGTTTCCAGTTCCCTCTGACTTATTTCAGAGCAGGTTGGGTGTCTTCAAGAGACTTTGCCTGAGTGTTTTAATTCTCTAGTCATTTCTGAAGGATCAGCACTTTGATAAACTATAGCCTATGTTAGCAGCTAGGTTTTCCAGAATTCCCCAGTTTTCCCTCCCACTGGAAGATAAACAGTTCCTTCCAGAACAAGAGATGATTGGCTTTTCCATAAGCTGCAGTCCTTGTTTCAATGGTTGATGAAAATTGGCAGGTGGATCTTGCCTTGCTCTCCTGATTTGCTTCTGAATCAGAGTGGTGAAGAAACCTTATCTTCTAAGTTCAGGAAAAGATGCCTGCTTTTGCCACTTCTATAATACTGGATGTCCAAGCCAAAGCAAGTAGGCAAGAAGAAGGCATCCAAATTTGAAAGGTGGAAATAAAATTATCTTTGTTTGCAGATGATATGATCTTATATGCAGAAAACCCCAAAGATACCACAAAATACCCTGTTAGAACTAATAAACAAATTTGGCAAAGTAGCAGGAAACAAAGTTAAAACTAGAAAATCAATTGCATTACTATGCACAAATAATGAACCATCTGAAAAGGAAATTATGATGAAAATTTCATTTAGAATAGCATCAATAAAATACTTAGAAGTTAACCAAGAAGGTGAATGATTTGTAAAGTGAAATGTTCACAAAACATTTCTGAAACAAATTAAAGAAGGCAAGTAAATGGAAAGACATCCCACATTCATGAATTAAAAAACTTGGTATATTGTCAAGATGTCAGTATTATCAGAGCAATCTACAGATTTAATGCAATCCCTATCAAAATTCCAAATACATTTTTGCAGATGTTTTACATAGGATAGAAAGACCGATTCTGCAATTTACGTGGAATCTCAAGTGACCCCAAATTCTGAAAAGAACAGAGTTGGAGGATTCATACTTCCTGATTTCAAACTTATTGCAAGCCTATAATAATCAAAACAGTATGGTTCTGGCATTCAGAATTCTAACACTTATACAGCGTCTGGGAAGTAGTACCAATGACTGCATGTACCAATTGTAATGTTGCTAATGCTTAAAAGTCATGAAATATTTCACAATAAAAAAGAGCAGACTATAGGATCCTTTGGAGCTCAAACAGTTACTTGCACATATAAAAATAATATGTTTGACACAATGGGCTATAGGTGTATAGTGTAAAATTTAAAAATATCTTGAGATATGTGCCCTGGGTCAGTGGATGGTTCTGTTGCCCTACACATACCCTTGGCACCCACCCCTCTAAACTATATAGAAGTGGTATGATGAGAGAAAAGCAGTCTCAGAACACTCCATTTTGCTGGCCTGTAAGAAAAACTATCTTCAAAGATTAGATGGCTCAGTAGGTAAAGAACCTACCTGCAATGCTGGAGACACAGGATATGCAGGTTTGATCCCTGGGTCAGAAAGATCCCCTGGAGAAGGAAATGGCAACCCACTCCAATATTTTTGCTTGGAAAACCCCATGGACAGGGGAGCCTGGTGGGCTACATCCAAAGGGTCACAAAGAGTTGGACACGACTAAGCAGGTAGGCAGGATGAGGGGAAAAAAGCTGCCAGACCAACTGGTTGATTTAAAGAAATAAACCAACTGAATTATAGGCATAAGTTACTGTGCAGATGAATAACTGTGGGAAGATGTAGCAGGAGAGTGCTGAGATGAAGCAGGGACACACTGTCCTGCATCAACAGACATGGGATGTGGTGAATGAAATCTTGTTTTCTCCCCAGAAAACGCAGACCTCCCCACTGCACCCTTTGCTTCTTCCATTGGAAGCCATGGTATGACATTACGATGGAAATCGGCCAACATCTCTGGAGTAAAATACATCATTCAGTGGAAATACACACAACTTCCTGGAAGCTGGACTTACACTGAGGTATGAACCACTGCCCATGTACCTGCGTGCCCATTCAGTCATGCGACCGCATGGATTGTAGCCCTCCTGGCTCCTCTGCCCATGGGATTCTCCAGGCAAGAATACTGGAGTGGGTTGCCACTTCCTACTCCAGGGGATCCCAATCCATGGATCTAATCTGTGCCTCTTGTGTCTCCTGCATTGGTAGGTGGATGCTTTACCACCATTGAACTTCAATCTTTGCTACTCTTCATGTTAAACCTTTTATTTTTGAGGAAAATATATTATTGGATATAGATATTATTCCTTCAGCTCAGCATCACATAACCAACTACTCACATCATTGGTCATTATCTGTCCATCCCATTGAAAATGATGCCAACTAGGGTGGAGGTCAGGGAGGTCATCCGGGGGGGTCCCTATTAAGACAGCAAAAGCAGGTTCAGAGAACAGTCCCAAGACACCAAGTATTTTAACACAGAAAATTAAAGGAAAGCCTTGAGGTAAATGCCAAATAATTGAATCCATAATTTTGCAGGTTTGAAGACGGAAGGAATTTCAGTGTGAATTGTGTGGACTGAGATCAGGGTATCTCAGCTCTGAGCTCCAGGCCTCCTTTCCAGCTGGCCTGGCAGGCCCTGTGCTGTGTGTGCTTAGTCGCTCAGTCCTGTCTGACTCTGTGTGACCCCATGGACTGTAGCCCTCCAGGCTCCTCTGTCCATGGGATTCTCCAGGCAAGAATATAGGAGTGGGTGGCCATTCCCTTCTCCAGGGGATCTTCCCGACCTAAGGGATTGAACCCAGGTCTCCTGCATTGCAGGTGGATTCTTTACTGTCTGAGCCACCAGGGAAGCCCTGGATCACTTCATATCCGGAAGGCCATGCATCATCTACAAATGAATCTGTATTCTTGAGTTACAATATACAGAAGCGATTCCATAAATACTGATGTTTGATCTCTCATTGATTAGGCCGTGTCCAAGCTCTCCTATGTGGTAGAGCCCCTGCACCCCTTCACTGAGTATGTTTTTCGAGTGGTTTGGATCTTCACAGCCCAGCTGCACCTGTATTCCCCTCCAAGTCCCAGTTACAGGACTCATCCTTATGGAGGTATGGCATGCATACCTTGCTCGAGAAATCAGGGGTCATTCCAAAGCTTTGTTTAGTTCGCTTTTATTTTAAATAGTGAAACAGATTTATTCCTTTGTTAATCAATCCATCTAACAATGGGGTACATAGCTGGGTGTCAACTCGTCTTCCAGGTGCTCACCATGAAAAGTGAAAGTGTTAGTTGCTCAGTCCTGTCTGACTTTTTGTGACCCTGTGGACTGTAGCCTACCAGGCTCCTCTCTCCATGGGATTTCCCAGGCAAGAACACCGGAGTGGGCTGCCATTTCCTTCTCCAAGGGATCTTCTTGACCCGGGGATTGAACCCAGGTCTCCCGCATTGCAGGCAGATTCTTTACCATCTGAGACACCAGGGAAGCCCAGGTGCCCACCATACCTTTGATCAAAAGAAAAATCTCTGCTCTAGTGAAGCTAGAGCAGAGAAAGGAAAGGAAAGGAAATTTTGGTGGAAAGGAAATTCCCTCGACAGTAAATCTAATAAATAAGGAAAGTATACTGTGAGTAGGAAGACATGGGTTGCTATGGTAAGAAAAATGCTTTGAGCAGGGTCTGTCCAGGAAAAATGGGGAGTGCATTAAAGCAGTTGGTCGGAATAAGCATCATTATGTGATTAGGAGTTATGGAAGGTTTTAAAGGAATAATTGCTTCAAATGCTCCTTAAAAAGATAATTGGCAAATACACATAGAATGCGTTGAATGACATTGAGTGATAGAGACTGGGAAGTACAGAGGTAGGAAGACCAGCTGGGAGGTTATTATTGTACTTCAACTTTTGGTTAGAGATGATTTAAAAAAACAGTCGATACGTTGGAACATTTTCTGATTTATTCTTTCAAAGATTTGACTTCCATACTGGGAAAAGGATTCAAGCCTAGAGCCTTTCAGGGAGATAAATGCCAGGGGAAGACATTCAGGGAGAGTTGCTGGTGTTCTCAACATCTGAGTTAGCCGAGGGGACTTGGGAGGGCTTATTCCAAGCCAGATGTTGGATGTCCCTACCCCTCAGTTCTGGAGAATCAGCTGCATGCAGAGACCCTCACACTGAACTAGGCCTTGGACCAAACCTCAGCAGGACAGCTGATGAAGCTGGTTGGGGCATTTTCCCTCTCCCCTGATTAATGCCTTCTTTTTGCTTATAGATTTTAGGGTACATGTGGTCCCTCTGCTGATTATTCCCTGACCATCCTCAGGACCTCAGATTAGACACGGGTCTGGGGTGATATTTGAAATGTTCCAGATCAGAGTAGAATACCTAGATCCTTTTTGTTCAGAGCAGTGCCTCATGGACTCCAACACTATGGGAACATTTTCCAGTACTGGAGACATACTGTGGTCCAGGGCAGATGGCTAGTTACATCAAAGTAGCGAAGAAGGCAAATTTTGCTTTCCATTTCTGAGTCTTTCTCTGGATATGCAAGCCCCCAAACCCTCCATATGTTTCAGTTCTCATACTGGGTATCCTTTCCATGGATAACATCTCATGCTTCAATTCTGTCTCACTTTTTTAGCCACATCAAAACTTACAGAGTTATCCATTTGTGTTCCGTCACCTTGTGGCCCTTTTCTCTTTCAGCTATGGGAAATATATGACTTTAGATGGTTATTATCGCCTTTTAATTGGGGACTTTATGAAGATAATTTCTTAATCAGATGGAATAATCACCTTGCCTAACCTGACCAGCCTTTTCAGAGACGACTTTTGTCAGAGAGATTTGGACTACTCACAACTGGCCACGGAGGTGGCATGGAATGTACTTGCAGCGGGGTAGATCATGCCTGTCTGGGTGTGGACTAAAGGGTTAGGTTTTCTGACATCCTAATTCCGATTGGCTAGGAGATGATTCCTTCTTCCCGGTCCACCTGAGTCACTTAGTGCAGGGAGCTGAGGAGTGAGGCAATGATATCTGTGTTTGCTCAAGCTCTGTCTGAGAGTTGGGGAGGTACCCTATCAGAGATCAGTTGAAGAGCCTTTTTAAAACAGCCAGCAGGAGGGCGGCTCTGTCTTCCCTCTCCCCACTCTAAGGGGACAGGGGTGATGCAGTGCACCTCCCAAAGCCTGCTGAAGAGGACAGGGGTGATGCAGTGCACCTCCCAAAAACTGTTCAGAGGGAGAGAGCCTGCTGAAGGGCAAAGTGGTATCAGTCTGCCTTTCTATGAACAGAGGAAATAAACGGGTGGGGCTACAGGCACAGGAGGTAAGGGAAGCAGGTGCGGACTGGCTGTCAGATCATTTGTTTTCCTTTCTGTTCTTTGCCACTGGGGCAGATCCTACAGTCTGTAGGTGAATGCTTGGTTAGCAAATGCATGCTCATTTTCGTCCTTCATGAGGGAAGGGATGCTGCTAAGGCACAGAAAACCTGGATTTGGGGAACCTTGAGAACTTTGGGGAGGAGAGTACTGTCTGGGTCAGCAGAGCTGATGCCAGCAAAAGGGAAGCAGGCTGTTCTAATTCAGGCTTATCTAAATCCCTATCTTTAGCTAGAACTGGTCCAGCCACAGGACCCTAATGAGGGAAAAGGCCTCAGGCCTTACTTCTTTCAACTCATGTTAATCATTGACTTCAGTTTTGTAATAGAGTCTCTTCTCCTTCCTAACCTGGTTCCATCCCGTTTTTTAACTCAGTCAGGTATCTGGAGATTTTTAACATTTTTTTTTTCCCCTACAGTATTATCCTATTTGTATACTTCCACATTTAATTTTATGGCATAAATTAGAAGTGAGGAAAATAACACTTTCTTTAAAGAGTCCCTTAGAAGAGTAGCTAACTGACATTGTTTAGGGATCAAGAATTGCAGTTCATATATTACCACCTCCTACCACTTATTGTGACTATTAAAGAAAATATTCATTTATGCTGTTTTCAAAAAACAAGACTTTGACTCTACGCTGTTTACGTTTTTCTCTGTATATTTTCTGCTCACCGTGTTACCATTATCTCTTCTAGTTCCTGAAACTGCTCCTTTCATTAGGAATATTGAAAGCTCAAGTCCCGACTCGGTGGAAGTCAGTTGGGCTCCACCTCAATTCCCAGGTGGACCTATTTTAGGCTATAACTTAAGGCTGATCAGCAAAAACCAGAAACTAGATTCAGGGACACAGAGAACCAGTTTCCAGTTTTACTCCACTCTACCAAATACCACCTACAGGTAAGAATTTAGTGGTGCATGGAGAATGTAACCAGCATGGGTGCATTCATGATAATTATCTAAGAAATATGGCTACAAAATAATTTAAAATGTATTTTGAGAAGTCTCATTGACTTTGTGCTGCTGGTTTGAAGTTGTGGTTTCCCTCAAGTTTGTATGCTTATTAGATTACACCATCCTAGGCAAAAGCATTTTCAAGCCTTTCTATTATATTCAGAGAAAAATACAAATGTGAGCTAATAAATATGGGCTAAAAAAGACAACATAAGCACCATCAATATCATTTCTTCATTTAATCCAACATGAAAAAAGTAAAGAGGTAGAATTATGTTAATGGTATTTTTACATTAACTGTTAAGGGAATTATTTTATTATTGTTAGCTTTTCTAGCATTTACTAAGATCTCTGTAAATTAGGGCATGAGGGTCATGCAGATAGCAGAGTTCTGTTTTTGACCTCTGTGACCCTGAACTATTCTGTGGGGAATGCAAACAAGGACATGATTGATGGTCATTTTAGTGCTGAGCAGCAGCACCAAGTAACTAGATACACGCATTGCTACCTTGTCCTTTAAATAGAAACGTTATTGCTCCTTCTATTTTTATCCTAAGTTCACACCATGCCATGTAAAACACATCTCTCCAAATTGTTTTTGGAATAGGTTTTCTATTGCAGCAGTAAATGAAGTTGGTGAGGGGCCGGAAGCAGAATCTAGTATTACCACTCCATCTCCAGCAGGTATAGACTGGGGGTGTGCCTCCTGTTACTGGGAAGTTGATGGGTGGAAGGGTGGATTCAGATCTTACAGGTCCTGTGTCATCCAGTGTTCCTTAAGCCCCTACTTGTCTGCCCAAATAACTGTCTTGTGAATACTTGATAAGTTTCGATTTTAAATGAGAAATCAGTCCCAGCTGACAAACAGGAGTAAGTTGTCAGAGCAAAGTTTTCACATTGAAATTTAAAAATTAAAAAAAGGAAAAAAAAAAGGAATTAAAAAAATGGCCCCAAGTAAACTCTTGGTTTCAGTTAAAGTCACTAGTGATTATGACTTTCATTTACATACTTAGGGAATACATATATCCTACTCTAACCTCCGCTTTATGGGCCATCATTTAATAAAGATCAGATATCTTTTTCTTCCAGTTTCCTTTAGGTTTTCAAATCTATCTGGACTTAGTAAGTTACATTTTACTATTCTGATATTCAAACTACCAAATTAGCTTTTGTTATTAATTGGCAAGTATCTTTTTTTTTTTTTTTTCCGGCTTCAGCATTTTAACGTTTGCCTTGGGAGACTAAATATTTACTGCATGATTCCCACGTAAGCAAAATCTTAATAAAATAAAATGCTGTCTAAGAAGCACCAGAAATATTTTGGGGAAAGTTAGTTCAAAATGTTTGGAATAACACGCGAAAACTCAAAATACTAGGAGTGTGTTTTCTGTCTTGGTGGCAACCCTGTTTGCTGACTTGACCTCCCATTCCCTGAATCTGCCCCCAGATATGCCGGTGGGTGTTTATTGAATGTCATCCATTACCAACCTTTAGTTTCTTTGGCTGTTACTAGACTCTAGGAAAGGAGAGGTATTTTTGTTATGCAAGAAGCATCCAAAGGACGAGTTAAATATAGAGCAGGTTTAAGGTTGTTATTACTATGATTACTGCATAACATTTATTAATTACCCTAAAAGTGTTGATCAAGGCACAATGCATCAGTCTCCAGTCAAATAGGACATCACGCAGAGTTCTGCAGTCCTCAAATTTCATTATTACAGGCCTTTCTCCTGCCTCAAAGGGAGAGATAATTGAAGACAAAACAGAGCAACCAAAGTCTGTCTATATGTGTGTGTTATGCAACCAGCCCCTCCAGCCTGGGCTGGACTACCTCCACCAAGCAGTCAGATTCCCAGGGTGGAGGATAATGAGCCGAGCTCCTATTTGGGCAAGGCTGTTGAGAACAGTGATACTGCATGTGGTGTGATTTTGAGGGCATTCAGGGGCACATACCCAGAAATCCTACTTGGTTGACACAGTACTTCCCACCCCAATCATAGAATTGTGATTTATACCACAGTTGAAATACCCCAGTATCTTCAGAGAATATCTGGCAAAGCTCTTCCGTGTCCCAGTCCCCTTGTTTTTAAGGGTGATATTGATCTTTTTTGTGTCAATATGTATATGATTGGTCTGTCTGTCTATAAAGTCGTGTTGTTCTTTTAGTTCAAGAAGAGGAACAGTGGCTCTTTTTATCCAGGAAAACTTCTCTAAGAAAGAGGTCTTTAAAACATTTAGTAGATGAAGCGCATTGCCTTCAGTCAGAGGCCACACACCATAATATTACAGGTCAGTGTAATAGAGAAAAATGTTTCCTTAGTGTGTAAGGAAAGATCCAGGTTGGCTTTAATACCTTTGCTAACGATTAAATAAATGAGTTCTCTGTAGTGTCAGTGTTTTGTCTGGTTGTTACATAGTAACACGTGTATTTGCATCACTTTTCCAGGAGTATCGGTTAATGTCCACCAGCAAGCTGTTTATTTCTCTGAAGGAACTCTTATATGGGTGAAGGACGTTGCCAACATGTCTGATGTGTCTGGCCTGAGGATTTTTTACAGAGGCTCAGGATTAATTTCTTCCATCTCCATAGACTGGCTTTATCAGAAAATGTATTTCATCATGGATGAACTGGTTAGTCTGAGAATTTAAAGTGAACAACTAGATATTGAAAATCTAATACATATCTCGACATATTAATATTTATAAGTAAACATAATTCTTTCATTCAATAATTAATCATTGAGTGTTTACTATGTTTTAGATACTGGGTTAGCAATGAATCATACATAGAGTCTTATAGGAGGGTCTAGATTTTACCTAGTACTAAGTACTTTATTTAGTCCTGATATACCATTAAATCATCTTTCTTGTGATTTTTCAGAGCTGTGAGTTTTCACTAATGATAATTTGACTTCCATGAGACAGTGGTAACCTGAATTATCACTGGGTAACAACTGCCAATCATGATTAAAATCAGCTGTGAGCATTTTAAATTATGTAATAACCATGGATAACTTTAGTAGGTCTCTGAAAATATTGGTATTATCGAATCAAGTTTCCTTTTTTGAAAGAGAGGCTGGGCTCAGTCACTGTGGCTGGAAGCCCATAAGCTTCAGTTCAGTTCAGTTGCTCAGTTGTGTCCGACTCTTTGCCACCCCATGGACTGCAGAGCGCCGGGCTTCCCTGTCTATCACCAACTCCCAGAGTTTACTCACTCTTGTCCATGAGTTGGTGATGCCATCCAACCATCTCATCCTCTGTGGTCCCCTTCTTCTCCCGCCTTTAATCTTTCCCAGCATCAGGGTCTTTTCAAGTGAGTCAGCTCTTTGCCTCAGGTGGCCAAAGTATTGGAGTTTCAGCTTCAACATCAGTCCTTCCAATGAATATTCAGGACTGATTTCCTTTAGGATATACTGGTTGGATCTCCTTCCTGTTCAAGGGACTCTCAAGAATCTTCTCCAACACCAAAGTTCAAAAACTCAATTCTTCGGTGCTTAGATAGGCCCATAAGCTTAGATATAGCTAAAATATTAATAAAAGTAGTTGAGTGTCTCCACAAATATGAAAAATATGTACTTGTATTTCATGGATACCAATAGAATATGAACTCATTAGGATATAGGATATAAAACTGTCTTTTAAGGGCTTTTTTATGTTTTCAAAAAGTGCTCTGCGACTAGTGAAATTCTAAGCACAGAACAGTTGCTTAAGGAATATTTGTTGGCCAAGTTGACTAGAGACACTAATGCTACTGATGTACTTTTCTCTAGGTATGTGTCTGTGATTTAGAGAACTGCTCAAACATTGAGACAATTGCACCTCCCTCAATCATTGCACCTCAAAAAATTGTGGCTGATTCATACAATGGGTAAGTGTTAGCCTTGTAAATGTGAATTCTCTTCCTTTTGGCAAGAATCTTAGGGAAACTTGCTTGCTAATAATATCATAGTGCCAGATGAGCCAATCTGATTTCATATTTAATTAAATCCAGGCAAAGTTTTCATTCTTATAGAGCCAAGAGGAAATTTCTTTCAAACTTCACCCACAACTTTTCTAGGTAAGCAGGTTTTCCTTTCTCCTTTGCAGTAGCTTATGGGCATATGGGAAAAATCTCTTCTCTGGGACTCAGGGACCTGGCTTCTCTTCTTGGGTTTGTCATGATTTTATGCATGACTCAGAGTTTTATTCCCCCTCTGCTCTCCCCATGAGAAGCCCTTCCTGCCTATCTTCTTTTCATTACACCATTTTCTCTTGCTGAGCAGTTCAGTGCCTGTTTGTTTTTCTGGTCTGGTTATCATGGGTTTAGCATTCTTCCACTGACTCCTTTCTGCTGATTTTGGGTGGTTCTTCCCAGCTGTTTTTACTCAATTTTGGGGTACTTCATCATGATTTTGTAAAATGCTAACACTATTGCCTCACTTAATTGTAAATATTTTTAAAAGCTTGTTACTGTTGTTCAGTTCCTAAGTCGTATCTGACTCTTTGTGACCCCATGAACTGCAGCATGCCAGGCTTCCCTGTCCTTCACTTTCTCCAGGAGTTTGCTCAAACTCAAGTCCACTGAGTCAGTGATGCCATCCAACCATCTCATCCTCAGTTGCCCCCTTCTTCTCCTGCCCTTAATCTTCCCCAGCATCAGGGTCTTTTCCAATGAGTTGGCTTTTCGCATCAAGTGTCCAAAGTATTGGAGCTGCAGCTTCAGTACCAGTTCTTCCAATGAATATTTAGTGTTGATGTCCTATAGGATTGGCCTGTTTAATCTCCTTGCAGTCCAAGGGACTCTCAAGAGTCTTCTCCAACACCACAATTTGAAGGCATCAATTCTTCGGCACTCAGCCTTCTTTATGGTCCAGCTCTCACATCCATACTACTG
Source organism: Bos indicus x Bos taurus (assembly GCF_003369695.1). NCBI lineage: Eukaryota > Metazoa > Chordata > Mammalia > Artiodactyla > Bovidae > Bos > Bos indicus x Bos taurus. The sequence goes on from NC_040084.1 coordinate 33,489,289, forward strand.
GATAAACCATAGCTATGACTATATGGACCTTTGTCAGCAAAAAGCTTCAGTTCAGTTCAGTTCAGTTCAGTCGCTCAGTCGTGTCCAACTCCTTGCGACCCCATGAATCGCATCATGCCAGGCCTCCCTGTCCATCTGCAACTCCTGGAGTTCACTCAAACTCACGTCCATCGAGTTGGTGATACCATCCAGCCATCTCATTCTCTGTCATCCCCTTTTCCTCCTGCCCCTAATCCCTCCCAGCATCAGAGTCTTTTCCAATGAGGCAACTCTTCGCATGAGGTGGCCAAAGTACTGGAGTTTCAGCTTTAGCATCGTTCCTAGTCTAATACAAATGCAGGATTAGTATTGCTGGGTAGCAACTGTGCAAAATAATACCATGAAGTTTCAAAAAATGGCTTAAATGTTTATGTTTTCTTCCGTTTTGTCATTCACAACGCATGGGAATATTTATTGACAGATTTTGACTAAGAATTTCTGTGTATTGGAGAAAAATGTTTCATAATAAATGACAAGTTCAGTCATGTAAGTTTTACATAATATGCTTTCCTTTAAGAGTAGACGTCATTAGAAAACCTTTAAAGACCCCTATTGTCCTTAAATTCTGATTCCTTAAGAAGTCACATGTAATAATTAGGAGATTAAGATTATAAGAGAGGCTGACATTTTCCAGGATTCCAACTTCTAACTTAAATGAATAGAGCATATTTGTAATAAATGCCTTTACCAGTTTGCATCTTGGGAAACCCTGTACTTCCCCACTCTGGAGATACTTGGTTCTGATTGCCCAGCAGGATAAGACAATGGTGCTCCTCCTTCACCTGTGCACTGACTCACACCAGGCTTCTTTTGCTCCTGTGTCAGGTATGTCTTTTATCTCCTGAGAGACGGCATTTATAGAGTCGATCTTCCTGTGCCTTCTGGTGGGGGCTCAGAAGCCATGCGTATTGTGCAGAGTGGTACTTTAAAGGACTTTGCAATCAAGCCACAGTCCAAGCGAATCATTTATTTCAATGACACTGCCCAAGTCTTCATGTCAACCTTTCTGGACGGCTCCGCATCCCACATCATCCTACCTCACGTCCCCTTCACTAATGTGAAGAGCTTCGCTTGTGAAAACAACGACTTCCTGGTCACAGATGGCAAGGCCGTTTTCCAACAGGATTCTCTGTCTTTTAATGAATTCATCGTGGGATGTGACCTGAGTCACATAGAAGAATTTGGCTTTGGCAACTTGGTCATCTTTGGCTCATACACCCAGCCACACCCGCTGCCGGGTCGCCCGCAGCAGCTCTCCGTGCTGTTCGGCTCCCACCAGGCCCTGGTTCAGTGGAAGCCCCCCACGCTCGCCATTGGAGCCAGTGAGTTCCCTGTCCCCTGCCTGGAGGCTGGCCTTGTCAGAAGGAGAGGAAAACTTAATAGGCTTGGCATGGCAACTCAGCTTTGAGAGCCCTTATGTGATTATTTAGCCATTAACCCAAAGCGCTACTTAGCACTCTGTCTCCTCTCTCTCACACATACACACAGTGTTATTACGTTTGTTCTACATTTACCAGTTTTGATAAATAAAGAGAATTTCTATATTTTATCATGTACATCCCAACAGAAGGGTTGGAACATTTATTGAGTGTCTCCTTGGAGCCAGGCACTGACATTCTAGTTGGAGGGAATGCATTAGCCAGGGGAATGGAACACTTGGGTTGAGATTTTGTATCCAGGGAGACCTTGCATGAATTTGAGCCTAAAACTCTCGGGACTTGAATTTTCATCTCTGGAGAGGCAGCATGTGTGGTGGGTATGCAGGTGGGCTCTAGAGCCAGCCTGCATGGATTCAAAGGCTAGTCTCATCAATTATTAGCAGAATGACCTGGGCAAGTTACTTAGCCACTTCATGCATGTTTCCACTGCTGGAAATAAAAATATTAATTATATCCTTCTAAGGGATTGTCATATAGACCGAATTAAGATGTATAGGTAGAACCCAGAACAGCATCTAGCATAGCAGTTGGCAATTTTTTTTTTTTTAATAAAAGAAGGACCAGATAATAAATATTTTCTGTTTTGTGGGTCATACATTTTCTGGGATAGCTACTCAACTCTGTCTTTGTGGTATGTAAGCAGCCATAGATAATACGTAAATAAGTCACTGTGACTGTGTTCCGTTACAACTTTATTTATAAAAACAGGCAGTGGGCCAGATTTGTGGGCTGCAAACTGTGGGCTGCAGTTTGCCAGCCTCTGGTCCCCTAGCAAACATTGTCTGCTGCTGCTGCTGCTAAGTCACTTCAGTCGTGTCCGACTCTGTGCGACCCCATAGACGGCAGCCCTACTTTTACTTTAAGACCGAGTTAGTTATGCCTGTTTGTTGTATATATCAAAGATGGCTGAAAATGAATCAGCAAAATTTTTTAATTTTTATTTTTTGGGCTTCTAGGAAGTGATATTCTGCTGACACTGGAATAATACTAGAGATTTGTCATTAAACGTTTATTAGGAGCTTGTATAGTGTACCCTTCTGATAGTTCCACGCAGCCAGTGACACAGCACAGAGAGGGACAGTGGCCTCCCACTTGTTGGCAAGACGTCTCCTTTGATGAGACAAAATGAGTGGGTAGAATGGCCACTGTCCTAATCGTATCATCAGGTTAACCCTGGCGATTAAGGGGTAACAGGCCCAATTATCCTTCCACTCAAGGTGAAGCTGTAGATAAGTTTACTGAAAATCCTTTGTTTGCCCTTGCTGATGTCATCCTGGTGAGTAATATTGTTTAACTCTTCTGCGTAGGTCCTTCTGCCTGGCAGGACTGGACTTATGAGGTGAAAGTATCAACCCAAGACCTTCCTGAAACCACTCACGTGTTCTCTAATATAAGTGGGACCGTCCTTAATGTACATGACCTTCAGAGTGCTACAAAATATGAGGTTTCTGTGAGAGCGAGTTCTCCCAAGGGGCCAGGCCCTTGGTCAGAGCCCTCAGTGGGAACCACTCTGGTACCAGGTGAGAGAATGCTCCTGATTTAGGGAGTGATTCTGACAAAAAAGGCTTTCTCCCTGTCTTCTTTAAAATTTCTCACCTTAGGTGTGGTAAAGAAATGAGCATGAGGGTGCATTGACCCTTGAGCATGTTTATTGTCTGAGATTAGGAAAGCAAGTAAAGCACAGTGTAATATTAATGTTTCTAACGTTCTATTTTATACTGTCCAAGATGTTTTTGAACAAACAATATAATTTTCTTCTTCTTCGTGGTTTTCTCCTTTCTCATGGCTTATTAAGCTGTAGCACTGCTTGGATGCTGAAAGTCTCGACAAGAGAAGTTGAGGGGCTGTGAATTATGTTGAATTCTGTCCTCTTGGTTGAAAGAAAACGGAAAGAACTGACCCATTTATACTACTGTTGCTTCTGAATATCACCAATAGCTAAAGCAAAACAACAAAAAAATTTGCCATGATGTGACATTGCTGTAGTGGCAGCATCAATACACATTTCTCTTCACGTTCAATTACAAATATTTACATAAAAATCAAAGTGTGTTTAATATGATAGAGTATTCTTCTAAGCAGATATGATTATTCGTATACTTCCAGTGTATTTTTCAAAATGCTGATTTACTTTATAAAAGAAATCTAACAAACAAGATGTGTACCTAAAAATGTGTGTTTTCTGTGATATTTCTTTCAATTTTTTTTTTAAACCAAACAGCTGCAGAACCACCATTTATCATGGCCGTGAAAGAAGATGGACTTTGGAGTAAGCCATTAAATAGCTTTGGCCCAGGAGAATTCCTATCCTCTGATATAGGAAATGTGTCAGGTAAACACCAAGTTCCCTGTACACTTGGATGGCAGGTTTCTAGTTGTTAGACTTCCTGAGATATTCGACCAATCAGAAGAATTGAGTGTTTTAATATTAGGTCAATAAGGAAAGGAAAAAATATTGACTGAATTATACTGCCCGTGACATGATGAAGAAAATGTCTGTCCTCAAGGAGGAGGGCCATTTATTACTCCACAAAATGTGAGGTTATTTAATGATGTATGCCCATTTCAGGAAGGCTTTGATACACTTCTCGTGTATTTTAATCTCTCAGTGTCATCTCAAACTAACAGCCTATCCTGTTCCATGAAGATAGCTATAGTTAAGTGATTTGTTATGAGTTTGCTATAAGACTGGAGCACAGAACAGCTATATGAAGTTCTAAATAAAACATAAGAAAGAATTTCATGGCAAAGCAGATTATGTAATAAATGCCTAAGGCAAAACTACCCATTTATTACTTAATGGCATCTTCTGTAATTATCTAATTATTTGATTTCTTTATTTGGTCATTAAAAATTACCGTAGCACTTCTGACCAAAATGAGCTGGACTTAGGACGTAGTGTGGTACTAATGGAAAGAATGATACTTTGAAGTTGGTTCAAGTCTGGGTTCCTCCTCTTTTCATCTGTGAGACCTTGGGCAAAATAGATAATTTCACCTAGTCTTGGGTTTGCCATGTCAAAAAATGGAAATGATTTCTACTTTAGAGCTTTAAGAGTTGAGTGAGATACATAAAAGTGCCCAGGACGATGTTGGCGAAGAGTAGATGCTCAATGAATATTAGTTCCTGTGTCTAGTTCCAGGGCTTAAGATTTTAGAATAATGTTATTGAAGCATTCTTGACACATCTCTGAAGCTCTAGTGAATATCCATGTTATTGCTGAGGTGCATGTGTGATTTGCTGACACGCTGTGTTTACACTGGCATACACGAGAAAATAACTGCTACCAATTCACTTTGTTTTGAGACATGGATTGGTATAACAACAGCCTCTACTACAGCGACATGAAAGGTGATGTTTATGTATGGCTGCTGAATGGGACAGACGTCTCAGAGAATTATCACATACCCAACATTGCAGGAGCAGGGGCTTTAGCTTTTGAGTGGCTGGGTCACTTTCTCTACTGGGCTGGAAAGACCTATGTGGTAAGTTAAAGCCTGACATCCTACATGCTCTCAAACAATGCCTACCCACTTCAGTGACTGGAATGTCATTTTCATGATTTTTTTCATACTTGTGTTTCACCTATGTTATTATTTACTTAATATTTGTCTCTAAGCCTACTCACCTTTTAATTAAAATATTCATGTAGAAAGGAAAGTCTATATCACTATTTGATTAGTTATGTATTTTCAATAATATCTTGAAATAAATATATTAAAATGTTCACCGGTGGAGTAGTGTCCTGGGGAAGATGGCACACCCCAAAGGCATAATGAAAAGAAACTAAGGGAGGGGACTATTTTCAACAGCATGGACAGGGCTAAGGAAATGAGCATCGGATGGTGAAGCACGCTCTGGGCTAGCAAGTGTGGGAGGATATTACTGCCTCTAGGCAGAGAGGACAAGGGAAAGAAGGGAAAGAATGGTGAGGGCTGTAGCTTTAGCAGAGTTGCCAACATGAAAACCAGCCATTGTCAAAAGGTATAGTCCAGCAAGGAATGATACGATAGTACACATGTACCTCCATCCCTCTTTTCTTCTGCCCTCTGATCTTCTGCCACTGCTTCCATTGGCTGCACCTCCCTGGAAGCCAGAGAACAGGGAGCTAGGTTGGTGCAGGCCATCACTGTCAGGCTCAGGGGGCACTGAGGAGGGCAGACAGGGTGGGATTTGGGGGCCAGATGAAGACATCCTGTGCATTGTGCACACTGAAGAAAAGAACGGTTGATGATGAGATCAACGGTCTAATAGATCAAGAAAAAGATTGCTTCAGTTTTACGATACAGAAGAGTCATTTTGGTTTTATGGTACAAAATTGTTTCCTAATCAGGAGGGCACATATCCATTTGTTTATTTATTCATTATCTGTTACCAGTATGTTTAGAGCCTTGACAATTGGCATAGTAGAGAATATGAGGAAAATAGTAGTCATGTCCCTGCCCTTGAAAAAAATATATCAGCTTTGTTGAGATATAATTTATGTACCATAAAACTCAACCTTCGATTATATAAAATGCAGTGGTTTTTAGTGTGTTTGCTGCACAACCATCACCACTTGCCCCTGCTCTTTTCATGACATAAAAATAAATTCATGGGGACTTCCTTGGTGGTCTAGTGGGTAAGACATTCCCAATTCCTGGGGGGGCCTGGGTTCGATTCCTGGTTAGGAAACTAGATAGCACATGCCACAGCTAAGACCAGTGCCAAAAAAGAAAACATCGTGAATCATTAGAAGAAGCACACAGGGCATTGTTGTTGTGTGTGCTCAGTCGTGTCCGATTCTTTGTGACTCCATAGACTGTAGCCCACCAGGCTCCTCCGTCCATGGAATTTTCCAGGCAAGTATACTAGAGTGGGTTGCCATTTCTCCAGGGACAGAGCATTGTATTTAGAAGCAAAGTAATATGATATAGTCTGAATTCATAAGTGCCAATGACTTGAAGGCAGAATGGAGCTGAGTGGGGTTAATCAGAGAATGATTCCCAAAATGGATTAGTATGAAAATAGTTTTGAAGGAGGAAGTGGTAGAGTAGTATAAAAACTGGTCTCAAGTATTTGCTCTGTTTCTTATAAAATGATTTAACTTCTTGAAAAATCACTTCACCTCTTTGAACCCAGCTTTACTTGTGAAAAAGTAGGAAATGGAAATTCTTTACAGGCTTAATGTGAGGGTTATAATAACTAATATTTTAAAGATAAAAAAGAAGTACGGTGCCTGGCATATAATAGGCACTTAATTATAGTAATTAATATTAGGGAGATTAAACAGAGAGGAGCAAGGAGAGACATCACTATTTGGAGTATACATCTTTGGGAATCTAATCAAATACATTCTTATGTTTTGATTATGTGTTGATTGTCTAGGTGTATGATTAGAAACAGCAAGTATTAACTCAAAATAAGTGTATCTCCTTTCTCTTTGGAGACATGAAAAGGAGTAAGCTTCCTTGTAATTACATTCCCCAAGCTAGGCGCATGACTCAGCACAGAGTGCCAGTAAATATTTATGGTTGGAGAAATGAATGGATGAATGCAGTAATTTACTAACAATTGCAATAAACTATTCAGAAATAATGATGCCATTTAAAAATCACTAAAACTGAGTTATGATTATTTCATAGATTCAAAGGCAGTCTGTGTTGACAGGACACACAGACATCGTGACTCACGTGAAGTTGCTGGTAAATGATATGGTGGTGGACTCGGTCGGTGGATATCTCTACTGGACCACGTTATATTCAGTTGAAAGTACCAGGCTAAATGGAGAAAGTCCACTTGTATTACAGGCACAGCCTTGGTTTTCTGGGAAAAAGGTGAAAGTTCAAAACATAAGATCTGATCATTTAATTATACTAAATAATGCTGTTGTATAGTTATAATAATACTATTTCCACTTGTTGTGAATACTTCAGGTAGAATCTGAAAGGAAATACTACTATGGTAAGATCTTGGTATAACCAAATTTCTCTAGGTCTTATTTGATTGTCATAATTGATTAAATAAAATATAATATGGAGATTTTTATATTTTGCTTTATCTTGAATGGACTCACACTTTAAGAGCATCTTAATTTGTCCATTTTTATAGTCTTTAGGAATTCTATCAGATATTTGAGAACGTCTTCTTGGGTGATTATTAGGTGTTTTATTATTTTTAGTCAATTTCTGGTACTGACTGCTCTAATAACTATGCAGCTCCTAGGAAAGTTATTTGACTTCTCTGTGACTGCTTCATTAACTGAGTAATGGGAATATTAACAATTGTCCTCCTTCTTAGGGTTGTTGTGATGATTAAATGAGATAATTCATGGGAAGTAGTGAGAACAACCACTCAATAGTTGTTATATTTTGTAACTCAATCTAAAAAATGCACTAATATATTAAGAGAAATGATTCTAAGGCAAATTTTTTTTTTACTTCCTCAACTTCTAGAAGCAATATCTATTTTTTTTTGATCCTGTTTAGGTTCCCTCTAGCTATCCATCTATATTTTGAAATTTTATTTTTTCTGATGATCTTAAGAATATGTCTACTGTAGAAATTTTAGAAATTACTGAAAAGTATGAGGAAGAAATAAATCATTCATACTATTTCTATCTATATAATATTTCTTAAAATTTTTATCCCTTTTTGTTGTCAGTAGAGATAAAACATACATAGTATAGGTATACCAGATCATTTATAAACAAACAAACAAATTGTTGAGTCATTTGATCCTCAATTCCAAAAGACATGCTGGTTATAATTCCTAAGATTTTCATATACAGATTATAATACAGGTATTTAAAAGAAATAGAAGTTTACACACCAGAGATTATTCATTTCTGTCAAATAATGAAAAGATCCCTTAATTGTATTTTGGGGCCACTTGAGTCTGAATACAAAGTATATTTTTTATGTTTCAATAAAAAAATTTTAGGGGAAAAACTCTTTTTTTAAAGGCATATTAAAGATAATAGTATCTCAAGAGTAACTTCCTATTCATCCCCTTGACTTCGTCTGCAATCACCCTGCTGTCCTGATCTCGTCCTTTGGGAAACATCTAATCAGGATTGCCCTGGAGTGGCCCTGGGAACTTTTCTATAAATGAGTGAATTTTTAGACATCTCAGCATGTTTGAGGAAATACATTTTTATTTAAAATCCACTCCAGATTTCTCTCTCAGGCTGGCTAATGGTGCTGCTGCTTGTGCCAATATGTGTTCTGGTTCCGCTGTTTGATGTTTTATTCATCTGTCTCTGTTACTGCTAGTGAGTGTTTTGAAGGTAATATGTTTTACACTGAGTAAAGCCTTCCCTCTCATTGTCATTCCTTTACATGTTACTCACAAATTTATCATGGAGTCATAAGATAACTTTGAAACCAACAGGTATAATAAAAGTCATTTATAGAAAGACTCATTTGTATGATGAAAAGGGAAAATGAAATGAGATATTCCTTTAAAGTGAAAAGATGTAGGACTCATAGTATATAGTACATTTTACCACAGGATTAAACTTCAAGGTTTTAATTTAGATCAAAGGGATTATTTCCAAGGGATGGGCTTTGTTAGACATAATGATGGTTTCCAAAGGTTTAAGGAACACCCTCTGACACTCTTTAACCATGGGCTCCAATGGCTTGTGTAAAGGAATGGGGTAATGACCCATCCCCTGAATTTGACTTATGGCTGACATAGTTTGTCGTATTTCAGCAAAGGGAGTCATAGAATCTTCTTTTTTAAGAGATAAAGTAGAGTTAATCTGTGATTTATAAAACTCGAGGGCATCTCATTATAGATAAAAAGCAATATTAACTTGGTTTCACTTTAACTGGAAAAATTATCAATAAATCTCTTTTAGCCTGAAGCAAGGACATAATTCAATTCCCCAAAGGCTGGGAATTGCTAGAATAGTTTTCTACCTTTTGGAAAAAGAGTAGGTTGAGTTTTCTTAAAGACAAAAGGCTGTGATTCATATGATGACTGAAGGTTCTGGCAGCCATGAAACTTGAGATTATTTCTTTATAGCAAGTCTTGGGTAACCAAGTACTTTTAGTTCTTGGATACTTCATTGCATTCTTTTTATATTTTTCCCTGATTGATGTTTTTGTTTATATGCTGTTATATCTTGCTAAAGGTATAGTCATCAACTTTATTTTATCTGATACCTCTTAGCCTCCAGGTCTGCTCTAGAAAGACTCCACTACTCTGAGGTCAGACTCCTTGTAATCTCAATACCTATAAAGCCAAAGAAAGCAAAAAAGATCCCTTGGATTGTAAATTCTATCTCTTGCACTCTATTTCATAGGAGACTCAGTCTTTCCACAGGTCTCACCTAATCAACTGGACTTAAGACACAAATTGTAACAAGAAGACAAAGAGAGAGTAATAAAAAGTGGTTGTAAGATGTCAGCTGGAAATGGGACTAAAGTTCCATATGTACACGACTCTATCCAATTGTATCACGTGAAAACCATGTCTATATTGTATTTTAGAAAATTATCAGCATGTTTTCAGTTGTAATTAACAGATATTAATATAATTTAAAATGGCTTGAATGGTTGGTTCTCAAACTTGGTGACACATTGGAATTATCTGGGGAATTTGAAGACACACTGGAGACTGGGTACCATCTCCAGAGATCAAAATTTAACAGAATGCCAGACTGGAAATTGATATATTTAAAGAATCACAGGTAATTCTAATCTGCAGCAATGTTTGAGAACAACTGATTTAAACAACGATCAGATTCACTGACTTATGTGGCTGAAGAGTCCAAAGTTGTGCTAGCTTTAGACAAGGCTTGGCACAGTGGTTCAAAGTTCCTCATTCAGTAGGACCTGGAGTGTGGTTGAAAATTTGTATTTGTAACAAGTTCCCAGGTGATGCTGATCCTGGTAGTCCAAAAATCAAACTTTGAGAACCACTAGAGATAAGTATATAGAAGTGAATAATAGATAGTTCCTGCCATTTGAGGATTTTTAGGAAACCAGTGCTTATATCCAAACTACATAGTAATAAGCATATATACATGATATTTATACTCAGTAAAAGGTAAAAATCACTAAGTTTATTATTCCAAAGAGGATGCTAAAGAGAAATCTGTAGCTTAAGCATGATGTAATCACAAAGATTAAACATGTATTTGATTTGTTTTCTTTCCTTATTTTCTATTTAGGTAATTGCTTTAACTTTAGACCTTAGTGATGGGTTCCTATATTGGTTGGTTCAAGACAGTCAGTGTATTCACCTGTATACAGCTGTTCTTCGGGGTCAAAGGTGAGTAATACTGAAGGTAATTGGTTGAAAAAGAGAAAGTAACTTGCCCCTTAGTTATAAATGATAGTGCTTAAGAATTCATTTATTCTTTCACTAAACATTCACTAATTATCCACTGTGTTTGCAGACATTGTGCTTGCAAGGAAAGATGAGTTTGTAAACAACTAATTAGTGTAGAACATGGTGAATATTCTATGGCTTTCCTCTTAGCTCAGTTGGTAAAGAATGTACCTGCAATGACAGAGACTTGGGTTCGATTCCTGGGTTGGAAAGATCTCCTGGAGAAGGAAATGGCACCCCACTCCAGTGTTCTTGCCTGGAGAATCCTATGGACAGAGGAACCTGGTGGGCTACAGACCATGAGATCGCAAGAGTGAGACATGACTTAGCTGACTAAACTGCCACCAGGGTGAATATGGCAATGGGGTATAAAGAGAGTCCAGTAGAGGCACTGAGGAGCATGCCCCTCAAGAGCCTAGGCAATGAGTGGATAGGTTTCTATGCTTCTTAACACAGCCTCTAACTATGATTATAGACAGGCCTGTAGACATCTTTTGGAGAAGGCAATGGCAACCCACTCCAGTGTTCTTGCCTGGAGAATCCCAGGGACGGCAGAGCCTGGTGGGCTGCCGTCTACGGGGTCGCACAGAGTTGGACACGACTGAAGCGACTTAGCAGCAGCAGCAGCAGTAGACCTCTTTAGTTGATCAATTTGAATGCTTTGTGTTTAGTATTCTTATCTATATACTTGATTATATTTCCTTTTGTCACTATAAAATATTCTCATTAATCTATGGTAATACTCTTAATCTTAAAGACTATTTTGGTATTCAGTTCAGTTCAGTTCAGTCACTCAGTCATGTCCGACTCTTTGCACCCCATGAACTGCAGCACGCCAGGCCTCCCTGTCCATCACCAGCTCCTGGAGTACACCCAAACCCATGTCCATTGAGTCAGTGATGCCATCCAACCATCTCATCCTCTGTCACCCCCTTCTCCTCCTGCCCTCAATCTTTCCCAGGATTATGGTCTTTTGCAGTGAGTCAGCTCTTCGCATGAGGTGGCCAAAGTATTGGAGTTTCAGCTTCAACATCAGTCCTCCCAATGAACACCCAGGACTGATCTCCTTTAGGATGGACTGGTTGGATCTCCTTGCAGTCTAAGGGACTCTCAAGAGTCTTCTCCAACACCACAGTTCAAAAGCATCTTTTGCACTCAACCCTCTTTATAGTCCAAATCTCACATCCATACATGACCACTGGAAAAACCATAGCTTTGACTAGACGGACCTTTGTTGGCAAAGTAATGTCTCTACTTTTTAATATGCTATCTAGGATGGTCATAACTTTCTTTCTAAGGAGCAAGTGTCTTTTAATTTCATGGCTGCAATCACCATCTGCAATGATTTTGGAGCCCAGAAAAATAAAGTCAGCCACTGTTTCCACTCTTTCCCCATTTATTTGCCATGAAGAGATGAGACTGGATGCCATGACCTTAGTTTTCTGAATGTGAGCTTTAAGCCAACTTTTTCACTCTCCTCTTTCACTTTCATCAAGAGTTCTTCTTCACTTTCTGCCATAAGGGTGGTGTCATCTGTATATCTGAGGTTATAGATATTTCTCCCGGTAATCTTGATTCCAGCTTGTGCTTCTTCCAGCCCAGCATTTCTCATGATGTATTCTGCATATAAGTTAAATAAGCAGGGTGACAATATACAGCCTTGACATACTCATTTTCCTCTGTGGAACCACTCTGTTGTTCCATGTCCAGTTCTAACTGTTGCTTCCTGACCTGCATATAGGTTTCTCAAGAGGCAGGTCAGGTGTTCTGGTATTCCCATCCCTTTCAGAATTTTCCACAGTTTATTGTGATCCACACAGTCAAAGGCTTTGGCATAGTCAATAAAGCAGAAATAGATGTTTTTCTGGAACTCTCTTGCTTTTTTGATAATCCAGTGGATGTTGGCAATTTGATCTCTGGTTCCTCTGCCTTTTCTAAAACCAGCTTGAATATCTGGAAGTTCACAGTTCACGTATTGCTGAAGCCTGGCTTGGAGAATTTTGAGCATTACTTTACTAGCTTGTGAGATGAGTGCAATTGTGTGGTAGTTTGAGCATTCTTTGGCATTGCCTTTCTTTGGGATTGGAATGAAAACTGACCTTTTCCAGTCCTGTTACACTGCTGAGTTTTCCAAATTTGCTGGCATATTGAGAGCAGCACTTTCACCAGCATCATCTTTTAGGATTTGAAAGAGCTCAACTGGAATTCCATCATCTCCACTAGCTTTGTTCGTAGTGATGCTTTCTTTTTTATTTTTTTTTTAAATTTTATTTTATTTTTAAACTTTACAATATTGTATTAGTTTTGTGATGCTTTCTAAGGCCCACTTGACTTCACATTCCAGGATGTCTGGCTCTAGGTGAGTGATCACACCATTGTGATTATCTGGGTTGTGAAGATCTTTTTTGTACAGTTCTTCTGTGTGTTCTTGCACCTCTTCTTAATATCTTCTGCTTCTGTTAGGTCCCTATCATTTCTGTTCTTTATTGAGCCCATCTTTGCATAAAATGTTCCCTTGGTATCTCTAATTTTCTTGAAGAGATCTAGTCTTTCCCATTCTATTGTTTTCCTCTATTTCTTTGCATTGATCTCTGAAGAAGGCTTTCTTATCTCCCCTTGCTATTCTTTAGAACTCTGCATTCAAATGGTTATATCTTTCCTTTTCCCCTTTGCTTTTCACTTCCCTTCTTTTCACAGCTATTTGCAAGGCCTTTTCAGACAGCCATTTTGCTTTTTTGCATTTTTTTTCTTCGGGATTGTCCTAATTCCTGTCTCCTGTACAATGTCACGAACCTCCGTCCATAGTTCATCAGGGACTCTGTCTATCAGATCTAGTCCTTTAAATCTACTTCTCACTTCCACTGTATAATCATAAGGGATTTGATTTAGGTCTACCTGAATGGCCTAGTGGTTTTCTCCACTTTCTTCAATTTCAGTCTGAATTTGGCAATAAGGAGTTCATGATCTGAGCCACAGTCAGCTCCCGGTCTTGTTTTTGCTGACTTATATAGAGTTTCTCTCTCTTTGGATGCAAAGAATATAATCAGTCTGATATCAGTGTTGACCATCTGGTGATGTCCATGTGTAGAGTCTTCTCTTGTGTTGTTGGAAGAGGGTGTTTGCTATGACCAGTGCATTCTCTTGGCAGAACTCTATTAGCCTTTGCCCTGCTTCATTCTGTACTCCAAGGCCAAATTTGCCTGTTACTCCAGGTGTTTATTGACTTTCTACTTTTGCATTCCAGTCCCCTATAATGAAAAGGACATCTTTTTTGGGTGTTAGTTCTAGAAGGTCTTGTAGGTCTTCATAGAACTGTTCAACTTCAGCTTCTTCAGCATTACTGGTCAGGGCATAGACTTGGATTACTGTGATATTGAATGGTTTGCCTTGGAAATGCAGAGATCATTCTGTAGTTTTTGAGATTGCATCCAAAAGATGCATTTGAGTACTGCATTTCGGACTCTCTTGTTGACCATGATGGCTACTCCATTTCTTCTAAGGGGTTCCTGTCCACAGTAGTAGATATAATGGTCATCTGAGTTAAATTCACCCATTCCAGTCCATCTTAGTTCGCTGATTCCTAGAATGTCGATGTTCACTCTTGCCATCTCCTGTTTGACCACTTCCAATTTGCCTTGATTCATGGACCTGACATTCCAGGTTCCTATGCAATATTGCTCTTTACAGCATCAGACCTTGCTTCTATCACCAGTCACATCCACAGCTGGGTATTGTTTTTGCTTTGGCTCCATCCCTTCATTCTTTCTGGAGTTATTTCTCCACTGATCTCCAGTAGCATATTGAGCACCTACTGACCTGGGGAGTTTCTCTTTCAGTGTCCTATTTTTGCCTTTTCATACTGTTCATGGGGTTCTCAAGGCAAGAATACTGAAGTGGTTTGCCATTCCCTTCTCCAGTGGACCACATTCTGTCAGGTCTCTCCACCATGACCCATCTGTCTTGGGTGGCCCCACACAGCATGGCTTAGTTTCACTGAGTTAGACAAGGCTGTGGTCCGTGTGATCAGATTGGCTAGCTGTCTGTGATTGTGGTTTCTGTCTGTCTGCCCTCTGATGCCCTCTCTCAGTGCCTACCATCTTACATGGGTTTCTCTTACCTTGGATGGGGTATCTCTTCACGGCTGCTCCAGCAAAGCACAGCCGCTGCTTTTTACCTTGGACATTAATATTTTTGATATTAGGACATTAAGAAAGTCATAGCAGCATTCTTATGCTTAGTTTGCAGGGCATAGCTCTTTATCTCTTTACTTTCAATTTTTGTCTTTACCCTTAAAGTGTGTTCCTTGTAAACAGCATATAAGTTTTTGCTTTTTTATGCAGTCTGACAGTTTCTGCCTTTTAATTGGGGTGTTTGGTTCATTTACATCTAATATAATTATTTATTGATATGCTTGAATTTAAGTCTACCATCTTGGTGTTTGACTTCAATTAGTCTCATCAGCTATTTATTCCTCTATTCTACTTTACGCCTTTTTGACAGTGAATAAAACACTATTTTAGTATTCCATTTTATCTCCTCTCATGACATTTAAATTATGTGTATTTATAATTTTCTTTAGATTGCTTTAGAGAGTAAAATAAGCACTTTTGTTTTTTTTTATTTATTTATTTTTAGTCTCTTTTATTTTATTTTATTTTTTTTATTGAAATGAATCCGCCCCAGATATACATGTGTTCCCCATCCTGAACCCTCCTCCCTCCTCCCTCCCCATACCATCCCTCTGGGTCGTCCCAGTGCACCAGCCCCAAGCATCCAGCATCGTGCATCGAACCTGGACTGGCGACTTGTTTCATACATGATATTATACATGTTTTAACAGTAAACATCTTCAATTTACCATTGTCATATTCAAAGTGTTCTTATTTCATAAATGATTTTATTTTATTATATTTTTTAGTTTTTATGTTGCACTTTTATTTTTTTATTTTTTTTATTTTTTACTTTACAATATTGTATTGGTTTTGCCATACATCAACATGAATCCACCATGGGTATACACGTGTTCCCCATCCTGAACCCCCCTCCCACCTCCCTCCCCGTACCATCCCTCTGGGTCATGCCAGTGCACCAGCCCCAAGCATCCTGTATAATACATCGAACCTGGACTGGCGATTTGTTTCATATATGATATTATACATGATTCAATGCCATTCTCCCAAATCATCCCACTCTCTCAGAGTCCAAAAGACTGTTCTATACATCTGTATCTCTTTTGCTGTCTCGCATACAGGGTTATCGTTACCATCTTTCTAAATTCTATATATATGTGTTAGTATACTGTTTTTCTTTCTGGCTTACTTCACTCTGTATAATAGGCTCCAGTTTCATCCACCTCATTAGAACTGATTCAAATGTATTCTTTTTAATGGCTGAATAATACTCCATTGTGTATATGTACCACAGCTTTCTTATCCATTCATCTGCTGATGGACATCTAGGTTGCTTCCATGTCCTGGCTATTATAAACAGTGCTGCGATGAACATTGGGGTACATGTGTCTCTCTCCCTTCTGGTTTCCTCAGTGTGTATGCCCAGCAGTGGGATTGCTGGGTCATAAGGCAGTTCTATTTCCAGTTTTTTAAGGAATCTCCACACTGTTCTCCATAGTGGCTGTACTAGTTTGCATTCCCACCAACAGTGTAAGAGGGTTCCCTTTTCTCCACACCCTCTCCAGCATTTATTGCTTGTAGACTTTTGGATCACAGCCATTCTGACTGGCGTGAAATGGTACCTTATAGTGGTTTTGATTTGCATTTCTCTGATAATGAGTGATGTTGAGCATTTTTTCATGTGTTTGTTAGCCATTTGTATGTCTTCTTTGGAGAAATGTCTATTTAGTTCTTTGGCCCATTTTTTGATTGGGTCGTTTATTTTTCTGGAATTGAGCTGTAGGAGTTGCTTGTATATTTTTGAGATTAGTTGTTTGTCAGTTACTTCATTTGCTGTTATTTTCTCCCATTCTGAAGGCTGTCTTTTCACCTTACTTATAGTTTCCTTTGTTGTGCAGAAGCTTTTAATTTTAATTAGGTCCCATTTGTTTATTTTTGCTTTGATTTCCAATATTCTGGGAGGTGGGTCATAGAGGATCCTGCTGTGATGTATGTCGGAGAGTGTTTCGCCTATGTTCTCCTCTAGGAGTTTTATAGTTTCTGGTCTTACGTTTAGATCTTTAATCCATTTTGAGTTTATTTTTGTGTATGGTGTTAGAAAGTGTTCTAGTTTCATTCTTTTACAAGTGGTTGACCAGTTTTCCCAGCACCACTTGTTAAAGAGATGATTTAAAACTTTATAATGATATGTTTCCAATTATTACCCTCCACTCTTTGTGCTCTTATTGTCATATATTTTACTTTTACCTATACTATAAAATCCATGTTTATTACTATTTTTAGTTTAAACAGCCAATAGTTTTTAACTTCAAGGAAACAGTTACATATCTCAAATTAAAATAAGGACAAAAAGTCATTAGAGAACAGCAGTCAGTGGGAGAATTTAGAGGTCATATTATTTCATAGACGAGGACATTGAAACAGAGATGTGTATAAATTTGCTGACTGTCACACAGTAAATTGGAGAGGTAGTCAGGAAAAGGTTAAAGTAAAGCAAAAGGTCCTGCTCTAGGGCAGAGATTTCTAATGCTGGGTTCTTGGACCCCCATTCATGGCCGGCGTTAGGATGTGTGTGAGTGCTTGGAAGCTGAGCATCCATCATTTCATCAAATTTTCAAGAGTCTAATCTTACAAAGGCCAAAAGTTCCTGTTCTATGAATACAATTTCAAGATTACTTTTAGATTAAAAAATATTTTTGTTTGGCTTATGGAAAAATTCTTAATCATAGAGAATATGAAAAAGGAATATGTATACATATATAAACATATAATGGAGTGTATATGTGTATATATATATATATATGTATATATGTATATAAAGGTGTATGTATCCTCAGTCACTCAGTTGTGTAAAACTCTTTGTGACCCCATGGACTATAGCCTGCCAGGCTCCTCTGTCCTGGAATTCTCCAGGCAAGAATACTGGAGTGGGTAGCCATTCCCTTCTCCAGGGGATATTCCCAACTCAGGAATCGAACCCAGGTCTCCTGCATTGCAGGCAGACTTTTGCCATCTGAGCCACCAGGAAGCTATATATATATATGTATATGTATACCTATAATGCATATAAGCGTATACAGAGCAATCTGATTAATCATTTATTTTATATCAGCTATAACGTATAGCTCTAGCTAGTTTCCCAGTTGTGAACCATAGAAAACTGGCTATTCCTTTTCCTAGAAATTGTGAAGTACTGGCAATCTGATTATCAAAAGAATCTGTCTGTGTGATACAGACAGTGCTCAAATGACAGTGTCCTGAAGGATCACAATTCTCTGTACGCGTCTGCACATCTCAGAGGACAATCTAACTGGCGTTGTTTGAGAGTCCTGCTCTCAAGTGTCCAGAAAATCAATACTGTTGGATTCAGCAGATAAGAGAAGGGAGTTTCTCCTTTAAAAATGCATTTCTTTGTCTCAAGGTTAATTTTCCTTGTATGCATGCCCAATGGAGTGCAGCAGATCTTGACAAGGTTATACAAATGACAGGCATTTTGCCCTCCAAGTAAGTGCTGCCTTTTTATCACACCAGAAAAAAGAGTGGTAGATAAAGATAGGAATTCCAGAACCATCTTACAAGTAGAAAATTTTCCCTAATTTAAAACCAAAATTCCTTCTTCGGCATTTCAAGTTCCTTACCTCTAGTCTAGATCATCACTGCCCAATACAAATAATGTGAGCTACATACATAATTATAAACTTCCTAGTTGCTTCATTTTAAAAAGTAAAAACATAGGTAAATTATTAATGAGATAT
Organism: Bos indicus x Bos taurus; assembly: GCF_003369695.1. Taxonomy (NCBI): domain Eukaryota; kingdom Metazoa; phylum Chordata; class Mammalia; order Artiodactyla; family Bovidae; genus Bos; species Bos indicus x Bos taurus. The sequence continues at coordinate 33,507,973 of NC_040084.1, forward strand.
TTGCATTTTTTTCACATTAATTCTAATTAATAGCCTGGGTGTATTTTACAGACATAGCACATCTCAATTTGCACACTAAATTTTTATAGGAAATATTTGATCTGCAGTTAGATTTTATAAAATTTACAGTTGAAAAAGTTGATTTATGTACCCAAGTTTTTCCAAAATACTTAAAAGTTTTCTAGTAAATCATATATATATTTATAATGTATAAATAAAATATTAGCTTAAAATTTTAACCTAGGTTAACTAAGATTAAATAACATAAAAATTCAGTTCCTTAATTTTGGTAGCTAAGGGCTCAGTAGTCACCTGTAGCCTACCTTATTGAACAGTGTAATTCTAGCATACAGTAGAGATGAGATTGGGCTTCCCTGGTGGCTCAGTGGTAAAGAATTCACCTGCCAATTCAGGAGACGCAGGTTTGATCTCTGGGTCAGAAAGATTGCCTGGAGAAGGAAATGGCAACCCACTCCAATATTCTTGCCTGGAGAAATCCCATGGACAGAGAAGCCTGGTAGGCTGCAATCCATGGAGTCACAAAGAGTCAGATGTGACTTAGTGACTAAGCAACAATAGAGATGAGATTAGCTCTTTACTGTCTTTCAGCATACTCTGAACTTGATGACAACTGTAAGTGGCTTTTCAGACTGTTCTTCCCTCTGCTATGTACAACCATTCCCTTTGGTTTATTAAATAATGAATCTATTATCAGTATAACACCATATCTGTGTTGGAGGTTAAAAAGAGTGCATCTGTCATAAAAGTTCAGGCATATTTAGTCATGTCAGAACTGAGTATATTGCTCTAAAGTTGCCTATGCCTTGCTGTTCTCTCTGAATAAAATGGTCCCCAAACTTGCTTCTCTTGGTTAATTTGTGTTCAGACTGCATGGCTCAGCTTAAACATGGTTTTCTCTAAGACAGGCTTTCTCTGACCAGACCAGCCCATTCTGCCTTTCCATTTAAAGTGTCATTCAGTGATGTAGTTATTTGCTTCTTACCTGCCTGTTCTACTAGGCTGTATATTCTAGGAGAGCAGGAATTGCATTTGTCTTATTTACCACTGTATTCCTAGTGGCCACCACAGAACTGGCACCCAACACTTGCTGAATAAATGAGTAAACCTCCAGTAGAGTAACCTCAGCTGACCTCTATACGTATCTCATGCTTCATGGAAGGATTTACCTTTTAGTGATTTTTTTTGTTGAGCTTAGATTTAAATCCAGCTTTACCTGTTGCTGTGGACTGAAGGGTTTGAGGTACTGACTTCCTGCAAGTGAGGAGGTTGTGCTGAAATTGTGATGAACACCAGATGTCAAGAATTTTTAGATTGGCCCAGAAGATACTCACAGAATAAAAGTCTTCAGCTGGGCATGAGGGGCAATCCCAGCCAATGACAATTAAGGGATTTCCAGTCTCAGCCTGCAGGGAAGTCTCTGTCCTGGAGACTGTTTTGGGAATGCTGAATAAACCACTTGTGAACAAGGCTAACAGGAACAGATCTGTAGGATCTAGGCTGCAGCAGCCCTGTGCACGGTCCAGAAGTGCCGGCCTTCTCAGGTCAAGTGCATCCTGCTTGGTGAGTTTCCTTCTATATGGAATTTGGTTTTATATATTTCACCAAGAGATATACTGGAAAGGTCTCATGAGAAGTGGAAACAAGAAAGTGTAAAATTAGAAGAGGTGCAAGTCCAAAAGGCAAGCCAGGTGCTGTCTTCACATCTGAATCGGTATGAATAACGAATCTTTTACAAGAAAAAGAACTATGGGAATAGTACGCGTGAATGTAGTTTCTCTTTATAAGGCTCACAACTCCCAGGTCCTCTGAGGTAATTTCGGTTTTCTCGAGGAGGTATTATGAAACTCTCAAAACAAAACTTGTATTTATTTTTATTTTAAGTGCCATATTTTTCTAAAAGGGGAGTGTCAACACTTTAAAAGATTTAGAGAAATCATTTTTTTAAAATGAAATGACTACTCTAAAAGGCTGAGAATCCCTGAGGCAGTTATTATTGAGTACTAGAAAAGCAGAGTAATTAATACTAGAAAACCGGAGTAAACCAAGCAGATTTTTAAAGTAAAAATCATTATAAAATTCCTCATCATTGAGAAAAAACTTTAAAAGCAGTTTTAAATGACATTCTGTTTACTTGAATTCCCTGGTCTGAAACAGAGCATTTGGACTAAACTGTGGAAATTGGTAAGTATCAATGAAGCAACAGACAGTTGTGAATAGTATAAAGCGAAGGATGAAACAGCTTAGAATAAAGATTGGTGAGTAAATAGTATGACTAACCAAGAACAAGAGGAAGGCAGTGAGGAGAAACCAATCAGTGGGCTGTACCTTCGATGTGGGGTTATTACGAAAAATCATGAGGATTTATTAAGATCTGTGTAACACTTGCTATTGCAATATCACGTTCGTAAGGAAAGCCCTGGAAAATCTACTTTAGGAATATTTCCTGAAAAAAATGCAAAAAGTCAACTTTACATAGAATTAAGAATAACGAGAATTATTGTCGCAAAGTTTGTTCTCAAACACACACACTAAACAAACACACATTCTCTCCTCTTGAATTCTCTACTTGAATGTACCAACCTTTATCCCACTCCAGACACACACGCTAATTGGCGTCCTGTTTCAGCAGTGCTGGGGATACCACCATCACAGAATTCGCAGCCTGGAGCACCTCCGACATTTCCCAGAATGCACTGATGTACTACAGTGGTCGGCTGTTCTGGATCAATGGTTTTCGGATTATCACAGCTCAGGAAATCGGTCAGAGGACCAGCGTCTCTGTTTTGGAACCAGCCAAATTTAATCAGTTCACAATTGTTCAGACATCCCTCAAGCCTCTGCCAGGTACGATATTTTATTCCTGCTTACCCTCTCTTCTCCATACTTTCTGTTAAATAAATTTTAAGGTTGGGTTTTTTTTTTTCCTTTAAAATTATGTTTTAAGAGGGAAAAAAAGCTTTAGTAGTTTCTGTTGATTTGCTTGCAATCCTTTTAACTCCTAACCCAAATTTACAGCCTGAAACAGTCAGAAAAGGATGATTTTCAGAGTATATTAAAGGAAGGAAAAATTTTATTTTGGTTCTAATTATCAGTGATTTTTATTAATATTCCATGTGTCTGCAATAATTGATAATCCCCCCCTTTTTTTTCTCTCTGTTCTTTCTTTCATCCCATAGGGAACTTTTCCTTTACCCCTAAGGTTATCCCAGATGCCATTCCAGAGTCTTCATTTATGATTGAAGGAAATGCTTCGAGATTTCACATCCTCTGGAATGCTCCCCCAGCAGTGGATTGGGGCATCATTTTCTACAGTGTGGAATTTAGTGCTCATTCTAAGGTATGGCATTGGTTCTAGTAACTTCTAGTTTTCAAACAGACTGTACCATCTTCATCAGGCCTGCCTATACTGATTTGCACTTTCTTAGCTGAGTCCATCTCCCTCGCTGTTCTGTAGCATTTGGTTATAAAGATTACTCCTGAGCATTCTGTTTTACAGCTCGTCTCTGCTGTATGGTTAGTGTTAACCATTCGTGTGTTACATACACTAGTGTTGTGGAACAACATGGACTGACCAACATTAGCATTTCCAAAACTGCAAGGTTAACTTTCATGTGGACCAAAGTTTAAAGATTGTAATGTGGAAAAAAAAGGTTATGATTCTCTTCCTAAGAAAATAATATTTTGTGCTTCTATTTTAGCTCCTGGCTAGTGAACAACAATCTAAACCTGGATTTACTGTGGAAGGGCTGGAGCCCTACGCCTTATTTAATCTCTCTGTCATTCCATATACCTATTGGGGAAAGGGTCCCAAAACATCTCTATCACTCCGAACACCCGAAACAGGTACAGGGGCTAAAATCTCTTTTTAGAAAAGGTAAAATCTTGCTTTCCATGATTTAGAATGGATAATTAATCATTTTTAACAATAATTTTTAGTTTTGTGTAGATGTATTTAGATTCAATACTCTTTCAGTCACTTTTTGGGGATTAGAATAGCACAATTAAATCTGCATAATTCATTTCGAAATAATATTTCAGATTCCTTAAAGACTGTTTCACTTGACTGTGATGATGTATGTATGTAATGCAGAAATATTAAAATTTCAGGTTATTTGTAAAATGCTTCATAAGGACAAAGGGGATTTAAGAATGTAAAAATTTCCTGGAAGGCAGGTTTACCAGGAAGTGTTCTTACAGATGGTAATTCAGAATCTTCTGTAGGTGAACAACCGATGTCTAAACTTTTAAAAAAATGTTTTTCTTTGGAATATATTTTTAAAAAGAAAATTAGCTACATCTTTACATGTGTATATCACTTAAAAATGTACAAAGTACATTTATATGTATCATTTCTTTATTAAACATTTATTACATCCCTATCATGTGTCAGAAACATCATTGTATCATTTATTTGATCCTTACATAGCTCTGCTGTAGGTAGAACAGGTGTTATTATCTCCGTTATGCTAAGAGATAACAATCTCTTAGCAGGTTATTATGTTATGTTAAGCCTAGAAGTTGCCCCATGTAAGAGTTGGTAAGTGGCGGGGCTGGGGCTTACTCTGAACTTTTCACTCTAGTTTCTTCAAATCTCCATTCAGTCATTTTTGTAAACATTGGCAAATGATCATATCATGTTAATTTAATTTATATAAACTTCCCAGCATGGGACCTGGCAGGCAGTAAGAGCTCAATAAACATAGAAATACATTTGCCATTGCATTTTTTTTTAACTGTTAAGATTTTATCAGCAGTATTTATTCATGAGTCTCATAACAGGAGCATAGTGGAACCTGGGCAGGTTCTGGAGTAGTTAGTGTTTGGATCCAGGTGTGCACTCTTTGAGATTGTCTTGGGATGTTAGCTTTGGTAGAATTCTTCTGTGGAAATGGACTTGACTGCATCCATCAGGGGATGCACTGAGACCAACGGATCTTCAGTACTCAGGAATAAGGAAGAATGATACGATTTGGCACTTGCCTTGGGGGAAATTTATAATATAGTTGGAAATTATTCAAATTGACAAATATTTATTAAGGACTTACCATGTGCCGGTCCTCTACTAGATTTGGGGGGATTTAATAAGGATCAAGAAAAGGTGCTTTCTCTCTTTCTCTGATGAAGCTCATAAAACAGTTATGAGTTCTGGGGATCAATGTACATCATGGTAACTGTAGTCAACAATACTGTATCATATACCTGAAAGTTGCTAAGAGAGTAGATAGTAAATATTATTGCCACATCAAACAATTATAATTATGTAAGTTGATGTGTTAATTGACCTTAATCATTTTGCAATATATATGTGTGTATCACACCATCACACTGTACACCGTAAACCTAAACGTTATATGTCTATTGAAAGTATTAGTCACTCAGTCGTATACGACTCTTTGCAACCCCATGGACTCTAGCCTGCCAGGCTCTTCTGTCCATGCAATTCTCCAGGCAAGAATACTGCAGTGGGTGCCATTCCCTTCTCCAGGGGACTTTCCTGACTCAGGGATTGAATCTGGATCTCCTGTATTACAGGAGATTCTTTACCACCTAGGAAAGAATTCTTTGCCACTGTCTGAGCCACCAGGGAAGCCTGTATATCAATTATATCTTAATAAAGCTGGGGGAAAAAGTTAAAAAAGACACAGAGAGAAAAACACAGATACTGCTAATAATAATAGAAATGAGACAGTGACAGTTGACTAGCAATAGCATAGAGCGAATAAACAAGCCACAAAACCTTCACCTCTATCAAGTGAAGCATTCTTAAGAGAGGGCCGTGCTTGTGGACTGGTGTGGCCAGGGAAAGCCTTCCTTCGGGGAGTGGAGACTTTAGCTGGGTTCTAAGGGATGAAGCAAGAAGAGGTTTATCCCATGTACGTACAATCTAAGAAGGCCTGGGGATTGGATAATGATGTGAGGGCTGAACATTAAGGAGCAAGGGGATTGGAATGACAGAGAGAAGACCTTGTGGGGGAGTCCTGAGAAAGAAGAGGACTGTCTTGGATGGCACGACTTGGAAAACGGGCAGAAGAGTTTCTCTTGATTGGCATACACACAGAGAGAGAAATTAATTAAAGGACTGTGAGAGGCTCAGTTGCTTGGTTTGGCTCTAGAATAAATGGCAACAGTCAAGCCATACTCTTAGAGAGGGTTCAAGATGAGATGACCTGGACCCAGGATATGCTTTATTTTATACCCTGAACTGGCTAAAATCTAGGTAGAGATAGTGTCTTCCTTCCAATGGAGACTGCCATTTCCACCTCCAGAATGAGAGTAAATATTGTATTTTATAAGGAGAACTAGCCAGCTTCCATGTACACAAACACAGACTAGAAAGATGAGCCTCAATCATAGTAAGCAGGATTTGGGTTGGAGAAAAGGAAGACTAGCAGAAATATCAGGATAGGTTCCTGAAGAAATCTATGGCATATTCTCTCCAGAAGATCTTTAAGGACAAGATAGATGCACCTTAACTGTCTGGAATGAGAAATATTTATTACTGTGTTGCTCCGTACCCTCATCGTGAGTGATAGAAGTTGACCTTATACTCTTTTCTGCCCTGTATCTCTGCTTTTCAGTTCCATCAGCACCAGAGAATCCCAGAATATTTATATTACCAAGTGAAAAACACCGTAACAAGAATGTAGTTGTGGTGGAATTTAGGTGGAATAAGCCTCAGTATGAAAATGGTGTGTTGACAAGATTCGAAATTTTCTACCAAATATCCAACCAAAACGACACAAACAAAACAGTTGAAGACTGGATTGCTGTCAGTGTCACTCCCTCAGTGATGTCTTTTCAACTTGAGGGCATGAGTCCTGGGTACAGTGTTGCCTTCCAGGTACGAGAGTGAAAATGGGGATACGGGGGTCTTAGTGTAAACAGAGAGTGGATTAAAGGACCAGGTTAAGAAGTCTGCTCTGTTAATAACCTGATGTATGCTGTACTCACAGAGGTCAAGTGGGCAGCAAATATAAAGCAGGGAGAGGGTACAGCTAGGATAAAGGACATCCTGACACTTTCTTGCTTCCAGATTCAGAACAAATCATTATTTTTGGCTCCATCACTAAAGGCCATGTATCACGGTAGGTGCTTTTATATTGATTATCTCATTCGATCTTCACATCGTCTGTGAAGAAAAAGCCATGTCCCTGGGTGCATCGGTGAGGTACCAGAGCTGTGTGGTTGGGAAGTAGTGTGCTGTTTGGTCTGGCTCCTAGAATCCTCTCCATCACATCACATCACATCAATTCCTGGGAGGCATCCAGCAAGTGGGGATGCCCTTACTTCCAGTTATCGAAGGAAATAAAAGCTGAGGGTCTAGGTAGTTGACATCTCACATTTTTCACCTGGCTGCTGAGAGAGAAGAAAGTGAAAGAGAGTAGGAGTCAAAAGGAAAAAGCTACTGCCACCTGTTTGGGCATTTTTAATTTAATATGACAAAGCTTTCCCCTTATGGTAGATGGCTTGATGATTTTTACATCCTCATTATGTATCAGACTAGTGACAAGGTTGTGCATATTTAGAGTTATTTTCCATCCTTTTGGGGAGAGTTTTAGAGATTTGTGATTTCCAGAAGATCTATTTAATTTTTATAAAATTTTAATTCAACAATTATTTTTATAATAGGTTAATATATACTAATAAAAATTATACATAAAAGTGAGAGATAATACACATTCTTATTTGTTAAGAATTATGTGTGTTCCAATTAAACAAATATTCTGGTTAAGTGTACTTGCCTCTATGGTTTGTTGATGTTGTTTAGCCTCACAGTTGTGTCCGACTCGCTTGTGACCCTGTGGACTGTATCTCACCAGGCTTCTCTGTCCATGGGATATCCCAGGCGAGAATGTTGGAGTGGCTTGCCATTTCCTCCTCCAGGGGCTCTTCCCACGTCTCCAGCATTGGCAGGGAGATTCTTTACTGCTGAGCTATATGGTTATAGTTGTTCAGATCTCAGCACAGAACTTTGCAAAGTGACACACATGCATAGGCATGAGTTTTACTTGAATAGTCCAGTACAAAAGTGAAGCCTGCTTGATATATATAAAAATATGTGTATATATACATGCACCACATTACACACACACACACACACACACCAGGGATAGATAGTAATAAATAGAATACAGTAGAATTGATTTAATAGAGGTATAATAAAAATGAACCAATATTTTGTTGATTGAGACAACCCTTGAGGATCTGTCTTTTCCAGGTCATCATTATGGACGGCAATTTTCTCGTAGGCTATAGTACACAGGCAAGGTTTGGAAGTGGAAATAATTATTATATAATAAAAGACATTTAATAAAAATTGTTAAAAAATGTTGCTATTGGAATGCAATGTGGCGCAGTGGGAAGAAATGCACACAGGCCTCAGAAGACTTAGTTCTCATGCCAGTCCCTCCCTGTGTCCTTTTGGCTGGGTTACCTACCCTGATGAGGATCTTTGTCCAGTTTCTACTCTCAGTAGTTGTGGAGATGATCTATGTAAAAGTGGTTTGAAACACACTATTCATTTTCAAACATGAGGGTTAATTACTATTTTCTTTTCATAAATCCCCTTTTTAAAAAGTACAGGAAATTTAGTTATCTGAAACTTCATGTTGATTTCATGATAAGTGGAAGTTTACCATAATCTATATAGTTTTGTTTCTGTTAAATATTCCATGTAACTTAATTTTGGAAATAGCTAAAAACCTTTTTAAAAAACTTTAGATCTTCTGCAATAGGGATTTGTGCCATTACTTTGTACTTTTCTGGACAAAAAAGCCCTAGAAATCATAGTTTAGGACAATATTTTTCCTCATAGTTTATTGCTGTATACTTAGATGTGACTAACTGAAACTATTCATAACGTATCCCATAACTCTGAAATGAAGCATTCAATAATTTATCAGTCTCAGAACTCAATTATTGTCACTCAGGACACTTCTGAAGGCACTGCTTTATATTCTTTTCTTTCTTTAGGTTCGAGTCTTCACATCCAAAGGACCTGGACCATTTTCTGACATAGTAAAGTCCAAAACATCAGGTATTTATTATCTGAAACCTGTACAAATGTTAATAACAATTAGTGATTTAATTATAAAATATCAATATTAATTTTTATAAAAGTATTAATAGTATATTAATTTTATATAATATAAATTTGATTTGATTATCAAATATTAATAACAATTAGTGATTTAATTATCAGGAACTTCCCTAATAGCTCTGGGTTTGATCCCTAGGGTTGGGAAGATCACCTGGAGAAGGGAATGGTTACCCACTCCAGTATTCTGGCATGGAGAATTCCATGGACAGTCCATGGGGTCACAAAGAGTCAGGCATGACTGAGTGACTTTCACTTCACTCTCTCTCTAGTGATTTAAAAACATTTTGACCCTTAGTATTCTCAGGGATACCCACGTACTATCTCTGAGCTGAAATTAAAGTCAAACAAAGTAATCGACTTTTATCATCACCTAACCTGCTTATATAAACCTAGGCTTAGAGTGCCTGGGCAGTCTCCACTGAAACAGGTATAGGTGTAATCCATGAGCCCAGAGACTCATGGGTTTCAAAATGGTCTGATACAAGGGGTTTTGCTAAAGTTCTTTTTCTCATACATATTATCTACATGTTTGTTTTTAGAAATTAACCCATTTCCATACCTCATAACTCTTGTTGACAACAAGATAGCTTTGTTAGATATGGATCGAAATCAGGTCACATGGACGTTTTCGGCAGAAGGCGATGTCGGTGCCATGGGCTACACAGCTGATGATGCAGTGGGGTACTGTGCTCAGGGAGACTCCCTCTTCCTCCTCAGGATGGACAACCGGTCCAGCACTGAGGTATTTTGCTATGTAATTCCTTTGAACGAAAGTGGAGTATCTGCCTATCACACAAACCTGTGATTAAAATGACTGGCCAGTGGTTGAGACATTAAGATTAGAATGGCTGAAAAAGACAGGTGTTGTACAATTATTTAGTTACAAATGATTTCAGGTTATATTTGGGGCAAATGTGATTCAGGCTTAATTTAGCAAACAGTGGGTTTAAGGCACTGTGTTACCTGAGATAGAGGTAAAAAAAAAAAAATAGTCACTGTCTTTGAGCAAATCCAGTCTTGCATTAGTCTAAGATAAGGAAGACAGGGTTGCATAGTGGTTAAGAGGGTGAGCTTTGAAATCTGACAAGCTAGAGTTTAATTCTGACTCTATTACATGCTAGATCTGTGACCGTCAGCAGTTTCTTTAACCACTGTGGTTGCATAGTCCCTCATCTTAGGGTGAAGATTAATGAGCTAAGCCTTGGAAGGCACTTGGCACAATGCCTGGCCTGTGGTAGGCATTCACTGAATTTAGCTAGTAGAGGGGCTAGACAGAAGACTGTAAGTGCTGTGCCGAGGGCAGGATGCAATGGGACTGCAGAGAACGGATACTTAACCCAGGGTGGAATGGTCGTGATAGTGGCAGAGTGGAAAGACATCTTGGGTACAAAGATGATGTATCAGGTGAAAGTGGGGCATGGCTGAGAGATCAGCAAAGTCTGGGAAACCAGAGAGTCACAGCCTGTTTGGGGAGCTGTAAATAGAAGGAGGTCTTCCCTGGTGGCTCAGCAGTAGAGAATCCGCCTGCAGTGCAGGAAACGGGTTTGATCCCTGGGTTGGGAAGATCCCCTGGAGAAGGAAATGGCAACCCACTCCTGTATTCTTGCCTGAGAAATCCCACAGACAGAGGAGCCTGGCGGGCTACAGCCCATGGGGTGGCAAAAGAATTGAACATGATTTGGTGACTGCACAACAAGTAGAAGGAACTTGGAGTGGAGATGGAGGTGAGGGGGCACAGTGAAAGGCAGGTGTTAAAGCTGAAGAGGTGGGCAGGGGCCTGAATGTAATGGGCCTTCTTTACTGTGCTAAGGAGTTGAGTGTCAATTTTAAAGCCAGCATTAAGCTGTTCAAGACATTTAGTGGATTATTAATGCAATCGACTAGTGTTTCAGGAAGACCTCTTTGTTACCTGTCTCAATAACCTTAAAGAAGGTTAAGTCGGAGGCAGTCAGGAGGCTATCACAGAAATCCAGATGGGAAATGTTAAGCAGGAAACGAGAGACAATGAGTGAGAGAGGAGAGGATAAACTTGGAAGATATTTAAAATAGGACTAATTCACTATGGGTAGTAATGGGAGGAAGAAGTCAAGGGTGAATGACAGTTGTCAAGATTGTTCCTCAGGTGAGTCTTGGAAATCCATAATAATATAAAATGCAGGAGAAAAGGAGATTTGGGGGTGGAGTGATGCACTCTGTTTCCTGGGATCATTCATTTGAAGATTTTCAGTAGGTAGTTTGATATTTGAATCAGTAACTCAATGAGCCATCTTGCCTGAAGATGTAGATTTGTAGCACTGGTCTGTGGATTACAGTTGAAGCCATGGTGATTGAAATTAACCACGTGTGAAAAGAGGTCCAGTGTTACAACGGTGCACAATCCAGAGTTACCAAGATTTGATATTACAAAAGAGAAGTGCAGTTAATAAGTAATATGAATGTTTAAAAAAAGTCATCAGATTTGAGGAAAATGACCACTATCTTCTTGATTGTGCTTACTACCTGTTGTTAAGATTTTCAGAGATGCACTGGTTTTCAATATCACATTTATTACAATTGACTGGATTTCAAGGCACCTCTACTTTGTGCTGAAAGAATCACAGAACAGAATGCAAATATTTGATATGGATCTTGAGAACAAGGTGAAATATCCCAGGAAGCTGAAAGTTTGCAACAGAAATTCAACAATAACTTCTTTTTCTGTGTATCCTTTTTTAAGGTATGTGAAGTGTATCTGTTTCTATCGTGATGAAATAGACATAAACATATTTAATGTGATATCTTTGGTTTAATATCAGAGTCAATGATGGGACAATAAGATGCTTAATGTTCTTGATGTTAACTTACAGTAAGTAATTCTATGTATGAATAATGAGCCCATAACCACCAATATATAAAATTAATCCATACTGAGAACTACCAGCAGGAAACTGGAGTGTATTTTTAATCCAGTGAATTTAATAAATACCCCCAGTTGGTAAGGACGGGAAGGGGATTGAGACAGTGGTAGGAAATGAGCAGGAGATAGGCAGTTTGTTTTGCACAGTAAATGATATTCTGGGCTCATTTGTCTTTAATTAATGTCTTCATTAGATGAATTTTAAGACCTCCATTCAGCACCCGAAGGGAAGTTTTTCAGGCTGCTTATGTTTGTGCCATTACCATGGTTATAGTCTGTCTTGAAACTAGATTGGTAACTAGTATTAAGAAGTAGAAACAAACTTAAGAGAGGAATGGCGATGGTGTTGATGCAAAGTATGCAAATGTATTTCATATTTAGAGCCTTTAACGAACCATTTAATACAATACCTAAGATCATTAAGGCTTCCTTGGTGACTCAGACCGTAAAGAATTCACCTGCAATTCAGAAGATACAGGTCCGATCCCTGGGAAGATCCCCTGGACAAGGGAATGGCTATTCACTGCAGTATTGTTGCCTGGAGAATTCCTTGGATGGAGGAGCCTGATAGGCTACAGTCCATGGGGCCACAAAGAGTCGGACACAAATGAGGGACTAACACACACTTATAAGGCCATTATAGTCCAAGGCTTTTGTTGTAAACACATTTATTGAGAAATTGTTGGAAAATGCTACATACTGGACTTCATGTGACCTTTTCCATCAGAAAGTTTTTGAGCACTGAGACATGTCCTCTCTAGAGGTGGCATTTGTTCCCACAGTCATTAGAAATGATTTCTCTTCATTAGAAAGTGATATGTGTGATGGTAGGTTTAACTGATTAAATTGGAGGGTCTTTTTTTCCCCCAATAGTCGCCTATATTGGACAGAAGTTTTTGATTCTGGATCTCAGATGTTCTACTACAGTATTATCAACAAGACTGTGCACCGAATTCTGCAACCCCCAGTCATAAACCATCCAAACGGAAGCCAATGTTCTTGCAACGTGACTGAATCTGAGTTGAGTGGAGCAATGACTATTGACACCTCTGACCTAAAGAAACCACAGATATACTTTGTCAAAGGTCTAGAGATGTGGGCAACAGATCTAGAAGCATGTCAGTGTTGGCAAGTTTTCATCCTGCCTGTTCCACTTGGTAAGACACTTGTGTGTATGTAGATCTTCACTGGCGATGGGAAACCTTCCTATCCCATTAAAAAGGGGTTACATTCAACATATACCCAAATGGATATATATATATATATATATACACATACAAATAATAGAATGATGCTAAAGCTGAAACTCCAGTACTTTGGCCACCTCATGCGAAGAGTTGACTCATTGGAAAAGACTCTGATGCTGAGAGGGATTGGGGGCAGGAGGAGAAGGGGACGACAGAGGATGAGATGACTGGATGGCATCACTGACTTGATGGACGTGAGTCTGAGTGAACTCCGGGAGTTGGTGATGGACAGGGAGGCCTGGCGTGCTGCGATTCATGAGGTCGCAAAGAGTCGGACATGACTGATCTGATCTGATCTTATCTGATGGTATTTCCTCCAAACCATGCCAAATGTTTTTGTGGTCTTCAAGTTGTGTTCAGGCAAATTGTACATAGGCATTCGCATAATTTTCTGGACCGGTAGGAAACCTTTTTCTTCTTGTCATTTTACAGTTAACAGAACTATTAATACAACTTATTGAGCTCAATTACATATTCTAAACAGGTTACTAAATGCATTATTGCATTTGATCTTCAAAATACTTCAGTGAAGTAGATATTAATATATGCGTTTTACAGATAAGGAAACTGAGGCTGAGAAAGGTAATGTCACATGTCGGTAGGGTTACAATTAATACAGGAGCTGGTGTTTGAAACTGGGCTTAACTACAGCATCCCTGATCTTCCTACCAGTACTTCACTTCCATGTTGATGATCTCATTGCCTCCACATTTAGTGTGACTTGGTCAATATTTGACAGGTCTATTTGCTGAAATTCACAAGCTTATGGAGGAAATATTTTAAAGTCATTTGGTAGTCTCCTAATTAGGAGTACTTGTAAAATTTTAAAAAATACCCTAAACATCCCCATATATTCTTAAGGCTCTAGTCCTCACCATCCAATATAGTAATCGCTCATCACATGTGGTGATTTAAGTTTAAATTAATTAAAATTAAATTCTAAATTTAATTCCTCAGCCATACTAGTCACATTTTAAATGTTCAAAACCCATTAAGTGGCTAATGGTTACTGTATTGGGCAGCATAGATATAAAATATTTCCATCACCAAAAGTGCTATTGGGCATTTTGAAACTGCAAATGTGTGTGTGTGTCTGTGTGGTATAACTGAATGTATGGTTTTGTTGACATGCCCCAGAGCATTCTAGAAACAATTGCAATGTACTTTCAGTGGGCTTCAGATTAGAGATAATGTTTTGAACTTCTCTTACTAGGAGGATAACTACTTCTGTTGAGTCTGTGACAAAAGATTCACAAAGACACTCACAAAGACTCACAAAGATATAAAGACTCCTTGGTCAAACTTTAATTCCTTTTTTTCATCTGTGCCTCGTGACCTGCTGGACCTTAATTCCTGCACCAGGAGTCCAGCCAGTGCTTCATGCTGTAGAGCATGGAGTCCAGGATCTTAACCACCGGACCACCAGGGAAGTCCCTGATTAAACTTCAGTTCCACTCTTGTGAGGAGTGTGAATAAACTAAGCCTCACACTTGACCTAGCACGTCCATCCTTGCTGAGTCCAAGAAGCCTGCCAAATCAGTTTAGAGAGAATACCTCCCACTCAGTATCTGACTCAATTCTTTATCCCCCACTGTTGATGTTCTTGGCTTGCCTTTAGCAAAAATCCTAGTGGGCCAGTTTAGCAGGAATTCCCCGCCCCGGCCCCTTGATGCTTCCCCTCCTTGCTGGCCACTGCTCCCAGTCATCATTGTTGTATTTGAATTGTGCACATCTCCCTCCCCATTGCAATATTACAACAGCCTTGATTAAAGTCTTCCTGACCATTTAAACAAGTGTCAGAATAACTTTCCTTATCATCTGATACACAAGAATTATCTAACGGGCCTTTATCTTATAGAACTAGTCAGTCTTTCATGAAGCCACAATTGAAAGCCATAATCCCAAAACTGGAAAATTAGAATGACTTTAGAGATCATTTAGCTGACATAATATTGGAAGGAATCTCCTTTACAAAAACAGCCTTGAGCTCTTTTTTATAAAGCATTTACTACCTTATAAAGAGATCTGTTTAATTTTTGTGCAATTCTAAATATTATATATTTTTCTTATGTTTAACCAAAGTTTTCTCCCATTCCTCTATTCACTGACCTGAATTCTGACCTTTAAATTTACAAAGAATAAGTCAGTCACTTTCCACATGATAGCCACTTAACTGTACAAACAGCTGTCATAGCCCATGCTAAGCAGTTCCTTTAGAGGAAAAAATTCAAGTATCTATAAATACTCCTTAGGCAGTGTGGCTTCTAGATCTTTCTTTGCCCTGGTCACCCTCCTGAGATTTTACTCTAGCTGCTTAATCCTCTTAAATGTTGCCCCATAATAACTCACTGAACTTTGAATGTGTTTTGGTCAGCGCAGAGGACCTCTGACTACCCAGGTCTTCTTTTTGCTGCAGCTGAAAGTGACATTAGGCCTTTGAGCTGCCTGCCATTTGAAGAACTCATGGCCTTCTTTATGTTTTAATGATTATTAAGCCAGATTTCTTTCATTCCTAATTTACAGACTTAATTTTAACCTTGAATTTAGGATGTTTTATTTGTTATTAAATTAAATGCTATTAAATTTCCATCCATTTCATGATTCTGCTGTGATATTTTTGATTGGTAAGCCAAACACTGAATGCACTAGCAACAGTATGATTCATGTAATATCTGCAAACTTGATAAATATGTTTGTTCTGCATTCATTCTCAATTATTGATAAAAATATTGAGCAAGGCATTGAGTCCTGAGCCTCTTCTCTTACCTCCCTTCAGTCAGTGTTGTTTGATGTGAAATGACACAGTTCAGTTCAGTCACTCAGTCATGTCCCACTCTTTGCGACCCCATGAATCGCAGCACGCCAGGCCTCCCTGTCCATCACCAACTCCCGGAGTTCACTCAAACTCATGTCCATCAAGTCGGTGATGCCATCCAGCCATCTCATCCTCTGTCGTCCCCTTCTCCTCCTGCCCCTAATCCCTCCCAGCATCAGAGTCTTTTCCAATGAGTCAACTCTTCCCATGAGGTGGCCAAAATATTGGAGTTTCAGCTTCAGCATCAGTCCTTCCAATGAACACCCAGGACTGATCTCCTTTAGCATGGACTGGTTGGATCTCCTTGCAGTCCAAGGGTCTGTCAAGAGTCCTCTCCAACACCACAGTTCAAAAGCATCAATTCTTCGGCACTCAGCTTTCTTCACAGTCCAGCTCTCACATCCATACATGACCACTGGAAAAACAATAGCCTTGACTAGATGGACCTCTGTTGGCAAAGTAATATCTCTGCTTTTCAATATGTTATCTAGGTTGGTCATAACTTTCCTTCCAAGGAGTAAGCATCTTTTAATTTCATGGCTGCAGTCACCATCTGTAGTGATTTTGGAGCCCCCCAAAATAAAGTCTGACACTGTTTCCACTGTTTCCCCATCTATTTCCCATGAAGTGATGGGACCAGATGCCATGATCTTCGTTTTCTGAATGTTGAGCTTTAAGCCAACTTTTTCACTCTCCACTTTCACTTTCATCAAGAGGCTTTTGAGTTCCTCTTCACTTTCTGCCATAAGGGTGGTGTCATCTGCATATCTGAGGTGATTGATATTTCTCCTGGCAATCTTGATTCCAGCTTGTGTTTCTTCCAGTCCAGCATTTCTCATGATGTACTCTGCATAGAAGTTAAATAAGCAAGGTGACAATATACAGCCTTGATGTACTCCTTTTCCTATTTGGAACCAATCTGTTGTTCCATGTCCAGTTCTAACTGTTACTTCCTGACCTGCATACAGGTTTCTCATGAGGCAGGTCAGGTGGTCTGGTATTCCCATCTCTTTCAGAATTTCCCACAGTTTCTTGTGATTGACACAGTCAAAGGCTTTGGCATAGTCAATAAAGCAGAAATAGATGTTTTTCTGGAACTCTCTTGCTTTTTCGATGATCCACAAGTGAGTTTTAAATACTGGTTCTGCCCTTGGATAACTTTGTAGCCTTGAGGGGATTATTTCCCCTCCAAGCCTCAGTTTCCTAATTACAAAATTAGACTAATAATAATAGTATTTGCTTTGATAGGGCTTGATATGGCAAGTTGGCTTGATATGGCACTACGATGAGAAAATATCTGGAAAATGCTTAGGCTAAAAACTCAAAATAAAATTATTTTTTATACTGAAATAATACTTTCAAAATTGATCAGAAAAAAGATTTTCATATATTGCTTAGAGCAGAAAATGTCAGCTATGTATTGTGTTCTTTACGTTCTTTCTTTCACTTATGTTTTTCATCAGCAGGAAAAATGCTTGTTAGCTTGACTGTGGATGGAGAATTTCTATATTGGATCTCCAAAGTAGAGGACAGCACACAGATTTATCAAGCAAAGAAAAGCAATGGGGCCATCCTTTCCCAGGTGGAAGCCCCAAGGAGTAAACATATTTTGGTTTACAGTTCAGTTCTACAGCCTTTTCCAGGTAGGAAAGTCACATTTTTTTATAAGCTTGTTCTCCCAGTTTAGGGTCAGGAAAATCTCATAATGTCTCCTCCTCCAGGGCAGTCCTTCCGGCTCATCACTGTGCTCTCAGCATTGCTCCAAATGGTCAGGGTTTGGTGCACACAGCAATCGCTATTTGCCTGGGTCACAGTTTATCTCTATGTGTACTCGTGGCTTGGGCTGTGGCAGACCACTTTAGATGTGGGAAATCCTTGGCCTGTCAATCTCTCTGTTCTCTTTCTCTTCTCAATCACATAACTTCCCTTCTTTTTGTCTTGTGTCTCCCCTGATGGTATTTTAGACTTCCCAGTGGTGTCAGAAAGCTTTGCATTTAATTTCAGGTCTTTTTCAAGGTGAAGTGACTTATGTATTATAGTATTATATATGTCAACTATTTAACGTGTGTACATGTGTGCTACTATTTTTATTGTTTCCATCTTGCTTATTTCATGTGTCACTCATGAAGTTTTCTAGTGTTGTGCTCCTAAATCTATTTTCCCCACAAACCTTCTGGATTTTGTTTAATGCAATGACTTTTAGGAATGTATGTATCAAATTATCCGGGCTAGACCCACGAAGCGGAGAAGGCAGTAGCACCCCACTCCAGTACTCTTGCCTGGAAAATCCCATGGATGGAGGAGCCTGGTAGGCTGCAGTCCATGGGGTTGCTAAGAGTCAGACACGACTGAGCGACTTCACTTTCATTTTTCACTTTCATGCATTGGAGAAGGAAATGGCAACCCACTCCAGTGTTCTTGCCTGGAGAATCCTAGGGATGGGGTTGCACAGAGTCGGACACGACTGAAGTGACTTAATGGCAGCAGTATCATATTATGGTGGAACTGACTATATTTCTTGCTGAGAGTCATAATAAAAAATGTTTGAAATATAAAAACCAACCAACCAAAAACAAAAACAGCATCATATAGCCTTATGGGTGACATTCAAATCTAAAGTGGTTTTCTCAAGTTCTCTCTTCCATTAAAGTCACAATGTCATTCTAAATTCAGTATCATTCCCTCTTAGAGACAGACAGAAATGAATAAAAGAAACTCTCCTTGCTTAAATGTATTCAGTTATAAAATATGTAAGTTATACAGTATGAAAAATGGGAGAATTCATAAATAAGCTGAATGTATATTTTGGTAAATAATTCATTAAGAGATTCAAAAGGCACGTGCAATATCTGGTTGAGGTTGAGCACACAGGCATATCTGTAGAATCAAAGTCCTAAAGGTGACACCAGTTTTCATCCTAGGAGTGCACTGAAAAATGTGATTGATAGAATACTCTCATTGCTTTATTCAAATAAAAAAGGGTCCATTTTGCTACTGTCTAGGTACATAATTAGGGATTCCCTGGAGGCTCAGTGGTAAAGAATCTACCTGTAATGCAGGAGACCCAGGTTCGATCCCTGGGTTGGGAAGATCCCCTGGAGAAGGGCGTGGCAACCCACTCCAGTACTCTTGCCTGGAAAATCCCATGGACAGAGGAGTCTGGCGAGCTACAAGCCATAGGGTCGCGCAGTCGGACACATCTGAAGTGACTAAGCAGCAGCAGGTACATGATTAAGCGTACTTTAGCTCCATCTGCTGGAAATTGTAAGCAATTACCAGTTACTTTGCTCTTTCCCCCAGGCGTTTATCATCTTCAAAATACATGGGAAAAAAAAGTGTCTTCCTGTCCAGAATAACATTTCCAACACTCTAATATATCATACCTTATCAGTTAAATAAAAATGAAATGCGACATTATCCTTGATGTTAGATAAATCTGCTATTTCTCTCTTATCCATGTGTGTATATGTTTAATCATTTTTATTATTATTTTAGATAGAGCATTTCTGTCTCTAGCTTCTGATATTGCAGAGCCAACTATACTTAACACCACTAACACCAGCCTCACAATCAGATTGCCACCTGCCCGGACAAAACTCACATGGGATGGCATCATCAGTCCCACTCCCACATACCTGGTTTATTACAAAGAAGTAATTGACATGAAGAACAGCTCTGAACTGAGAGAGAAAATGCTGGTAAGGCTGAAGCCAGTTGTCTTGTCTTTTCCCAAGGTGCCCTATTTTGATATAAAATCCT
Organism: Bos indicus x Bos taurus; assembly: GCF_003369695.1. Lineage (NCBI taxonomy): Eukaryota > Metazoa > Chordata > Mammalia > Artiodactyla > Bovidae > Bos > Bos indicus x Bos taurus. Next base: position 33,527,811 of record NC_040084.1, read on the forward strand.
CAGCTGAAGTATTTTCTGCATAATGTTCTGAAATATGCTATTACTCTGATTTTTAGAGCTGAATCATCAAACCATTCTGGATTCTAGTCTCTTGCCTAGGAGTAAGTTAAGCTCTAAGGAAGTACATTAACTCTAACCAATGGTAGATTGCCTTATAGTAACCGTTCCCTGAGTGTCCTAAAAGAGCTGGGTTTGTTGGCTCTCTAATTTTATATAATTATATGCAGAAATTGATAGAGACCTGTTTTTGTGGCCATCCCAACAGATGGAAGGGTAAGAAGTAAATTGGACAGAAAGAACATTATTGTGTACCTCGTATATAGCTAGTATACAAATTGTACATTATATTTTTATTTTCTATATGTTGTGAAATGTGCGTTTAGGCAGGGACTACCTTTTTATCCAGGCTTCCCTGGTGGCTCAGAGTTTAAAGCATCTGGAGACCTGGGTTTGATCCCTGGGTTGGGAAGATCCCCTGGAGAAGGAAATGGCAACCCACTCCACTACTCTTGCCTGGAGAATCCCATGGACAGAGGAGCCTGGTGGGCTACAGTCCACAGGGTCGCAAAGAGTCCGACAAGACAGAGCGACTTCACTCACTCACTCACCTTTTGATCCATCATTGTATTCCTAGCATAATACTTGCCATTGTATAGGCATTTACTAGGTATTTCTTGAATGAAAGAATGGACACAATTCATTCCATCACTGATCAATGATGGAACCCAGTGATTCCATCACCAATGTTCCAATTCCATGTGATGGAATCATGTATTTCTAGTATTTTTCTTTGTACTTATATTTTGATCAAGTCAAAAGGTGAAATTGACCATCATCTATTGGAGGTAACAAGCACTGTACTCTTTGACAGAAAGTACATCTGATTCTTGTTACTTCATTTGTCTATTTAAAAAAAATACATTATTTATTTTTGAATTTTGTCTATTTTAATCTTCTTTACACATTTCTAAAAGGAGTTGTTTCAGAGAGAGATTAATCATTTGGCTGACTAAGACTGGCATTGGAATTTCTCTTATTAGAGCTAATCTATCATTTTGGCTTCACAGTGATTAATAAGGATCAAAGGCAGTGAGTGGTTCTCAACCTTGATGGTTCACTGGAGTTTGTAAAGTCTCTGAGCACATGCTTCACCTAAGACTAATGTGATCAGATCTCTAGGGGTGGGACCCAGGCCTCAGTGTTTTCTTAGAGTTCCCCAGATGATTCCAAAGTATAACCAAAATTGAGAACCATTGGTTTAAGGAGAGCCTTTTCAGTTTCTTAAGTTTTATTTCTAAGAATGATTAGGTAACGTAGCTTACTGTATTAACTTATGTGTCACATTCTCACAATACCTTCCTGCTGAATTTCTAATGCAACGCTAATAAGACAGTTTTGTCCTCTGGGAATTTAACATCCTACATGAAATAATTAAGTCACAATTGACTGAGGGCTGCCAATCATTTGGCATTTATTCCTGGAAACATTAAACAACTCAGGTCTGGGCAGATTAGGACAATGAAGACCGTCAGTCATGATCCAAGATTTAAAAATAAATTAAAAAATATGAGTCTTTTCCTTTTTCTCTCTTTGATTAAATAATTTCTCCCCATTTGTACAAAAAATAAGAATAAGATATTGATTTTTTAAAATTAATTACAGGAATTTCAGGGGAGTATAGCCCTTATTGAAGGTTTACAACCATTTTCAACATATATGATACAGATAGCTGTAAAGAATTATTATTCAGATCCTTTGGAACAAATACCTCTGGGAAAAGAGATTTGGGGAAAAACTAAAAGTGGAGGTGAGTTATGGGCATGGTGTGGGTTTCTAGAGTGGGATTTTGCAATTAATGTGATGTATGAGCTTATATTCGGTTTTTATCTGGATGTTAAGAAATCTTTCTTATGTGAGTTTTTTTAAACTTAGTAAGAAAAATGTGTTTGTAGAAGAATATTCTGATGACATCCTTCCTCTCTAACACCAGAAGATGATGGATAACATTCCATCGAAATGAAAAGCAACTATATAGCAAAACATCATAACCAATTCTGTGTTACTGGAAACACATTCTTTGGTCTCACCACACAGTGTCACTCTCTTCCTGTATGTTTACAGACCTCTGTACACGTGGTGAGACCCAGGAAAGTCAAACTTTTTCTCTATGTGAATTTTAAAATTTTTGTTTATTTTTTAATTGAAGTTTTAATTTAGTTGCTTTACAGAATTTTGTTGTTTTCTGTCAAACCTCAACATGAATCAGCCATAGATCTATGTGAATTTTACCAAGGGCTACTGAGATACAAAGTCATGGAACCTCATTGCCTTAAAAAAATGGATTTAGAGTCTGAAAATGTGTTGTAAGAGGTGACGATTATGATGAGGAAATGCCATTTCTTTCACATGTCTCCGATGGCGTTCACAAAACTCACCAGCATTGGCCAGATCCTTGAGCTGGAGTCAGAGAATGATTTAGTCATTAGTCAAAAATAAGCGAGAGCCTTTCAGGCAGCCTGGTAGCTTACCGTTATATAAGAGGCTGGCTTTCCCTTGGAACATCTGTCATTCATTCTGCTCACATGATACGCTTATTCCTCAACCAAGACCCTATGACTTCTTTCCATCTTGCAATGCTGTTGCAACATCCTTTATTGTGCACTGCTATTTATTTCAGTACCAGAGGCAGTTTGGCTCATTAACACAACCGTGCAGTCAGACACCAGCCTCGTTATATCCTGGCGGGAATCTCACAAGCCAAATGGACCAAGAGAGTCCGTCCGCTATCAGGTGGCAATCTCTCATCTGGCTCCCATTCCAGAGATTCCACTAAGGCAAAGTGAATATCCAGATGGAAGTCTCTCTCTCCTCGTTACTAGACTGTCTGGTAGAAAACTCTATGTGTTAAAGGTACGGCCAGTGGATTGGGTACTTTAATTACCACTCTCGAGAGCAAGGTTCGAGAAAGGTTAAGCAATTGTTCTCTTTTACTAAAAGGTTCTGGCCTGCCATGCCGAGGAAATGTGGTGTGCGGAGAGTCACCCTGTCAGTGTGGAAACATTTGACTCGCCAGAGAAACCTTACGCCTTTCTTCCAGAGAACACTAGTTTGCAGTTACATTGGAAGGCTCCATCAAATGTTCACCCCATCAGATTTTGGTTTGAACTCCAAAAGGTACATCTCAACGTACCCTTTTAATGCAAATCTTTGTTTTATGCTACAGAATAAATCAAAAGGCTTTTCCAAAAAATATCTTGAGGGCATTCACTTGTATTAAATGAGTGATATATTTGACGACATTCATTGGTTCAGATTTTCCAGGTGGATGTGGTAAGCTATCTAGACTGATTTCTGATGGAAAAAATTCCCAGAGAGATTAATTTGCTCTTAAAAGGCTCCACATAAAAGAGTATAAATTACGGTTTACTGGTTTCATAATGTTTTACTTACTTTAGATGTTATCAGCATGGTTCTCTGGTTTGAAGTCCGTAGCAATTTGTTTTATTCTATGGAAAAAAAAATGGAAAAAACTGAACAAGCATAAACCTAAAATCTGTTTATAAATGTTCTTTCAACCATTTAAGGACTGTATAGCAACAGGAAAGAAGTAAGTGATAAACTAGTTTATTGTAAAGTAGTTGGATCTTGGCTTGAAAACTTTAAATAGTTCTTCATTCAAAAATCTTCATGCATTAACCAATGTAAAGAGATCCACTGAATTTAAGCATCAATTAATCTAATTAATTCACTTCTAAGGAAAATCTACACTGATTTTTATATTGACATACTTAATAGATTATTGAGTTTTTATAATTGTGACATTGCATTTTTCACTACTATATATTTGTGTGTCCGTGTTTATAAAGACTGGTTAGGAGTGTTTTGTAAAAACAAATCAATATGGTCATGACTTCATTTTTTTAAAAAATGAAGTTGCTCCCCAGAGGTTTTAAAATTTTACTATATAAAATATTTTTTAGAGTCTTGTACTTTTAGAATCTTTGTACTTTTAGATAAAAACTATGAAAAATAAGAAACAGCAGTGATAAGTTGCTCTAAGTATTAAGTTGATAAGACCAAGACCATAGTTTAATTTGATTTTTTCCATTGAGCATGTTTATGATGATTTGTTACCTATTTAGAAAATAGTCATTTCATAAAAATTCAGTTTTAAATTGGAGAAATTGAAGGATCATCTTTTTGGGGGACATCTATTTAAGTAAGAGACATTACTTTGCCAACAAAGGTCTGTCTAGTCAAGGCTATAGTTTTTTCAGTGGTCATGTATGGATGTGAGAGTTGGACTGGGAAGAAAGCTGAGCGCCAAAGAATTGATGCCTTTGAACTGTGGTGTTGGAGAAGACCCATGAGAGTCCCTTGGACTGCAGGGAGATCCAACCAGTCCATTCTGAAGGAGATCAGTCCTGGGTGTTCTTTGGAAGGACTGATGCTAAAGCTGAAACTCCAATACTTTGGCCACCTCATGAGAAGAGTTGACTCATTGGAAAAATCTTGATGCTGGGACGGATTGGGGGCAGGAGGAGAAGGGGATGACTGAGGATGAGATGGCTGGATGGCATCACCGACTTGATGGACATGAGTTTAAGTGAACTCCAGGAGTTGGTGATGGACAGGGAGGCCTGGCGTGCTGTGATTCATGGGGACGCAGAGTTGGACACGACTGAGCGACTGAACTGCACTGAACTGAATGCGGTTCAGCTTGAAGTCAAGGGGAGGGATGTAAAGTTCATTTCCCATATCAAAGGTGTGAACTGACGAAGGACCTTAGAGGTGATTCCAGCCTCTCGTGTTACTGATGAGAGGCTAGACACTCAGGCAGGTGGCCCAATGAGTCAGAATCACAGCTGGGCAGGGGAGGACCCTCTGCCTCATTGCTGACTCATCGGTACAGAGGCTTTCCTTAGTCCCTCTGCAGAAGGAACATGAGTCATCACCACCCACCCCACTTCTTAAAGTTTAGGAGAGGGGCAGCAGACAGGGGCCACCTGGTTCTGTCCTCATGAGTTTCATATGATGCTTTTGTGTCAAGACCTCCTCTACCCTTGCTCAGAACAGGTTTTTAGATAGACCGCTTGAGAAACCATGAAGCTGAAAATGTAAGATGGTAACTTCTACGTGCATGATCACCTACAAGTACTAATGTAGAAGGCTGTGTTCTGAGAGGGTTGGTGATGCCATCTAGTTGGAAGGTCTATTTCTTTTGAGCAAGTTGAACCTACCTTATCATGGTAGGAAGTTAGAAATAGTCTTGTAACTCCACACGGAAACTCTGAGGGGTGAGTGGCAAAGGTGAATATGCATATTTTAATTAATCTTTTTTGTTCCTTTCCACCTCCGCCCTTCTCCTTTCTGAAAAGGGAGAAAAAGATAAACTTCCAGTCTTCATCTTTTCCTTACATGGAAAAATGAGAGTCTTAGAGCACAAGGGCTAACCTTTTATCTTGGTCTTTAGATTTCATAGATGCTTTATTATAATAATGCACAGAAAAAGAACACATTCAATTTAAGATTGAGGAGGAATAAATAATTTTGCTTTGGTAAATTTTTTTCATGAAAATTCATTAAAATTGTCTTTTTTTAGCTGTCCAGGGGAATCCCTACCAGAACTGGACATTTCCGAAATTTCTGTCTCTGAGACATAGTCTGCACCATTTCCCTCACACCCTTGCTCAATAATTTGGAAATCCTCTCTGGTAGCCTTCCCCCCTGCACTTGTTGGCCTATGATGAATGAAGATCCCAACTCCCTTGAGGTTTACTGGGGTAGCCCATGGCATCTCTACAAGTTAGTGATCGGCCCAGAACATTCATTGCTGTGGTGAGGTCAATACTCTACAGTTTTCTAGCAAAACCCTTGGCCAAATATCTCCCTGACATTCCAAGGAGTTCTTATGATTTCTGAGTGGTGTGGGATATTGGGCCATCTAGACTACTCACTGAAGGAGGCATTAAGGAGGCAGGACCAAAAAGGGCTAAAATTTTTCAGCCAGGACTCAACATCTCCCTTCCTCCTTCCCCCTCACCCCCCTCAGAAGGTTCAGAATAAATATTATTCTGCATCTGCATTATTTCATTAGGCTATATGAATCAGTGAGACTGAGACACTTAGGAGTCTAACAGGAAATGTCTCTGACATCAGCATTTCTGGTTTTTCTTTTCGTTCCTTCTGTTCCTCTTTCTTTCTGTAATAAGGTGATCTACTTCCTGAAGGGGCTATACTGAATTATTTCTAACTGAATAGAAAACTAATATAAAGTGCCCATCCAATGAAATGGCATGACCTTGTGAATGCTAAATGAAAAAGGAGATGTAAAGTAAGGTTTATTTATGGAAACTGATCTTCTTAGGAAACTGTACTGGGGAAAATACATGAAGAACCCTTGACAGAATGCCGTATCCTCTGTCTTCTCCTATTTGTGTGTTGAAAAAAGTCATCGTTTTCATATAAGATATTAAGGATCTTGTATCTTATTTAAAATACACAGATATTTAAAAACACACAGATTCTTTAAAAGCAGTGCTTCAGAGAAAAAATTTTAATATAGCTATAATTACAGACCCAGTGAAATGAAAGTAACATTTCCTATATTTAACTTCTAACCTTGCTACTTAGTGATTGAGTGACAATAGGCAAAGATTTCCTTCTTTTAGGGAACTAGGCTTCCTATGTAGAAAAATAAGGAATGTTGCTTAGATGCCTGAAGAGGGTGTGGGGAGGAAAAATTAAATGTTTTCACTTATAAGTCACTGTGGACCTCTTCAGAATGTGAAATATTGTGAAAATATTACTACTTTGAAATCAGCAAATGTGTGCACTTGAAAATATCACAGTTTTAATCCATCATTTCCCTTCAGCTATGAATTTGCATCCTTAGCCATCCTGATTTGATAAAGAAGCCTATGATTAGGGATACCGAGAAGCCAAATAATCCTCCCGATGATAAACAGTCAGAGGTGCACATCTCACCTTGGACTTATCCTCGGGACCATTGTTCAAGTAACTTACAGCTTGTCATAAAAAATAAAATTGCTGTTGGTGGAAGGGAATACTATCTGGGACCTTGCAATAATAAAGAAGTTCTTATTTTAGTATAAACTTTAAGCTTTAATGCTTGCTATAGGCTTTTGAATTTCTATGTTTAAGAAGTTTTTCTTAAAGAAACAAAAATGTTAATTGAGACTTCTTTTCCTAGTGGAAGCACAGTGAGTTTTACCATGTTAAAGCTTCGTGCAGCCAAGGTCCTGCTTATGTCTGTAACATCACAGACCTACAGCCTTACGCGTCCTATAACGTCCGAGCAGTGGTGGTGTACAGGACAGGAGCAAACAGCACCTCGCTTCCGGGAAGTTTTAAGACTAAAGGTGAGTACTAACATAGTCAACACTTGGGAAACTCTGGACATTTCTCAATTCTTTTCTCATCGCTTACTTTACTAATCCTAGAGGTTGAGATTTTTCTTAAAAGAGTAAATGACTATCTTTAGAGACTGACTGAAGAAATTGAGAAGGGGTAGGGGTTTCTTACAGGCAGTAATGAGATAATACTCTTCTGGTTTTGCAGGATCCTAAACTGGGAAAAATTATTTCACCTTTCATTATTCTGATTTTCTGTCTAGCTATGGTATTTTGTAGTAAGAAGTAAATGAAAACAGTGTCACTGGGTGTTCAAATATTTACGTATAGACTACTACAACCAGATGTTAAAAATAAAAAATCTAACAAGTATATTAAATTAACCAGTGTTTTAACAGCTATACCATAACTCCAAGTTGATCCCTGTAAGAATCAGTGGAAAATGCTCCAAATCTTACAATCATCTTTTTTACTTGCATCACTTATTTTGTGTCAGGCTAAGATCTATTGTTGCTGCTGCTAAGTCACTTCAGTCGTGTCTGACTCTGTGCAACCCCATAGACGGCAGCCCACTAGGCTCCCCCATCCCCGGGATTCTCCAGGCAAGAACACTGGAGTGGGTTGCCATTTCCTTCTCCAATGCATGAAAGTGGAAAGTGAAAGTGAAGTCGCTCAGTCGTGTCCGACTCTTCGCGACCCCATGGACTGCAGCCTACCAGGCTCCTCCATCCATGGGATTTTCCAGGCAAGAGTACTGGAGTGGGGTGCCATCACCTTCTCTGAAGATCTATTGTTACTCCTATCATAAATCTATCTAATCCGTCACTAATAAAAATCTTCACGTACTCAATTAAACATATGCACTCATATGAACGTATTTATGAATATTTCTTTAATGTATTTGGCTTTTCTCTTAGTAAATGTTGTCTATAGAAAGATGTTATGCAGAATATTTTATACTTCTAACATATCAATCAAATTTTCTTTTGTTTCCAAAGCTGGACTCCCAAGTAAACCAGGGATTCCAAAATTATTAGAAGGGAGTAAAAATTCAATACAGTGGGAAAAATCTGATGATAATGGAAGCAGACTTATGTACTATATCCTTGAAATCAGGTATGTCTGTTTACAAAAGTGCTTTGTAAATTACAAAGACCTAAGCAGTTGATTGTAAGGTATTATTAGATCAAAATTAACAATATTTATGAATGTGTATTTATAAGTAAACATAAGGGATCTTTAGTTTAAGGGTCTTGCATGCCTCATTACATTCTTTGCACAATTCCTAGTGGTCAGCCTTGGCATTCAGTTACAAGGCAGATAGTCATTCTTCTCAGAAATCTGCAACAGCTTGTCAGTGGAAACAACTCAGTCTTTTGAGCATGCACCTAATATTTACTTGATATCGATTCTGTTTAAGAAGCTAAATTGATGTTTGATGTTAGATGATGGTATGTATATAAATTTCTGAGACTGATTTGTTTTAGAAAGATGAATAAGATCTAGTGAGAACTGACAATGAGCTGGTATATTTCAGAAGGTAAAGTCAAGTCAAGACCCGAAATGGTCTGTTGTGTACAGGCAACCCAGGATTCTCTCTCCATTTTCAAGGTTACAGTTTGTAGTGTGTTCCCAGGGACTAAAATTGTGCCTTCGATGAAAACCTGATGAACATATGCAACCTCAGATCCGGCCAGTATGGGGAGCTCTGTGAATCATAACTGGCTCAGATGAGCTGATTTCGTGCCAGCTTGAGGAGAGAATTCCAAATTCCACAGACACTCCCCTCACGGGACTATGAAACCATCTTTTAAGAAGCTCCAAGGACAAAAGTCACTTCCATAATTATAGTCCTGGCAACTTGAGCTTTAGATCTATTTTTGCTTCATCTTGCTCTGGCATTCCCATAACCTTAAAAAAATTTCCTGCTCACACTAGAGAATTATGTTTGCTTATTTCTAACTGAAAACTTCTTGAAATGTCTGGTACTTTTTAAAAACAAAATGCAGAGTGAAGTACATTCTGACCTGTAGAACTGTCTTGGTGGTCTATGACTGTAGTTATGTTCACCAACCAGGCCAAACCATAGCCTTGCTAGGAGCACTGCAGTGTATTCCCCTAAGTAACATGTTTAGTGCATAGCTCCGTAAATACTCTGCATTTCCTTGCCCCCAAGTCTCTACTCTCAGGAGAGGGACTGTAGAATAATATAAAGTGTCATCTATCTCAGAAGATCTCATAGTATCTCAGAGTAACTTCTTCGGTCAGGACATTTGTGTGTATTTGCTCATGGTGTACTGGTGGTCTTAGTGCAAAGTGCATGCACTTGGGAGCTGAGTAGATTGCATGAGTTTCCCAGGGCAGCCAGAACAAAGTACCACCAGCTAGGTGGCTTAAAACAACAGATATATATTCTCTCACAGTTCTGGAGACTGGAAGTCTTAAGTCAAGGTCTTGGCAGGATGGATTCTAGGGAAGCATCCTTCCTTGCCTCTTCTCAGCTTTCGGTGATGGGCCACAATCCTTGGCTTTCCTTGGTTTGTACATGCATCGCTCCAGTCTGGCTCTGTGGTCTCATGTGTTCTCCTTGTGTGTGTCTCTTCTTAAGAGGGCACTGGTCATTGGATTTAGGGCCCACCCTAAACTAGGACCATCTCATCTTGGCTTAATTACATCGGAAAAGACTCTGTTTCCAAGCAAGGTCACATTCACAAGGTCTGGGTGGCATGAATTTTGAGGGGGATTAGCCAACCCAGTACATAGACTATTTAAAATCCTTGCTCTATTTCTTTTTTGAACTTGAGCTTTCTCATCTGTAAAACGAGATGATGATATCTACCTCTTCAGGTTGTTGTGAAGATTCAGTGAAATGATACAGCATAGGAAAAGCCCCTGTATGATGTGTTGTGAATAGAAGGTACTCAACCAGTATAAAAAGTCTTCCTTCTCTTCCTTAGTGGCCAATGTCTGTGAAGAGCCACTTTATACGTTTAAAAAATGTATTTATTTTTAACTGAAGGATAATTGTTTTACCACTTTATACATGTTTAAAGGTCTTTCTTTTGGATCAGAGTTGTTTGGGTTGAAAATTGAAATTGCCAGTTCCCAACATGAGGCTTCACATGATGCAGGAGAAACAATGTCCCACAGCTTTACTTAGGATGGTCCCAAGGACACTTAGCTGCTGGTCACAGTTGTAACCATCGCTGCTGTCTTGGTCCTCCTGATGTCCTAGCTCATCCTCTGTCCCTTGGAGGCTCAGCTCTTGCTGTCCTTGGTACTCTTTCAGGACACTCATTCAGTTAGTGGGAGCAGAACTGGCTTCCATTATTTATCTTCAAGCTGACTGTGGGTTGGTACCATGCCCTAAAACTGCTGTGGTCTGAAAAGTTTTAGACCTTCTCAGACTTGAAAAGGTCATTGTCAGAAAAGACATAATGGGAAGGCCTTGAGCTTACCTTCAGTCTATGATTCTGTTAAAAGTCATTTTAGTATGTCTTTTGAACCCAGCTCTGTTCTCTTCCCATGTTTCATTAGGGAGAGTAATGAGGACTGATACTGAGGTAGGGTGTAGGCTAATTGGAAGCAATGAGGCTCGGAATCTCAGATACAATGATAATTTTGGTAGCCGAACTATTTTATTTTCTTTTTCAATTTTATGTTCTGTATTTTATCCAGATATGGTATCAGTAAATGATAGGTAGCATAAGAGACTGAAAATTAAGAAAAATTTAAAAATTTCCAGTTAAAAAGTATGAAATCATTGTCTTATGTGTTTGGAGTTCTGAAGAAAGTTTGCACGCTCCAGTAGTAAGAAGAGGCTCTTCAGCTGTCTCTCAGCCATTGATTATTCGTCATTTTCCAGATGGGCTGAGTTGGTTGGCTCCAGGCATTGCTGGGATGACTTTATAAGACTCTGCTATGTTCTGTAGCCAAACCATGTGAGAGGAATGAGATCAAGGGCAAAGTGTGCAACAGGAGACGCTCTGGAGTTCTGTCATTAAAATGATATATGAGCATCTAGAAATAACACATATATTGTCTTGTATATTTCCTGTATTTATGATTCTGCTCTTTTTTTTTTTTTTTTGCAGAAAGAGCACTTCAAATGATTCAAGGAACCAGAATTTAACATGGAAGATGGCATTTAATGGCTCATGTAATAGCATTTGCACATGGAAGTCCAAAAACCTGAAAGGAACATTTCAGTTCAGAGTAGCAGCTGTAAATCATCTGGGGTTTGGTGAATATAGTGGAATCAGTGAGGATATTACATTAGTTGGAGGTATGTTACCATGTCTGTCTACATACTAACTTATTACACAAGGATTCAGAGATAAAGATAAATGTATTCTCAGCATTAGCAGTAATTGAGTGACTATATAACTTCACCAAACTACCATAGAAACTATTGAACTATTCATTTTATGTGATGAGAGCTTCCTGAAACATCAATATCAACATGTCCTTTTTCTCCTCAGTAACCGTCAGCTGATCTTTAATGCCTACTGCATGAAGTCCATGCTCCTAGATGGACTTCCAAGGTTGTTCGCAGTCTGGTTTTTATCCCGCCTTATTTTCTGTTCCTGGTTCTCTCATCTGCTACACAACACACCTGAAACTCAACTTTGTCTCTTCCCCAATATCTACATCTTCCACTGGGTAGCCTATTTTTGTTTATAATGCATCGTCTTTCTGATCACATAGGTTAGAAATCTCAGTACCATGTTTGATTTTCCCCTCTATTCAGTCACCAAGTTCTGTTGACTTTATTATCTTGATTTCTATCTACTAAGTTCCCTTCTTCCTGTTTCTACTTTGGCTTTCCTAACTTAAGCTACCACTTCTTGCCCGTGCTCTTGGCTTAACCCCACTCCTGACAGCTAATCCAGCTGAAGCACAAGCTGGATCACTGCACCGCTCTCTGAAAATCTTGAAATGGCTCTCCATTCACTGCCTTCAGAAGCTAGTACAAACTTTTCTGTGGCATTTAAGGCCTTCCATGATTTGCCCTTCGATTGTGGTTCCTCTTTCCCAATATTTATCCTTACGGCTATAGCCATACCAAACTGGTAAACAAACAAACAAACAAACAAACAAACAAACTTCCATGAAGTATGTTCCCTCAGCCTCAAATGCAGGCTTGTACCACCTACCACTTGCCCTTAACTGGGATTTTCTTTCCCTTACTTTGTCAATTGAAATTCTTCTCATCCATCAGTACCCATTGTGATGCTTATCTGCTGCTCCTTAGACACACACAGCACATTACTCTATGCAAAACTGAAGTCATTCTTATTTGTATTATAGTTAGTTACCTGGAGAAGAGCTCCACAAACCTTTTCCGAAAGAACCAAATAGTAAATATTTTAAGCTTTTCAGGCTACATTCGGTCTCTGTAGCATCTTCTTTTTTTCCTGATCATATTTTTAAAATGTAAAAATTATTCTTGGTTCATGAGTAGTGCAAAATCAGGTTACTATGGCCACATGTGGTCTGCATGCCATAGATTGCCTAGCCCTGGTCCCCAAGTCTTCTTTTCTCAGTGAAACTAAGAGCAGGTGCCATGTTTTCACCAGGTGGCGCTAGTGGCAAAGAAGCCGCCTGCCAGCGCAGGAGATGTGAGAGGTGTCGGTTTGATCCCTGGCTCGGAAGATCCCTTGGAGGAGGGCACATCAATCCACTCCAGTATTCTTGCCTCAAGAATCCCGTGGACAGAGGAGCCTGGCAGTCTGCAGTACATAGGGTCCCACAGAGTCAGCCATGAGACAAAAGTGACTTAGCAAGCACACACACACACACACACATCATGTTTTCATGTTTATATTCTTCGGTTAAATACTCATGGAATTAAATGTATATGAAGACGTTATAGAGGAAATGATATTCCCAACTATATGATAAATGAAAGTTGAGACTTCTTTGTCCCAAATTCATTAAAAAGATTATTCATGTTTTATCAACCATTTTAAAGTAGAAAATAGGGTGGGTATATCCCAATGATATATTGGAAACCAGATCACTGGAAATGAAAAAAGAGAAAAAAACCCTTGACTTTGATTACTCACAGTGTAAATATACTCTCTCCATGGATGATTTCAAGCTACTGATGGTTTAACTATTGGCTTGCAAAAATTCAGTAGGGGCTAACTTTGGCATATTCTGGCATAATACTGAGGCAGTCGAGTTTTACTCTTTGAATTATGTTCTTTTTCTCATTTATTTTATTAGATGGTTTTTGGATACCAGAAACAAGCTTTATACTTACTATTATAATTGGAATATTTCTGGTTATTACAATCCCATTAATCTTTGGTAAGTATAATAGATTTAAAAATACATCAATAGGTAATAAACTGCTTACTTGATCGTATTAATTGATTTATCTGAGTTTAATTTATATCTGATTAACTTTCTACATGAAATAGATTCATGAAATTCACAATGTTACCTTTGGCTATGCTTCAATAACCACTAAACCCTGTGAATTTTTTTTTTCTAATCTGGGGTAACCATTTTATGAAAAGTATATCCATATTTATACTTCACAGTATTCTTTAGGTAAAACCACTTGCTAAGGCACCAACTTCTAGCCTTTTTTAAAACAGAATTACAGATTGGCTATATAACAAGTGTTTGTAACTTATAGTTTGAAAAAAGTAAAAGAAAAATAACTCTGGGTATAAAAAAAGTGGAGGATTAAAGGGAGACCAGTGATACCCTTGTTCAGGATAGTCTGGGTCTCCAAGCAGACAGCCCAGTTTAAAATGAACAGGGCCTCTTGCAGAAGATCCATTTCTGGCTTGTAGCATTCACTCTCACTTTTGGATGTCTGGTCTATTTGTTTCAAATCTCTGCTCATTTGTAAATAACCAGGAAAGTAGAGCAGTTTGGCTAGATTGATAGAAAGCTAGCTATTTCTCATCACTAATTTTATACTAATACGTTAGTCTTAAAAGTCTTTATTTAAACATTTAATAATGAGAAAATACAGGGACAAGCCCCCAAAAGGTGATTAAACATTAGACCTATCAGGTTATCATACATCAGGCTTCCCTGGTAACTCAGTTGGTAAAGAATCTGCCTGCAATGCAGGAGACCCTGGTTCGATTCCTGGGTTGGGAAGATCTGCTGAAGAAGGGATAGGCTACTCACTCTAGTATTCTTGGGCTTCCCCTGTGGCTCAGCTGGTAAAGAATCCGCCTGCAATTCAGGAGACCTGGGTTTGATCCCTGGGTTGGGAAGATCCCCTGTAGAAGGAAAATGCTATCCAGTGTTCTGGCCTGGAGAATTCCATGGACTATATAGTCCATGGGGTCACAAAGAGTCGGACATGACCGAGAGACTTTCACTCTCAGGTTATCATAGTTGATTATACATCCTGCTTTATCCCCATCATTCCATTATAGTCATTACTACTACTTTCTTTCAGTCTCCTAAAATGTCCTGATTTGGATTATAAGATACACAGTCACTCTGTCATTAACATATGAGCCTCTGACATGCTGAAGCATTACAAAAAAGACATGATATTTACCAGAAACCAACACTCAAGCATATAGTCAGGAAATTGGGACTTCTTCTTTTTTTTTTTTTAATAAATAGGGAAAAGTTTAAGGAAAAGTTACAAACATAAAGTTGAACCCTCAGGATAAAGAAAGTTAATATTTCACTCCATGTCCTAAATCTGTATTATTTCCCCAAACTGATTAGAGTCATAGCTATTAGCATGTTGAAACTTGAATTGAGATTTCTTTTCAAACATTCCACAGCAGACAATATATGGAATATATGATTCCTTCAGCTAACTTGGAAAGCTAAAAATTTCATCTGACCCTGCCAGGATTTTAACCTGTGGTTCCAGGGAGTCTAAGTACTGCACAGCTGATGTTTGTGCCACTAAGCCAGCCCCTCCAGAATTATGCATATGACTGTAGTATATTTGGCAGTTGGCATATAGGCTTGACTATTTGTCTGCTTTCCTACTGGGAAGGAGTATTATGTGAAGGATCCTTCATCTGACCTTTGCCTGCCTACTTGTACATCATTGTCTAAACTCATGACTCTAGTGGATG
The DNA here is from genome assembly GCF_003369695.1 of Bos indicus x Bos taurus. Classification (NCBI taxonomy): domain Eukaryota; kingdom Metazoa; phylum Chordata; class Mammalia; order Artiodactyla; family Bovidae; genus Bos; species Bos indicus x Bos taurus. The sequence continues at coordinate 33,543,259 of NC_040084.1, forward strand.
AACGTGAGATAATTTCAGACAACCTATTGTGCTTTCAAGACACTTCATGGATATCTGACTTTCTCAGGACTTAAAGGTCTTTATTCTACGTGGAACTCATGCATTTTTGAGTAGAGCTAAGCTAATCTGGTTCTTTTGCTTTTAGTCATAGTGCATGTGGTTTTACTGGTAGAATTGTGTGAGTGCATGAGGAAAGATTGAGTTATTCAAATAATGAAAATACCAATTGTTTAAAAATTTTAATTGTGCTGAGGGTTCTCGTAAATACTTATAAATACAAAATTGAAACAAAGATTTTAAAATAAGCATCAACAGCCTACTCTTTGGTGAGTGGTTGTATCTACTGTGCAACATGAGCCTTACACTGGGAGCAAAGGAAAATAAGCTGTAATGGTGCTCTGTGATAACCTAGAGGAGTGTGATGGGGAGTGGGAGGAAAGTTCAAGAGGGAAGGGATATATGTATATTTATGGCTGATTCATGTTGTTGAATGGCAGAAACCAACACAACATTATAAAGCAAATATCCTCCAATTAAAAATAAATTAAAAAGTATAATTGCTGACCTCAGGAGCTTGTCGTTTAATGGGGGAGGTAAGACATATTGGTTTCCCTTGTGGCTCAGCTGGTAAAGAATCCACCTGGGTGGTAAAGAACCCAGGGAGACCTGGGTTTGATCCCTGGGTTGGGAAGATCCCCTGGAGAAGGGAAAGGCTACCCACTCCAGTATTCTGGCCTGGAGAATTCCGTGGACTGTATAGTCCATGGGGTCACAAAGAGTTGTACATGACTGAGTGACTTTCACTTTCACTTTCAAGATATATCCTGTGCAGAAAGTAAAATAAGACAGATGTGTTAAACAGCAATAAAAGGAAGTAGTAAATGGAATGTAGAAGACAGTGACACAGCCATTCTGACTGAGAACCACAGTTGGTCTTATAAGTTCAGAGATGAGATATCAACAGAGGTTGCAGAGGTCTTGGACAGCATCCCTGAGGATATGGAGTCTTGAGCTGGGTCTTTAAAAATGAAAGATGGGTGGTAAGAGCATTTCAGGTTTAGAAAAATTATATTAGCATAAGTACTTAAGATCTTTTCCTGTGTGGTCCCTCAGATGAAATTTCACTTGCGTAAAACTCTCACCTGTTGGGTACAGAAGCTACTGTGGAATAAAGTTCAAATTTTAAGCATCATCTTGCAAAGCATCCTTACTGTTTTCAACTTTTGTGTCAATATTCTAGTATAGATGGGCAATCTTAATGACATATGTATTTTAATCTTTGAAAAATATAACATGTTTTATGGTTATAAAATAATATTTGCCTGTTGTATGAAGAAAACAATACAAATCACCCATGATTCCACACCTAGGGAGGACCATTGCTAATACTTGGTAGATTTCATTCTAATAATCTTTCTATATACGTGAGTATGTGTATTATGAAAAACAATGAATATACACTCTGTACTCTGCATTTTAAAATAAAGCATGCCGTTATATAGAAAGCATCCTTTAGGTCTGCTGAGGAGAATAACCTGGATGTATCTGGATTCAAAAATGAATTTGTTCACTAACAATTATAATGCAGATTTGCTTTGGTTTATTTTGATTCTAGACTATGAGTGATTTTGTGAAATAAGTTCTGATAGTAAGATACTTCCACGTGTTTATAACAGCAATCGGAAATATATTAAGATTTACACTGAGAAGTGAGATAAAATGTGATGTGGTATAAATTATACTTTTTCATATGACTTTTTACCTGGATTTAGTTAGTTTTTCTATTATGGGCCTATTTTTTTCAATCAAATTTGGTTATTCTATCAATAATGTTGTTCAGTATAAACTTTAAAAATGTATTGTTAGCAGCCTTTTCTAAAGAAAAAGAAAGCAATATTTCATTTGGTAAATTATGCTTTTTTTTCTTGATAGTCTGGCATAGATTAAAGAATCAAAGCACTCCCAAGGAAGGGCTGACGGTTCTCATAAACGAAGACAAAGAATTGGCTGAACTTCGAAGCCTGGCCACTGGAGTGGGGCTGGCAAACGCCTGCTATGCGATACAGTATGTAACCTGTGCTGGCATTACGGGACACCTAGATGAAGAGTGTGTGCATGCTAGGGCGCTTCAGTCGTGTTGGACTCTGTGATCCTATTGTGGGCTACTCTAAAAAGAGTGTTCATGAGTGCCACGTTGCCCAGGACTGTCCTGGTTTATGCTCATTTTTCTGGCATATTCAAAAATAACATCCCCTTTCATTCTCAAATGTGACCTGGGATGGATGGCAAATTATGTTGTTATCCTATCCTAAGAAGCATGAACAAAAATCAAATGTTTCCTAGTGTTTTAGCACATAATTTAAAAATAAGTAAAACAAAGAGATAAATACTATGTGGAAGGGAGTAGATGGTAATATGGTTGATTCAATAAGAAGAGACGGATTCTCTTGTGTGTGCTATTAAGTCAATTTTTTTCTGTTTTCAGAAATTGTATGGTGATTGTCTACAAAACTTCTCTAAAATATATGAGGTTTTAACTTCCATTGTCATCATAATTTAAGACAATATTTAAATGTCTCATTTAAAAGACAAACACTATATTATGCTCCATGCAAAAAGGATTGTATATAGTCATAGGCCTTGTTTCTAGAAATTTATTTAAAGACATAAGAACACAGGACTTGGAGTAGACACAGAGGTGACTTAAATATGCTTTTCAGAGATGACTTTTCCTTGAGAAAATATGCAGTGTATCTGATTTTCAAGATTCTCTTTTAAAAGCTCAAAGCATTTTTAATGCTGATGAATTTTCTCCTGCTCATAATATTCCAAGTGAGAAACTTGACTTTCTAAAAGTTAATCTGATGGACAAGAAATGATGTTGCGATCATAGTAAATTTTGTATTACATGAGAGATTAGGTGTATGAAGTAAAGTAAAAGCTTTGAGCTCATGAGCCCAGCTGTATTTATTACTCATTTGCAATAGCTTTTTATACAAATAGGTGACCTGAAGAAAATACGAGCTGATAATTTTAACAAAACAAACTACAGTGAAAAATTTTGAGGCAATGAACTCACAGGCATGTTATCAAAAGGAAGCTGCCTAGAAGTAAAGTAATCCACTCTGTCTGGGTTTCAGAAGACAGAAGGAATATTCTAGAAGGTGGAATAGGACTGGAATAGGAATGTAGACACAACACCATGTCACACTGAAGGCACTACAGTGTTGCCAAGCCATGAGATTTCTCTTCCCTTTCTCCTCCTTTTTTATTCTCAAACACTAACACCCACATCCACTTATAAACCGTATGCATTTTGGGAGACCAAAAATAACGTTATTTTCCAGTACTCTTCCGACCCAAGAGGAGATTGAAAGTCTTCCTGCCTTCCCTCGGGGAAAACTGACTCTGCGTCTCTTGCTGGGAAGTGGGGCCTTTGGAGAAGTGTACGAAGGGACAGCGGTAGACATCTTAGGCGTTGGAAGTGGAGAAACCAAAGTAGCTGTGAAGGTAATGTGGCTCTTTTAACTCCTCGGCTTGTTATGTCTGCATTATTGACAGGGACTTATTTTAAATATAACAATGAGAAAAAAGGAGTGATCTTGACTGAAAAGATGACTAGGAGAAGGTAGAAGTCTATCCATGGCTACGGAAATCACAGTACTTTTTCCATTTCCTGCATAAGTTCTGTTATGAACAGTTACCTCTGAGGTTACTAATTCGCTAAGACCAGCAGAGAGTTTTCCCCTTCAAATATACTCTAAGAGAACTGCGGTGCTTGGTGCTAGAGCAGATGGTAAATATTTTAGACTTGCTAGCCAGATGGTGTCAGTTCTGGCTATGCAGCTCTGGCACTGCAGTGTGAAATCAGCCACAGTCAATATGTGAATGAATGGCTGTGGTTGTGTTCCAGTAAAACTTTATTTATAAAAATGGAAATTTTCATTTCACATGATTTTCATGTGTTATGCAGTCCTCTTATTTTTTTATAACTTTTTCCAACTATTTCAAAATGTAACAAGTTAATTATACCTCAATAAAACTAGAAAAATAAAAATGAAACACCTATTTTCAGATTATAACTATACAAAAATAGATGATAGTCTAGAATTGGTCCACAGGTTGTAGTTTGCTGACCCCTGTACTACAAAATTATTCATCATAGTGTATTTGATGCAGTTAAAAGGAAGCACTGGATATACTCTTGTATTTTTGTTAAACTTTCTTTTGATCAACAGATGACGTATCTTTTATGTAATTGAGTATTATCCTGATTATTGTTTGTTAAGAATTTATTGCTTTGAGAAATTGTCAGAGAAGTTGCAAAATTCTCTCCATTTCCAGTTGATAGCATTTTAACATACTTTAATCTCAAGTGGTTTAAACAAGTGTTTCTTTTTCTTACATAACAAGATGACTTCTGGCTTTGGTATAGCGCTGTGTCAAGCCAGAGCGAGTGTATCTGAAATTCTCTCGACTTTGTACGTGAGTGGGGCCTCATGGTTCCAAGATGGCTGCCAAAGAATCAAGTATCACATCTTCATTCAGGATATGGAAAGGGGGAGGATAGTGTGAGATGTATATGTTCAGGAAAGTAAAAAATTTCCACACACCTCCTCAACAATTTACTCCTTACATTTCATTGATCAGGACTGAGTCATATGACCACCTTGCTTGCAAGAAAGGCTGGGGAATTGGAGAACATAGTTTTTTAAGATACAAAACAAAGGTTGTCTCCATTAACCTGCTTAGCTCACAGAAATGTCTGCTATACTGATTCCTGGCTTGTTTTATGTTATGCAGACTTTGAAGAAGGGCTCCACAGACCAGGAGAAGATTGAATTCCTGAAGGAAGCACATCTGATGAGGTATTAGGCAGTTCTGAAATAATTTCCCCTTGGTATGGGTAGGAAGCTTTTACATATGATTTGTGGATTTTTAACTTTCAAAATCAGCTGACATAACAGATTATGTTCAAAATAAGCATGGCTGAAATTTAAAAGGAAGTATGTCTGGAGTGACAAGTATTCTGTAGAATAGATTTTTATGATAGATTCTCTGAGTCTGGGCACAGGCAGTCCTTAGACAATAGGTCTTTTCTTTTACCTCCAATAAGAAGCATGTTTTGCAAGGGATTTCTGAGGCTGATAAGCTTTAAATATGCTTATGTTTTTCTAAATGTGTAATCATAAGTCAAGTATCCTTGGTCTTGGTAAACTTGTCTTCAAGTTAGAGTTAGTTGACAGTAATGAAAACGACTCAGGTACATTTTAATAACCCTGAGGCGGTGGTCGACAGGGTCCCAGGTTGTGGGTTCTGACCATTTGACTGGGGCTTATTTGCTTTGACCTCTTGAGAAAACAATTGTAGCCAAAACTGCGTGTCTGAATTGTTTCTCTAAAAGGGAGAGAATTATTTCATATTTGTCATGACCAAAAATGTAGTGTTTTTTAAAATGTCTTTTGAAGAAAGGTATTAGTTAAAGTTACTTTCCCCCCCCCAAACATAAAATACTTGATATAAATGCCACTTCTTCTGAAACTATGCCTATTCTATGCACATGCCTTGGCCACTAGGGGTTGCAATATTACCTCTGTAAGGCAGGCATGAAAAGGAGGCTTTCATTTATTAGAGGGAGAAAAAAATCAGGGGTTGAAAGGAAATCAGAGATAAAGATTTGCTGTTTCACAAAGGCCTTCACAAGACTTCTGTCGCTGACATGTCAACCTGCCTGTCTGTTTCCACCTTTTAGCAAGTTTAATCATCCCAACATTCTGAAGCAGCTTGGAGTTTGTCTGCTGAACGAACCCCAGTACATTATCCTGGAACTGATGGAAGGAGGAGACCTTCTTACCTATTTGCGTAAAGCCCGGATGACGCCGGTAGGAAGTGGGGTCCACACTATTGGTTTGGTAATGCAGATGACCTTTAAGTTCCTCTTAATCTTCTTTTAAATTCAATAGACTGCAGTTTTGCCTGATGGTAGAAATTTAGACGACTTTCATCAGAAAAATTCTTGTATTTACTTCATGTTGGATTACTCAAACTAGAACCCTGGGCTAATGTCTGGCCTTTTCTGGCTGATTGAGCCTGTTTTTAGTATCTAATGGAAAAATAGGTTCCCCACCACCACCATGCTGCCAGAATCATGTTCTCTCAAGAACAGAGACTGTGTGGAGTTTCTCTGTAGTTATTTTACCTGCCTTTATGTCACAACTTGAAATTTCCAGCCCTCATTTCTTTACCAAGTACTAGGTTATACGTTCCTCCCCAGCTGACATTTTCCGTATGGATTTTCACAGGCATCTCAAAAACAGATCTCTTGATGTCATGCATCCTCCTTCATGCCCCCCATCCAGCTCCTTACTTTCTCTTTTCCTACCATCATGCTAAGAGATCCTGTCTGCTCTGGGGTTCCTCTTACAACACGCAGCCCCAGTGCATCGTCCCCGTCTCCCCCAGGCCGAGAGCAGCACCCCGCACAGATGGTCGCTGGAAATCCTGTGACCTGCGTGTTGAATCAGGCTCGGGGACGGGGGCGGTGTCTCAGCTCCTATGGAATTTGCTTTAGGTCTCAGATGAGAAACACCTGAGACAAAACAAATAACTGAAATTTAAATCTGTAGTTTTAAAAATTCTGCTTTTTATTTCTATCAAAGTACATGTGCGTGCATGCGTGCTAAGTTGCTTCAGTTGTGTCCGACTCTTGCCACCCTATGGACTGTAGCCTGCCAGGCTCCTCTGTCCATGGGATTCTCCAGGCAGAAATACTGGAGTGGGTAGCCATTACCATCTCCAGGGGATCTTCCCAACTCAGGGATCGAACCCAGGTCTCCTGCATTGCAGGCAGATTCTTTACCGTCTGAGCCACTAGAGAAACCCAGCAAAGTACACATTATATGCGTAAAAAACTGAACTATATGACAAGGTTTATGGTGAAAAATAGGTGTCTGCTCATTCCTTCTGGTGTTTACCTCTGCGTTCCTAAGTGCTCTGCGTATATGGTACACAGTGAGTTTTCAGCCTTGGGGGAAATCTATTGACTGTCTACCATGAGAGGCGAAGATTTAACCTAAGAGTAGTCATGACTACTACTCTTGACTAGAAGTAGTCATGTACCAGCCCAGCCCCATCAGCTCTACACATAGAAAAACTTCATTTTCCCCATTCTTTGACAGTCACCCCAATTTGCAGATAAATCACCTTTGCAGGTTTACATTGCTATGCCTATTTAATTATTATTTGCTAAGATACTCAAATACTATGATTGTGATTTTTCTCGAGTAGTTTAATAAATGCCTCTTTCCCCCCATTTGCTTAGCTTTCTATATACCTAGACTTTCTGGCAGAATTGTAATCCTTTCTCAACATGGTTAAATGTATCAGATAATCCAGCTCCTCCCAATTTTTCCCCTGGACACTTCCCTCATGGAGTTGATACGGGCACTTTGTCTTCGGGTCTCTACAGTGCTGTTATCCAGGGGTTTCCTTCACGTTTACCCTGGTAATTTCCACGTTGGGCCCTTATTTCCTCAATTCCATGACTTTATTCTGTTTTAGAAAAGAGAAAGCACAAGAGGCAAAAATCTCTTTTTTTTTCCACTTTGAGGAAATGTTCTTTTTCATTCCCTCACACTGGATTAATGATCTGCTGTGTTCTAGGTTGAGAATCCCTTTTCCTCAAAACTAAATCCTCTTTGTCTTTGTTTTCTAGCTTCTACGATTGTCTTTAAAACCTTTTATGCCATTCTGATTCCTGGACAAATGATCAGTGACCTGCTTTTTTGCCCTTCTCTTTGGAAAATTTTAGGAACTTCTCCTTATCTGTGGTACTTTTTACTCATCTGGATGCTCAGCCTGGAAAATCATGACTTTCAGTTCTGGGATTTTTTCATATCATTTCTTTGGCAACTAACTCTTTGTTTTCTTTATTTATTTGTTCTAAAAATCCCATTACTTGGATAATAGTCATCTTTGTTTTATCTTTTTATTAACTATTTTCTCCTATTTTCTACTCTGCATCTTTGCTCTCAATTCTGGTATATTTCCTCAGCTTTGAAATAGAATTTAAAAATTTAATTTTACACAGACTCATTCTTATATTTTGACTGCCTCTTAAAATAGTATTCTGATTTTTCCATACATGCAAAATCTTCTTTTATCTTTCCTAGGATACTAATTATAGTGTTTTTTTTAAAGTGTTAATTTGCTTCCTACATTGTCTTGACTTCCTTTTTGCCTCTTTGTTCTGGGATCTGTTTGTAATGTGAGAAGCTTTTCTCAAATGTGTGGTAATTTGTGGCCGGTCTGCATATTTAATAGTGAGCCCTAAGAAGCTGATTGGAGCCTATGTGTCCAAGCAGCTTCCTTTTGTTGTCAGGTGGGACCCTGCTGTTCTGTTGGGGTCCCCTAATGACAGCATCTGGATGTCTTCCCTGGCATATGCCAGTTTCCCCCAGAGAGGAGTCTGCTGGTCTCCTGCTTGGGCAATAAATGCATGAGCCTCAGTTCAGAGAGTCAAAGCAGGGAAGAGAGCTGAGGGGTCTGAAGGCTCGGAATGAGGATGCTTGTTTAATTCCCTTCTCCATTTTCAGCACAGAGCCTCAGCATGACTGGTATCTTTGAACCTGGAATTGTTTTGGTTCTGTGTGTATGTGTGTGTGTGGGGTGGGGGTGCGGTTTGCAGAGGAAAGCCTCCTGATGCAGTGAGGGGCTCTAGTTAGCTCATAGACAAGCTTTTAAGTATTCACCCTGCTCTTCACCCTACTCCTCACCCCTGCATTCAGAGATACTTACTGCCTTCAATTCCAGAGTACTTATAGGGTTCTATAGTGAAAAAACAGAGAAGGCAATGGCACCCCATTCCAGTACTCTTGCCTGGAGAGTCCCATGGATGGAGGAGCCTGGTAGGCTGCAGTCCATGGGGTCGTGAGAGTCGGACATAACTGAGCGACTTCACTTTCACTTTTCACTTTCATGCATTGGAGAAGGAAATGGCAACCCACTCCAATGTTCTTGCCTGGAGAATCCCAGGGACGGGGGAGCCCTGTGGGCTGCCGTCTATGGGGTCACATAGAGTCGGACAAGACTGAAGCGACTTAGTAGCAGCATAGTAAAAAAAATAAATCTCTTAATTCTTGCCTTCTTCTCTGCAGGCAGCTAGCTTTCATTTCTATGGGCTCTGCTAAATGACCATGCCTCCATCTGCTTTCCTTCCTCCAAAACGTTGGCTTGTGCTCTATCTATTCTCATCTGTTCATCCTCATGAGATTATAATATTCCCTTTACAAGGTCACTTTAGTAAGGTTTGGGAAGAGACGTTAATAAGAAAGTTTCTTGGTAGATTTCTTCGTTTAGTTTTTTGTTGGAGAGAGAAGAGAAAACGAAGATGGGCTGAAGGAACTCACAGCGCTGCTTTTCTCTAATGAATCCTATTCAGCTAGTGTCCTAGTGGCTCCGATGATCGGTTTTCAAGTGCACGTTAGTCCTTCTGTTGTCTTTCCTGCTGGCTACCCAGGCAGCTTCCATGCTTGTCTCCCTTGCAGGACCCTATAGGACAGGATGCCCTTAGGTGCTCAGTGCTAGAATTAAGGTCTGGGGTCCGCAGCAGAGCACTATAGGCTCTAAGCTCTTACCAGCCTAAGTTCACGTGGGGCCAGCCATCTCTTCACAGAGGGTACTCAGAGGCACCTTTCTAGATTTGCACAAGCATCCTTCTCCCCATCCCTGCTCTGAGACTGTTTTGTTGAGTTGAATGCCTAAGGATTGACTGCAACTGGGTTTATAAACCTTAGGCTAGTCCTTCATTTTCAGGACACTCAGTTTCTGCATCTGTAAAATGGAATATTGAATCCAAAACTTTCTCAGCTCCTTTTAACGTTGACATTCTAAGATAGAACTAACATTCTAAAATGTACTAAGATAGAAAAAGTGGAAAAAAAAAAAGAGTGAAAAAAGAAAAAAAAAAAAGCTCTATCAAAAAAAGCTCTATAGATACAAATCTATTATTTGTATCTATAATACAAATCCATAGCCAGATACGATTCAATTCATGAAATTTCTGCTGCATATTTATTTCATTTAATACAGCAGTGGGGGATGTGGCAGTTGCTTTCAAGGACCTCGCCAGTATGGTAGGGTGGGTAAGTCACATGTGAATAACTCATTTAAGGTAGAATATAAGGTAGAAGGTTTATTAGAATGGAGTAGAGAATATGCTGCTGAAGCTCAGATAAGAGAGAGAGATGTCACCTACTGGGAAGATGCAAGAAGGGTGCATGATGGAGGTCTTCTATTTGGGACACTACCAAGGTGCGAGAGAACAGTTTCTGAAGCTACACCCGTATGAGTTATAAAAGGCTTTGACTAGCGATAGACTGAGATAGAGATTCAATACATCTGGAGAGTTGGCAGGAGAAGACAGATGCCCAGGGTAGCATCTGGAGTTAAAGAGGCCTGACATGGGGTGATGAGGTGTCCCAGTAGGTTGTCAGAGGGACTAATAGGTGTAAGTTATAGTTAGAGATCCAGGCAGGCAAGGAGCATCTGAAAATCCGTCAGCAGAGAACAAGGCACCAGCCATCAGACTGTCATTCAGGAGGAGGATTCTCTGGGAAGAATGTCTTCAAGAGTAGAGTAGGTTTTGCCAGGAGTAAAGCAGTTCTGTTCGTCGAGGAGCCAGTGAACCTGAGAGGACACCCAGCAGGACTCAGACACAAGGCTGTGAGACAGGCATGTGGTAGACCATGAAGGGGCTGCACAGACAGATTCTTGGGAGTAAAATCGGGTCGAGTTATAAGATGTAGGTGTGGTTGAGTGGGATCATGGCAATACTGAGTCCCAGATCATCAGGATTCTTCCTACTCTGGGGACAAGACATGAGCTTATCAGAGGCGGCAGAGGGAACAATATTTAAGAGCACCCGTCTATGAGGAATCAAGGGATTTCAAGGTTGTGAATCCTTTGAGATGCTCAGTGAAGGATGTTGATGGAAATCAAGCATAGGGAAGGCCTTCCAGAAATGAGAGCAGGAATAATGTACAGAGGTTGAGAAATGCAGAGCAGGTATAAGGAGCTGCAAATGGCCCAGTGTGACCGAAGCACAGATTGTGGGAGGAGAATCTATGGAAAATAAATAGATATGAGGAAAGGCTGGTGCAGCCTGGGGCTTCCACGGAGGCTGTGCTCAGGGGTCTCTAGTAGATTCTGCAGGCAGTGGGTCACAACAAAGTAAGCTAATTAAAGCACAGGGGGCTGGAGACATGGGAAGTTTGGGAAGCGTCAGATAGGGATGATAAAGGCTTGAAATAGGGTAATTTCAGGGAAATAGTAAGGAACAGACATATGAATATAGCCTCCAGGAAGGGACTTTGAATTTTTTCCATATGGTCCTAATAAAAACTCCAACTGGCTTTTTTCATGTAGAAATCATTGCAGCTAGTACAGGCTCAACTATGCATTTGTGCTGGTTCTCCTAGATGAGAGGAGTAATCTGTGACCTTGAAACAGAGGATTGCTCACAGTTTCTATGCGGCTTATCTGGAGAACAAGCCCATTCTCATGATGGACATTATTGTGTGACATTGGGCCAATAATTAAACTATCATAATTACTACTTATGAGAGCAGCTACTGTTTATTAAGTTCCTAGTATGTCTCACCAGATTACATATCTCATCTCAGATCCAGCACAATCAGTCTTATTGTTCCCATTTTATACATGAGAAAGTTGTTTAGTGCGTTAAGCCCTGTAAGCAAGTTCACACAACTTGTAAGTAGCAGAAATGGGTTTTAGCATAGTCCATTTGACTAACACCCTAAGAGCTTTCCAATGAAGATTCTACATTGCCTTAGCTTATTAAACATAGTCTTATTTATGTATATTTTGGTGGAAAGCCTATAAATATAGCTCTTTTCCTCTGTTTGAATTCCTTAACTGTAGCTAGAAATTCCTTTAAAACATCATATATATGCAGTCATATGAATGTGTGAATGCTAAGTCGCTTCAGTAGTGTCCAACTCTTTGCGATCCTATGGACCCCCCAGGCTCCTCTGTTCATGGGATTCTCCAGGCAAGAATACTGGAGTGGGTTGCCATGACCTCTTCCAGGGGATCTTCCTGACCCAGGGATCAACCTATGTCTCTTAAACCTGTCTCCTGCATTGGCAGGAGGGTTCTTTACCACTAATGCCACCTGGGAAGCCCAGCCATATTTATATATAGTGCAAACTGGAAAAGTGCCTATAATTTTTCTTTTGTTTCCTGCAGTTTCATGGTCTTTTACTCACCTTGGTTGACCTTGTGGACCTATGTGTAGAGATTTCGAAAGGCTGCGTCTACTTGGAGCAGATGCACTTCATTCACAGGTATAGTGACTTTCTGGATACCGGGTTCTTATGAATATTGACACAATAATCACCTTAGTTTGGGTGAAACTTAAGATAATTAACATTTTCATTCCTTCAAGACAGCAATACTTTCTACTAAAATCTCTCTTCTCTGCAGACCTACTAGTGTTGCTTGTCTGATCTCTGGAACTTCATTGTTATTATTATTATTAAATATAGCTTCTGCTCTAGGGATCTGGCAGCTCGGAATTGCCTTGTCTCCATGAAAGACTATACCAGTCCATCAAGGATAGTGAAAATTGGGGACTTTGGACTCGCGAGGGACATCTATAAAAACGATTACTATAGGAAGAGAGGAGACGGTCTGCTCCCTGTTCGGTGGATGGCTCCAGAAAGTTTGATGGATGGAATCTTCACTACTCAGTCTGATGTATGGTGAGCTTACAGGGCACAGGGAAACGTGGGCAGCACCATCAAATATCAGAGCCAGAAGGGACCTTAAAAGGTCATCTTGTTTCGTATGTGAGAAAACACAAGACCATAGAGGTTGAGTGATTTTCCTTAAGCTAAAGTGAAAGCTAGAGGGTAAGAAGGGGCTATTCCTGGGTCTCAGCGGTTTATACCAATTCTTTTTGATCCGTTAGCTTACTGGTGTGTGTTCAAGAGATCTGTTTACTTCAGCTATCTTACTACTCTTCAAAAATGTAGAGGCTATGACTAATAGGAATTGGCACCTATGAATTAATGTCCAAGTTTGTGTCCAAATGCCTACTATTTGGGGATGTTTGGTCATTAATTTATAAGCAGAATTTCAATCATAGATCTCAAAAGATTAGGACATGAGGGAGGTTTGGACAGCTCTTTATTATTTGAATAGAACCCCTCATTTTTGCTTGTTGACTCCAAACTTTTGATTAGAGCTGCTCAAAATGTAAAGATGTATCCAGTAACTTAAAAAGTGATTTTATTTATTTATTTATTTGGCTATGCTGGGTCTTTGTTAATGCTTGGGTTTTTCTCTAGATATGGTGAGTGAGGGCTACTGGAACGGGGGCTGCTACCTAACTGTGGTGTGCGGGCTTCTCGTTGCCGTGGTTTCTCCTATTGCAGAGCACAGGCTCTAGGGCGCTCAGGCTTCAGGAGTTGTGGCTTGTGGGCTCAGGAGTTGTGGCTCCCGGACTCAAGGGTGTCACAGACTCAGTAGTTGTGGCACACGGGCTTAGTTACCCTGAGGCATGTGGAATCTTTCTGGACCAGGAATTAAACCCATGCAAATCCTTGCATTGCATGGGTTTGCATTGCAAATTAAACCCTTGCATCGGCAGACAGATTTTCCACCAGGGAAGCCCTCCAATAATTTTTAAGCTAGACTGACCTCTGCAAAATCAGGGATAAGATAAAGTTGGCCCTTGGTTTGCCAGTTTTTATTCATGCCTTCCCTCTCCACTTTTGCTAGCACTCAAACTCAAGGAGATGAAACGCTTTCTTGCTCACCCCTAGTGTGTTTACATAATGAAGCTATGAAAGCCATAGGTAATGGAGGTCTGCAGTGCAGGTTCAGCCAGGGAGGAGGAGCAGAGTGTGTGTGTGTGGGTGTGGGGGTGTGTGTGTGTGGGTGTGTGTGTGTGCCCCTACTAAGCCTTCCTATCACCTTTGAAGTGTTGGTAGTAGGCAGTTGCTTGTTCTACTTTTTCTTGAGGTTGACTTGCTTTTAAGTCCCCCATTTGCCTTTTATGGGGCCAATAATGCCAATCACAAAGTAGACTCTTGATAGCCCCAGGAATAATTATGTTGGAAAAACTACTGTAAACATGATGTTTGTAATAAGTATAATTAAAGCAAACTGTTTAATATCCTTAGGTCTTTTGGAATTCTGATTTGGGAAATTTTAACTCTTGGTCATCAACCTTACCCAGCTCATTCCAACCTTGATGTTTTAAACTATGTGCAAACAGGAGGGAGACTGGAGCCACCAAGAAATTGTCCTGATGATCTGTAAGTTAATTATGTTCCCATAAGCATCTCAAAAACAAAAACACATGTACATGCATTCTTATGCTTCATTGGTATGGTATTTTTAAATAAAAACTGGAGTTCATGTATTTGTATATCCTATTTAAAATGTAAATTGTGACATTTAACTCATTAAATATATGATGATATCTTTTTATTTATATATATACACACACATAATACTTTACTTCAGAAGCAAAATCTAGAACAACAATATGTTTACTCTTGGTTAAGTGAATTCTAATAAGTAAACAAAAGTGCTTTGTGTGTTTGTGTGTGTATCACATACATACTCATTTTATTTTGGAACATCTGATTTGACTAACATCTTAACCTGCATATTTAAAGGTTCTCTTAAATAGGAGTATATTGTTTAAAAGCTGAATTGCTTTTGTTAATAAAGCTGATATTGGGATATACTACTACTAAAAATATATAACAACCTGTATAGGTTGTTATCTATTTATGAACTTAACATAGAGTAAGTGTTAGAGATTCTACCAAATTGGTCCTGGCAGCTCCTGAATTCCAATAGATTTGTGATCCTTGGAACAGTCGGTGATTTTGATCTAATAAAGGGAAAATACACCAGGTTATTTTGCTGTGTACTAATCTACCCTCTTGTGAACAACCTTTTAGCAGAAATAGGAAGTCTTGATACTTTTTCTAAAAGGTGTCTTACCCATGATGTTTCTGAAAGAACATAGAATCAACAAGTATAAACTCCTCTGTTGTATGTACTACACCATGCTACAGATTGTGTGGAATACAGAAGTGTTTCAACCAGAGCCACGGCTCAAATGTATTTTGAAAGGACAGACACACACATGGAGCAGTTGGATAAGAAGCCAACATGTAATAAAGTGCTAAACTGTGCGGTACAGACAAGTGCAAAAGGAATTAGCAGTATGCGGATACACACCATGGCTGCACGGCCTTGACCATGCTGTGTTATTTAGAGGATTATTCAGACTGGAGCCAAAAGATGATTAAGAACTGGGCACCTTGGTTGGATGTTCTGTGGGTGAATGTTTTTGTATTATTTAAATCTTCCAGCTTGAAGAAGATTGGAATCACTGTCTGTTTCTGATTTAGCTTTTATAGCCTCGGGGATATTTACAGAAGGATCAGTTATACACATATCTGAACGAGTTTGGTGGCAGTGCCTAAAAATATGATTCATGATCCTTTTGGGGCAGATGGAAAAACTTCTGTAAGTTAGGGGTAAGAAATTTATATAAAATTTTTAAAAAGTTAGTCTAGGGCTTGAGGGGAAAAAAAAAACAACCTAGCATTCCTAAGTATGAAATACATTTGTATCAAGTGGTTAGCAAACTGATCACTGTTTTGTACCTCTTATACATCTATTGAATACTCAGAAGATTTCCCCCAAATTTTAGTTGCACAAAATTTTCCTTGTGCTGTTAGAATTCTATTTGGCATATCTTCCCCTCTAGGGAGTAATGTATCTCATCATAATTATGCATTTCTTTTTTTGATAGGCACTCTAGGAATCACTGAATTATACATTTTGATTAATGTGTTCATTTATTCTGTTTGGGGAGGAAGAAGGTAGATAATTAATTGTCCTATTGTAAGGAAGAAAAATGCAGTTATGTTGAACTTTGCCCTCTCCAAAGGTATCCAGAAATTTAACTAGAAGGAGGAGGAAGAAGGAGTGCTAGAAAAGTTCTAGAAAAATATTCCTCATTACGAGTGAAAAAAGATAATGTTCTATATGATTTTATCTTGAGTAATTATTCATTTGGATATATTATTGCTCTAATTTTATGAAAGTATAGTTTCCTTGAAGCCAAAATTTCCATTGCTGCTTTTGAAGTTCATTTGAACATCAGTAATTAAAAAGCAAACAATGCTCTACACCCTCCAAAGGCCGCCTGCTTCAGATCCCCAGGAAGGGTTAACAATCCATGGCCGACTAGGGAGACAAACCCTGCTAAGGAAATGGAGCTCTCAGTGATGCCATTCATCTGGCCACAGCCTTAAGTTGTCATGATAAAGATTAACTACTCTCCTTAGAGTACAGAGGAAACTGATTTTTATTTGAAGCCTTTCTCTGAGATCACAGGCCCAGCTTAGAGGGTTGAAAGTCTGCGCTGAGCCGGTCTGCACCTTCTATTCACTGCTTAAATACTCAGCACCTGGATGCACTCTGGGTCAGGTGAGCCCATAGATGGCTACGCTGTGCTTAGCTATTAATGGAATGTGAAAGTTCAGAGCATTCCCGCCCTTCTTTCCATAGTCTGGGACGTATGGTGCAAAGCCCAGTCCTCAGTGTTCTCTTCAGCTTTTAGTTTGCACAACAACCTTAACACTCTCAGGAATAAATGGGATCAAAGGGCAATCTACATCAAGTGAGAGCTCTTTGGGGTTCTCGGCCACAGGTATCACAGGGAAACTGAAATTACCGGAGAGTTTCTCCAATGCAGGAGGTCAAAATAGAGAACATGGAGCCTCACCATCTTATTTTTACCCTGTAAGAATATGTGTAAGTGTTAGTTGCTCTGTCATGTCTGATTCTTTGGGATCCCATGGACTGTAGCCTGCCAGGCTCCTCTGTCCATGGAATTCTCCAGGCAAGAGTACTGGACTGGGTGGCCTTTTCCTTCTCCAGGGGATCTTCCTGACCCAGGGATCGAATCTGGGTCTCTTGCATTGCAGGCAGATTCTTTACCATCTGAACCACCAGGGAAGCCCAAGAATATGTATATCTGGATGTTAATTGCATCTTTCCAGGAGTGCATATAATGAGTAAGGGATTTTTTCAAATCTGAATTTTATATGATTTGCTTAAATGCCTATTAATTAACCTGCCCTTAATTCTGAAAGATGCCATGGAGTTTTCATCTGTTAAATTTCAATTGCTTTATGAATCCAATAACTTAACTCATAAAAACTAATAATGAACATGGTTAATGAGTTTTGTGCTATTTTGGAAGAAATTGAAGCAAAGAGGAGTAAAAGGGTTGGTATGGTGAATGGAAGAATTTGAACTGAAACACTTAGCTAAATGAGATGTTTCAAGTATCAGAGTATCTGTTCAGAGGTAGAACCATCCCAGGTAAATTTTAACAAAATTGAAGGACCTGTCACTTTATTTAGACTAATATGATTGAGTATTTGTAACTATAACTTGGTAAAAGTATTTAATGCATGATACTGAATTGCGACAAGTAAGGAAAGACCCCTTTTTGTAAGGAAAGACCCCTATACCAAAGAAATAGTTGTTAATTTACAAGATGCAAGAAATGCATTTTGGGGGTTTGATAATATTTAAAAGCCTAGTCATTTATTCCATTGCCATTTTAATATTGTTTAAGAGCACAAGTTGTATGTGTGCTCAGTTGTGTCTGACTCTTTGCGACCCCATGGACTGTAACCTGCCCTGCTCCTTGGTCTATAGGATTTCCCAGGCAAGAATACTGGAGTGGGTTGCCATTTCCTTCTCCAGGGGATCTTCCCGACCCAGGGATCAAACCCACGTCTCTCGTGTCTCATCCATTGGCAGGCAGGTTCTTTACCACTGCACCGCCTGGGAAGCCTGAACAAGTTGTGCTCTTTACTTTTAAATGACTATTGCTTTATAGAGCGTGCCTCTTTTCTTAATCTAGGGCAGTCAGTACTCATTTGACCCTGGACAGTGGGAGAGAAAGGTGTTATATATTTATCAGGTCACTTGTTTTTGCCATTAGAGAGTTAAGAAGAATAATGTAAATTAAAGCCTCCATAGATGAAAAATTAGGAATATCTGCTTAGATAACTTACATAAATTAAACTTTTGCAGGAAAGTGGGAGTGGGTGAGGTGCAGAGTGGAGAAGGGGCAATTGTCTGGGTGCTTTCTCTCCTCTCTCCCTCCTCCCTTTTCCTCCTTCCTTCTCACTATATCATCTTCGTTAAGTGTCTTGAATACTTTGTAGAATGAAGTGTATTATAAATAAAGTAAAAACTTCATAATTGAAATATGACAAGTCTTGAGAGATTCCACGTATCCTTTGATAATATCTCAGAATTCCAACTTTGTTTTTAGAAGAGGTTAGGTTTCTTGTGGCAAGTTACACTTTACTTTCTCCTTTCACCTGTGTGCTGGTCGCTCAGTTGTGTCCAACCCTCTGTGGCCCCACAGACTGTAGCCCACCAGTCCATGGAATTTTCCAGGCAAGAATACTGGAGGTGGTTGTCATTTCCTACTCCATAGAACCTTCCTGACCGAGGAATCGAACCTGCATCTCTTGCACCTTCTACATTGGCAGGTGGATTCTTTACTGGTAGCACCACCTTAGAAGTCCACCCTTAGGTTTATCATTAAGATTCTATTTTAAAATTGGTTTAAATTCCATGATCGGGGTATCAGTTACATGATATTATTTCAGAGTCAAATTGTCCTTCTTTGAGTTATTTGTTTCATTCCTGTTGCTAAATGCCAAAGATTATAAAGCAATATGTAAAGGATTAGGTTCTTAGTGATGATTCTAACCTGTAAAAATACAGCCATGCTCAGTACTCTATATCCAGAATGTAAATTGTAATATAAATGAAAAGTCATCAGATCAATACTGAAAAAGATCAATATTAGGTTTCTCTATAATACTCTGATATTAACACTGACATGAGGTGCTTGTCAAGAAATAAAAGAGATAGAAGTGGAATTTTTGTGCCACATACAGATATTACTATTCAATCAATACCTATGATGGTTTCTGGGTCATTGTCACCTAGAGATTGAATGTATTTTCACTCCATTGTCATTGCTTTAGTCCAAACTACCATCGTCTCTCACCTGCTGCTGCTGTTGCTAAGTCACTTCAGCCGTGTCTGACTCCGTGCGACCCCATAGACGGCAGCCCACCAGGCTCCCTCATCCCTGGGATTCTCCAGGCAAGAACACTGGAGTGGGTTGCCATTTCCTTCTCCAATGCATGAAAGTGAAAAGTGAAAGTAAAGTCACTCAGTCATGTCCGACTCTTTGTGACCCCATGGACTGCAGCCTACCAGGCTCCTCCGTCCATGGGGTTTTCCACCTAGTCTTCTCGAATAACTTCCTTGCTTCCAACTTGCCCCTCTACAGTCAATTCTCTATATATATCAGCTAGAGTCATCCTTTAAAAATGTAAAGATCATGTTCCCTTAAAAATCTTTGACAGCTTCCATTGTGTTGCATAAAATCTAGCGCCTAGGCTGATCTTTGACTTTTGTGATCTCGCCTTCCTCTCCGGCCTCATCTCTTACACTCTCCCCCTCAGTGACTGCTCTACAGCTATACTGGCTGTCCTTCACATTCTAAAATGTGCCAAGTTCTTTCCAAAGTTAGGAATTTACACATGCTTTTGCCTCTTCTAGTGTGTTCCCTGACTTTCATCCCCACCCAGTTCCCATGGCTAGCATCTTATTTTTCTACAGAGTTCATTGGCTTAAACGCCACCTCCGCAGAAGTTCTTCTATAAGCAACTTACCGAAAATGTTCCATCTCTAATTAGCGTTCACATTTGTTTTCTCGCACAGAAGTCGGACATGACTGAAGCGACTTAGCAGCAACAGCAGCAGCAGTACCATTTTTAGAACTTATAAGTTTTAATTATATATTTATCTGTTGATATGGTAGTACTAAAATTTTTAAATACTTCCCAGTTTATGTTTCTTTATTAGCCTTTCTCTCTCTGCCCCCGGTCACCCTTCTAGCTCCAGAGAGTGAAAGAGGAGAGCAGGCACTTGACCTTTTTAGTGAGTCAGCAGACTTGGAAACGATGCTTAGAGCAGAGAGAGGCTTATGTAGAATCCTTTAGCTCCTTGTTAGTTTGCTAAATGGCAACTTTGAGCTACTAAACCTATAATTCTATATAATCTAACAAACAAGAAGAAGAGAAACTCCACTCCTTCTAAGCCCTGGACAAGGGTAGGAAGAAGAAACCTTGACAAGATAAGAGGGTGAAGATGTTGGATATTTAGGTCCTGAAACCTCTGTAGGCTTCAGTTAGATGAGGTGACACCAAACACAGGGAGCAACTGCCTACTCCTCCCAGTCTGGCAGGATGGCAAGGAGACCCCTGAGCACGGACCCCCTGCGTTGACAGGGACACTCAGCATCCTGAATAGGATGGACTCCATGTCCAGAAAGAGAACATGTAGCTTTTGCTCCCAAGCCTCCTTTGTTTCCCTGTGTAAAGTGAACATTTTGTTGAAAGCTAGAACTTTGGCTAGGGAGCATCCTGTAGGCATGCAGCAGAAACAGGAAAGGGTTCCCTGAGCCTTGTCAGCAGATGTAGGATGTGATGCAGTCTCAGAGAGGCCTGCAGCTAGAGAGAGAAACGGGAGGACCAGTTCCGTGAGAAGGACCAAAAGAGCAGGTAAAGAGATCATGGATTGCAGATAGCAGTCGATGCCTGCAGGAAGGACCAGACCAGTCGCTCCTTACGGAATTCCTCATCATTCCACTCTGAGACTAGAGAAGGCCTGGAGGGCACAGTGGGGCCCAAAGCATCCTTCACGGGGCCAGTACAGCTCATGCAAATCCTGACACCACCTTGGAGAGGAAGACAGAGGGAGTAGGAATGGCCTGAAGATAAGAGACAGCAAGTTATTAGCCATAAAAGACCAAGGATTACCCAAAAAGGGTGGTTTTCAGAACAGACTAGTTCATAACTGGCATTGTTCTAAATGAAGTTAATTTTCTTCTGCTGGGTGAGGCTTTGTGAATCAGTTACAAAGCTATCAAAAGAGCTACGTTTTCCCCCTGTTCCTGTGAGTTGTAGTGGGTAAATTTTGCCACCCTCTTATATGTGCTTTATATATCATATGAGGACAGGAGCCACACTGCCACATCACTTGCTCTTGATATCCTGCTCGTATATAATGTGTCCAACAGATCTTTGATGAATGAATGAATGAACACTCATTGAGAGTTCTGCACAGACATGTCTTAGACAATCATTAAGGAAAAGATAATATTAAACAACCAGCTATTTATGGCCAGGGGAACTGAGCATCTTATTTAACCTGGCACTGAAGAACTGGATCTGATTTCTGCTTCTGGTTCTGCCACTAAATATCTGTGTGGCTTGAAGTACATCTTAGATTTTGTTTCAGATATCAATGTATAAATGTAAAATTTAATCTCAGCTTCTTCAATAATTTAGCTGTTGGTTTTCTATTGGTTCGGTAAACATTTTCTAACCATATATTTATCTATCTATTTATTTGATTAATAACTGTTAAATGTTGGCCTTTCAGAAGGAAGATGTTTTCTAATAAAGGTAGTTATATTGTCTGCAACTGTTATCTTCCTGACCCGTGGCTCAGCGGTTAAAGAATCCACCTGCAGTACAGGAGACATGGGTTTGACTCCTGAGTCAGGAAGACCCCCTGGAGAAGGAAATGTATTCTTGCCTGGGAAATCCTACGGACAGAGGCGCCTGGTGGGCCACAGTCTGTGGGGTTGCAAAAGAGTCAGACTCGACTGAGCAACTAAACAACAACAACAAATTAAATAAATAAGAAACAAAAGCTTTTGTTCTGGTTCAGTTATATTAATTGTGGAAAACTGGCAATAACTCAAATTCTTTTCCGTCTGAAATGACCTTACGCAGGTTATTGGTAATGGCTACCTAATGATATCCAGTCACCATTTACTTTCATGTCTTTACTCATATATCCAGGTGGAATTTAATGACCCAGTGCTGGGCTCAAGAACCTGACCAAAGACCTACCTTCCATAAAATTCAAGAACAGCTTCAGTTATTCAGAAATTTTTCCTTAAATAGTATTTCTCAATGCAGAGGAGAAGCAAACCCCGGTGGAGTCATAAATGAAGGCTTTGAAGGTAAGTTTGATTCTTCTTCAGAATTTCTGGGTTTTCTCTCCAGTGTTAACTGAACAAGGTCAAAATGGGATGTACCTGGAAGATATCTTACAGTGCACAGGAGGAATAATACACTGGCACCATCCTCATAATTAAGTATTTATTATCCTCCTCTTTGAAAGTAATTTTGGTTTGTTCATTACATTAAAAAAAAAAAAGAATAATGATATGGCCCCTGGATTTATAACCTAAGATAGTAAGAAAGAGAATTAACATGTTAGACTATATTTCCATGGGGCCTGTTCTCTTCATTCTCCACTTCTCATGCCAGTTTCGACCTCAGTGGCAGAGCTGAGTTAATTACAGTTGATGGTGCATTATCATCATTGGTCTATGCAGGGTTTCTCTTTCATTTGTTTGTTTAGCCTCTTATTTCCATATTCCTCTTCTGTTCTAGTTCCTCTCTCTACCTGCCAGGTAGCCATTTAATGTGTCTCTGTTAATTTGTATGTTTTCTACAAAATGTGTATTGTATGGATGGATACTTTAGTGTTATACAGTGCTTCTTTTCTTCCGTTTTACATTAATACTGTGTTTTTAAAAGCCATCCATGTGTATATATCTAATCTAGTACTTCAAACTGCCTAGTTAGTTTGCTGTGATTATTGTAGTGGGTCATACCCTGATAAAGGCTAGTGTAATTCCACTTCAGTAGTTTGGTATTAAAACACAATAGTCACTTAATTCATTTCCAAAGACAGATTTATGATACATTTGCCTAATTGGCTGCAGAAAAATAAATTTTAAAATGATCCTTTCCAGCTGTTCTTAAACTCCATCCCATAATTAAAAGTTCATAGGACTTTTTTCTTTTTTTTTTTCAAATGCAAACATTCTTGCTGAGAAATAAACCTGGCAAGATGGACCATGACTCAGAATCCCTCAGAAATTAAGCCTCTTGGCTCAGCACTGATTGATTATTCAATGGCTGATTGTTGCCCTGGAGGCATCTCTCTACAGTGAGACCTTCACCTTGAGTGATGCACTTGACTAATAATAGCAGGGAAAAATAAGAAGCCCAGGATGATGATCTGCTTGTCTTGTTTGCAGTGTTTCTAACTACACATTTTGAGTAAATTTTGATCCCTGACATGAATGCAGATTAGACTCTGATCGTGACACATCTTTAACATGAACAGCTAAGCGACAATTTGGAAAGAGATGTGCTTTGAGCATACATCCCGATCCTCCTCAGAATAAGCCAATTTCACATTGGTGCTACCTGCTATCTCATCATGAGGCTGAGCTGATGATTCTCAGAGTGTCAGTGGTAGAAGACAGAAGACTGACTGACTTTTCTTGATGGGCACTGAGAGAAGTCAGAATGGGAAGAGGAAGGTTGTCATGGAAATTGAAAAGAGAGAGACTCACAGTCAGGAATGGTCAAATGCTGCAGAGAAAAAGAGTTCTGTGGGGTATGAGGAATTTACAGTTGACTTGTGTTATATTTCAAAATTCAACTCTGCTCACAGAAGCCTTTCCTTCTAATATGTATGGACATTTGTTAAAAAAAAAAAAATAGCAAAGGCTGCCATAATGGGTGTTAGAAGACCTGAGAGCTTAGCTTTACCTTAGGGTCTACCAGATGTCTCCATGAACCCTTACAGAAATCTTTTTACCATGTAGCATTACCTAGTTTCATCTATGAAGCTGAGGTAAGTACCAAACTGCTCACGGTATCTATAAAGGACAACCCCCTTTTAATGAATGGCTTTTAATTTCAATATTATGTAACTTTATTTCTAGCACTTTTGAATATACCACTTGTGCTATTTAACTCATTAAATCCTTACAATAGCCCTATGAAGTAGGCATTATAACATTACCATTTTACAGATGAAAAGACTGAGGTTAGTAACTTGCCCATGGTCATCCTGCTGGATGGGGCTGGAGCAGGATTCTATTCTAGAGCCTTTGCTCTCAGCCTTCACAGAGTGGTAGCAAAGGCAAGGAAACTTTGTTATCTTTAGCGTTCTGCATAGCTAGGGGTGGTGAAAGAATTTGCTACTTTTGGCCTGCTAGAAAAGATATAATAATCTTTCCTGGTTATATCTAATTTATTGAGGAGCCAAGTTGTTGACAGACTGAATTAAAATTCTAAAGGATATTTTTAAAAAATAGAGAAGCAGACATAACTAGGCAGAATAAGGATACTGGAAGAGGTTAACAGGGAATATAATAAAGCTCTAATAATTTTTTAGAAACAAGTCTGTGCCATGACATATATATGATTTTGGTAACAAGAGAAATTCACATTCTGAAATCTACAACAAATGTAAATTGTGACCATAAGGAATGGAAAGATATGGGGATCACCAACATTTTTGATAATTGGCATGTGTCTGAAAAAAAGTGACAGAGAAGCGAGAAGAAATAGAATGAAAAACAGAGTTTGAATATTTGCAAAGGATAGAAATCATAGAACAGTCACTTTAAGGCAAGCTTAAACTTAATTAACTTTTAAGTAAAAGAATGTGTTTAATAATAGTTTGCTGTTTTGCAGACTGGTAGATGTATTTAACAAAACAGTAAGAAGTCTTCTTTGTTATTGTCAGAGATATATAAGAAGACAAGTAAAGCCACTGGGAGGACTTTTTTGAAAAAAAAGAAAAAAAGGAGAGGGGCATTAGGATTAAGGGAGCAATAATACCATGCCTATGCTATGGTCCTACTGACCTAATGGGGTGGAGAGGGGATAGAGAGAAGATTAGTAACATATCTGGGCATCTAGTAAAAATATCCCAGTGACTTCATCCAAACATTTGTGTAAACATCACCTCATCAGTCCCAGAGAGTTCTACAGGAAACAAATCTAAATGCTTCTCTGCTGTTCTAAACATAGCCAGTCAGCCGGCATATGTCTCGTCTGTAAATACCCTGTCTTACTTGGAAGTCTTTATTTTAATATTTCCCTCTTAAACCAAGAGTTGCCAAGTGCATGCCGTCTTTGCTCAGGATCTCTGCTGTAAGGACCTGCAAGTTTTCTATTCAGTAGTTTTTAAATCAAAATAAACAACCTGCCCCATCTCTCATAAATTCCTTATGCAATAAGAAGATGTACTCATTGCTGAAAGCTTGCCAGGGTCAAGTTACTAAATATTGTCCTAAGTACTATGAAGCGATGAAATAGTGAGCTAATGATTTTTCTTTGACATATTGCACCAGAATTTGTAAAAATAGAATTTATTTGCCTTATGGAAAAGAATTTTTTTCCAATGTAGGCAAAAAAATTAAATCATGTTTCCCAATATGGTATTTAATGAGCCAAAGTTATGGCAGTGAAGCGGCTGATAATGTGAGTACCTAGACCTATGTTGTAAGCATATGTTTTTGTTGAAATTTTAAACTCCTTTAGCCTAATTTCTTTAAGCCCTTCAGGAATATCATCCTAATTTCCTCAATAATCTGGGCCACTGGGCAATTTAATCCTATTTCTTCCTATCATTTTTTGATATTTTTATTGCTATTTTCATGCATAGCAAGTTATTCTTGAGTACATATTGACAATAATCATAACAGTTGGATTCTTCCATTGATATTCAGCTCATAGGCACTAACCAAACTCAACATCTGATAAGCTTATTTTTATGGGGGAGATATTTTAGAAAAACTGACTATTCACATGATAGAATGGTGTCGGTATAATGAAGAGGAACATGGAATGATACCAAAGAGCCTGCAGCCTGGCCTCTGTGTTATTCAGCAGTGGGTGAGGGCCTGAAAAACTAAATAAACACCTACTAAGACAGAGCAAGAACAGTGATTCATATGTTTTGATAATAACATAAGCTTTGTAGTTAAGATTTGGAACTTGGTAATAGGTGTGTGCATGCGAGCTAAGTCATTCAGTCATGTCTGACTCTTTGGGACCCAATGGACTGTTAGCCTGCCAGGCTCCTCTGTCCATGGGGATTCTCCAGGCAAAAATACTGGAGTGGGTTGCCATGCCCTCCTCCAGAGGATCTTCCTGACTCAGGGATCAAAACCGTATCTCCTGTGTCTCCTGCATCGCAGGCAGATTCTTTACCCCTAAACCACTGGGGAAGCCCTGGTTAATAGGTAGATCCATTAAATTCCATCAGGGAATAAATAGGTGCAATGGTGCTTCCCTTCATCCTTTGAAATTGTTTAAATTTTTCCGATATTTCAATTTAAATGCATTCCAAATAAATCCAGCCTGGGGTATGCACAGAAGCTTGGCAGCCAGACTGGTCTCACCCACACATTTGGACACTCTTGTGCTGGAAGTATCATTAGGAGAAAGGGAGGGACCTTCATCTATTGACTGAAATGTTTCTGATTTGTAAAATGTGATGCTGAGTGAAAGGACAGTTATATTTCTGACTGTAAACTTTTCATCCAGGCAGTAACACTTAGGGACTGGAAAACATGGATAAAAAACAAATAATTCCTTCAATATACATTTGTATGTTTATCTGGTAGAGTCCCTAGAATTTTGTGGAATGTTTCAGAATCTCTGCTATTAGGTTTCAATAGAATTCTTATACGTTTCTAAGTAAGAAGGTCAGCCTTTAAGTAGAGAAAGACAAAATAATATGAGCACAATTGTGAAGAAGGTCAGATTTCCCTCTATCTGTTTTTCTGCAGGCACCCCCACCTCACACATGTATGTCTGGAGTCAGTCCCTCTCAAGAACTCCTGTAGGGCACACTGCCCACCACCTCCTCTGCACATAGCATGGCAGCTCCTCTCTCAGCTTGGGGAGGTGAACGTGAGGACCGACTAGAGCCAGACAATTTGGGTTCAAATTCTAGTTGTGTGACCTTGGGAAAAGTATTAAGCTCCTCTGTCCTCAATTTCCTCATGTGTTGAAAGTGGATAGTGCCAGTACTTACTTAATAGGGGAAGAATGAGTTAATATATGCATATAGCTTAGAACAGTGCCTGGTATGTAATTAGCACTCTATACGTATTAATAACAATTATTATGATTATATTTCATGTCAGTGTTTATTGCCACCTGACATAGATTTAGTTGTCCACTAGTTTATTGTCTGTACCCCCCCATTAGAGTGTAAACCCCAAATAGAAACAAATGTGTTTCGTGCACAACTATCTCATCAATACCTAGGACATGGCCAGGTATGCAGGATGCAGGCAATAAATATTAGCTTAATAAATGACTGAATTCCTTGACTTAAAAAAGTACATCTTTAAAGGTAGATATTTTAGCCAATGTGGCAAGATGAAAGGGTAAGCACTTTATGCAAAAGGGCCATCCTAGGGCCACTTAATTCCTGTCACAAAGACCAGACCTGTGTCACCTGTTATGCAATTACCTCTATATGCTCTTACTGCTTTGCGTATTCCTTTCTTACATAAGCACACATAACCTTCCATCGCATTTTATTACTTCTGCTCTCCTACTAGCCTGTAGTGGTTATCAAGGACAGGGAACATGTCTTTTATCTTTGTGTTCCCTCAGTGGTCATCATAAATGTTTACTGAACCAATGAGCAAGGCTGGTGTTTTTCTAATTTTCATAGAACCTGAATATTACAAATACAGGAAACCAAATACATGCTAGAATAATGTTTGTATTTTTTTTCACAGATGAAGACGGTCATCCAATTTGTTTGAATTCAGATGATGTTACGTCGGTTGCTTTAATGGAAACCAAGAACCAAGAAGGGTTAAACTACATGGTACTTGCTACAGAATGCAGACAAGGTGAAGCCAATTCTGAGGGTCCTCTAGGCTCTAAGGAATCTGAATCTTGTGGTCTGAGGAAAGAAGAGAAGGAACCACATGCAGACATAGCTATCTGCCAAGAAAAACAAGTGGCTTACTGCCTTCCTGGCAAGCCTGAAGGCCTGAACTATGCCTGCCTCACTCACAGTGGATATGGAGATGGGTTTGATTAATAGCTCTGTTTGGGACATGCAGGGTTGAGATAAACACTCCTCCCATTAAGTGGTCATGGAAAGAAAACCTAGTAGAGTGATAGATGTTGTGGTGTGGTGGTCTGTGACTCCAAATTAACACCGGAAGTTCCTGTATTCTAATTTTGGTTCTAAGAGCCATTTGGTTTAGGTTGAGACAATCTCCATACCAACAGTCTAACCTTGAGCAGATTTCTGTGGTGAACCTCTGAGCATTTGAAAAGCTTAGAAAGACTAATGAGTCTGGAAATGAAACTGTGATCCTTTGCCCCGAGGTCTCTTAGGCCACTTCCCACCCTTCAGTCTGGGCCCTAAGAGAAACATCTTAGAAAGAAAACACGTACGTTCAAAGACCTGAAGGAGGAGAACAAGTGTGCTCAGGGGGCCAAGTGAACTACAGATTATCCCAAGCAGGACAAAGGAAATGACTAAATAACTCTACACATACAGAAGGAACCAGCACCCGAGACACAAGTCATTAAGAAAGCTATTAATACAATAAAATATTGTCCTTAATGACTACTCTACAATATTTTGTTTTTTGGAGTCTTGGAACAGCAGTTTCAATCATATTGCAAAGAGGACCATGAAGATCTCTGTGTCCTAAAGTTTAGCATTCCATGATCTTTGGATCATATACAAATGACTCTGTGATTTTTGTGCTATTAATATTATGGAAATTAGCTAATATAGAGATTTTTAATTTGCCATATCTATTTTCTACATTAAACGCTTAAGATTACATTTACTATGAAATTGTCCTTAAAATTAAATATAAATGACAATATAATGTTAATTCAAGCTATATGATTTTCAGCAACCATACAAAATAATAAGCACCTAAATGAGAACTATTAAAAAATTGATTCAGGGAAACACTGATTTAAAGCCAGTCATTCTTTGCAGTTACCCATTTAAATCTGGAAGCCTCAAGCGTTCTAACAACAAATCTAATGAAAGTATTCGATGTGTTATTTAGTTGCAGCATACAGAGTGTTCACAAGACACAAAGAACACTTTGATTATACTAATAACATTTGCTAAAAACTATTGTGGAAACAGAACATGGATCCGTTTCTGCTTTGGATCATTTAGTTCATTTTTAAATGTGTCCACTGCCTGGGAACTTGCAGAGATGACAGGCTGTATGGTGAGGTACACAGGGAAGTCGGTGTGTTTGTTCTGTGGTGAACAGCCCCCAAGTAAAGGTCCAGGATTTATGGCCACTCTATCATATCTAGTATCCACTGAACAAGGCAGAATATTTTCCCTCTGATCTTTAGACTTTTTAATGGGCATTAATCATTCTTTTTGTTGGCCTACCATATGACGCCCCTTCCCCTGTTGGGGAGTTCCTCTACCTTCATCTTCAGATTGGGAGCCGTGTTCTATTTGCTTCCCTAAGATCTCATGCAATACGAAGGCAGGCAGTGACCCTAGCCCCCACCTCTCAGACACACCCACCACAGGCTTCTAATTGAGAGAGAAGGAAGCAAAGAAACAGGGACCCCGGTGAGTCACGCCTGGTCATGGTGGCAAGTGCAGTTAGTCTGGCTCCCAGAACGCAGCGTCCAGGGCTTAGGGGAGCCGGGAGAGCAAGCCTGGAGCCTGGTGCCTCTGGCAACCAGGGCAGGCAGACTGGGGACTTGGTTCTGCTGTCTGCTTCTAGCAAGGGTTCCCTGCTCCATAGCCTCTGAGTTCGGTTCTTAAGCCCTCCCAAGGATTCTGTGACTTATCTCCATATCCTTTTAATAAATGTTTTTCTTTTAAGTCAGAGTCAGCTTCTGCTTTTTGCATCTATGACTTTTTCTCTGCCAAAGCAATACAGAAACTTTATTTTGGAATGCACAAAGAAATGTATTGGAGAATTGGATTTTCAGTACAATACACTTGCATTACAATCTGTATAATAGAGAAATTTACAGAATATCTGAGGAGAACAGCCCATAAAGTATCATGCTTTAGCTAGGATATAAGTGCAAATTATTAGACTTTTAAAAATAATTCATAATAAATGATATTGGTAGAAATATTTACTACAACATAAAATAGACAGTGGCTGAAATAGCATAGGAAAATTTATTATAAATCAAAGTAATTGATAAAAATACAAATGGCTGATAATATTGAAAACTGTAAGTTTATTCTGGAAAAATTAGATTTTGTAATCAAGAGGGAAAAATTGGCTATGGCTAAAATCGGCACTAGTTAAAATGTGTTATTCACTTAAAAAAAAAAAAAAATACTGGGCTTCCCTGGTGGCTCAGACGATAAAGTGTCTGCCTGCAATGCGGGAGACCCAGGTTCAATTCCTGAGTTGGGAAAATGCCCTGGAGAAGGAAATGGCAATCCACTCCAGCACTCTTGCCTGGAAAATCCCATGGACGGAGGAGGCTGATAGGCTACAGTGCATGGGGTCGCAAAGAGTCGGACATGACTGAGCGACCACTTTCACTAAAAATTAACAGAAGAATAAAATCTCATTGACAAGTTTTTTTATCTGCAAAAATGACCTGGGAATATTAGACTTGAGAGAAATTATGGCTCCCAAAGGCAGAAGTTATCATTGGTATAAACAAAACAATACAAAGCCAATCAATAACTCTAACCTTAATTTTAAATTGTTCAAGGAAAAGAAACAGTCTGTAAGAAAAATATTTAGGTTGAAAATGAAAGACATTTTTTTAATGTTGCCAGTTGAACAAAGATTTACCTGGAGAAAATTAATATGTCGCTATAATTCTGCTGCAAATGCTTTATTCAAAATGTCCTGGAGAAAAGAACCTGTCCTTGATCTCAGATATTCTGTGTTGCTTATGCATCCTTGTTTTCCCTGGCCTATTGGAATGGTCTCATCTATTCTTCTCTACTTATCTAAATTCCAGACATCCTTTAGGGTCAGCTCATATTCCAACTTGTTGGAAAGGCTTGTCTCTAACTCCCTCCCCTCCTTCTTATCAGAATTACTGCTGCTCTTGTCTTTATGCCTTGTTAACTGGCAATTATGGTATTGTGGTATGGTATTTCTACCTTATTTCTATGTGTTTTATTAACTTGAATAAATTGCAAACTTTCCAAACTCAGGTGGTGTCTTTTGACCCTTTGTATCTTTAATATAAAGTAACTATTCATATGTAATGGGTGAATTGGCTTTCTCAGGACTTCCCTGGTGGCTCAGATGGTAAAGCGTCTGCCTACAATGCAGGAGACCCAGGTTCAATCCCTGGGTCAGGAAGATCTCTTGGAGAAGGAAATGGTAACCCACTCCAGTATTCTTGCCTGGAAAATCCCATGGACCGAGAAGCCTGGTAGGCTACAGGCCATGGGGTCGCAAAGAGTTGGACACAACTGAGTGACTTCACTTTCACTTCTGGCTTTCTCATCATCCTTTTCCAACACATTTCACAAGTTTTCACTTTTAGCTCATAAAAGAGATGCCAGAAGACTGGTATATTGCCGAGAGGGATACTTATGAGGATTCTTTTGATTCTGAGTTATCTGAGACCTAGATATATTACAGAAGTTTGTGGACTGCTTTGAGTTTCAGATCAGACTTAGATGAGCCTGAAATGCTGAAAGTCCTTGAAATGATGGTAAAGGATATTAGAGAAGACAAAAAACTATTTTTCTCCCTCATTGTAAACTCAACTTTTATCCTCAGAATGGCCTTATGGATGCGGAATAAATGTTAAGTTGTCCTTGACTTCTCTTTGATTTTCTCTCTTTGGTAAAGTGGAGCCCATTCAGTTTTGCTTTTTACAGTTGATCAAGCCTCTGGGTTGCCCAAACTAGAAGACCTATTGCAATCCTTCTAGGCTTCTTTACAACCAGAAAAAACAAAGGGCCAACATATACAACACAAATGCCATTGTATGTAATTCAGACTCCAGAAGTTTCCCCAGATACCCGTCCCCACTCGAGAGGAACACTGAGTTTCCTGCCACAAGTCAAGAAGAGCCCTGTTTTCCCCTTGTCAACTCTAGATGCGGGTTGATTCCCCTGCTTCGTCTGGAAAGGAATGCCGACATCACCGTCGCACTTCAAGAGGAGGATGGTCTCTACTTGAAACTGGAGGGGAACCCGGGGGTCTTGTCACAATTCGAAAGACATGAATTTCCCCATCCACTCGAGATAAGGCCTGATTCCCTTGCACCCATTCGAATGTCACCCGAGAATCAACTCACAACACGAAGGGAGGACTGATACCCCAGTTGCAAATTCGAAAAGAGCCCCAGGTTCCAAATTCAACTCGACTGGAGGCCTGAAACCTCTTTGAAAACTCTAGAGGAAAGCAGAGTTCCATGCCTCCACACAAGTCTAGACCTGACTCCCTGTTTGAAACGGCATACACACCCCAAGACCCAAGTCAGAACAGGAGAGGAACCCTGAGGTTCCCACCTAAACTCAAGATGAGGCCCTCTTCCATTGCACCGACCCCAGAGGAATCCCGAGACGCCCCTCCCAACTCAAAAGTATTCCTGACTTCCATAGGCACCATGAGAAGCTCCCTGAGGTCACCATCACAACTCGAGGGAACTCAAGAGAGTTCCAGAAAAACATCTATTTCTGCTTTATTGAATATGCCAAAGCCTTTGACTGTGTGGATCACAAGAAACTGTGGAAAATTCTGAAAGAGATGGGAATACCAGACCACCTGACCTGCCTCTTGAGAAACCTATATGCAGGTGAGGAAGCAACAGTTAGAACTGGATATGCAGCAACAGACTGGTTCCAAATAGGAAAAGGAGTACGTCAAGGCTATATGTTGTCACCCCACTTATTTAACTTCTATGCAGAGTACATCATGAGAAACGCTGGGCTGGAAGAAGCACAAGCTGGAATCAAGATTGCTGGGAGAAATATCAATAACCTCAGATATGCAGATGACACCACCCTTATGGCAGAAAGTGAAGAGGAACTAAAAAGCCTCTTGATGAAAGTGAAAGAGGACAGTGAAAAGTTGGCTTAAAGCTCAACATTCAGAAAACAAAGATCATGGCATCTTGTCCCATCACTTCATGGGAAATAGATGGGGAAACAGTGGAAACAGTGTCAGACTTTATTTTTGGGGGGCTCCAAAATCACTGCAGATGGTGACTGCAGCCATGAAATTAAAAGACGCTTATTCCTTGGAAGGAAAGTTATGACCAACCTAGATAGCATATTCAAAAGCAGAGACATTACTTTGTCAATAAAGGTCCATCTAGTCAAGGCTATGGTTTTTCCAGTGGTCATGTATGGATGTGAGAGTTGGACTGTGAAGAAAGCTGAGCACCAAAGAATTGATGCTTTTGAACTGTGGTGTTGGAGAGGACTCTTGAGAGTCCCTTGGACTGCAAGGAGATCCAACCAGTCCATGCTAAAGGAGATCAGTCCTGGGTGTTCATTGGAAGGACTGATGCTGAAGCTGAAACTCCAATATTTTGGCCACCTCATGCAAAGAGTTGACTCATTGGAAAAGACTCTGATGCTGGGAGGGATTGGGGGCAGGAGGAAAAGGGGACGACAGAGGATGAGATGGCTGGATGGCATCACCGATTCAATAGACGTAAGTCTGAGTGAACTCCGGGAGTTGGTGATGGACAGGGAGGCCTTGCCTGCTGCAATTCATGGGGCTGCAAAGAGTCGGACATGACTGAGCAACTGGACTGAACTGAACTGAACTGAACTGAAGCATCCATTTATAATTAAAAACTCTCAGCAAAGTGGGCATAGAGGGAATGTTGAGATCAACATAATAAAGACAGTATATGACAAACTCAGTTAACATCATAATCAACAGTGAAAAGCTGAAGCTTTTTCCTCTAAGGTCAGAAACAAGACAGGGATGACCACTTTCACCACTTTTATTCAGAATAGTACTGGAGTCCTGCTGCTGCTGCTGCTGCTGCTAAGTTGCTTCAGTCATGTCGAACTCTGTGCGACCCCATAGACAGCAGCCCAGCAGGCTCCTCTGTCCCTGGGATTCTCCAGGCAAGAATACTGGAATGGGTTGCCATTTCCTTCTCCAATCATGAAAGTGAAGAGTGAAAGTGAAGTCGCTCAGTCATGTCCGACTCTTGGCGACCCCATGGACTGCAGCCTACTAGGCTCCTCCGTCCATGGGATTTTCCAGGCGAGAGTACGGGAGTGGGGTGCCATTGCCTTCTCTGGCTGGAGTCCTAGCCAGAGTAATTAGGCAAGAAAAAGAAATAAAAAACATCCAAACTGAGAAAGAAGTAAAACTGTCATTATTTGCAGATACTATTATATATAGAAAACTCTGAAGACTCCATAAAAAGACTATTAGAACTAATAAATTCAGTAAAGTTACAGGATACAAAATTAATGCACAAAAGTCTGCCACCTTACTTTACATTAATAATGAACTATCAGAAAGAGAAATTAAGAAAACAATCCCATTTATGACTTCAACAAAAAGAATAAATCTAATCAAGGAAGTGAAAGAACTATATTTTGAAAACTATAAGACATTAACTAAAAAAAATTGAAGAAGACAAAAGACCTTGATTAGCCAAAGCAATCTTGAGAAAGGAGAAGGAAGCTAGAAACATCATGTTTCCTGATTTCATACTATATTACAAAGCCATAGAATTAAAATAGTGGTATTGATATAAAACAGAAACATAGCTCAATGGAAGAGACTAGAGAAGCCAGAAATAAACACAGGCATATATGGTTAATTAATTTATGACCAAAAAAATGGAGGCAAGAACGTACAATGGGGAAAGGATTGTCCCTTCAATAAATGGCATTGGGAAAATTGGACAGTCATATGCAAAAGAATGAAACTGGATTGTTGTCTTATTTACAACTCCCTTTAGTTAACAAAAGTTAACTTTAAATGGATTAAAGGCTTAAATATAAGACCTGAAACCTTAAAGCTTCTAGAAGAAAATAGGTGATAAGTTCCTTGACACATGTCTTAGCAATGATGTTTTGAATCTGAAACCAAAAACAAAAGCAAAATTGAACAAGTGGAACTACACCAAACTAAAAAGCTTTTGCACAGTAAAAAAAAAAAAAAAAATCAACAAAATTAAAAAGCAATCTACCGGATGTGAGAAAATAATTGGAATTATAAATGTGATAAAGGGCTAATACCCCAAACATAGGCTTCCCTGGTGGCTCAGACAGTAAAGAATCTGCCTGAAATGCAGGAGACCCAGGTTTGATCCCTGGGTCGGGAAATCCCCTAGAGAAGGGAAAGGCTACCCACTCCCTACTCCAGCATTCTTGCCTGGAGATTTCCATGGACAGAGGTGCCTGGTGGGCTAAATATACAAAGAATTCATATAACTTAACAGCAAGTAAAAAGAAAGGATGGAGAGGAGAGTGCTAGTGGGGGTTAGACTATGCAGGCCACTGTATGGACTTTGGCTTTTTACCTGATAGGAAGACACTGGGGGGTTCTGAACATACAAAATGCATGATTTGACTTTGGTCTTAAAAGAATCTTTCAGAGCCTGTGTGAAGAAGGGACTGAGAGTAGAGTGGGACAGAGAGGTAAAAATAGGAAAATCAGAAAGTTATGATGATTAACCATGAGGTGATGATGGCTTGGCAGGGAAGGAGATACAGCAGTAAAAGTGAAGAGAGTGGTTGCTTCTATGTTTCTTCTGAAGGTTCTGCTGATGGATTAGATATGGAGTACCAGAGAAGAAAAGATTTAAGATTTTTAACCTGAGCAGTGGGAGGAACGTAAGTTACTGCTTATCAGATGGGAAAGACCGAAGGAGAGAAGATTCATCTTGAGAGGTGAGGTGGCAATTAGAGGTTCAGTTTAGGATGTGTTCATTTTGAGAGGATTCTTAGAGACCTAAGGGGAGAGGCTGAATATGCAGTGGGAGAGGGGGTTAAAGAGGGGGTGCTGGCTGCAGAGCTGTCAGCGTATTGACTAGCCACCAGACTGGCCCAGCTCAACCAGCAGTGCGGATAAATAAGAAAGAAGGGCTGAAGGCAGAAGCCAAAGTCTTTCCGTGTTTAGACATTCCGGAGCTGAGGAGAGACTAGCAAAGAAGACTGAGAAGGAGGTGTCAGAAAAGCAGCATGAAAATCAAGAGCCTGTGGAATCCTGAAAGTCAAATAAACACAGTGTTTGAAGAGGGATGGAATTATGAACTGTGTCAAATATTATTGGCAGTGACGGTGACCATATGTCTTAGTTTGCCTGGATACTCCCAGTTTATGCCTTTGTCCTGGATTATTACCCATGTTCATTTCACATTACAAGTGATCTTGTTCAGACCATAAATTACATGGTCCCCTGTGGTTGGACACGGAGGTGTGCTGTTTAGATCATCTTTCAAGAGAACCTGCCTTGGGGAGCATGGCTAATTGACACGTCCAGCTGCTGTACCTTCAGATCTACTGTGACATTCATGCCAGGTCAGGCTTCCCGTGGGCCATTTCCAGCCACTGACTAAACACAGGAGAGTACCAGAAATGGGCCATTCCTGCCTGATCTGGACATTATCTGGCCACTGTCAGGCCATTCTGACTTGGGGACTGACACCCGCTCAGTCTGGCTGACACCTACCCAGAACAGCACTGTAGTTCCAGGCTCTCCTCATCCATTCCTCCTGCCTCTCTGTTCTTAACAGGTTTCAGGCTTGAATTGCAATCTGAAGGTGTTTTTGGTTTTTTTTAAACCTACTCTTTCTCTCCCTCCCTTTATCTTTCCCAAACATTTATCCCAACAAATCATTTGCACATCTATTCTTCTTGGCATCTGTTTCTTTGAGGCCCTTAACTAATATAGATAGTAGCAGGAAAAGCCAAAGAAAACAGGTAGCAAGTTGGGGTTTGGGGTCTGGCTCATTCATCACGGGGCTAAGAGGACCGCATCATGAGGGATATTGGGACGTGGACAGTCCTGGGCACAAAGTGGGGGCCCCAGGAGCTAAGGACTTCACCAGTGGTGAATAAGAAAAATGTCCCGTGGAGGGGAACCTCTGCCAATGCGATGATTCAAGCTTTTGAAAGACACAGAGGTGATGATGTCTATGAGAACAGTGGAACTGGCTGGCTCTTATTAAGTTGCCCTAATTCCCTGAAGAAGGATCATGA
Organism: Bos indicus x Bos taurus; assembly: GCF_003369695.1. Classification (NCBI taxonomy): domain Eukaryota; kingdom Metazoa; phylum Chordata; class Mammalia; order Artiodactyla; family Bovidae; genus Bos; species Bos indicus x Bos taurus. The sequence goes on from NC_040084.1 coordinate 33,580,465, forward strand.
GAAATCAAGGTTATGTAGCAAACAAAGGCTAAGTGTGAGAGCTAGAGGACGTCTCTGATAGGTTAAAAAGAGACGTTTATAAACTGTCAAGTAAGAGCAAACACAAGTAAGGGGGAATCCTTGCATGTGAGAGTTACAGAGCTCCAGAGAGGTGGGACGGATCGGTCAAGGTAGGTCTGTTGAGAAAACCTACGACCCTGAAACTCTGGACTGGGGAAAAAGACTGGATGGATGCCCCCAAGGAATTTGGCTCAGCAGACCCCTCCCTGCTTGTCAAGATGGCTCATAGCTCTAATGTAAGAGCCAGCATTCTGTACAGGAAGATACTCCTGTGGCCTCTCCACAGCAAGAAACATGGGCCCCCTCAGGAGCTGCACACACCTCCCCTGGACACTACCAACTTGATAACCAGGTTGAATTCCAAACTAGCCTGGCTTGGGATAGACTGGATCTGATAGAGGAGGAAGAGACTACACCTCAAAGGAACTACATTAATTAACTAATACCTAATGGTGGGAGCCCAGAGAAGGCGATAGCACCCCATTCCAGTACCCTTGCCTGGAAAATCCCACGGACAGCGGAGCCTGGTAGGCTGCAGTCCATGGGGTTGCTAAGAGTCGGACACGACTGAGTGACTTCATGTTCACTTTTCACTTTCATGCATTCGAGAAGGAAATGGCAACCCACTCCAGTGTTCTTGTCTGGAGAATCCCAGGGACGGCGGAGCCTGGTGGGCTTTCGTCTATGGGGTCACACAGAGTCAGACACGACTGAAGTGACTTAGCAGCAGCAGCAGCAGCAATGGTGGGAGCCCGGCATCCCTGATGGCTTAGTGGTGAAGAATCTGCCTGCCAATGCAGTGGACACAGGTTTGACGCCTGGTTGGGGAAGATCCCACATACCTGCCATGGGGCAACTAAACCCATGTGCCACAATTAATGAAGCCCGTGTGCCTAGAGCCTGTGCTCCACAATGGGAAGCCACCGCAATGAGAAACCTGAGCACTGCAATGAAGAGTAGCCCCCACTCGCAGAAACTAGAGAAAACCTGTACAAAGCAATGAAGACCCAGTGCAGCCAAATAGATAAATAATTTTTTTTTAATGTGTAATAGGGATTGACATACTTGGTGGTTGGCCCACTGCATCTTTGACCTGTGGGGTGAAATGTATCATGGTGTGTGGAGGCCAAACAGACAACTCTGGAACTGTGCCTCTCCTCTCTTCCTTCCCTTAGCCGATACAGTAAGTTAAAAATACAATAGGATCCCGGGGAATTACAATGATTAGCACCAGCATTTATGTTAGAAGGTCACAGTGTTCATGGCTTCTGTCTTATTTCCTTTTATCTCACCAGAGCTCCTGAAAAGACCACATGGACTCGGGAGAATAGCTTTAGTGTACCATGAGGCAAATCAAATACTAACTCCGATTGCAGCTGCCATGCCAGGTGTAGTATCTTTGCTGTGTGCTGTGCTTAGTTGCTCAGTCGTGTCCAGCTCTTTGCAACCCCATGGGCTGTAGTCTGCCAGGATCCTCTGTCCATGGGATACTCCAGGCAAGAATACTGGAGTGGGTTGCCATGCCTTCCTCCAGGGGATCTTCCCAACCCAGGGATCGAACCCAGGTCCCCTGCATTGCAGGATTCTTTATCATCGGAGCCACTGTCTTTGCTAGAATAGATTAATAATGCCTCAAGTACATGGTATGTGTCTTGACATCTGCTTATCAGAGGTTCTTAACTGATGCATCATCCTACTGCTGAGAGAAGTAAAAGGTTATTGAGAGCTGATCTTCAGGTTTATCTAGAACTAGCTGATGACCTTGGCAAGTGTGTGTAGTAGAATCTAAGCTAGAGTTGGTACAAGAGAAGATGTAAAAGTTAGTGGAGAGAGCAAAAAGATGACTCATTTAAGGCCTGTTGCCACTTAAAGGGACAGAGAAATGAGTTACTAAGTAAAAAGTGATGTGCTAAGTCACTCAGTCATGTTGGATTCTTTGTGACCCCATGGACTATAGCCCTCCAGGCGGCTCTGTCCATGGGGATTCTCCAGGCACAAATACTGGAGTGGGTTGCCATGCCTCCTCCAGGGGACCTTCCCAACCCAGGGATCGAACTGGGTCTCTGACATTGAAGCTGTATTCTTTACCAGCTGAGCTACCAGGGAAGCCCAGTAACTAAAAGGAGATGGGGTCAAAGAAGGTTTTTTTTTGAGGCAGGAAATATTGCAGCCTGTTTTTATATTAATGGAAATGATCCAGTAGAGGGGGAGAAGTGATGGTGCAGGAAGAGAGAGGACAATTGTTGAAGGGACGTCCTTGAGCAGAAGACCCAGACTGAGGATCCGGATAGAAGCACAGAAAAAGGATGTGTGCATGCATGCCTGCTCAGTCGTTCAGTCGTGTCTGACTCTTGTGGCCCCATGGACTGTGGCCCACCAGGTTCCTCTGTCCATGGGGTTTTCCAGGCAAGAATACTGGAGTGGGTTGCTATTTCCTACTGCAGGGGATCTTCTCAACCCAGGAATCGAACTTGCCTCTCGTGCATTGGCAGGCAGATTCTTTACCACTGAGCCACTTGGGACACTAATTCCCTCCTAAAAGTGACAGAACCTCTCCCCACTCCTTTTATTAAAAGGATTTTTTTTTTTAACTGAAGCAGGCTTTTAGACTATTTTTTTTCAACTTGTACATAAACCTTAGACGAACCTATATTTTTAAATTGCTTTGCACATAATAAAATAAAACAATTAATGCAATAATCTGTGTATTTTTCTCACAAGAGTTGGTGGTACCTGCTCAATGTACTTAATATCTAGTTGCTGCTGCTGCTAAGTCACTTCAGTCGTGTCCGACTCTGTGCCACCCCATAGACGGTAGCCCACCAGTCCCTGGATTCTCCAGGCAAGAACACTGGAGTGGGTTGCCATTTCCTTCTCCAATGCATGAAAGTGAAAAGTGAAAGTGAAGTCATTCAGTCGTACCCGACTCTTCGCGACCCCATGGACTTCAACCTACCAGTCTCCTCCGCCCATGGGACTTTCCAGGCAAGAGTACTGGAGTGGGTTGCCATTGCCTTCTCCGAATATCTAGTTGAGGGGGTAAAGAACATTGAAGTCAAGAGAGAATGAGATAATCTTTAGGGTTATTGCAACCTTTTAACTCCTGAACTCGTGTCAGAAGATGTTAAATAATAAATGGAAAATACATGGCATAGACATTAGGTAGCAAGAGTTCTGATACAGGTGAGACCATTCACTGCGTCTAGTGTGGAGACAAGGCTTCACGTAAGAGGCAGAACTTTAGTGAGACTTCGAAGAATTGATAGCATTTGGATGAGAGGGTAGTTAGGTTGAAGGTTTCCTAATAGCACAGGAAGGAGGAATTTACCAGGAAGCTTCTGTAGAATATAAGAAAGACATTGCTGAGTGTGCTAACCCAGAGGAGCAGTCTAGTAGAATTGTTAAGATGATGTACCCTTGAGCTGAAAGCATCTGATGGTGAGCTGGGTGTCCTCCTGGGAACTGTCACAAGACAGATCTAACCTCATTCTGAGCATCCATATGGACATAAGGGCTAGGAAGCATAGGAACTAGATCAGGAAATGAGCAGACAACATGGAAAGCATTTTTTATAATGTCACTTTTAGAACTTTTCTGTTTACAGTAAGTAAGAAGAAGGAGAATAAAGCTTGTGTAATTGAGTTTAGAAAGTCCTCTAATAAAGAAGTGACAAAATTAAATTTGCACTCTAAAGTAGCAGTGAAAATGTAGTCAGAAACTTTCATGATCTAAAGAACATACATTATTAAGTGGTATAATTTTAACTTAATGTCTTGCCCTCGTTGTTGTTCTGTGACACATGGAGAGTCAGTGGTACCTGTACTTTCTACCTCAGTCTCCTGAGACCCAAAGCCTATATTAGCCTGCAGCCCTGGTATTTTATGGTAATGAAGCATTATTTATTTTTTGAGTTTTTATACATTTTATTTTTTATCTTAATTTTTATTGGAGTATAGTTGATTTAAAATAGTTTCAATACAATTTATATCACAAATAAATATACAAACAAACAAAAAAGGAGATGGTAGTAACTTACCGGTGGATTTAAAATTTTTTCAGTCCTTAAACATCAAATACCCAGATGTCCCAAACTTCAGTGAAAGATGATGGAGCCTATATTATCATTTTTAAAATTTATTAGAGAGTTTGAAACAGTTAAGTGCAAAATTGTGAATAAAAATTTCCTTCTCATCAATCCCAAGTAAATATGACTGTATCATGGTTTTCCCTTAGGATACAAGTCTGACACTTCCCTACACTCTTTTCTTATTCCTTTCAAAAAGTACAAGAATGTGTTTTTAGAAGAAGCCTTTGAACAAGGAGGAACAAATATCAAAAGCCCTGTTCTTTGTGTTTCTTACCAAATCTGTCAACGGCCTCTGTCAGTTTCTGAGTGTGGAGGAGAAACTTCCTGAAATAAAAACAGGATTTCACACTCCACAAAGCAAGGTGGAAGAATACAAATAATACAGAACCTTTAGATATATGGAAACAACCTTCCAGATATGTCAAGAAATTCCCCCCAAAAGTTGGTACTATGAAAAAAGTGCTGTTACCAAATGAGAAAACATCCCATTGTTTTCTGAGATGTATTACACAGTGGGTAAAATGCGCTAGAAGAAAAAAAAATAGGATCGTGCCTAGTAAAAATAAAAAGCAGTAACAGAAAGTTTTATTTTTTGTTTGGTTTCCCCTGTTTCTTGATAATACCATGACTGGCACAGGGAAAATAATGTCGTTGCCCAAAACAAGGGCAAAGCGGTAATAATGAGAATTAGCAGAAAAATAAATAAGTTCTGACATTCCCATCAATTATAATGCATATCTTAAGCAATTGTGAGTTTATATTTTTAAGATACTTGATTAGTTCTTCCTAAGTGAAAACTATTTTTATGTGAAGTATTCTAAAGAAGCTTCCAAATTATGAGGTAAATAGAGTGTTTTACTAAATACATATAAGGACTATAAATACATATATATGTATTTGTACATCTATAAGCTATAAATACATATATGATGTATACCTGTAAATACATATATAAACTATGTACTCGTTAAATAAATGTTGGTAAAAATCTCTAAGTGGTAACTAGATCATTAGTCATACAACTATTGATTAGAAATAAAAAGTTAATATTTTAGTTTTGTTTTTCAAATTTTAGCCTACCTTTCACCTAAACTTCTTATAGGTAATAACAATTGTATACTTATTAATTATACAGTTTTGATAGGAAATGGAAATGATAATGACAGAGGAGGATAGTTTTGAACAAAATCACTCTTTAATGAACTAGAAATTTTGGGAGAAAAGTAGGACTAGGGCTTACTAGGAGATTCTAAGGACAAAACGAACAGAAAATATGCTGCTGTTGTTTTTCTAGATGAAACAAGTGAATTCAGTATGATAAAGGAAATTGGCTTCTGTTTTAGAGGAGCTTAGTTCCATAAGAGTTCACTGGTAGATGCCTGGAAACACTGTAATTTGAGATAGAACATGACACCATGTGTGGAGAACTTTAGATTTTTCTCTTACTGAGTTAAAAGTTATAAAGTGAAAAAAATCCAAATAGAGGATGATGTTTTACCAAAGTATTAATTATTCAAGTAAATTCACTATATATATTGCTCTGAACAATGTTTCCCTAAACATTAATTCTTCAGTCAAATATTTAATTTTTTTTCCCCAAAGGGGATTTGTCTATTTTCTTAAAGTGAGTTTAGATTAGCAGAATCACCTCTGCCGACTCTCATCGGCCACTCTGCCTGGATGCAGTGTCTCCACTGGGGCGGAGGTCAAGGCTGGAGACAACTGCGTGCTCCTCCTGAAGGCTGCCTTGCCTTTTTAGGGTATGAGGGTCTCTCTGTGTTTAGGATAACATGATTGACAGCTCCGTTCCAGCTCCAATTAGCACCCTATAATTTATTAGCTTCTGCTTTCAGATTATGCGTTAACTTTACAAATATTCCAACCATGGAAACAGCAGCTATCAAGTGTCTCTTTCCTGATCCAGCCCTCTGGGGCTGGAGTGAAATACAAGGAAAGAGTGATACAGTTGGTCTGTCAAGTGAGAATAATCATTTGTGTCTGTGTCTGTCTGAGGGCAAGGGGTCTCTGATTTCTCTTTAGGCCTGCATTAGTGATGTGTGTATTGGTAGATAAATAGATTTTATCATGTGTGCGTATACGGTATTTGTAGATACACAGATTCTATCGTGTGAGTGTGTGTATGTGGTATTTGTAGATAAACAGATTCTATCGTGTGGATCCTGTATTTGTATTATGAATTTCATTTACTTATGGGACAGGAAGTAGAACTGGTAATGAGGAAATATGAAATTTATGTTTGCTTTACCCTGTTGTTTGTTAAAAACATCAGTTACGTGCAGAGAGCAACTGTAGTAATGACAGTGCCTTTAGGATGCTTTTTCCTTAACTCCAGATTTTAGAAATATGCAACAAATAATGAATGATGATAAATCCTAAAACTCTTGCAAGGAAGAAGGGAATATAGAGAGCAAAGACTTTCACAGGTATAATCAAAACAGGAATTATCTGCATGCAAATGATCTACAGATTGTGAAAGCAATTTTATAAAGAAATCTTATGTTTTCTGGTTTCGTTTAAAGTCTTTTCAAATATCTTTCCATTTTTCCTCCATGCTTTGATACCTGGTGAGTTATGTTTAAAAATGCAGCTTATGGAAATGGCATTCATATGGAAAGCAGCTTAAGTTTTATTTTAAAAAATCTCCTCCAACTCTGAAGTAACCAATCACTAAGTGTTTAAAAAAAAAAAAAAAAAGCTTGTTTATTTTGACAGAAGGTATATGGGTGCCTGCATATAAGCACAGGATTTATGAATCTAAGTATTAATAAGTGGGAGGTTAAAATTACCTTACGAGTTGTGTCTCCCAGTTTGAAAGGGCACAGAAATGCAGTACTTACCCAGGAAGAGTGGCCAAGGAAGCTTCCAGTCAGGCAGTCTGCGTTCCCAACACCCACCACCTCTGCCCTCCCTCCCATCCAGGCCTGAATCAGTCTTAAGTCATTGCTAGAATTTGCCACGCATTGAAATAGAACTTCAAAGGGGAAATGAGACAAGACGGCAACTCCTATTAAACCAGAGGAGTAGAACAGATAGAGTTCCCTGCAGTTGGGTGACGGAGTTCTCAGCCAGAGGGCAATCGGCAACAGGATTACTTGGTAGCGGAGAGCTGTCTCTCCCCTTTTCGTCGCCTCTCCCTCAGCGGAGGCCAAGTGCAAAGGGAAAACCGTGGGTAAGGAGGGCACTGGTGCCAACTGGGATGATTAGAGGAGAATCTCATCTCCCTGAGACCCCCAACCGGGTATAATATATGCAGATACATCATGGTTACCTTTCTCATGTCATCCCTCCTTTCCTTCAATGTCTTTTTTTCAGCTACTAGGGCCTCCTCTAGTCTCATGGTTTCACGAATACTAGCAAGACAAGCATGAGAATTCATCCTTTACATGACCGGGTAGGCCTACAAGAATGTTGAAAAAATGTCAGTTAGGGCTACGAATTCACCAAAGTTCCCTCTGAAACTATTACGCAGATCTGAACGATGGGAGTCCCAGGGCTTCTTGCGTTTCTACTTCGGGAACGTAAAACATGGAGGGAAGCGCTCTGCTCTGCATGTTCCACGCGCCAGGTCACTGGAGCCCTGCTCGGCAGTCTGGAAGGTCTGTTTAGGACTGCCCCGAAGGCCAGTTCCAGTGAATGAGTCTCCTCACCTGCAACCTGATGTTCAGGTCAGATGCAGCTCAGGAGAGAGGCTTCAGTAATCAGAACCTCGTGGCTGAGAAAAGGCTCCCTGTGGGTTCTGATCAGAGATCTTGAGTGCTAACATAGGTGGAGCTCAGGGAAAGCTTCTGAGAGAGGGAAGAGACTACTAGGAAAAGATGTCCAGCAGAGAACACACTTGCTGTCTTCATCTGTACACTCATTGGCAAGTTTTTAAAAGTGCGCTGAAAGGGAATGCATTTTATTTATGCTTGTATACACTGGTGATCCATGCCAATGGAACATGGATTTAAAAAATCACAGAGAAGTCCAAAGTTAATTTTAGTTATTGCTTCAGTGTCCAAACCTCAGACTAACATGCTTAACACGACTTGGTTAGTTTGGGTGTGAAGAGCTTCAGAGCAAAGAAGGCTAAAAATACTGAAATGAATTAATAAGAGATGCAATAATAAGTCCTTCCTAGAGATGAATGGAACTCTGCATCTGGTTGCATGGTCTGCAGGTGGGAGTCTGGACAATGTCCTGTGATACTTCCTTTAAGACCTGGGATTCTATACATTCTAGAATGCCAGTCTTCGCCGCCCTGCCTCTTTTCTCTTCTTTATTCATCTTCTGTGGAGGAGAAAGTAAGCCCAAAGTTGAGCATCTCAAGACAAGTCAGAAGTGGATCAGCAGTTAGTGTTGTGGGTAACAGTGCAGTCTCTGCCCCCTGGATGCCTGGGTTGGTTTCCTGGCTCTGCCACTTACTAGCTATGTGACTGGGCAGATTATTCCTCTTCTGTGAGCCTCTGTGGTAATAAGTACCACACAGAAATGTTGTGAGGTTGAATTAACCTATATATAAAGCCCTCAGACCCGTGCCTGGAAAAATGATAAACAATTAATATTTGTTATTGCTATATACAATGCATGGAGAAGGCAATGGCACCCCACTCCAGTACTCTTGCCTGGAAAATCCCATGGACGGAGGAGCCTGGTAGGCTGCAGTCCATGGGGTCGCTAAGAGTCGGACACGACTGGGCAACTTCACCTTCACTTTTCTCTTTACATGCACTGGAGAAGGAAATGGCAACCTACTCCAGCATTCTTGTGTGGAGAATCCCAGGGATGACGGAGCCTGGTGGGCTGCCGTCTATGGGGTCGCAGAGTCAGACACGACTGAAGCGACTTAGCATAGCATACCATAGCATATACAATGCAATTATTATTAGTTATTACTGACTGCTATCACATCTGGGGAAATATAATCATATAGTACCTTCCATCTGAGCAAAACCAGTAGCAGGTTCTTTAATGATCACAGTCTACTTAACAGGTACCAAAATGACAGAAAGA